>NC_092710.1:221473275-222098275 GCF_047496885.1 Scyliorhinus torazame | reverse complement strand
CGCCTCTTAGAAGGGGCCACGCTTGACCTCGCGGCGACCAAAACACTAGCGCTCTCGCTTATGGTCGCATCACGCCACGTTCAGGCCTATGCACCCGACCGCGCGGCCCACCCCCCCTGTGCATCGTGGACCCCGCCGACGGCCACCCCATCATGGACCCCATCAGCAACAGCCCCCAGCCATCCCAGGCCTGCGCTGCGCGGCAGCCAACCAACCCCGGGGGACCCAAATGCTACTTCTGTGGACAGTCAAAACACCTCCAGCAGTGCTGCCCGGCGCGGAGCGCCCTCTGCAAGGCCTGTGGCAAGAAAGGACATTTTGCTGCAGTGTGCCAGGCCCGCTCAATCGCCGCTATTGTCCCGGCACCCCCCACGGCAGCCAGTGGGCGCCGCCATCTTCCCCTCCTCAGACCACGTGCGGCCCGTGGGCGCCGCCATCTTGCTCTACTCACAGCACGTGCAGCCTGTGGGCGCCGCCATCTTGCCTCCCCCGGGACACGTGCGGCCCGTGGGAGCCGCCATCTTACCCGCATCAGGACCCCTGCCCGTCGGGCACCTCATCAGGCTGCTCATCGCCTGCAACCGCCGACGACCAGCCGGGTCTCGCCTCAGTCACGATTGACCAGTCTCGACCGCACAACCTCGTGACCACTTCGACAAAGGTGAAGGTCGACGGGCACGAGATCTCCTGCCTTCTGGACTCCGAGAGCACTGAGAGCTTCATCCACCCCGATACGGTAAGGCGCTGCTCCCTCGCGGTGCACCCCGCTAACCAGAGAATCTCCCTGGCCTCCGGATCCCACTCTGTGGCGATCCGGGGGTACTGCATCGCCACCCTCACTGTCCAGGGCGTGCTGTTCAGCGACTTTTGCCTCTACGTCCTCCCCAACCTCTGCGCTGCCTTGCTACTTGGCCTGGACTTCTAGTGCAACCTCCAGAGCCTAACCCTGAAATTCGGCGGGTCCTTACCACCCCTTACCATTTGCGGCTCCATTTTACGGTAAGGCCCCTGTACTACAGGTACAGGGGTAGATCCCTGCCTGCTGGCTCCGCCCAGTAGGCGGAGTATAAATATGTGTGCTCTCAGTACAGCAGCCATTTTGTCAGCTGCTGTAGGGGGCCACACATCTCTGTGTAATAAAGCCTCGATTACATTCTACTCTCGTCTCGTCGTAATTGATAGTGCATCAGCCCCAAAGAGCGCAAAATCCCAGAGGGATAAAAGGGCACACAGCCATGTGTTCTGCCTCTTTTGGATCCGGCCTGTGCCAACCACCTTTGAATCCAACCTGTGCCAGCCCAACTGTAGCAAGAACAGCCAGCCAAGTTCAAGATCAACGATCGCTACCTGGACGGATGAGCCCAGCAGAGACAGAGCCACTTCTTCAAACCAGCCACGTGAGATCAAGATAAAGGCCTTATCCACTTGCACAGTGCCGGTCATCCCGAAGTTAAGTATAGGTTATTGTAGCTTATAGGTGTAGTTTAATTTGTAGCAGATATTGTGTTTGCATGTCGAAGTAATCCTTGTGTGTGTAAATAAACCTTCTTTTGAACTGACTAACTAGTTGTTTGGTCATTTGACCGATATAAGGGAAAGACTTGTGGTTCACCGAGATAAATAGAAATACCCACAGTATTGGCGACACTGTTGGGACACAACATCATATCAGAAAGAGCAACAGCTTGAGGGCAATAACTTCTGCTTAAAGCAAAAGCAGCTATGGAGAATCTATAAATGATATGGCACAGATCAGGCCATTGGCTCCATTCTGCTTGTGCTAGCTCTTTGAAAGATCTATCCAGTTAGCCCCAGTACTCTACTCCTACTGCATAGCCCTGCATTTTTTTTCCATATCATATATTTAACCAATGTCCATTGAAAATTATTATGGCATCACTTTCATCACTCTTTCAGATAGTCCTTTCCACAACATAACAACTCATTGCATCAAAAACATTTTTGCCATAAAACCATTGGTTCTTTAACTCAGGATCCTTTGGTTACTTATCGTTCTGCCAGATTCAGTCCTGCCAGACAATCAGTTTATCTTTATTTAATGTACAGAACTGGAGGGGTGCAGAAAATTTGGAGAGTTGCAGAGCTGGAGGAGGTGACAGTGATACGGAGGGGCCAAGTCTTGGATGTTTTGGGGTTTAAAAAAATATATTTATTCAAATTTTCAACGATTTTCAACAAAACACTCCAACCAGAAAAAAAAAGAATAAAGCACAAAACAAGCAAAAATTATACATGAGATTTCCAACCAAGTACAATAACCCCCATTTAACAAATAAACACGCCAGTAAGGAAAACGCCGCACTCTAACCTAAACAAAACAGAAAAAACAAACGCCCCCCCCCCCCACCCGGGTTGCTGTTGACCGCCACCTAACGTTCCGCAAGATAGTCTAGGAACGGTTGCCACCGCCTGGAGAACCCTTGCACAGACCCTCGCAAGGCAAACTTTATCCTTTCCAGCTTGATGAACCCTGCCATATCGTTAATCCAAGCTTCCACGCTTGGGGGCTTCTCACCCCTCCACATTAGTAGGATCCTCCGCTGGGCTACCAGGGACGCAAAGGCCAGAACACCGGCCTCTTTCGGCTCCTGCACTCCCGGTTCGTCCGCTACCCCAAATAATGCTTTCCCCCAGCTCGGCTTGACCCGGGTGTTCACCACTTTGGACATAGTCCTCGCAAAGCCCCTCCAGAACCTCTCCAGTGCCGGGCATGTCCAGAACATGCGGGCATGATTTGCTGGGCTCCCCGAGCACCTCACACACTGTCCTCCACCCCAAAAAACCTACTCATCCTCGCCCCTATCATATGCGCCCTATGGACAACTTTGAACTGTATTAGGCCGAGCCTGGCGCAAGAGGAGGAAGAATTAACCTTACTCAGGGCATCAGCCCACAGATCTTCATCCAGCTCCTCCTCCCACTTACCCTTTAACTCCTCCACCGAGGCTTCCTCCACCTCCTGCAGTTCCTGATAGATCGCTGAGACCTTGCCTTCTCCGACCCATACACCCGAAATCACCCTGTCCTGAATCCTTCGTGCTGGGAGCAGCGGAAATTCCCTCACATGCCATCTCGCAAACGCCCTCACTTGCATGTACCTAAAAGCAATCCCGGGAGTTAACCCAAATTTCTCCTCTAGCGCCCCTAGGCTCGCAAAAGTCCCATCGATGAATAGGCCCCCCATTCTTTTAATTCCAGCCCGCTGCCAGCTCAGAAACCCTCCATCCATCCTACCCGGAACAAACCTGTGGTTCTCTCGTATCGGGGACCAGACCGAGGCCCCCAACATGCCCCTATGTCACCTCCACTGCCCCCAGATCTTCAGAGTCGCCGCCACCACCGGCCTCGTGGTGTACCTTGTTGGTGGAAGCGGCAACGGTGTCATCACCAGCGCCCCAGACTCGTACCCACACAAGACGCCACCTCTAGCCTCTTCCACGCCTCCCCCTCTCCCTCCATTACCCACTTATGGATCATCGCCACATTAGCTGCCCAATAATAGCCACATAGATTCGGCAGCGCCAGCCCGCCCCTGTCCCTGCTACGCTCCAAAAACACCCTCTTCACCCTCGGGGTTTTATTCGCCCATACGAATCCCATAATACTCCTGCTTATCCGTTTTAAAAAAGCCTTGGGGATTAGGATGGGCAGGCACTGGAACACAAACAGGAACCTCGGGAGGACCGTCATCTTGACCGACTGCACCCTACCCTCCAGGGAGAGTGGCAGCATATCCCATTTCTTGAAGTTCTCCTCCATCTGTTCCACCAACCGTGTCAAATTGAGCTTGTGCATGGCCCCCCAGCTCCTAGCTACCTGGATCCCCAGGTATCGGAAACTCCTCTCCGCCCTCTTCAGCGGTAGCTCGTCTATCCCCCTTCCCTGGTCCCCCGCATGCCCCACAAAGAGCTCACTCTTCCCCACGTTGAGCTTATAGCCCGAGAAGTCCCCAAACTCCCTAAGGATCCGCATAACCTCTGCCATCCCCTCCACTGGGTCTGCAACATATGACAACAGGTCATCAGCATATAACGACACCCGGTGTTCCTCCCCCCCCCGGAACAATCCCCTCCAGTTCCTAGACTCCCTCAGTGCCATGGCCAGCGGCTCAATTGCCAGTGCAAAGAACAAGGAGGATAAGGGACACCCCTGCCTCGTCCCGCAGTGCAACCTAAAGTACTCCGACCTCCGCCGGTTCGTAGCCACACTAGCCACTGGGGCCCTATATAATAGCCTGACCCATCTTATGAACCCTTCCCTGAACCCAAATCTCCCAAGCACTTCCCAGAGATACTCCCACTCCACCCGATCAAAGGCCTTCTCCGCGTCCATAGCCGCCACTACCTCCACTTCCCCCTCCACCGAGGCATCATGATCACATTTAAGAGCCTCCGCACATTCGTGTTTAACTGCCTGCCCCTCACAAACCTCGTCTGGTCCTCATGGATCACCCCCGGGACACAGTCCTCAATCCTCGTAGCCAGCACCTTCGCCAACAACTTAGCGTCTACATTGAGGAGCGAAATCGGCCTATACGATCTACATTGCAATGGATCCTTATCCCGCTTCAAAATCAACAAGATCAGCGCCCGGTGATGTGTTGGGTGTTCCGGATCACATACAGGTCACCAACACTTGAAATAGTGCAACACTATTTTGTTGAATCATTCACTGTTTAAACATACTCAGACTGTGGGTAAATACGATACCAGCTTTAACTAAAGACCTTTGCCTTGTCCTAACCAGTTGATGCACTCAGCACGTGGTGAATGTCTGTGTTACAGGCTGTGAGCTCTGTCCTCCGAGCTAGCTGCAACTCGAATGAGCGGGAACTCTGATGCCCCCTGTCTTTATAGTGCGTGTGCTCTCACTGGTGATTGTCTGCAGTGTTGTGTGTGTTGATTGGTCCCACTGTGTGTCCATCATTGTGTGTCTGCACCATGATATACTGGTGTATATTATGACATCCCCCCTTTTATAAAAAATGTATCTGCGTGGCAATAAATAGTGTATGGTGACTACATGTGTGCGAACTATTTACGGGACTATGTACATGAATACTAAGTTATTTACATGGGAAGGCGCCTGGTGCAGAAAAACAGTGTGTCACAAGAATACTGAGATGAACACTATATACAAACCACTTGAACGATTAAACGGAAGAACAGAACAAATCAGAAAGTCCATAAGTCCACAAAGTTCACAAATTAAGTCTCTGAGGTGGGCGACGAATTCTGGTTGACCGTCAGGGTGGCACACCACTCATCGTCTGGATCGATGCTGTATACCGACAGCGGCTGGTGTTTTTGCTTCGGGGACAGCCTGTTTTTTGTTACGACACCGACTCGAAAAGGCGCCTTCGGGTCCTCGTTGTCACTGCTGTGTGGGAGGTCCGCATCGGACTCGGTGACCGTGGGTTGAATTGTCCGAACATTCCTGCGAGGCTGGCTGAAGCGATATGAAATGGCAGGCTGAGCTGCTCGGCAGAAGGCAGCATAGTGGCCAAGTCTGCCACATCGTAGGCATTGTCGAGATTTTGCAGGGCATTGCCGCTTTAAATGGGCGGAGCCACAGTTGCCGCAAGTCGTGACATCAGCACGTTCGCTGCCCCACCGCGCATGCACGGTGCGGTCATGCGTGGTGCGCGCCTGCGCATTACGTTCCTCCACGTCGCCGGCCCCTTGTTTGGTGCGCACAAGCGCGGGAGTCCGTGAAAAGCACGCAAAATGGCCACCCTCATCCAGGTTGAGGCCCTGGAGGTGCTCAATCACTTGGACCAGTTCCGCCTCGTGGGGACCTTGCCGCGCCGTTTCAGCCGCTTGTATATGGGAATACCGACTCTTGGCGTTTTCATGTAAGACACAGGTCTCGATGGCGGCCGCTAGGGTGAGTTGCTTTACTTTGAGGAGCTGCTGACATAGGGGGTCCGACTGAACACCGAAAACGATCTGGTCGCGTATCATGGAGTTGGAGGTGGGCCCGTAGCTGCAAGACTGCGCAAGGATGCGGAGATGCGTGAGAAAGGATTGGAAAGGTTCATCCTTACCCTGCAAACGTTGCTGGAACGTAACGTTCAAAACTTTCATTCACCTCTACGCTGCAGTGAGTGTCAACCTTGAGGAGGACCATCTTGAACTTTGTTTTATCTTCATCATCCGCAAAGGTGAGAAAGTTGAAAATATGGATGGCATGGTCCCCGGCCGTGGAGAGGAGAAGAGCAATCTTTCTGGTGTCCGAGGCGCCCTCCCTGTCCGTGGCTTCGAGGAAGAGCTGGAAGCGCTGTTTGAAAATGTCCAGTTGGCCCCGAGGTTGCCGGCGAGGCGGAGCGGCGGCGGCGGGCTGGTGTTGTCCATGTTGCAGGATGACAGAATGCTGGCCACTTGCAGGTAGGTCTAAGAAGTGCTAGTATCCCACCACTCCTGGTATCATGATGTGTTGGGTGTTCTGGATCACATACAGGTCACCAACACTTGAAATAGTGCAACACTATTTTATTGAATCATTAACTGTTTAAACATACTCAGACTGTGGGTGAATACGATACTAGCTTTAACTAAAGACCTTTGCCTTGTCCTAACCAGTCGATGCACTCAGCACATGGTAAATGTCTGTGTTACAGGCTGTGAGCTCTGTCCTCCTAGTTAGCTGCAACTCGAATGAGCGGGACCTCTGATGCCCCCTGTCGTTATAGTGTGTGTGCTCTCACTGGTGATAGGCTGCGGTGTTGTGTGTGTTGATTGGTCCCACTGTGAGTCCATCAGTGTGTGTCTGCACCATGATATACTGGTGTATATTATAACACCCGGGACAATGTCGGGGGCAGAGTCCCCTCCTCCCTCGCCTCATTAAAAGTTCCCACCAGCAACGGGCCCAGCAAATCCACATACTTTCTGTAAAATTCAACCGGGAACCCGTCCGCTCCCGGGGCCTTCCCCGCCTGCATGCTCCCCAATCCTTTAACCAGCTCCTCCAGCCCAATCGGCACCCCCAAACCAGCTACCTGCTCCTCCCCACCCTCGGGAACCTCAGTTGGTCCAAGAATCCGCGCCCCCCCCCCCGCCCTCCGGGGGCTCAGACCTATACAGATCCCCATCGAAGTCCCCAAATACCTTGTTTATTCTCACCGCACTCCGCACCGTATTCCCCCCTCTATTTCTAATTTCACCAATCTCCCTCGCTGCCTCCCTCTTACGAAGCTGATGTGCCAGCATCCGGCTTGCCGTCTCCCCATACTCATATACCACCCCCTGCATTTTCCTCCACTGTACCTCTGCTTTTCCCGTGGTCAAAAGATCAAATTCCATTTGGATGTTTCGTCGATCCCTAGCAGCCCTTTCTCGGGGGCCTCTGAAGAGCTCCTGTCCACCCTTAATATCTCCCACAACAATCTCTCCCTCTCCCTCCTCTCTCTCTTCTCCCTATGGGCCCTAATGGAAATTAGCTCTCCCCTAACCACTGCCTTTAGAGCCTCCCAGACTATCCCCACCTGCACCTCCCCGTTGTCGTTGGCCTCCATGTATCTTTGAATACACCCCCGGATCTGCCCGCACACCTCCTCATCTGCCAACAGTCCCACATCAAGGTGCCACAGCGGGCGCTGGTCCCTCTCCTCCCCCAACTCCAGCTCCACCCCATACGGGGCGTGATCCGAGATGGCTATAGCCGAATATTCCCTTCCCTCTACTTTCGGGATTAGTGCCCTACTCATTATAAAGAAATCTATCCGGGAATAGGCTTTATGGACGTGGGAGAAAAAAAGAAAATTCTCTGGCCACCGGCCTGGCAAACCTCCACGGATCTATTCCCCCCCATCTGGTCCATAAACCCCCTGAGCACCTTGGCCGCAGCCGGCCTCTTACCCGTCCTGGACCTAGAACGGTCCAGTGCTGGGTCCAGCACCGTGTTGAAGTCCCCCCCCATTATCAAGCTCCCTGCCTCCAGATCCGGGATCCGACCCAACATACATTTCATAAATCTGGCATCATCCCAATTCGGGGCATATACGTTCACCAGTCCCACCCACACCCCATGCAACCTACCACTCACCATCACATATCGACCTCCATTATCCGCCACAATATTCATCGCCTCAAACGACACCCGCTTCCCCACCAGTATTGCAACCCCTCTATTCTTCACATCCAGCCCCAAGTGAAAGACCTGCCCTACCCATCCCTTTCTCAGCCTGACATGATCTGCCACCTTCAAGTGTGTCTCCTGAAGCATGACCACGTCTGCTTTCAGTCCCTTTAAGTGCGCGAAAACCCGGGCCCTCTTGACCGGCCCATTCAGGCCCCTCACATTCCATGTTATCAGTCGGATCAGGGGGCTACTCGCCCCCCCACCCCCTGCCGACTAGCCAGCCCCTTTTTTAGGCCAGCCACATGCCCGCGCCTCCCGCATCCTCCAGTCCCCCAGGTGGCAGACCCCCGCCCCGACTCCCTCTTCTACCTCCAGCTCCCCTCTGCCCAATACAGCAGCAACCCAGTTTCTCACCCCCCCCCCCCCCCCCCCACCCAGCCAGATCACCGTCCAGCCATTTTGCTCCCCCCATTACACTCCCGTACGTCAGCTGACTCCTGCTGCCCCCGGCCACTCCCGCCATTCTAATGACCCCTCAGTGTGGGAATCCCCCCACCTCCCCCCTGTCGATCAATGTGCGCTCTCCCCCAGCACTACCCTTCCCCCCAGGCCCTGTCCCTCCCCTCCCTAATGTGGGAAAAAGCCACAAACCCCCTGCTTTCCATCCGAGCCGGCCCCACCCCCTATGGCGCAGCTCCTTTTTCTGCAACCTCGCCCCAGCTCCCCAACCCCCCCCTTCATCAGCAGGCCCACACTCTCACACAGCCCCCACATCATACCTACTCACCCCTTCCCATTTTCCCTCTCCCCAACCTGAAACCAGAAGAACACCCCCAAAATACAGTAAACACCCCCCCACAACAAACCCCCAGTCCGAGTCCAGCTTTTCAGTCTGAATAAAGGTCCACGCCTCATCTGGCATCTCAAAATAGTGGTGAAGGTCCTGAAACGGGACCCACAATCGCGCTGGCTGCAGCATTCCAAACTTCACCCCCTTTCGATGGAGAACCGCCTTGGCCCGACTAAAACCAGCCCTCTTCTTGGCCACCTCCGCACTCCAGTCCTGGTAGACACGGATCTCCGTATTCTCCCACCTGCTGCTCCGTTCTTTCTTCGCCCATCTCAGGGCGCACTCTCTGTCCATAAAGCGGTGGAAACTCAGCACTACAGCCCTTGGCGGCTCGTTGGCTTTAGGTCTTCTTGCCAGGACCCGATGAGCCCCATCCAGCTCCAGGGGCCTCGGGAAAGCTCCCACGCCCATCAGCGTGTTAAGCATTGTAACTACATATGCCCCAGCGTCAGACCACTCCACTCCCTCAGGGAGACCCAGAATCCGAAGATTCTTCCTCATCGACTTGTTCTCCAGGTCCTCAAACTTCTCCTGCCACTTCTTGTGTAGTGCCTCGTGCACCTCCACCTTCACCGCCAGGCCCAAAATCGTTCTCTGAGGCCTTCTGCCGCACCTCTCGAATCGCCGCCCCTTGGGCCTTCTGGGTCTCCACCAGCTTTTCGATCGACGCCTTAATTGGCGCCAGCATTTCTGCTCTCAGCCCCGCAAAGCTATTTTAGAGGAACTCTTGCTGCTCCCGCGACCACTGCGCCCACGCTGCTTGATCTCCACCCACCGCCATCTTGCTTTTCCTCCCCCGCTCTCTTCGCTGCTACAAAACCACTTTTCTGGTCGCTCCACTCCTGGTCCACTCCATACAGTGCTGGGGGGACCTTACTATCACCTTCCCACACTGGGAACCGTCGTACAGGTGCCACTGGGGCTCCTCAAAAGGGCCCAAAAGCCTGTTCTTGGCGGGAGCTACCTAGGCATAGCCGCAACCGGAAGTCTCTTGGATGGTTTTGATAACCAGGATGAGCATTTTAAACCGAGGCATTGCCAGACCAGGAGGTAATGTAGGTCAGTGAACACAGGCAAGATGGGGGAATGCAGCATTTTCAGAGGGCTTTACAGAAATGGCTGGAGACAAGGGTCCAGCTGAGTAGGAGTCCAATGGTGAGCCTCTGGACTCAGTGCCTAAAGGACCTCTTGGAGATGCAGAGACAGGCAGGGAAACATCAGCAAAGTTGTCAGAGGCCGTCAACAGACTTCATGGAAGAATGGAGATGCCCAACCACATTTTGTCTGATGTCGTGGCTGTAACATCCAAACACATGTAAATCACCTTGGAAACCCAATTTCTGCTGGGGTTGCTTCAGACTTGCACACCATCACTCTAGCCAGGGGTGCATTTCAGCAATGACTAGGTGGAGAGCCACTTCCCTTCATGGAGTCAGGGAATATGCATCGGGAACGCAAAGTGAGAAGGAGCCAGATAGGCACCCGAGGGGTATCCACCCAAGACACTCCAAAGTTCCACCTCACCCCTACCAGTGATCCCATCAACTCCAGCAGGTTAGACTGAGAAAGTTAAATCTGCACCTGAGCAGGAAACCTCCGACCTCCAGAGGATGCCTGCCAAAGTTATCTCAGACACCAACACAAAGCAGTGAGCAGGTTGCCTCCACCTCAGTTGCGGATGTCGGGTTGCACCTAGACATAGGGGTCGGGTTGGAAAAATTAAGAAGTATTGAATGCACATTGGTGGCATGGGTGTTTATTGATTGTACATCGTCGTCACTTTTGTAAATAGATGTTGACTCTATCCAGCATATGCAATCAACATAAGATTTAACATATTTAAAACTACTTGTACCAAAATAATTCCAATTGGAAAATATATTATTATTATTATTGCAATGCGTCTCAGATCAACAAATGGAGCAAATGTCTATGAAAAAAAGGATATATTCAAAATTGTGAAAAACATTTGTTGTGTTTTTATATTCTTTCTAGGTTTAGCCTTTCCATGTTTCTTCATGCCCACGCTATGATGCATAGCATCGAACAGATTAACAATTCCACTTTATTACCGGGTGTAAAACTAGGATATGAAATTTATGATACCTGCTCTGATGTTATCACTGCAATACAAGCGACTACCAGGTTTATTTCACGATTTAATTCCTCGGACAGCAGAATTGAAGTTCACTGCGATTATACTGACTATATATCGAATGTAAAAGCAGTTGTCGGGGGTTTATTCTCAGAAATATCGATTGTAGTTGCACGATTGTTGAATCTGTACCTTATTCCACAGGTAAGTGTTTTTATTCTTTATTATCTGAAAAGTAACATTGTTTCTTCAATTCAACCATTCTATTTAATTTCAGATGTGGGCATTAGTGGCACGACCAGCAAATTTGTTCTATACCTAGTGGTATCGTCACTAAACGTGCAATCCAGAGACCTTGGGTAATTCTCTGGAGTCCCAGGTTCAAAACCCACCAGGGCAGATGGTGAAATTTGAATTCAATAAAAAAAAATTGGAATTAAAAGTCTGATGATGACGGTGAAACCATTGTTGATTGTCATAAAAGCCCATCTGGTTCGCTCATGTCCTTTAGAGAAGGAAATCTGCCGTCCTTCGCTGGTCTGGCCTACATGTGACTCCAGACCCACAGCAATGTGGTTGACTCTTAAATGCCCACTGAAATGGCCTAATAAGCCATCCAATTGAAGGGCAATTAGAGATGGACAAGAAATACTGACCCACCAGTGATGTCTACATCCCATGATTGAATGAGAAAACAAATCTGTTGTGTTTGGTCCTTTGTACTTTACGAAGGGATCCACCAAACACTTTGACTTGACCAAATTAGAATCTTTTATTCAGTCTTGTGTAGTAAGATAGCGATCTGATTTGGAGCACGTTATCATGGAATCTGTTAACTACTCCTCTGGAACTTGCACCTAGCACTGACCATTCACATGTATGTCTTATTACCCTTTCAATCTTCTTCTGAAGATAGCCGGATGTGTCTCCCCTTATATCGGAGTCACGGGTCACATGACCTTGGTCTCGAGACTGAATGGTGCTTCTGTACCACCACTTGCTGGTTGGAGGTCGCACACCATCCAGCTACGATATAGTGCATAGGCATACAAACACAAAAACTAGTTGTTCTGGAGTGGCAGTGGACAATCTTGTTGAGCCTCTGCAGTCCATGAGGTGCAGAATCCCACAATGCTGTGAGGTAGGGAGTTCCAGGATTCTGACCCAGCAACGATAAAGAAAGGCAATGGAATGTTTTGCAACTCGGAGTGAAACTTGGAGTTGATTGTTTTTCCATCAATTTGCTGCTCTTGTCTTTTAGGTGGTAGAGGTCTGAGATTTGGGAAATGCTGTGAAAGAAGAAACTTTGCTAAGTTGCTGCAATGCATACTGTAGATAATAGACATTGCTGCTACAGTGAGCAGATGATGAAGGGGTGATTGTTTTTAAATTCAATGGCTGAAATATCAATAACGATGACAGCTTTTTCTGGATGATATTGGGCTCCTTGAGTGTTGTTGGAGCTGCATTCATCCAGATAAATAGAGAGTATTCCATTACATTCCTGATTTATGTCTTGCAGCTAGATGGTGCAAAACTTTTGTGGATTCCATAGGTGTGTGACCCGCCACAAAATGACCAACCTCTGACCTCTTTCATAAGACCATAAGACATAGGAGCAGAATTAGGCCACTCGGCACATCAAGTCTGCTCCCCCATTCAATCATGGCTGATATTTTTCTCATCCCTATTCTCCAGCCATTTCCCCATAACCCCTGATCCCCTTATTCATCAAGAACCTGCCTATCTCTGTTTTAAAGTCAGTCAGTGATTTGGCCTCCACAGCCTTCTGCGGCAAAGAGTTCGACAGCTTCACCACCCTCTGGCAGAAGAACTCCCTCCGCATCTCTGTTTTGAAGGATCGTCCCTTTAGTCTAAGGTTGAAGCCTTGGGTTCTAGTTTTGCCTATAAGTGGAAACATCCTCTCCCCGTCCACTCTATCCAGGCCTCGTAATATCCTGTAAGTTTCAATAAGATCCCCCCTCATCCTTCTAAACTTCAACAAGTACAGGCACAGAGTCCTCAACTGTTCCTCACATGACAAGCTCTTCATTCCAGGGATCATTCTTGTGAACCTCCTCTGAACCGTTTCCAAGGCCAGCACATTCTTCCTTAGATACAGGGCCCAAGACTGCTCACAATACTCCAAATGGGGTCTGACCAGAGCTTTATACAGCCTCAGAAGTACATCCCTGCTCTTGTATTCTAACCCTCTCAACATGAATGCTAACATTGCATTTGCCTTCTTAACTGCTGTCTGAACCTGCGCAGTAACCTGAAGAGAATCTTGAACAAGGACTCCCAAGTCTCTTTGTCCTTCTGATTTCCTAAGCATTTCCCCATTTAGAAAATAATCTATACCTCCATTCTTCTTTACAAAGTGCATAACGTCACACGTTTCCACATTGTATTCCATCTGGCACTTCTTTGCCCACTTTCCTACCCTGTCCAAGTCCTTCTGCAGCACCCCCCTCTTCCTCAGTACTAACTGTTCCTCAACATATCTTTGTATCATCTGCAAACTTAGCAACAGTGCCTTCAGTTCCTTCTTCCAGATCATTAATGTATATTGTGAAAAGTTGTGACCCCAGCACTGACCCTTGAGGCACACCACTAGTCACTGGCTGCCTAAAAAATAATCTTTTATCCCCATTCTTTGCCTTCTGCCAGTCAACCAATCCTCTCTCCATGCCAGGATCTTACCCTTAACACCATGGGCTCTTAACATATTTAACAGTCTCCTATGTGGCACCCTGTCAAAGGCCTTCTGGAAATATAAATAAATAATTTCCCCTTGTTCACCTTTGTCTAACTTTCTTGGTACCTCCTCAAAGAACCCTAACAGATTTGTCAGACATGACCTCCCCTTGACAAAGCCGTGCTGACTCAGTCCTATTTTATCATGCACTTCCAAGTACTCAGCAATCTCATCTTTAGTAATGGAATCTGAAATCTTGTCAATGACCAAAGTCAGGCTAACCGGCCTATAATTTCCGATCTTTTGCCTCCCTCCCTTCTTAAACAACGATGTTACATTAGCCACTTTCCAGTCCTCTGGAACCCTCTCTGACTCCAGTGATTCCTGAAAGATCACCACCAATGCCTCCACAATCTCCGCAGCTATCTTCTTCAGAACTCTGGAGTGTAGTCCATCCGCTCCAGGTGATTTATCCACTTTCAGACCTTTCAGTTTCCCCAGAACCTTCTCCTTAGTGATAGCTACTACACTCACCTGAGCCCCCTGATTCTCCTGGAGCTCTGGCATCCCACTGGTGTCTTCCACCATGAAGACTGACGCAAAGTAACTATTCAGTTCCCATACCATTTCTTTGTTTCCTATTATTACTTCTCCAGCCTCATTTTCCAGTGGTCCAATGTCTATTTTTGCCTCTCTCTTACCTTTTATATATTGAAATAAATTCTTCCTATCTTCTTTTATATTATTAGCAAGTTTACACTCATATTTCATCTTCTCCCCCCTTATTGCTTTTTTGGTTGTCCTCTGCTCGCTTTTAAATGCTTCCCAATCCTTTGGCTTCCCACTAATGCTCGCCACTTTGTATGCTTTTTCTTTTGCTTTTATGCTGTCCTTGACTCCCCTCATCAGCCATGGATGTCTTGTCCTCCCCTCAGCATGTTTCCTCCTCCTTGGGATGAATTTCTGTTGTGCCTCCCGTATAGCCCCCCAAAACTCCTGCCATTGCTGTTCCACTGTCTTCCCTGCTAGGCTCCTTTTCCAATCAACTCTGGCCAGCTCCTCCCTCATGTTTTTGTAGTTACCCTTATTTAATTGTGATACTGTTGCATCTGATGCCAGCTTCTCCCTCTCAAGCTGCAGGATAAATTCATATTGTGGCCACTGCTCCCTAAGGGTTCCTTCACCTTAAAATCCCTAATCAAGTCTGCCTCATTACACATCACCAAATTCAGAATTGCCTGTTCCCTAGTGGGCTCTACCACAAGCAGTTCCAAAAAATCATCTCTTAGACATTCCACAAATTCCTTTTCTTGGGATCCACTACCAACCTGATTTTCCCAGTCCACCTGCATACTGAAGTCCCCCATGATAATTGTAATGTTGCCTTTTTTATATGCCTTTTCGATCTCCTGATTTATTTTCTGCCCCACATCCTGACTACTGCTAGAGGGCCTGTACCTAACTCCCATCAGGGTCTTTTTACCTTTGCGATTCCTCTACCCACAGAGATTCTATGCCTTCTGGTCATATATCGCTTCTTGCTATCGATTAAAATTAATTCCTTACTAACAATGCAACCGCGCCCCCTTTGCCCATCTGCCTGTCCTTTCGATAGGACGCATATCCTTGAATATTTAGATCCCAGCCCTGATCCCCTTGCAGCCACATCTCTGTGATGCCCACAACATCGTATCAGCCAATTTCAATGTGGTCAACAAGCTCATTGACCTTGTTCCGTATACTGTGGGTGTGTGCATGTAGGTACAACACCCTCAGTCCTGCATTGACCCCTTCTCATACTTGTCACCTTTTTAGATCTGCCTGAGGTTAGATTCCTGCCACCTTCCATACTTTCTGTTCTATTACGTGGTCTGAAACTTTACTAACCTCTCCTGAGCCCTCGGTTCCTTTAACTAGTTTAAAGTCCTCGTCATTAACCTGCATTTCTACCCTCTCCTTTAACTTTGATTGTCTAATTCTCCATACAACTGAACCCTCCCCCTCACTATTTAGTTTAAAGCACTATCTACTGTCCTAGTTATACGATTCGTCAGGACTCTGATCCAAGCATGATTCAGATGAAGACCGTCCTATCGGAACAGTTCCCGTCTTCCCCAATACTGGTGCCAATGTCCCATGAATTGAAACCCATTCCTTCCACAGCATTCTTTGAGCCACACATTTACCTCCTTAATCTTATTGATCCTATGGCAATGAGCTTGTGGCTCAGGTAGTAATCCGGAGATTATTATCTTTTTGGACCTGCTTTTTAAGTTAGCCCCAGCTGTCCATACCCGCTTAGCAGAACCTCTGTTCCTGTTCTACCTATGTCGTTGGTAACTACGTGGACCCCTACAACTGGATCTTTACCCTCCCACGCCAAGTTCCTCTGCAGCGCAGATGAGATATCCTGAACCTGAGCACCAGGTAGGTAACACAACCTTCAGGTCCTGGTAGAGAGAACAGTGTCAATGCCCCAAACTATACTATCCCCAATTACGACTACATTTGTTTTCTCCCCCAACTTGAATGACTCCCTGCATCACGGTGCTGTGGTCAGTTTGCTCATTCTCCCTGCAGTCTCCCTTTCCGTCCACACAGGGAGCAAGAATCTCAAATTTGTTGGACAAGTTCAGGGTCTGAGGCTTCTGCAACCCTACCTCCTGGATCTCTCTACCTGCCTCACTCATAGCCACACCCTCCTGTCCATGACCACTGGCCGAATTCAAGGTAGTTAATCTAAGGGGTGTGACTGTGGCCTGAAACACAGTGTCCAGGTAACTGTCCCCTTCCCTGATGTGTCACAGCGTCTGAAGCTCAGAATCCAGCTCATCAACTCTGAGCCGGAGTTCCTCCATCAACCAACACTTACTACAGACGTGCTCACTCGGAACCATAATGAGGTCCACCAGCTCCCACATCATGCAGGTAGAACACATCACCTGACCCTCCATGTCTATTTTATTTAATTAGTTTTTAATTTGTTTTTTAAATTTTTTTATTTAAATTTTTTTTTATATTTCTCCTTATTACCTCAGACTCAACACAATTTACAACAGTAATTTAAATGGATATTCAAATTTAGCACAGCTCCCTATTGGCCAATCAAATCACAGCCCTCCTTGATGTCTCTTTTAAGTTTTGCTTTAGTCCGAACTCACTGTCAGTTTCCGAGAATCAAGAGTAGCCCCTCTCCTCCCCCTCCTCCCCTCCACCTCCGCCTCCCCCTCCGCCTCCCCCTCCCTACTCCCCACTCCCCCTCCCCATTCCCACTGCCCTCTCCCCCCTCCCCCTCCCCGCTCCTCTCCTTCCCCCCTCCTCTCTCCCCCTCCGCCCCTCCCACACAGCGCTCTGCTTCTCCTGATGACTTAATTTCCCCCCCACAGCACTCTGCTTCTCCTGGTCACTTACCTTCCCCCCCACACGCACTCTGCTTCTCCTGGTCACTTACCTTCCCCCCCACACACACTCTGCTTCTCCTGGTCACTTACCTTCCCCCACAGCACTCTGCTTCTCCCGGTCACTTACCTTCCCCCACACACACTCTGCTTCTCCTGGTCACTTACCTTCCCCCCCACACGCACTCTGCTTCTCCTGGTCACTTACCTTCCCCCACACACTCTGCTTCTCCTGGTCACTTACCTTCCCCCACACACACTCTGCTTCTCCTGGTCACTTACCTTCCCCCACAGCACTCTGCTTCTCCTGGTCACTTACCTTCCCCCCCACACGCACTCTGCTTCTCCTGGTCACTTACCTTCCCCCACACACTCTGCTTCTCCTGGTCACTTACCTTCCCCCACACACACTCTGCTTCTCCTGGTCACTTACTTTCCCCCCCACAGCGCTCTGCTTCTCCTGGTCACTTACCTTCCCCCACACGCACTCTGCTTCTCCTGGTCACTTACCTTCCCCCACACACACTCTGCTTCTCCTGGTCACTTACCTTCCCCCACACACACTCTGCTTCTCCTGGTCACTTACCTTGCCCCACAGCACTCTGCTTCTCCTGGTCACTTACCTTCCCCCACACACACTCTGCTTCTCCTGGTCACTTACCTTCCCCCACACACACTCTGCTTCTCCTGGTCACTTACCTTCCCCCACACACACTCTGCTTCTCCTGGTCACTTACCTTCCCCCACACACACTCTGCTTCTCCTGGTCACTTACCTTCCCCCACACACACTCTGCTTCTCCTGGTCACTTACCTTCCCCCACACACACTCTGCTTCTCCTGGTCACTTACCTTCCCCCACACACACTCTGCTTCTCCTGGTCACTTACCTTCCCCCACACACACTCTGCTTCTCCTGGTCGCTTACCTTCCCCCACAGCACTCTGCTTCTCCTGGTCACTTACCTTCCCCCACAGCACTCTGCTTCTCCTGGTCACTTACCTTCCCCCACACACACTCTGCTTCTCCTGGTCACTTACCCTCCCCCCACACACACTCTGCTTCTCCTGGTCACTTACCTTCCCCCACACACACTCTGCTTCTCCTGGTCACTTACCTTCCCCCACACACACTCTGCTTCTCCTGGTCACTTACCTTCCCCCACAGCACTCTGCTTCTCCTGGTCACTTACCTTCCCCCACACACACTCTGCTTCTCCTGGTCACTTACCTTCCCCCCCACACGCACTCTGCTTCTCCTGGTCACTTACCTTCCCCCACAGCACTCTGCTTCTCCTGGTCACTTACCTTCCCCCACACACACTCTGCTTCTCCTGGTCACTTACCTTCCCCCACAGCACTCTGCTTCTCCTGGTCACTTACCTTCCCCCCCACACACTCTGCTTCTCCTGGTCACTTACCTTCCCCCCCACACACTCTGCTTCTCCTGGTCACTTACCTTCCCCCACACACACTCTGCTTCTCCTGGTCACTTACCTTCCCCCCCACACGCACTCTGCTTCTCCTGGTCACTTACCTTCCCCCACAGCACTCTGCTTCTCCTGGTCACTTAATTTCCCCCACACACACTCTGCTTCTCCTGGTCACTTACTTCCCCCCCCCCCCCCCCCCACAGCACTCTGCTTCTCCTGGTCACTTACCTTCCCCCACACACACTCTGCTTCTCCTGGTCACTTACCTTCCCCCCCACACACACTCTGCTTCTCCTGGTCACTTACTTTCCCCCACACACACTCTGCTTCTCCTGGTCACTTACTTTCCCCCACACACACTCTGCTTCTCCTGGTCACTTACCTTCCCCCACACGCACTCTGCTTCTCCTGGTCACTTACCTTCCCCCACACACACTCTGCTTCTCCTGGTCACTTACCTTCCCCCCCACACACTCTGCTTCTCCTGGTCACTTACCTTCCCCCACACAGCACTCTGCTTCTCCTGGTCACTTACCTTCCCCCACACACACTCTGCTTCTCCTGGTCACTTACCTTCCCCACACACACTCTGCTTCTCCTGGTCACTTACCTTCCCCCACAGCACTCTGCTTCTCCTGGTCACTTACTTTCCCCCACACACACTCTGCTTCTCCTGGTCACTTACCTTCCCCCACACACACTCTGCTTCTCCTGGTCACTTACCTTCCCCCACAGCACTCTGCTTCTCCTGGTCACTTACCTTCCCCCCCCCCCCCCCCCACAGCACTCTGCTTCTCCTGGTCACTTACCTTCCCCCACACACACTCTGCTTCTCCTGGTCACTTACCTTCCCCCACACGCACTCTGCTTCTCCTGGTCACTTATCTTCCCCCACAGCACTCTGCTTCTCCTGGTCACTTACTTTCCCCCACACACACTCTGCTTCTCCTGGTCACTTACCTTCCCCCCCACACACACTCTGCTTCTCCTGGTCACTTACCTTCCCCCACACACACTCTGCTTCTCCTGGTCACTTACCTTCCCCCACACACACTCTGCTTCTCCTGGTCACTTACCTTCCCCCACACACACTCTGCTTCTCCTGGTCACTTACTTTCCCCCACACACACTCTGCTTCTCCTGGTCACTTACCTTCCCCCACACACACTCTGCTTCTCCTGGTCACTTACCTTCCCCCACACACACTCTGCTTCTCCTGGTCACTTACCTTCCCCCACAGCACTCTGCTTCTCCTGGTCACTTACCTTCCCCCACAGCACTCTGCTTCTCCTGGTCACTTACCTTCCCCCACACACACTCTGCTTCTCCTGGTCACTTACCTCCCACCCCCCCGCAAAGCACTCTGCTCCTCCTGGTCACTTACCTTCCCCCACACACACTCTGCTTCTCCTGGTCACTTACCTTCCCCCACACACACTCTGCTTCTCCTGGTCACTTACCTTCCCCCACACACACTCTGCTTCTCCTGGTCACTTACCTTCCCCCACACACACTCTGCTTCTCCTGGTCACTTACCTTCCCCCACACACACTCTGCTTCTCCTGGTCACTTACCTTCCCCCACACACACTCTGCTTCTCCTGGTCACTTACCTTCCCCCACAGCACTCTGCTTCTCCTGGTCACTTACTTTCCCCCACACACACTCTGCTTCTCCTGGTCACTTACCTTCCCCCACACACACTCTGCGTCTCCTGGTCACTTACCTTCCCCCACAGCACTCTACTTCTCCTGGTCACTTACCTTCCCCCACAGCACTCTGCTTCTCCTGGTCACTTACCTTCCCCCACAGCACTCTGCTTCTCCTGGTCACTTACCTTCCCCCACACACACTCGGCGTCTCCTGGTCACTTACCTTCCCCCACAGCACTCTGCTTCTCCTGGTCACTTACCTTCCCCCACAGCACTCTGCTTCTCCTGGTCACTTACTTTCCCCCACACACACTCTGCTTCTCCTGGTCACTTACTTTCCCCCCCACAGCGCTCTGCTTCTCCTGGTCACTTACCTTCCCCCACAGCACTCTGCTTCTCCTGGTCACTTACCTTCCCCCACACACACTCTGCTTCTCCTGGTCACTTACCTTCCCCCCCACACACACTCTGCTTCTCCTGGTCACTTACCTTCCCCCACACACACTCTGCTTCTCCTGGTCACTTACCTTCCCCCACACACACTCTGCTTCTCCTGGTCACTTACCTTCCCCCACAGCACTCTGCTTCTCCTGGTCACTTACCTTCCCCCACACACACTCTGCTTCTCCTGGTCACTTACCTTCCCCCACACACACTCTGCTTCTCCTGGTCACTTACCTTCCCCCACACACACTCTGCTTCTCCTGGTCACTTACCTTCCCCCACACACACTCTGCTTCTCCTGGTCACTTACCTTCCCCCCCACACACACTCTGCTTCTCCTGGTCACTTACCTTCCCCCACACACACTCTGCTTCTCCTGGTCACTTACCTTCCCCCACACACACTCTGCTTCTCCTGGTCACTTACCTTCCCCCACAGCACTCTGCTTCTCCTGGTCACTTACCTTCCCCCACACACACTCTGCTTCTCCTGGTCACTTACCTTCCCCCACACACACTCTGCTTCTCCTGGTCACTTACCTTCCCCCACACACACTCTGCTTCTCCTGGTCACTTACCTTCCCCCACACACACTCTGCTTCTCCTGGTCACTTACCTTCCCCCACAGCACTCTGCTTCTCCTGGTCACTTACCTTCCCCCACACACACTCTGCTTCTCCTGGTCACTTACCTTCCCCCCCACACGCACTCTGCTTCTCCTGGTCACTTACCTTCCCCCACAGCACTCTGCTTCTCCTGGTCACTTACCTTCCCCCACACACACTCTGCTTCTCCTGGTCACTTACCTTCCCCCACAGCACTCTGCTTCTCCTGGTCACTTACCTTCCCCCCCACACACTCTGCTTCTCCTGGTCACTTACCTTCCCCCCCACACACTCTGCTTCTCCTGGTCACTTACCTTCCCCCACACACACTCTGCTTCTCCTGGTCACTTACCTTCCCCCCCACACGCACTCTGCTTCTCCTGGTCACTTACCTTCCCCCACAGCACTCTGCTTCTCCTGGTCACTTACTTTCCCCCACACACACTCTGCTTCTCCTGGTCACTTACTTCCCCCCCCCCCCCCCCCCACAGCACTCTGCTTCTCCTGGTCACTTACCTTCCCCCACACACACTCTGCTTCTCCTGGTCACTTACCTTCCCCCACAGCACTCTGCTTCTCCTGGTCACTTACCTTCCCCCACACACACTCTGCTTCTCCTGGTCACTTACTTTCCCCCACACACACTCTGCTTCTCCTGGTCACTTACTTTCCCCCACACACACTCTGCTTCTCCTGGTCACTTACCTTCCCCCAAACACACTCTGCTTCTCCTGGTCACTTACCTTCCCCCACACGCACTCTGCTTCTCCTGGTCACTTACCTTCCCCCACACACACTCTGCTTCTCCTGGTCACTTACCTTCCCCCCCACACACTCTGCTTCTCCTGGTCACTTACCTTCCCCCACACAGCACTCTGCTTCTCCTGGTCACTTACCTTCCCCCACACACACTCTGCTTCTCCTGGTCACTTACCTTCCCCACACACACTCTGCTTCTCCTGGTCACTTACCTTCCCCCACAGCACTCTGCTTCTCCTGGTCACTTACTTTCCCCCACACACACTCTGCTTCTCCTGGTCACTTACCTTCCCCCACACACACTCTGCTTCTCCTGGTCACTTACCTTCCCCCACAGCACTCTGCTTCTCCTGGTCACTTACCTTCCCCCCCCCCCCCCCCACAGCACTCTGCTTCTCCTGGTCACTTACCTTCCCCCACACACACTCTGCTTCTCCTGGTCACTTACCTTCCCCCACACGCACTCTGCTTCTCCTGGTCACTTATCTTCCCCCACACACACTCTGCTTCTCCTGGTCACTTACCTTCCCCCCCACACACACTCTGCTTCTCCTGGTCACTTACCTTCCCCCACACACACTCTGCTTCTCCTGGTCACTTACCTTCCCCCACACACACTCTGCTTCTCCTGGTCACTTACCTTCCCCCACACACACTCTGCTTCTCCTGGTCACTTACTTTCCCCCACACACACTCTGCTTCTCCTGGTCACTTACCTTCCCCCACACACACTCTGCTTCTCCTGGTCACTTACCTTCCCCCACACACACTCTGCTTCTCCTGGTCACTTACCTTCCCCCACAGCACTCTGCTTCTCCTGGTCACTTACCTTCCCCCACAGCACTCTGCTTCTCCTGGTCACTTACCTTCCCCCACACACACTCTGCTTCTCCTGGTCACTTACCTCCCACCCCCCCGCAAAGCACTCTGCTCCTCCTGGTCACTTACCTTCCCCCACACACACTCTGCTTCTCCTGGTCACTTACCTTCCCCCACACACACTCTGCTTCTCCTGGTCACTTACCTTCCCCCACACACACTCTGCGTCTCCTGGTCACTTACCTTCCCCCACAGCACTCTACTTCTCCTGGTCACTTACCTTCCCCCACAGCACTCTGCTTCTCCTGGTCACTTACCTTCCCCCACAGCACTCTGCTTCTCCTGGTCACTTACCTTCCCCCACACACACTCTGCGTCTCCTGGTCACTTACCTTCCCCCACAGCACTCTGCTTCTCCTGGTCACTTACTTTCCCCCACACACACTCTGCTTCTCCTGGTCACTTACTTTCCCCCCCACAGCGCTCTGCTTCTCCTGGTCACTTACTTTCCCCCCCACAGCGCTCTGCTTCTCCTGGTCACTTACCTTCCCCCACAGCACTCTGCTTCTCCTGGTCACTTACCTTCCCCCACACACACTCTGCTTCTCCTGGTCACTTACCTTCCCCCACACACACTCTGCTTCTCCTGGTCACTTACCTTCCCCCACACACACTCTGCTTCTCCTGGTCACTTACCTTCCCCCACAGCACTCTGCTTCTCCTGGTCACTTACCTTCCCCCACACACACTCTGCTTCTCCTGGTCACTTACCTTCCCCCACACACACTCTGCTTCTCCTGGTCACTTACCTTCCCCCACACACACTCTGCTTCTCCTGGTCACTTACCTTCCCCCACACACACTCTGCTTCTCCTGGTCACTTACCTTCCCCCCCACACACACTCTGCTTCTCCTGGTCACTTACCTTCCCCCACACACACTCTGCTTCTCCTGGTCACTTACCTTCCCCCACACACACTCTGCTTCTCCTGGTCACTTACCTTCCCCCACAGCACTCTGCTTCTCCTGGTCACTTACCTTCCCCCACACACACTCTGCTTCTCCTGGTCACTTACCTTCCCCCACACACACTCTGCTTCTCCTGGTCACTTACCTTCCCCCACACACACTCTGCTTCTCCTGGTCACTTACCTTCCCCCACACACACTCTGCTTCTCCTGGTCACTTACCTTCCCCCACACACACTCTGCTTCTCCTGGTCACTTACCTTCCCCCACACACACTCTGCTTCTCCTGGTCACTTACCTTCCCCCACACACACTCTGCTTCTCCTGGTCACTTACCTTCCCCCACACACACTCTGCTTCTCCTGGTCACTTACCTTCCCCCACAGCACTCTGCTTCTCCTGGTCACTTACCTTCCCCCACACACACTCTGCTTCTCCTGGTCACTTACTTTCCCCCCCCCCCCACAGCGCTCTGCTTCTCCTGGTCACTTACCTTCCCCCACAGCACTCTGCTTCTCCTGGTCACTTACCTTCCCCCACACACACTCTGCTTCTCCTGGTCACTTACCTCCCCCCCCCCCGCAAAGCACTCTGCTTCTCCTGGTCACTTACCTTCCCCCAAACACACTCTGCTTCTCCTGGTCACTTACCTTCCCCCACACACACTCTGCTTCTCCTGGTCACTTACCTTCCCCCACACACACTCTGCTTCTCCTGGTCACTTACCATCCCCCACACACACTCTGCTTCTCCTGGTCACTTACCTTCCCCCCCACACGCACTCTGCTTCTCCTGGTCACTTACCTTCCCCCACAGCACTCTGCTTCTCCTGGTCACTTACCTCCCCCCACACACACTCTGCTTCTCCTGGTCACTTACCTTCCCCCACACACGCACTCTGCTTCTCCTGGTCACTTACCTTCCCCCACACACGCACTCTGCTTCTCCTGGTCACTTACCTTCCCCCACACACACTCTGCTTCTCCTGGTCACTTACCTCCCCCCACACACACTCTGCTTCTCCTGGTCACTTACCTTCCCCCACACACACTCTGCTTCTCCTGGTCACTTACCTTCCCCCCCACACACACTCTGCTTCTCCTGGTCACTTACTCCCCCCACACACACTCTGCTTCTCCTGGTCACTTACCTTCCCCCACACACACTCTGCTTCTCCTGGTCACTTACCTTCCCCCACACACACTCTGCTTCTCCTGGTCACTTACCTTCCCCCACACACACTCTGCTTCTCCTGCTCACTTACCTTCCCCCACACACACTCTGCTTCTCCTGCTCACTTACCTTCCCCCACACACACTCTGCTTCTCCTGGTCACTTACCTTCCCCCACACACACTCTGCTTCTCCTGGTCACTTACCTTCCCCCACACACACTCTGCTTCTCCTGGTCACTTACCTTCCCCCACACACACTCTGCTTCTCCTGGTCACTTACCTTCCCCCACACACACTCTGCTTCTCCTGGTCACTTACCTTCCCCCACACACACTCTGCTTCTCCTGGTCACTTACTTCCCCCCCCCCCCCCCCCAACAGTAATTTAAATGGATATTCAAATTTAGCACAGCTCCCTATTGGCCAATCAAATCACAGCCCTCCTTGATGTCTCTTTTAAGTTTTGCTTTAGTCCGAACTCACTGTCAGTTTCCGAGAATCAAGAGTAGCCCCTCTCCTCCCCCTCCTCCCCTCCACCTCCCCCTCCCCCTCCGCCTCCCCCTCCCTACTCCCCACTCCCCCTCCCCATTCCCACTGCCCTCTCCCCCCTCCCCCTCCCCGCTCCTCTCCTTCCCCCCTCCTCTCTCCCCCTCCGCCCCTCCCACACAGCGCTCTGCTTCTCCTGATGACTTAATTTCCCCCCCACAGCACTCTGCTTCTCCTGGTCACTTACCTTCCCCCCCACACGCACTCTGCTTCTCCTGGTCACTTACTCCCCCCCCCCCCCCCCCCCCCCACAGCGCTCTGCTTCTCCTGGTCACTTACCTTCCCCCACACACACTCTGCTTCTCCTGGTCACTTACCTTCCCCCACAGCACTCTGCTTCTCCTGGTCACTTACCTTCCCCCCCACACGCACTCTGCTTCTCCTGGTCACTTACCTTCCCCCACACACTCTGCTTCTCCTGGTCACTTACCTTCCCCCACACACACTCTGCTTCTCCTGGTCACTTACCTTCCCCCACACACACTCTGCTTCTCCTGGTCACTTACTTTCCCCCCCACAGCGCTCTGCTTCTCCTGGTCACTTACCTTCCCCCACAGCACTCTGCTTCTCCTGGTCACTTACCTTCCCCCACACACACTCTGCTTCTCCTGGTCACTTACCCTCCCCCCACACACACTCTGCTTCTCCTGGTCACTTACCTTCCCCCCCACACACTCTGCTTCTCCTGGTCACTTACCTCCCCCCACACACACTCAGCTTCTCCTGGTCACTTACCTTCCCCCCCACACACACTCTGCTTCTCCTGGTCACTTACCTTCCCCCACACACACTCTGCTTCTCCTGGTCACTTACCTTCCCCCACAGCACTCTGCTTCTCCTGGTCACTTACCTTCCCCCACACACACTCTGCTTCTCCTGGTCACTTACCTTCCCCCACACACACTCTGCTTCTCCTGGTCACTTACCTTCCCCCACAGCACTCTGCTTCTCCTGGTCACTTACCTTCCCCCACACACACTCTGCTTCTCCTGGTCACTTACCTTCCCCCCCACACACACTCTGCTTCTCCTGGTCACTTACCTTCCCCCACACACACTCTGCTTCTCCTGGTCACTTACCTTCCCCCACAGCACTCTGCTTCTCCTGGTCACTTACCTTCCCCCACACACACTCTGCTTCTCCTGGTCACTTACCTTCCCCCACAGCACTCTGCTTCTCCTGGTCACTTACCTTCCCCCACAGCACTCTGCTTCTCCTGGTCACTTACCTTCCCCCAGACACACTCTGCTTCTCCTGGTCACTTACCTTCCCCCCCACACACACTCTGCTTCTCCTGGTCACTTACCTTCCCCCACACACACTCTGCTTCTCCTGGTCACTTACCTTCCCCCACAGCACTCTGCTTCTCCTGGTCACTTACCTTCCCCCACACACACTCTGCTTCTCCTGGTCACTTACCTTCCCCCACAGCACTCTGTTTCTCCTGGTCACTTACCTTCCCCCACACACACTCTGCTTCTCCTGGTCACTTACCTTCCCCCACACACACTCTGCTTCTCCTGGTCACTTACCTTCCCCCACACACACTCTGCTTCTCCTGGTCACTTACCTTCCCCCACAGCACTCTGCTTCTCCTGGTCACTTACCTTCCCCCACACACACTCTGCTTCTCCTGGTCACTTACCTTCCCCCACAGCACTCTGCTTCTCCTGGTCACTTACCTTCCCCCACACACACTCTGCTTCTCCTGGTCACTTACCTTCCCCCCCACACGCACTCTGCTTCTCCTGGTCACTTACCTTCCCCCACAGCACTCTGCTTCTCCTGGTCACTTACCTTCCCCCACAGCACTCTGCTTCTCCTGGTCACTTACCTTCCCCCACACACACTCTGCTTCTCCTGGTCACTTACGTTCCCCCACACACACTCTGCTTCTCCTGGTCACTTACCTTCCCCCCCACACACTCTGCTTCTCCTGGTCACTTACCTTCCCCCACACACACTCTGCTTCTCCTGGTCACTTACCTTCCCCCAAACACACTCTGCTTCTCCTGGTCACTTACCTTCCCCCACACACACTCTGCTTCTCCTGGTCACTTACCTTCCCCCACACACACTCTGCTTCTCCTGGTCACTTACCATCCCCCACACACACTCTGCTTCTCCTGGTCACTTACCTTCCCCCCCACACGCACTCTGCTTCTCCTGGTCACTTACCATCCCCCACACACACTCTGCTTCTCCTGGTCACTTACCTTCCCCCACACACACTCTGCTTCTCCTGGTCACTTACCTTCCCCCACACACACTCTGCTTCTCCTGGTCACTTACCTTCCCCCACACACACTCTGCTTCTCCTGGTCACTTACCTTCCCCCCCACAGCACTCTGCTTCTCCTGGTCACTTACCTTCCCCCACACACACTCTGCTTCTCCTGGTCACTTACCTTCCCCCACACACACTCTGCTTCTCCTGGTCACTTACCTTCCCCCCCACACACTCTGCTTCTCCTGGTCACTTACCTTCCCCCACACACACTCTGCTTCTCCTGGTCACTTACCTTCCCCCACACACACTCTGCTTCTCCTGGTCACTTACCTTCCCCCACAGCACTTAGCTTCTCCTGGTCACTTACCTTCCCCCACACACACTCAGCTTCTCCTGGTCACTTACCTTCCCCCCCACACACACTCTGCTTCTCCTGGTCACTTACCTTCCCCCACACACACTCTGCTTCTCCTGGTCACTTACCTTCCCCCAGACACACTCTGCTTCTCCTGGTCACTTACCTTCCCCCACACACACTCTGCTTCTCCTGGTCACTTACCTTCCCCCACACACACTCTGCTTCTCCTGGTCACTTACCTTCCCCCACACACACTCTGCTTCTCCTGGTCACTTACCTTCCCCCACACACACTCTGCTTCTCCTGGTCACTTACCTTCCCCCACACACACTCTGCTTCTCCTGGTCACTTACCTTCCCCCCCACAGCACTCTGCTTCTCCTGGTCACTTACTTTCCCCCACACACACTCTGCTTTTCCTGGTCACTTACCTTCCCCCACACACACTCTGCTTCTCCTGGTCACTTACCTTCCCCCACACACACTCTGCTTCTCCTGGTCACTTACCTTCCCCCACAGCACTCTGCTTCTCCTGGTCACTTACTTTCCCCCACACACACTCTGCTTCTCCTGGTCACTTACCTTCCCCCACACACACTCTGCTTCTCCTGGTCACTTACCTTCCCCCACACACACTCTGCTTCTCCTGGTCACTTACCTTCCCCCACACACACTCTGCTTCTCCTGGTCACTTACTTTCCCCCCCCCACAGCGCTCTGCTTCTCCTGGTCACTTACCTTCCCCCACACACACTCTGCTTCTCCTGGTCACTTACCTTCCCCCACACACACTCTGCTTCTCCTGGTCACTTACTTTCCCCCCCCCACAGCGCTCTGCTTCTCCTGGTCACTTACCTTCCCCCACAGCGCTCTGCTTCTCCTGGTCACTTACCTTCCCCCACACACACTCTGCTTCTCCTGGTCACTTACCTTCCCCCACACACACTCTGCTTCTCCTGGTCACTTACTTTCCCCCACACACACTCTGCTTCTCCTGGTCACTTACCTTCCCCCACACACACTCTGCTTCTCCTGGTCACTTACCTTCCCCCAAACACACTCTGCTTCTCCTGGTCACTTACCTTCCCCCACACACACTCTGCTTCTCCTGCTCACTTACCTTCCCCCCCACACACTCTGCTTCTCCTGGTCACTTACCTTCCCCCACACACACTCTGCTTCTCCTGCTCACTTACCTTCCCCCCCACACACTCTGCTTCTCCTGCTCACTTACCTTCCCCCACACACACTCTGCTTCTCCTGGTCACTTACCATCCCCCACACACACTCTGCTTCTCCTGGTCACTTACCATCCCCCACACACACTCTGCTTCTCCTGGTCACTTACCTTCCCCCCCACACGCACTCTGCTTCTCCTGGTCACTTACCTTCCCCCACACACACTCTGCTTCTCCTGGTCACTTACCTTCCCCCAAACACACTCTGCTTCTCCTGGTCACTTACCTTCCCCCACAGCACTCTGCTTCTCCTGGTCACTTACCTTCCCCCACACACACTCTGCTTCTCCTGGTCACTTACCTTCCCCCCCACACACACTCTGCTTCTCCTGGTCACTTACCTTCCCCCACAGCACTCTGCATCTCCTGGTCACTTACCTTCCCCCACACACACTCTGCTTCTCCTGGTCACTTACCTTCCCCCACACACACTCTGCTTCTCCTGGTCACTTACCTTCCCCCACACACACTCTGCTTCTCCTGGTCACTTACCTTCCCCCACACACACTCTGCTTCTCCTGGTCACTTACCTTCCCCCACAGCACTTAGCTTCTCCTGGTCACTTACCTTCCCCCACACACACTCAGCTTCTCCTGGTCACTTACCTTCCCCCCCACACACACTCTGCTTCTCCTGGTCACTTACCTTCCCCCACACACACTCTGTTTCTCCTGGTCACTTACTTTCCCCCACACGCACTCTGCTTCTCCTGGTCACTTACCTTCCCCCACACACACTCTGCTTCTCCTGGTCACTTACCTTCCCCCCCACACACTCTGCTTCTCCTGGTCACTTACCTTCCCCCACACACACTCTGCTTCTCCTGGTCACTTACCTTCCCCCACACACACTCTGCTTCTCCTGGTCACTTACCTTCCCCCACACACACTCTGCTTCTCCTGGTCACTTACCTTCCCCCACACACACTCTGCTTCTCCTGGTCACTTACCTTCCCCCACACACACTCTGCTTCTCCTGGTCACTTACCTTCCCCCACACACACTCTGCTTCTCCTGGTCACTTACCTTCCCCCACACACACTCTGCTTCTCCTGGTCACTTACCTTCCCCCACACACACTCTGCTTCTCCTGGTCACTTACCTTCCCCCACACACACTCTGCTTCTCCTGGTCACTTACCTTCCCCCACACACACTCTGCTTCTCCTGGTCACTTACCTTCCCCCACACACACTCTGCTTCTCCTGGTCACTTACCTTCCCCCCCACACACACTCTGCTTCTCCTGGTCACTTACCTTCCCCCCCCCCCCCCCCCACAGCACTCTGCTTCTCCTGGTCACTTACCTTCCCCCCCACACACACTCTGCTTCTCCTGGTCACTTACCTTCCCCCACACACACTCTGCTTCTCCTGGTCACTTACCTTCCCCCCCACACACACTCCGCTTCTCCTGGTCACTTACCTTCCCCCCCACACACACTCTGCTTCTCCTGGTCACTTACCTTCCCCCACACACACTCTGCTTCTCCTGGTCACTTACCTTCCCCCACAGCACTTAGCTTCTCCTGGTCACTTACCTTCCCCCACACACACTCAGCTTCTCCTGGTCACTTACCTTCCCCCCCACACACACTCTGCTTCTCCTGGTCACTTACCTTCCCCCACACACACTCTGTTTCTCCTGGTCACTTACTTTCCCCCACACGCACTCTGCTTCTCCTGGTCACTTACCTTCCCCCACACACACTCTGCTTCTCCTGGTCACTTACCTTCCCCCCCACACACTCTGCTTCTCCTGGTCACTTACCTTCCCCCACACACACTCTGCTTCTCCTGGTCACTTACCTTCCCCCACACACACTCTGCTTCTCCTGGTCACTTACCTTCCCCCACACACACTCTGCTTCTCCTGGTCACTTACCTTCCCCCACACACACTCTGCTTCTCCTGGTCACTTACCTTCCCCCACACACACTCTGCTTCTCCTGGTCACTTACCTTCCCCCACACACACTCTGCTTCTCCTGGTCACTTACCTTCCCCCACACACACTCTGCTTCTCCTGGTCACTTACCTTCCCCCACACACACTCTGCTTCTCCTGGTCACTTACCTTCCCCCACACACACTCTGCTTCTCCTGGTCACTTACCTTCCCCCACACACACTCTGCTTCTCCTGGTCACTTACCTTCCCCCACACACACTCTGCTTCTCCTGGTCACTTACCTTCCCCCCCACACACACTCTGCTTCTCCTGGTCACTTACCTTCCCCCCCCCCCCCCCCCACAGCACTCTGCTTCTCCTGGTCACTTACCTTCCCCCCCACACACACTCTGCTTCTCCTGGTCACTTACCTTCCCCCACACACACTCTGCTTCTCCTGGTCACTTACCTTCCCCCCCACACACACTCCGCTTCTCCTGGTCACTTACCTTCCCCCCCACACACACTCTGCTTCTCCTGGTCACTTACCTTCCCCCACACACACTCTGCTTCTCCTGGTCACTTACCTTCCCCCCCACACACACTCTGCTTCTCCTGGTCACTTACCTTCCCCCCCCCCCCCCCACAGCACTCTGCTTCTCCTGGTCACTTACCTTCCCCCCCACACACACTCTGCTTCTCCTGGTCACTTACCTTCCCCCACACACACTCTGCTTCTCCTGGTCACTTACCTTCCCCCACACACACTCTGCTTCTCCTGGTCACTTACTTTCCCCCCCACACACACTCTGCTTCTCCTGGTCACTTACCTTCCCCCACACACACTCTGCTTCTCCTGGTCACTTACCTTCCCCCCCCCCACACACACTCTGCTTCTCCTGGTCACTTACCTTCCCCCACACACACTCTGCTTCTCCTGGTCACTTACCTTCCCCCCCACACACACTCTGCTTCTCCTGGTCACTTACCTTCCCCCACAGCACTCTGCTTCTCCTGGTCACTTACCTTCCCCCCCACACACACTCTGCTTCTCCTGGTCACTTACCTTCCCCCACAGCACTCTGCTTCTCCTGGTCACTTACCTACCCCCACACACACTCTGCTTCTCCTGGTCACTTACCTTCCCCCACACACACTCTGCTTCTCCTGGTCACTTACTTCCCCCACACACACTCTGCTTCTCCTGGTCACTTACCTTCCCCCACACACACTCTGCTTCTCCTGGTCACTTACTTCCCCCCCCCCCCCCCCACAGCACTCTGCTTCTCCTGGTCACTTACCTTCCCCCACACACACTCTGCTTCTCCTGGTCACTGACTTTCCCCCACACACACTCTGCTTCTCCTGCTCACTTACCTTCTCCCACACACACTCTGCTTCTCCTGGTCACTTACCTTCCCCCACACACACTCTGCTTCTCCTGGTCACTTACTTCCCCCCCCCCCCCCCACAGCACTCTGCTTCTCCTGGTCACTTACCTTCCCCCACACACACTCTGCTTCTCCTGGTCACTTACCTTCCCCCCCACACACACTCTGCTTCTCCTGGTCACTTACCTTCCCCCACACACACTCTGCTTCTCCTGGTCACTTACCTTCCCCCACAGCACTCTGCTTCTCCTGGTCACTTACCTTCCCCCACACACACTCTGCTTCTCCTGGTCACTTACCTTCCCCCCCACACACACTCTGCTTCTCCTGGTCACTTACCTTCCCCCCCACACACACTCTGCTTCTCCTGGTCACTTACCTTCCCCCACACACACTCTGCTTCTCCTGGTCACTGACTTTCCCCCACACACACTCTGCTTCTCCTGGTCACTTACCTTCCCCCACAGCACTCTGCTTCTCCTGGTCACTTACCTTCCCCCCCACACACACTCTGCTTCTCCTGGTCACTTACCTTCCCCCCCACACACACTCTGCTTCTCCTGGTCACTTACCTTCCCCCCCACACACACTCTGCTTCTCCTGGTCACTTACCTTCCCCCACACACACTCTGCTTCTCCTGGTCACTGACTTTCCCCCACACACACTCTGCTTCTCCTGGTCACTTACCTTCCCCCCCACACACACTCTGCTTCTCCTGGTCACTTACCTTCCCCCCCACACACACTCTGCTTCTCCTGGTCACTTACCTTCCCCCCCACACACACTCTGCTTCTCCTGGTCACTTACCTTCCCCCCCACACACACTCTGCTTCTCCTGGTCACTTACCTTCCCCCACACACACTCTGCTTCTCCTGGTCACTTACCTTCCCCCACACACACTCTGCTTCTCCTGGTCACTTACCTTCCCCCACAGCACTCTGCTTCTCCTGGTCACTTACCTTCCCCCCCCACAGCACTCTGCTTCTCCTGGTCACTTACCTACCCCCACACACACTCTGCTTCTCCTGGTCACTTACCTTCCCCCACACACACTCTGCTTCTCCTGGTCACTTACCTTCCCCCACACACACTCTGCTTCTCCTGGTCACTTACCTTCCCCCACACACACTCTGCTTCTCCTGGTCACTTACCTTCCCCCCCACACACACTCTGCTTCTCCTGGTCACTTACCTTCCCCCACACACACTCTGCTTCTCCTGCTCACTTACCTTCCCCCACACACACACTCTGCTTCTCCTGGTCACTTACCTTCCCCCACACACACTCTGCTTCTCCTGGTCACTTACCTTCCCCCACACACACTCTGCTTCTCCTGGTCACTTACCTTCCCCCACACACACTCTGCTTCTCCTGGTCACTTACCTTCCCCCACACACACTCTGCTTCTCCTGGTCACTTACCTTCCGCAACACACACTCTGCTTCTCCTGGTCACTTACCTTCCCCCACACACACTCTGCTTCTCCTGGTCACCTACCTTCCCCCACACACACTCTGCTTCTCCTGGTCACTTACCTTCCGCAACACACACTCTGCTTCTCCTGGTCACTTACCTTCCGCAACACACACTCTGCTTCTCCTGGTCACTTACCTTCCCCACACAGCACTCTGCTTCTCCTGGTCACTTACCTTCCCCCCAACACACTCTGCTTCTCCTGGTCACTTACCTTCCCCACACAGCACTCTGCTTCTCCTGGTCACTTACCTTCCCCCACACACACTCTGCTTCTCCTGGTCACTTACCTTCCCCCCCCACAGCACTCTGCTTCTCCTGGTCACTTACCTTCCCCCCAACACACTCTGCTTCTCCTGGTCACTTACCTTCCCCCACACACACTCTGCTTCTCCTGGTCACCTACCTTCCCCACACACACTCTGCTTCTCCTGGTCACTTACCTTCCCCCACACACACTCTGCTTCTCCTGGCCACTTACCTTCCCCCACACACACTCTGCTTCTCCTGGTCACTTACTTTCCCCCACACACACTCTGCTTCTCCTGGTCACTTACCTTCCCCCCCCACACACTCTGCTTCTCCTGGTCACTTACTTCCCCCCCCCCCCCCCCCCACAGCACTCTGCTTCTCCTGGTCACTTACCTTCCCCCACACACACTCTGCTTCTCCTGGTCACTTACCTTCCCCCACACACACTCTGCTTCTCCTGGTCACTTACCTTCCCCCACACACACTCTGCTTCTCCTGGTCACTTACCTTCCCCCACAGCACTCTGCTTCTCCTGGTCACTTACCTTCCCCCACACACACTCTGCTTCTCCTGGTCACTTACCTTCCCCCACACACACTCTGCTTCTCCTGGTCACTTACCTTCCCCCACACACACTCTGCTTCTCCTGGTCACTTACCTTCCCCCACACACACTCTGCTTCTCCTGGTCACTTACCTTCCCCCACACACACTCTGCTTCTCCTGGTCACTTACCTTCCCCCACACACACTCTGCTTCTCCTGGTCACTTACCTTCCCCCACACACACTCTGCTTCTCCTGGTCACTTACCTTCCCCCACACACACTCTGCTTCTCCTGGTCACTTACCTTCCCCCACAGCACTCTGCTTCTCCTGGTCACTTACCTTCCCCCACACACACTCTGCTTCTCCTGGTCACTTACTTTCCCCCCCCCCCACAGCGCTCTGCTTCTCCTGGTCACTTACCTTCCCCCACAGCACTCTGCTTCTCCTGGTCACTTACCTTCCCCCACACACACTCTGCTTCTCCTGGTCACTTACCTCCCCCCCCCCCCGCAAAGCACTCTGCTTCTCCTGGTCACTTACCTTCCCCCCCACACACACTCTGCTTCTCCTGGTCACTTACCTTCCCCCACAGCACTCTGCTTCTCCTGGTCACTTACCTTCCCCCACACACACTCTGCTTCTCCTGGTCACTTACTTTCCCCCCCCCCCACAGCGCTCTGCTTCTCCTGGTCACTTACCTTCCCCCACAGCACTCTGCTTCTCCTGGTCACTTACCTTCCCCCACACACACTCTGCTTCTCCTGGTCACTTACCTCCCCCCCCCCCGCAAAGCACTCTGCTTCTCCTGGTCACTTACCTTCCCCCCCACACACACTCTGCTTCTCCTGGTCACTTACCTTCCCCCACAGCACTTAGCTTCTCCTGGTCACTTACCTTCCCCCACACACACTCAGCTTCTCCTGGTCACTTACCTTCCCCCCCACACACACTCTGCTTCTCCTGGTCACTTACCTTCCCCCACACACACTCTGTTTCTCCTGGTCACTTACTTTCCCCCACACGCACTCTGCTTCTCCTGGTCACTTACCTTCCCCCACACTCACTCTGCTTCTCCTGGTCACTTACCTTCCCCCCCACACACTCTGCTTCTCCTGGTCACTTACCTTCCCCCACACACACTCTGCTTCTCCTGGTCACTTACCTTCCCCCACACACACTCTGCTTCTCCTGGTCACTTACCTTCCCCACACACACTCTGCTTCTCCTGGTCACTTACCTTCCCCCACACACACTCTGCTTCTCCTGGTCACTTACCTTCCCCCACACACACTCTGCTTCTCCTGGTCACTTACCTTCCCCCACACACACTCTGCTTCTCCTGGTCACTTACCTTCCCCCACACACACTCTGCTTCTCCTGGTCACTTACCTTCCCCCCCACACACACTCTGCTTCTCCTGGTCACTTACCTTCCCCCCCCCCCCCCCCCCCACAGCACTCTGCTTCTCCTGGTCACTTACCTTCCCCCCCACACACACTCTGCTTCTCCTGGTCACTTACCTTCCCCCACACACACTCTGCTTCTCCTGGTCACTTACCTTCCCCCCCACACACACTCCGCTTCTCCTGGTCACTTACCTTCCCCCCCACACACACTCTGCTTCTCCTGGTCACTTACCTTCCCCCACACACACTCTGCTTCTCCTGGTCACTTACCTTCCCCCCCACACACACTCTGCTTCTCCTGGTCACTTACCTTCCCCCCCCCCCCCCCCACAGCACTCTGCTTCTCCTGGTCACTTACCTTCCCCCCCACACACACTCTGCTTCTCCTGGTCACTTACCTTCCCCCACACACACTCTGCTTCTCCTGGTCACTTACCTTCCCCCACACACACTCTGCTTCTCCTGGTCACTTACTTTCCCCCCCACACACACTCTGCTTCTCCTGGTCACTTACCTTCCCCCACACACACTCTGCTTCTCCTGGTCACTTACCTTCCCCCCCCCCACACACACTCTGCTTCTCCTGGTCACTTACCTTCCCCCACACACACTCTGCTTCTCCTGGTCACTTACCTTCCCCCCCACACACACTCTGCTTCTCCTGGTCACTTACCTTCCCCCCACAGCACTCTGCTTCTCCTGGTCACTTACCTTCCCCCCCACACACACTCTGCTTCTCCTGGTCACTTACCTTCCCCCACAGCACTCTGCTCTTTCTGTCACTGGTCACTACCTCCCCACACACACTCTGCTTCTCCTGGTCACTTACCTTCCCCCACACACACTCTGCTTCTCCTGGTCACTTACTTCCCCCACACACACTCTGCTTCTCCTGGTCACTTACCTTCCCCACACACACTCTGCTTCTCCTGGTCACTTACTTCCCCCCCCCCCCCACAGCACTCTGCTTCTCCTGGTCACTTACCTTCCCCCACACACACTCTGCTTCTCCTGGTCACTGACTTTCCCCCACACACACTCTGCTTCTCCTGCTCACTTACCTCTCCCACACACACTCTGCTTCTCCTGGTCACTTACCTTCCCCCACACACACTCTGCTTCTCCTGGTCACTTACTTCCCCCCCCCCCCCCCCACAGCACTCTGCTTCTCCTGGTCACTTACCTTCCCCCACACACACTCTGCTTCTCCTGGTCACTTACCTTCCCCCCCACACACACTCTGCTTCTCCTGGTCACTTACCTTCCCCCACACACACTCCTGCTTCTCCTGGTCACTTACCTTCCCCCACAGCACTCTGCTTCTCCCTGGTCACTTACCTTCCCCCACACACACTCTGCTTCTCCTGGTCACTTACCTTCCCCCCCACACACACTCTGCTTCTCCTGGTCACTTACCTTCCCCCCCACACACACTCTGCTTCTCCTGGTCACTTACTTCCCCCACACACACTCTGCTTCTCCTGGTCACTGACTTTCCCCCACACACACTCTGCTTCTCCTGGTCACTTACCTTCCCCCACAGCACTCTGCTTCTCCTGGTCACTTACCTTCCCCCCCACACACACTCTGCTTCTCCTGGTCACTTACCTTCCCCCCCACACACACTCTGCTTCTCCTGGTCACTTACCTTCCCCCCCACACACACTCTGCTTCTCCTGGTCACTTACCTTCCCCCACACACACTCTGCTTCTCCTGGTCACTGACTTTCCCCCACACACACTCTGCTTCTCCTGGTCACTTACCTTCCCCCCCACACACACTCTGCTTCTCCTGGTCACTTACCTTCCCCCCCACACACACTCTGCTTCTCCTGGTCACTTACCTTCCCCCCCACACACACTCTGCTTCTCCTGGTCACTTACCTTCCCCCCCACACACACTCTGCTTCTCCTGGTCACTTACCTTCCCCCCACACACACTCTGCTTCTCCTGGTCACTTACCTTCCCCACACACACTCTGCTTCTCCTGGTCCACTTACCCTCTTCCCCACAGCACTCTGCTTCTCCTGGTCACTTACCTTCCCCCCCCACAGCACTCTGCTTCTCCTGGTCACTTACCTACCCCCACACACACTCTGCTTCTCCTGGTCACTTACCTTCCCCCACACACACTCTGCTTCTCCTGGTCACTTACCTTCCCCCACACACACTCTGCTTCTCCTGGTCACTTACCTTCCCCCACACACACTCTGCTTCTCCTGGTCACTTACCTTCCCCCCCACACACACTCTGCTTCTCCTGGTCACTTACCTTCCCCCACACACACTCTGCTTCTCCTGCTCACTTACCTCCCCCACACACACACTCTGCTTCTCCTGGTCACTTACCTTCCCCCACACACACTCTGCTTCTCCTGGTCACTTACCTTCCCCCACACACACTCTGCTTCTCCTGGTCACTTACCTTCCCCCACACACACTCTGCTTCTCCTGGTCACTTACCTTCCCCCACACACACTCTGCTTCTCCTGGTCACTTACCTTCCGCAACACACACTCTGCTTCTCCTGGTCACTTACCTTCCCCCACACACACTCTGCTTCTCCTGGTCACCTACCTTCCCCCACACACACTCTGCTTCTCCTGGTCACTTACCTTCCGCAACACACCACTCTGCTTCTCCTGGTCACTTACCTTCCGCAACACACACTCTGCTTCTCCTGGTCACTTACCTTCCCCACACAGCACTCTGCTTCTCCTGGTCACTTACCTTCCCCCCAACACACTCTGCTTCTCCTGGTCACTTACCTTCCCCACACAGCACTCTGCTTCTCCTGGTCACTTACCTTCCCCCACACACACTCTGCTTCTCCTGGTCACTTACCTTCCCCCCCCACAGCACTCTGCTTCTCCTGGTCACTTACCTTCCCCCCAACACACCTCTGCTTCTCCCTGGTCACTTACCTTCCCCCCACACACACTCTGCTTCTCTGGTCACTTACCTTCCCCCCCACACACACTCTGCTTCTCCTGGTCACTTACCTTCCCCCACAGCACTCTGCTTCTCCTGGTCACTTACCTTCCCCCCCACACACACTCTGCTTCTCCTGGTCACTTACCTTCCCCCACAGCACTCTGCTTCTCCTGGTCACTTACCTACCCCCACACACACTCTGCTTCTCCTGGTCACTTACCTTCCCCCACACACACTCTGCTTCTCCTGGTCACTTACTTCCCCCACACACACTCTGCTTCTCTGGTCACTTACCTTCCCCCACACACACTCTGCTTCTCCTGGTCACTTACTTCCCCCCCCCCCCCCACAGCACTCTGCTTCTCCTGGTCACTTACCTTCCCCCACACACACTCTGCTTCTCTGGTCACTGACTTTCCCCCACACACACTCTGCTTCTCCTGCTCACTTACCTTCTCCCACACACACTCTGCTTCTCCTGGTCACTTACCTTCCCCCACACACACTCTGCTTCTCCTGGTCACTTACTTCCCCCCCCCCCCCCCACAGCACTCTGCTTCTCCTGGTCACTTACCTTCCCCCACACACACTCTGCTTCTCCTGGTCACTTACCTTCCCCCCCACACACACTCTGCTTCTCCTGGTCACTTACCTTCCCCCACACACACTCTGCTTCTCCTGGTCACTTACCTTCCCCCACAGCACTCTGCTTCTCCTGGTCACTTACCTTCCCCCACACACACTCTGCTTCTCCTGGTCACTTACCTTCCCCCCCACACACACTCTGCTTCTCCTGGTCACTTACCTACCGTCCCCCCACGACACACTCTGCTTCTCCTGGGTCACGTTACCTCCCCCACACACACTCTGCTTCTCCTGGTCACTGACTTTCCCCCACAAACTCACTCTGCTTCTCCTGTCACTTACCTTCCCCACACACTCTGCTTCTCCTGGTCACTTACCTTCCCCCCACACACACTCTGCTTCTCCTGGTCACTGGACCTTCTCCCCCCACACACACTCTGCTCTCCTGGTCACTTACTTCCCCCCACAGCACTCTGCTTCTCCTGGTCACTTACCTTCCCCACACACACTCTGCTTCTCCTGGTCACTTACCTTCCCCCACACACACTCTGCTTCTCCTGGTCACTTACCTTCCCCCCCACACACACTCTGCTTCTCCTGGTCACTTACGCTTCCCCCCACACACACTCTGCTTCTCCTGGTCACTTACCTTCCCCCACACACACACTCTGCTTCTCCTGGTCACTTACCTTCCCCCCCACACACACTCTGCTTTCTCCTGGTCACTTACCTTCCCCCACACACACTCTGCTTCTCCTGGTCACTTACCTTCCCCCCACACACACTCTGCTTCTCCTGGTCACTTACCTTCCCCCACAGACACCTCTGCTTCTCCTGGTCACTTACCTTCCCCCCCACAGCACTCTGCTTCTCCTGGTCACTTACCTTCCCCCACACACACTCTGCTTCTCCTGTCACTTACCTTCCCCACACACACTCTGCTTCTCCTGGTCACTTACCTTCCCCCCACACAGCACTCTGCTTCTCCTGGTCACTTACCTTCCCCACACACACTCTGCTTCTCCTGGTCACTTACCTTCCCCCCCACACACACTCTGCTTCTCCTGGTCACTTACCTTCCCCCACACACACTCTGCGTCTCCTGGCTCACTTACCTTCCCCCACACACACACTCTGCTTCTCCTGGTCACTTACCTTCCCCACACAACACTCTGCTTCTCCTGGTCACTTACCTTCCCCCACACACACTCTGCTTCTCCTGGTCACTTACCTTCCCCCACACACACTCTGCTTCTCCTGGTCACTTACCTTCCCCCACACACACTCTGCTTCTCCTGGTCACTTACCTTCCGCAACACACACTCTGCTTCTCCTGGTCACTTACCTTCCCCCACACACACTCTGCTTCTCCTGGTCACCTACCTTCCTCCCCACACACACTCTGCTTCTCTGGTCACTTACCTTCCGCAACACACACTCTGCTTCTCTGGTCACTTACCTTCCGCAACACACACTCTGCTTCTCCTGGTCACTTACCTTCCCCACACAGCACTCTGCTTCTCCTGGTCACTTACCTTCCCCCAACACACTCTGCTTCTCCTGGTCACTTACCTTCCCCACACAGCACTCTGCTTCTCCTGGTCACTTACCTTCCCCCACACACACTCTGCTTCTCCTGGTCACTTACCTTCCCCCCCCACAGCACTCTGCTTCTCCTGGTCACTTACCTTCCCCCCAACACACTCTGCTTCTCCTGGTCACTTACCTTCCCCCACACACACTCTGCTTCTCCTGGTCACCTACCTTCCCCACACACACTCTGCTTCTCCTGGTCACTTACCTTCCCCCACACACACTCTGCTTCTCCTGGCCACTTACCTTCCCCACACACACTCTGCTTCTCCTGGTCACTTACTTTCCCCCACACACACTCTGCTTCTCCTGGTCACTTACCTTCCCCCCCCACACACTCTGCTTCTCCTGGTCACTTACTTCCCCCCCCCCCCCCCCCCCCACACTCCTGCTTCTCCTGGTCACTTACCTTCCCCCCACACACACTCTGCTTCTCCTGGTCACTTACCTTCCCCCACACACACTCTGCTTCTCCTGGTCACTTACCTTCCCCACACACACTCTGCTTCTCCTGGTCACTTACCTTCCCCCACAGCACTCTGCTTCTCCTGGTCACTTACCTTCCCCCACACACACTCTGCTTCTCCTGGTCACTTACCTTCCCCCACACACACTCTGCTTCTCCTGGTCACTTACCTTCCCCCACACACACTCTGCTTCTCCTGGTCACTTACCTTCCCCCACACACACTCTGCTTCTCCTGGTCACTTACCTTCCCCCACACACACTCTGCTTCTCCTGGTCACTTACCTTCCCCCACACACACTCTGCTTCTCCTGGTCACTTACCTTCCCCCACACACACTCTGCTTCCTCCTGGTCACTTACCTTCCCCCACACACACTCTGCTTCTCCTGGTCACTTACCTCCCCCACAGCACTCTGCTTCTCCTGGTCACTTACCTTCCCCACACACACTCTGCTTCTCCTGGTCACTTACTTTCCCCCCCCCCCCACAGCGCTCTGCTTCTCCTGGTCACTTACCTTCCCCCACAGCACTCTGCTTCTCCTGGTCACTTACCTTCCCCCACACACACTCTGCTTCTCCTGGTCACTTACCTCCCCCCCCCCCCGCAAAGCACTCTGCTTCTCCTGGTCACTTACCTTCCCCCAAACACACTCTGCTTCTCCTGGTCACTTACCTTCCCCCACACACACTCTGCTTCTCCTGGTCACTTACCTTCCCCCACACACACTCTGCTTCTCCTGGTCACTTACCATCCCCCACACACACTCTGCTTCTCCTGGTCACTTACCTTCCCCCCCACACGCACTCTGCTTCTCCTGGTCACTTACCTTCCCCCACAGCACTCTGCTTCTCCTGGTCACTTACCTCCCCCCACACACACTCTGCTTCTCCTGGTCACTTACCTTCCCCCACACACGCACTCTGCTTCTCCTGGTCACTTACCTTCCCCCACACACGCACTCTGCTTCTCCTGGTCACTTACCTTCCCCCACACACACTCTGCTTCTCCTGGTCACTTACCTCCCCCCACACACACTCTGCTTCTCCTGGTCACTTACCTTCCCCCACACACACTCTGCTTCTCCTGGTCACTTACCTTCCCCCCCACACACACTCTGCTTCTCCTGGTCACTTACTCCCCCCACACACACTCTGCTTCTCCTGGTCACTTACCTTCCCCCACACACACTCTGCTTCTCCTGGTCACTTACCTTCCCCCACACACACTCTGCTTCTCCTGGTCACTTACCTTCCCCCCACACACACTCTGCTTCTCCTGCTCACTTACCTTCCCCCACACACACTCTGCTTCTCCTGGTCACTTACCTTCCCCCACACACACTCTGCTTCTCCTGGTCACTTACCTTCCCCCACACACACTCTGCTTCTCCTGGTCACTTACCTTCCCCCACACACACTCTGCTTCTCCTGGTCACTTACCTTCCCCCACACACACTCTGCTTCTCCTGGTCACTTACCTTCCCCCACACACACTCTGCTTCTCCTGGTCACTTACCTTCCCCCACACACACTCTGCTTCTCCTGGTCACTTACCTTCCCCCACACACACTCTGCTTCTCCTGGTCACTTACTTCCCCCCCCCCCCCCCCCCAACAGTAATTTAAATGGATATTCAAATTTAGCACAGCTCCCTATTGGCCAATCAAATCACAGCCCTCCTTGATGTCTCTTTTAAGTTTTGCTTTAGTCCGAACTCACTGTCAGTTTCCGAGAATCAAGAGTAGCCCCTCTCCTCCCCCTCCTCCCCTCCACCTCCCCCTCCCCCTCCGCCTCCCCCTCCCTACTCCCCACTCCCCCTCCCCATTCCCACTGCCCTCTCCCCCCTCCCCCTCCCCGCTCCTCTCCTTCCCCCCTCCTCTCTCCCCCTCCGCCCCTCCCACACAGCGCTCTGCTTCTCCTGATGACTTAATTTCCCCCCCACAGCACTCTGCTTCTCCTGGTCACTTACCTTCCCCCCCACACGCACTCTGCTTCTCCTGGTCACTTACTCCCCCCCCCCCCCCCCCCCACAGCGCTCTGCTTCTCCTGGTCACTTACCTTCCCCCACACACACTCTGCTTCTCCTGGTCACTTACCTTCCCCCACAGCACTCTGCTTCTCCTGGTCACTTACCTTCCCCCCCACACGCACTCTGCTTCTCCTGGTCACTTACCTTCCCCCACAGCACTCTGCTTCTCCTGGTCACTTACCTTCCCCCACAGCACTCTGCTTCTCCTGGTCACTTACCTTCCCCCACACACACTCTGCTTCTCCTGGTCACTTACCTTCCCCCCCACACACTCTGCTTCTCCTGGTCACTTACCTTCCCCCACACACACTCTGCTTCTCCTGGTCACTTACCTTCCCCCAAACACACTCTGCTTCTCCTGGTCACTTACCTTCCCCCACACACACTCTGCTTCTCCTGGTCACTTACCTTCCCCCACACACACTCTGCTTCTCCTGGTCACTTACCATCCCCCACACACACTCTGCTTCTCCTGGTCACTTACCTTCCCCCCCACACGCACTCTGCTTCTCCTGGTCACTTACCATCCCCCACACACACTCTGCTTCTCCTGGTCACTTACCTTCCCCCACACACACTCTGCTTCTCCTGGTCACTTACCTTCCCCCACACACACTCTGCTTCTCCTGGTCACTTACCTTCCCCCACACACACTCTGCTTCTCCTGGTCACTTACCTTCCCCCCCACAGCACTCTGCTTCTCCTGGTCACTTACCTTCCCCCACACACACTCTGCTTCTCCTGGTCACTTACCTTCCCCCACACACACTCTGCTTCTCCTGGTCACTTACCTTCCCCCCCACACACTCTGCTACTCCTGGTCACTTACCTTCCCCCACACACACTCTGCTTCTCCTGGTCACTTACCTTCCCCCACACACACTCTGCTTCTCCTGGTCACTTACCTTCCCCCACAGCACTTAGCTTCTCCTGGTCACTTACCTTCCCCCACACACACTCAGCTTCTCCTGGTCACTTACCTTCCCCCCCACACACACTCTGCTTCTCCTGGTCACTTACCTTCCCCCACACACACTCTGTTTCTCCTGGTCACTTACTTTCCCCCACACGCACTCTGCTTCTCCTGGTCACTTACCTTCCCCCACACACACTCTGCTTCTCCTGGTCACTTACCTTCCCCCCCACACACTCTGCTTCTCCTGGTCACTTACCTTCCCCCACACACACTCTGCTTCTCCTGGTCACTTACCTTCCCCCACACACACTCTGCTTCTCCTGGTCACTTACCTTCCCCCACACACACTCTGCTTCTCCTGGTCACTTACCTTCCCCCACACACACTCTGCTTCTCCTGGTCACTTACCTTCCCCCACACACACTCTGCTTCTCCTGGTCACTTACCTTCCCCCACACACACTCTGCTTCTCCTGGTCACTTACCTTCCCCCACACACACTCTGCTTCTCCTGGTCACTTACCTTCCCCCACAGCACTCTGCTTCTCCTGGTCACTTACCTTCCCCCACACACACTCTGCTTCTCCTGGTCACTCACCTTCCCCCACAGCACACTGCTTCTCCTGGTCACTTACCTTCCCCCACACACACTCTGCTTCTCCTGGTCACTTACCTTCCCCCACAGCACTCTGCTTCTCCTGGTCACTTACCCTCCCCCCACACACACTCTGCTTCTCCTGGTCACTTACCTTCCCCCACACACACTCTGCTTCTCCTGGTCACTTACCTTCCCCCACACACACTCTGCTTCTCCTGGTCACTTACCTTCCCCCACACACACTCTGCTTCTCCTGGTCACTTACCTTCCCCCACAGCACTCTGCTTCTCCTGGTCACTTACCTTCCCCCACACACACTCTGCTTCTCCTGGTCACTTACCTTCCCCCCCACACACACTCTGCTTCTCCTGGTCACTTACCTTCCCCCACACACACTCTGCTTCTCCTGGTCACTTACCTTCCCCCAGACACACTCTGCTTCTCCTGGTCACTTACCTTCCCCCACACACACTCTGCTTCTCCTGGTCACTTACCTTCCCCCACACACACTCTGCTTCTCCTGGTCACTTACCTTCCCCCACACACACTCTGCTTCTCCTGGTCACTTACCTTCCCCCACACACACTCTGCTTCTCCTGGTCACTTACCTTCCCCCACACACACTCTGCTTCTCCTGGTCACTTACCTTCCCCCCCACAGCACTCTGCTTCTCCTGGTCACTTACTTTCCCCCACACACACTCTGCTTCTCCTGGTCACTTACCTTCCCCCACACACACTCTGCTTCTCCTGGTCACTTACCTTCCCCCACACACACTCTGCTTCTCCTGGTCACTTACCTTCCCCCACAGCACTCTGCTTCTCCTGGTCACTTACTTTCCCCCACACACACTCTGCTTCTCCTGGTCACTTACCTTCCCCCACACACACTCTGCTTCTCCTGGTCACTTACCTTCCCCCACACACACTCTGCTTCTCCTGGTCACTTACCTTCCCCCACACACACTCTGCTTCTCCTGGTCACTTACTTTCCCCCCCCCACAGCGCTCTGCTTCTCCTGGTCACTTACCTTCCCCCACACACACTCTGCTTCTCCTGGTCACTTACCTTCCCCCACACACACTCTGCTTCTCCTGGTCACTTACTTTCCCCCCCCCACAGCGCTCTGCTTCTCCTGGTCACTTACCTTCCCCCACAGCGCTCTGCTTCTCCTGGTCACTTACCTTCCCCCACACACACTCTGCTTCTCCTGGTCACTTACCTTCCCCCACACACACTCTGCTTCTCCTGGTCACTTACTTTCCCCCACACACACTCTGCTTCTCCTGGTCACTTACCTTCCCCCACACACACTCTGCTTCTCCTGGTCACTTACCTTCCCCCAAACACACTCTGCTTCTCCTGGTCACTTACCTTCCCCCACACACACTCTGCTTCTCCTGCTCACTTACCTTCCCCCCCACACACTCTGCTTCTCCTGCTCACTTACCTTCCCCCACACACACTCTGCTTCTCCTGGTCACTTACCATCCCCCACACACACTCTGCTTCTCCTGGTCACTTACCATCCCCCACACACACTCTGCTTCTCCTGGTCACTTACCTTCCCCCCCACACGCACTCTGCTTCTCCTGGTCACTTACCTTCCCCCACACACACTCTGCTTCTCCTGGTCACTTACCTTCCCCCAAACACACTCTGCTTCTCCTGGTCACTTACCTTCCCCCACAGCACTCTGCTTCTCCTGGTCACTTACCTTCCCCCACACACACTCTGCTTCTCCTGGTCACTTACCTTCCCCCCCACACACACTCTGCTTCTCCTGGTCACTTACCTTCCCCCACAGCACTCTGCTTCTCCTGGTCACTTACCTTCCCCCACACACACTCTGCTTCTCCTGGTCACTTACCTTCCCCCACACACACTCTGCTTCTCCTGGTCACTTACCTTCCCCCACACACACTCTGCTTCTCCTGGTCACTTACCTTCCCCCACACACACTCTGCTTCTCCTGGTCACTTACCTTCCCCCACAGCACTTAGCTTCTCCTGGTCACTTACCTTCCCCCACACACACTCAGCTTCTCCTGGTCACTTACCTTCCCCCCCACACACACTCTGCTTCTCCTGGTCACTTACCTTCCCCCACACACACTCTGTTTCTCCTGGTCACTTACTTTCCCCCACACGCACTCTGCTTCTCCTGGTCACTTACCTTCCCCCACACACACTCTGCTTCTCCTGGTCACTTACCTTCCCCCCCACACACTCTGCTTCTCCTGGTCACTTACCTTCCCCCACACACACTCTGCTTCTCCTGGTCACTTACCTTCCCCCACACACACTCTGCTTCTCCTGGTCACTTACCTTCCCCCACACACACTCTGCTTCTCCTGGTCACTTACCTTCCCCCACACACACTCTGCTTCTCCTGGTCACTTACCTTCCCCCACACACACTCTGCTTCTCCTGGTCACTTACCTTCCCCCACACACACTCTGCTTCTCCTGGTCACTTACCTTCCCCCACACACACTCTGCTTCTCCTGGTCACTTACCTTCCCCCCCACACACACTCTGCTTCTCCTGGTCACTTACCTTCCCCCCCCCCCCCCCCCCACAGCACTCTGCTTCTCCTGGTCACTTACCTTCCCCCCCACACACACTCTGCTTCTCCTGGTCACTTACCTTCCCCCACACACACTCTGCTTCTCCTGGTCACTTACCTTCCCCCACACACACTCTGCTTCTCCTGGTCACTTACTTTCCCCCCCACACACACTCTGCTTCTCCTGGTCACTTACCTTCCCCCACACACACTCTGCTTCTCCTGGTCACTTACCTTCCCCCCCCCCACACACACTCTGCTTCTCCTGGTCACTTACCTTCCCCCACACACACTCTGCTTCTCCTGGTCACTTACCTTCCCCCCCACACACACTCTGCTTCTCCTGGTCACTTACCTTCCCCCACAGCACTCTGCTTCTCCTGGTCACTTACCTTCCCCCCCACACACACTCTGCTTCTCCTGGTCACTTACCTTCCCCCACAGCACTCTGCTTCTCCTGGTCACTTACCTACCCCCACACACACTCTGCTTCTCCTGGTCACTTACCTTCCCCCACACACACTCTGCTTCTCCTGGTCACTTACTTCCCCCACACACACTCTGCTTCTCCTGGTCACTTACCTTCCCCCACACACACTCTGCTTCTCCTGGTCACTTACTTCCCCCCCCCCCCCCCCCCCCACAGCACTCTGCTTCTCCTGGTCACTTACCTTCCCCCACACACACTCTGCTTCTCCTGGTCACTGACTTTCCCCCACACACACTCTGCTTCTCCTGCTCACTTACCTTCTCCCACACACACTCTGCTTCTCCTGGTCACTTACCTTCCCCCACACACACTCTGCTTCTCCTGGTCACTTACTTCCCCCCCCCCCCCCCCCACAGCACTCTGCTTCTCCTGGTCACTTACCTTCCCCCACACACACTCTGCTTCTCCTGGTCACTTACCTTCCCCCCCACACACACTCTGCTTCTCCTGGTCACTTACCTTCCCCCACACACACTCTGCTTCTCCTGGTCACTTACCTTCCCCCACAGCACTCTGCTTCTCCTGGTCACTTACCTTCCCCCACACACACTCTGCTTCTCCTGGTCACTTACCTTCCCCCCCACACACACTCTGCTTCTCCTGGTCACTTACCTTCCCCCCCCACACACACTCTGCTTCTCCTGGTCACTTACCTTCCCCCACACACACTCTGCTTCTCCTGGTCACTGACTTTCCCCCACACACACTCTGCTTCTCCTGGTCACTTACCTTCCCCCACAGCACTCTGCTTCTCCTGGTCACTTACCTTCCCCCCCACACACACTCTGCTTCTCCTGGTCACTTACCTTCCCCCCCACACACACTCTGCTTCTCCTGGTCACTTACCTTCCCCCCCACACACATTCTGCTTCTCCTGGTCACTTACCTTCCCCCACACACACTCTGCTTCTCCTGGTCACTGACTTTCCCCCACACACACTCTGCTTCTCCTGGTCACTTACCTTCCCCCCCACACACACTCTGCTTCTCCTGGTCACTTACCTTCCCCCCCACACACACTCTGCTTCTCCTGGTCACTTACCTTCCCCCCCACACACACTCTGCTTCTCCTGGTCACTTACCTTCCCCCCCACACACACTCTGCTTCTCCTGGTCACTTACCTTCCCCCACACACACTCTGCTTCTCCTGGTCACTTACCTTCCCCCACACACACTCTGCTTCTCCTGGTCACTTACCTTCCCCCACAGCACTCTGCTTCTCCTGGTCACTTACCTTCCCCCCCCACAGCACTCTGCTTCTCCTGGTCACTTACCTACCCCCACACACACTCTGCTTCTCCTGGTCACTTACCTTCCCCCACACACACTCTGCTTCTCCTGGTCACTTACCTTCCCCCACACACACTCTGCTTCTCCTGGTCACTTACCTTCCCCCACACACACTCTGCTTCTCCTGGTCACTTACCTTCCCCCCCACACACACTCTGCTTCTCCTGGTCACTTACCTTCCCCCACACACACTCTGCTTCTCCTGCTCACTTACCTTCCCCCACACACACACTCTGCTTCTCCTGGTCACTTACCTTCCCCCCCACACACACTCTGCTTCTCCTGGTCACTTACCTTCCCCCACACACACTCTGCTTCTCCTGGTCACTTACCTTCCCCCACACACACTCTGCTTCTCCTGGTCACTTACCTTCCCCCACACACACTCTGCTTCTCCTGGTCACTTACCTTCCCCCACACACACTCTGCTTCTCCTGGTCACTTACCTTCCGCAACACACACTCTGCTTCTCCTGGTCACTTACCTTCCCCCACACACACTCTGCTTCTCCTGGTCACCTACCTTCCCCCACACACACTCTGCTTCTCCTGGTCACTTACCTTCCGCAACACACACTCTGCTTCTCCTGGTCACTTACCTTCCGCAACACACACTCTGCTTCTCCTGGTCACTTACCTTCCCCACACAGCACTCTGCTTCTCCTGGTCACTTACCTTCCCCCCAACACACTCTGCTTCTCCTGGTCACTTACCTTCCCCACACAGCACTCTGCTTCTCCTGGTCACTTACCTTCCCCCACACACACTCTGCTTCTCCTGGTCACTTACCTTCCCCCCCCACAGCACTCTGCTTCTCCTGGTCACTTACCTTCCCCCCAACACACTCTGCTTCTCCTGGTCACTTACCTTCCCCCACACACACTCTGCTTCTCCTGGTCACCTACCTTCCCCACACACACTCTGCTTCTCCTGGTCACTTACCTTCCCCCACACACACTCTGCTTCTCCTGGCCACTTACCTTCCCCCACACACACTCTGCTTCTCCTGGTCACTTACTTTCCCCCACACAAACTCTGCTTCTCCTGGTCACTTACCTTCCCCCCCCACACACTCTGCTTCTCCTGGTCACTTACTCCCCCCCCCCCCCCCCCCCCCCCCCACAGCACTCTGCTTCTCCTGGTCACTTACCTTCCCCCACACACACTCTGCTTCTCCTGGTCACTTACCTTCCCCCCCCACAGCACTCTGCTTCTCCTGGTCACTTCCTTCCCCCACACACACTCTGCTTCTCCTGGTCACTTACCTTTCCCCCCACAGCACTCTGCTTCTCCTGGTCACTTACCTTCCCCCCCCACAGCACTCTGCTTCTCCTGGTCACTTCCTTCCCCCACACACACTCTGCTTCTCCTGGTCACTTACCTTCCCCCACACACACTCTGCTTCTCCTGGTCACTTACCTTCCCCCACACACACTCTGCTTCTCCTGGTCACTTACCTTCCCCCACACACACTCTGCTTCTCCTGGTCACATACCTTCCCCCACACACACTCTGCTTCTCCTGGTCACTTACCTTCCCCCACACACACTCTGCTTCTCCTGGTCACTCACCTTCCCCCACACACACTCTGCTTTCCTTGTCACTTACCTTCCCCCACACACACTCTGCTTCTCCTGGTCACTTACCTTCCCCCACACACACTCTGCTTCTCCTGGTCACTCACCTTCCCCCACACACACTCTGCTTCTCCTGGTCACTTACCTTCCCCCACACACACTCTGCTTCTCCTGGTCACTTACCTTCCCCCCACACACACTCTGCTTCTCCTGGTCACTTACCTTCCCCCACACACACTCTGCTTCTCCTGGTCACTTACCTTCCCCCACACACACTCTGCTTCTCCTGGTCACTTACCTTCCCCCACACACACTCTGCTTCTCCTGGTCACTTACCTTCCCCCATACACACTCTGCTTCTCCTGGTCACTTACCTTCCCCCACACACACTCTGCTTCTCCTGGTCACTTACCTTCCCCCACACACACTCTGCTTCTCCTGGTCACTTACCTTCCCCCACACACACTCTGCTTCTCCTGGTCACTTACCTTCCCCCCCCCCCCCCACAGCACTCTGCTTCTCCTGGTCACTTACCTTCCCCCACACACACTCTGCTTCTCCTGGTCACTTACCTTCCCCCACACACACTCTGCTTCTCCTGGTCACTTACCTTCCCCCCCACACACACTCTGCTTCTCCTGGTCACTTACCTTCCCCCACACACACTCTGCTTCTCCTGGTCACTTACCTTCCCCCACACACACTCTGCTTCTCCTGGTCACTTACTTTCCCCCCCACAGCGCTCTGCTTCTCCTGGTCACTTACCTTCCCCCACAGCACTCTGCTTCTCCTGGTCACTTACCTTCCCCCACACACACTCTGCTTCTCCTGGTCACTTACCTTCCCCCACACACACTCTGCTTCTCCTGGTCACTTACCTTCCCCCACACACACTCTGCTTCTCCTGGTCACTTACCTTCCCCCACACACACTCTGCTTCTCCTGGTCACTTACCTTCCCCCACACACACTCTGCTTCTCCTGGTCACTTACCTTCCCCCACACACACTCTGCTTCTCCTGGTCACTTACCTTCCCCCACACACACTCTGCTTCTCCTGGTCACTTACCTTCCCCCCCACACACACTCTGCTTCTCTTGGTCACTTACCTTCCCCCACAGCACTCTGCTTCTCCTGGTCACTTACCTTCCCCCACACACACTCTGCTTCTCCTGGTCACTTACCTTCCCCCACAGCACTCTGCTTCTCCTGGTCACTTACCTTCCCCCCCACACACACTCTGCTTCTCCTGGTCACTTACCTTCCCCCCCACACACACTCTGCTTCTCCTGGTCACTTACCTTCCCCCACAGCACTCTGCTTCTCCTGGTCACTCACCTTCCCCCCCACACACTCTGCTTCTCCTGGTCACTTACCTTCCCCCACACACACTCTGCTTCTCCTGGTCACTTACCTTCCCCCACACACACTCTGCTTCTCCTGGTCACTTACCTTCCCCCCCACACACACTCTGCTTCTCCTGGTCACTTACCTTCCCCCACACACACTCTGCTTCTCCTGGTCACTTACCTTCCCCCACACACACTCTGCTTCTCCTGGTCACTTACCTTCCCCCCCATAGCACACTGCTTCTCCTGGTCACTTACCTTCCCCCACACACACTCTGCTTCTCCTGGTCACTTACCTTCCCCCACACACACTCTGCTTCTCCTGGTCACTTACCTTCCCCCCCATAGCACACTCTGCTTCTCCTGGTCACTTACCTTCCCCCACACACACTCTGCTTCTCCTGGTCACTTACCTTCCCCCACACACACTCTGCTTCTCCTGGTCACTTACCTTCCCCCACACACACTCTGCTTCTCCTGGTCACTTACCTTCCCCCACACACACTCTGCTTCTCCTGGTCACTGACTTTCCCCCCCCACACACACTCTGCTTCTCCTGGTCACTTACTTCCCCCCCCCCCCCACAGCACTCTGCTTCTCCTGGTCACTTACCTTCCCCCCCACACACTCTGCTTCTCCTGGTCACTTACTTTCCCCCCCCACAGCACTCTGCTTCTTTTCCAACCATCTGATCAAAATTCGTTTCTGATAATTGCACTTCAACTTTATCTTCATTCTTTGATTTCTCCTCTTGTTTTAACCTGTGACTTTTCGACCTTGTTACTACACAATCCGGAAAAATCCCAGGATATTCATCCTTCAACACTTCAGTTGTCTGATTTTCCACTGGTTATCAACCACAGTAGGCATCACTCCCACCTGCGATCCAGCTATATCATTACCCAAGATAAACTGTATTCCTGGACAAGATAGTTTCTCTATTACTCCTACTACCACTTCACCATTCTTCACTGGACTTTCCAACCTTACCTTATATAATTGAACACTACTCTTCTCACCCTGAATTTCATTTATTATCACCTTTTCTGGCAATATTCTTCCCAAACTACATAACTCCTCATCGCTTACCATTAAAGATTGACTAGCTCCCATATCTCTTAAAATTATGACTTCTTTACCTGCTCCTCCTGATACACATGAGTAAACTTTAACCACACAAGTAAATTCTTTAAAGAGATCTGGCACCTTCTTATTAATCACCTCTTGATCAGGCTGTACAATCTTTTGCACCTCCTTCGCTTCACTTGGGCTTTCCTTTACCACTCTAACAAACCCCACTGTCTTATCCTGTTTTGCCACATCAGCCTTCCCAGCTTTTCTTCAACCGCCAACACTGTGACTTTACATGGCCTAGTTTATTACAGTGAAAACATTTGAAACTTTTCATTTCTCTTCCACCCTCCTGGATTTCTTTTTTAATCTGAGGTACATTCTCCTTATTATCTCCCATCAGATCTCCTTTACCTTTACCTCTTGAGTATTTCTCTTTTCCCCAGTTTCTATCCCTCACCGGCTGAAACTGATGTTGGAAACCAAGCTTTGATTTATGAACTAATTCATAATCATCTGCCATTTCTGCTGCTAACCTCGCAGTTTTAACCCTCTGCTCTTCCACATAGGTTCTCACGACATCAGGAATTGAATTTTTAAACTCCTCCAAAATTATAATTTCTCTTAGAGCTTCATACGTTTGGTCTATTTTCAAAGCCCTTATCCACCTATCAAAGTTACTCTGTTTGATCCTTTCAAACTCCATGTATGTTTGACCAGGTTCTTTCCTTAAATTTCTAAACCTTTGTCTGTAGGCTTTAGTCACTAGTTCATATGCACCTAAGATGGATTTGTTCACCTCCTCATGTGTCCCAGATACCTCCTCTGGTAGTGATGCAAACACTTCACTAGCCCTATCTACTAGATTTGTTTGAATCAGTAATACCCACATGTCCGGTGGCCATTTCATTTGTTTAGCCACCTTCTCAAATGAAATGAAAAAGGCTTCTACCTCCTTCTCATCAAACCTTGGCAATGTTTGGACATACTTAACTAGATCCCCACCAAGCCTTCAACTATGGTGCTCTTTCTCTTCATCCTCATCACTATCCTCCAACTGTCCGTTTCCCTGTACCTCCGCCAATTTTAACTAACTGTCATGTTTCATGGCCATTTTCTGAAGTTTGAACTCTCTCTTTTTCCCTTTCCTCACTTTCTCTTTCTTTGTTTCTTTCTTCTCTCTCCTTTTCTTTTTCCCTGATCTGTATCTCCCTTTCTCTCTCTTTTTCTCTTTGTTCTGCTTGGGCTATTCTTTCTTTGTTTCTTTCTTCTCTCTCCTTTTCTTTCTCCCTGATCTGTATCTCCCTTTCTCTCTCTTTTTCTCTTATTTCATTTTCAAGCTGCTTTAATTCTTTCTCATGTTCCAGTTGTTTAAACTGTAACTGAACTTTTGCCAGTTCTAATGAGTCAGACTGTACCTCAGGCAATTTTATATGTTCAGCTTGCACTGAAAGTACCTCTTATTTCTGCATGCTGTCAGGTAACGTTAACTGAAATGTTTTTGCCAAATCTAAAAGCCTTTTCTTAGTCTCTGTTCGTAAGAAACTGAGTGTGACCTTATCCACCCCCAAAAACCTCCGAGCCTCTGAAAGAGCCATTGTCCACAACACGCTCCCTACTTAAACTGAAATACCACACCTGAAAAGCAACCATAATATGCTCACCCCTCACTGTCTGTAAGTTCACAAAGCCAACCCAATAGATAGACTTTTATCCCCCTCGAGCCCCCAATTTGTTATGGTCCAGGGTCTAGAGAACCCCAAAGTGTATCATGGAGTTCACCGGACCCACCACGTTTAATAGATTTCGGTTATGGGGAGCACAAGGGCCTACTTTACAGGTGTAATACAGCAGAGATCTAAAGTACTTTAAAAAAAAACATGTTTATTTATGAATCCAGTTAACACTTTATAAACCTACAGTAAACATCTTAACAACTATCAACACCAATAATCCCCACAGATATAATATTCCAGAAGTAACCATTCATAATTCCTAACAACATCCATAAGCTCTAAAGACCCTTTTTACAGAAAGACAGCAGTTTAAATTCTCTACAGAAACCGGTATTACTTTAAAATCCTCAAATGAGCCGAAGACAGTCTGTAGCTTGTAGAGAGAGATCATTATACAGCCGCTTGCTTTGCCTGCAGCTATCCAGCTCCAAAAATGACACTAAAACACACTGTAGCTGTCTGCTCAAAAATGAAAGTAAAGCAGACAGACAGCTCAGCTCCACCCACACTCTGACATTACTGCAGCTATTTGATAAACACCCATTCATTAAAGGTACTCTCACATGACAGGTGTCACCTTTGTGAAATTGTCCTTTATTGCTTTAGAATATTGTACTGTACCATATGATTAAAAATCCCTAAGAATAAGTGCTAATTGCCTGAATAGAATGTTGTTAGTAAATCCTAATCTTCCCTTAACAGGTAGGAAAGTGAAAATCAGGCAAGGGTCCCATTCTTATCACTATTCAATGATCAGTGCACCAAATTGCGTGTGTATGTGTATGAGCCACCACCTTCAAGTGATATGTAGAGGTGGGAAAAGGAATTCTCAAAGCAAAATTGGGATTATAGGTTCACTACTGATGGCTCCTGATAATATTTGGTCCATTACATTAATCAAGTCGCGGAATAAAGATGTAACTGTTTGATGAACTGAAGAATGCATCACAGCATCAACATATGTCCACTACATTCTATTCTGACATCTTTTTCATGGAGGATTTTATTCATAGGTGATTTGTTATGCTAACAAACTATATTTTTAGTACAGGCCAATTCAGTTTGCCAGGTGCAGCTCCTTCTATGGTTATTGTACAAGACTCATTTTAAGTTATGAAAACCATTTTTTTCTCCACTGAGCAAGTTGTTTTTTGAATTATAATGGGTAAGGAAAGTTTGAAGTTATGACCTATCTGCAGCACAAGATTCAGCTGCAGGTACTAAGTTGAAATTTGACCCTAGCGTGACATTTCACTGTTTCTTTTAGTCTAAGCTGACTGAGTAGAACTTAGTACTAATTAGAACTGAATTGTAGGTCATTTTTGGCTGTTGGCTTAATGTTGCTAAAACAGGATTGAGTTATCCAAACTTATTTCTCACTTACATCTTCTATGCCTCATTATATGAAAAACAAGTACAAATTACAGCCACACACATTTAATATTTAATAAAAAATATTTGTTTAAAATAATTCATGCTTGCGTATAAATGCATTTTTTCTAAAAGAATAAATGGTTCTGTTTTGAAACATTGCCTCTTTCTTGAACTCTTAACAGATCAGTTACGGGTCATCAGCAGAAACACTCAGTGACAAGGCAAGGTTTGGATCATTTTTACGGACTGTTCCAAATGACAGTCATCAAACTTATGCCATGGCTGAACTTCTTGAGAACTTCAACTGGAAATGGGTTGCAGCCATTGCTAGTGAAGATACATACGGACGGGATGGACTAAACAGTTTTATCTCACATGCAGCAAGGTTCAATATTTGTGTTGATTTTCATGAACTGATTCCAATTTATGACAATGAACAGCACTCCGCTAAAATCAACGCCACAGCTGAAAAGATTATGAAATCAACTGCAAATGTCGTGATCTCCTTTGTAAGATCAGCAGATACCAAGAAACTGTTCACCATATTGATTCAACAAAATGTAACCAAGATCTGGATTGCCAGTGATTCCTGGTCCAATGCTAGGCAGGTTGCAAGAATTAAACATATTGAAAAAATTGGAACTATTTTAGGCTTTACATTCAAGAATGGAAACATTCCAAACTTCAATGGCTACTTAAAAAAGTTGAAGATGCATCCCCAAGATGCCAACAAGCTTACTAAAGACTACATACGTTTCATAAATAAAAGTGGTACAAATGAACCAACTTGGAATGATTCAAACTCAAAGCAAAACAAAACTCTGAAATATGACCAAATAATTGAATCAACTACTTATGGGGTCTACTTAGCCATCCGTGCCATAGTTCATGCTCTTCAGAGAGTGTTCAATTGTACTCAAAGAAATTGCGACCTAAATTTTAATTTCCCACCATGGCAGGTAAAGAAATGTCAAGATTCATTCTGTATTATGCAAGTATCTCCAGAGTCTCAACAGCCTATTTCCCTCACTGATCTTCCCATACCTTCAACTTCCCAAGACTTGATTTTTTTCAATTCTTTCATCTCAAGCACTCCACCATTCACAACCTCCAACTCATCCAGACCTTTACAGCTTCTTTCCTCTTCCAAAGAAAGCCTTGTATGCTCCGTGCTTATCTTTAAATTCACCCATCACCTCACTCAAACCTACCCCTGCAATCTCCTCCATATCCAAATTCACATTCTTTTCTTTTGCATCTGATCTACTCCATAGACACTCTCTTTCAAATCTATCATTAGTGACAAAGCTATGAGTGCCGACTCTCCTTCACCTTCAACACGTTCCAGAAAACTGAGCTCTTGGTATTTTTAACTTTAATCACCCTGTAAGAAACAAGCATTCGCAAACCAGTGACTTGTTTCGGCACCCCACCCTTTTCTCTTTTTCATGGATACTAACCAGGTGACCGGTTTACCTTCTTTTTTTGTCAGATAATAAAGTTACAATTCTCTCATTCTCTTGGCTTTTCTCTTTTTCTTACCTGAAAGCATCCATGTGGCTCAGGAGCAGATAATACGTAGCTGTGGGAACACCAAGGTCAGCATCCTAAAGTGGAAGAAATGCTGGGGACACCCTTCTGCAGAGAAAAACGTCATACTCCATCAAAATAAGACCTTAAGTTCACTCACCTGTTTCACTAACCTTTGAAGTACTATATCTACTACTATATCTCCTCACACAGGGAGAAAGATAATTCCTTGAAATGTTTCTTAGCAACCCTCTCATTTCCAAAGGCAGATGTCTACTTGAACATGAAACACATGTACTTGTTCTTTGGAAGTGTTGGCAGTGATAGTCCTCCGAAGGTCCCACTTTGGCACCTGGAATGATAGGAGAGGAATGATAGAAAGGAAAACAAAACCACACCAAATAAAACCCTTGGCAGTTATCATGCCTAACCCTAATATGCCATAGTCCCAATTCCCTCAGTCACCATGCCATTTCTGTAAAGACTCTCTCACGCTGCCCAACATAGAACATAGAAACATACAGCACAGAACAGGCCCTTCGGCCCACGATGTTGTGCCGAACTTTTGTCCTAGATTAAGAACAAATTAATCTACACCCCATCATTCTACCGTAATCCATGTACCTATCCAATAGCCGCTTGAAGGTCCCTAATGTTTCCGACTCAACTACTTCCACAGGCAGTGAATTCCATGCCCCCACTATTCTCTGGGTAAAGAACCTACCTCTGACATACCCCCTATATCTTCCACCATTCACCTTAAATTTATGTCCCCTTGTAATGCTTTGTTCCACCCGAGGAAAAAGTCTCTGACTGTCTACTCTATCTATTCCCCTGATCACCTTATAAACCTCTATCAAGTCACCCCTCATCCTTTTCCGTTCTAATGAGAAAAGGCCTAGCACCCTCAACCTTTCCTCGTAAGACCTACTCTCCATTCCAGGCAACATCCTGGTAAATCTCCTTTGCACCTTTTCCAAAGCTTCCACATCCTTCCTAAAATGAGGCGACCAGAACTGCACACAGTACTCCAAATGTGGCCTTACCAAGGTTTTGTACAGCTGCATCATCACCTCACGGCTCTTAAATTCAATCCCTCTGCTAATGAACGCTAGCACACCATAGGTCTTCTTCACAGCTCTATCCACTTGAGTGGCAACTTTCAAAGATCTATGATCATAGACCCCAAGATCTCTCTGCTCCTCCACATTGCCAAGAATCCTACCGTTAACCCTGTATTCCGCATTCATATTTGTCCTTCCAAAATGGACAACCTCACACTTTTCAGGGTTATACTCCATCTGTCACTTCTCAGATCAGCTCTGCATCCTATCTATGTCTCCTTGCAGTCGACAACAGCCCTCCTCACTATCCACAATTCCACCAATCTTCGTATCATCGTATCGTCTGCAAATTTACTGACCCACCCTTCAACTCCCTCATCCAAGTCATTAATGAAAATCACAAACAGCAGAGGACCCAGAACTGACCCCTGCGGTACACCACTGTTAACTGGGCTCCAGGCTGAATATTTGCCATCCACCATCACTCTCTGACTTCTATCGGTTAGCCAGTTCGTTATCCAACTGGCCAAATTTTCCACTATCCCATGCCTCCTTACTTTATGCATAAGCCTACCATGGGGAAACTTATCAAATGCCTGATTAAAATCCATGTACACTACATCCACTGCTTTACCTTCATCCACATGCTTGGTCACCTCCTCAAAGAATTCAATAAAATTTGTGAGGCAAGACCTAACCCTCACAAATCCGTGCTGACTATCCCTAATCAAGCAGTGTCTTTCGAGATGCTCAGAAATCCCATCTCTCAGTACCCTTTCCATTACTTTGCCTACCACCGAAGTAAGATTAACTGGCCTGTAATTCCCAGGGTTATCCCTATTCCCTTTTTTGAACAGGGGCACGGCATTCGCCACTCTCCAATCCCTTGGTACCACCCCTGTTGACAGTGAGGATGAAAAGATCATTGCCAATGGCTCTGCAATTTCATCTCTTGCTTCCCATAGAATCCTTGGATATATCCCATCAGGCCCGGAGGACTTGTCTATCCTCAAGTCTTTCAAAATTCCCAACACATCTTCCTTTCCAACAAGTATCTCCTCTAGCTTACCACTCTGTTTCACACTGTCCTCTCCAACAATATGGCCCCTCTCATTCGTAAATACTGAAGAATAGTACTCGTTCAAGACCTCTCCTATCTCTTCAGACTCAATACACAATCTCCCGCTACTGTCCTTGATTGGACCTACCCTCGCTCTAGTCATTCTCATATTTCTCACATATGTGTAAGAGGCCTTGGGGTTTCCCTTGATCCTACCCACCAAAGATTTTTCATGCCCTCTCTTAGCTCTCCTAATCCCTTTCTTCAGTTCCCTCCTGGCTATCTTGTATCCCTCCAGCGCCCTGTCTGAACCTTGTTTCCTCAGCCTTACATAAGCCTCCTTCTTCCTCTTAACAAGACATTCAACCTCTCTTGTCAACCATGGTTCCCTCACTCGACCATCTCTTCCCTGCCTGACAGGGACATACATATCAAGGACACGTAGTATCTGTTCCTTGAACAAGTTCCACATTTCACTTGTGTCCTTCCCTGACAGCCTATGTTCCCAACTTATGCACTTCAGTTCTTGTCTGACAGCATCGTATTTACCCTTCCCCCAATTGTAAACCTCGCCCTGTTGCACGCACCTATCCCTCTCCATTACTAAAGTGAAAGTCACAGAATTGTGGTCACTATCTCCAAAATGCTCCCCCACTAACAAATCTATCACTTTCCCTGGTTCATTACCAAGTACCAAATCCAATATTGCCCCTCCTCTGGTCGGACAATCTACATACTGTGTTAGAAAAGCTTCCTGGACACACTGCACAAACACCACCCCATCCAAACTGTATGATCTAAAGAGTTTCCACTCAATGTTTGGGAAGTTGAAGTCACCCATGACTACTACCCTGAGACTTCGGCACCTTTCCAAAATCTGTTTCCCAATCTGTTCCTCCACATCTCTGCTGCTATTGGGGGTGTGGTGTTGGGTGCTCTGGTGCACAGATGAGCCAACACAGTTGTATGTGGTACAACTCTATTTTATTTTAACTCTTATTATACAGTTCGTTCTGGATACTCTGCACGTGCTGTCTCCCTGAGTGTGTCTGGTGGCAGGTCTGTCCTGGTCTTCCTCTACAGCTAATACTGACCACCGGGGGATTAAGTCTGTGCTTTTATATCTTTCTGTCATTGGTTGTGGTGTTGTGTGTTCTGATTTGTCTGTTGGTGTGTCTATCATGATGTGTGTGTTTGAATATCATGACATCCCCCTTTTTTACAAAGATATGTGCCTACGTGGTTATAAATATAATTGTGTCGTGAGTGCATCTAAGAGTGTGTGTGTGTGTTGTGTACAGCGTGTGTATATGACGTAACTATTTACATGAGGCGATGTCGGGTGCGTCACACTAACAAGGTTGTACCATAACAAAACATGGATGCGAGAGAGAAAAAAAAAAACTTGAACAGTGGTCCGGTCAGACGATATCTGGAACAATAAACAACAACAGGTTATAATACAGAAGTGTTTGACTTTTTGAACGTATGAACAGCGTTATAAGTCCAGTCTAATGGGTGACCGCCTCAAGAATGGGCTGGTCCTCAAGCCGGTTCAGCTGTGGAGATTTGTGGTCACACTGGTTCACCTTGGACTGTTGGAGGTGATGCTGTTGCCGAAGTCTCTACTTTACCATTTGTTGTACTTCGTGCAGTGCTTGGTTTTTTCATTCATGCAAATATAACATTCAACATCTTTGTTAGTGTTGCCTTGGCTGTGGTTTGGTTCTGGTGGCGATGGAAGGGGCATGATCCGTGGCATCTCCACAAAGTCATCCTTGGGAACCAGTGGAGGATCCGGCGTGTGCGTACGGTTCAGTTGCGAGCGTGGAAGGCGGCGCAAAGCTCGCTGATTGCGCCTACGCACCAATCCATCCGCCCTGCATGCCAGGAACAAGGTGGAGTCTTTTTTCTTTTTATGTTTGTGGTGGACGGCATCTTGTAGCCGATGGGTCGTTGCCATCGAAGTAGCACCATCACTAATATCATGCAAGGCGATGACTGTGCCAGATGTGGAAGTTGGCCGAGACTGTGCACGCTGGTTCCGGCCACCTGCTGTGCCGGAAGGGCGACTCCGCAGAGAAACGTCGAAGCATGTCGCCTTGGAGAGAGAATTGTTGCTCGCATCAACGTCTGGCGATGGCGCGAATTGGTGTGTCCATCTTGGACCGCCGGTGCTGGTTGCCACTGCCGACCCAGTGGGACTGCCACGCGATCCATTCCCTGTCGCCGTGGCATCCGCCGTCACCCTGAGCGTGCCATCACCGAGGCCGCGACACCGCCCGTCCGGAGCAAGGTCTGGCGTGCGCGAATCAGAGTCGGCGCTTGGCTGCTCCCCATCTGGAGTCCGGTCTGCCTTCCGTCGATGCCCCCCGTCCGGAGTCCCAACAGGTTCACTGGAGGCAGCCGAGATTCCCTGAAGCTGCACTTCTGGAGTCGGAACATGCAGGAATGCACCAACCAGTGGAGAGGCTCGAGCCATCGAGGGTGGAAGCGGTGCGCCGCCACCGCAGTCGTCAGTGGTCCCACCGTGATCGTCGAGTGCCTCGGTACGCACTAGGCGAGGTCTGTCACCTTGCACCTTTTGCATGTGAAGTGGGATGCTGTCGTCACTCGTCTTACATCCCGTGGATAGATCCTCATTAGCAGCTTGCTGTTCACTAGGGTTGGGTAAATTGTCAGAGTTTTCATCTGGTGGTGCACACCATGTCGGTGGACTGTCATTGTCTTGCCGTTGTCCTTCATTTGGGCTTTTCTTCTTTGGAATTTTAAATCTTCCCCCAGACATTGCAGAACCTTGTTTATTATCCCCAAATTCTCCCATATGTATGGTCTCGAATATAGGATCCAATGTTTCTATCGACATTGTACTATTTTCCAAAGAACATTCCGTTTCACTTTTCTTCTCAGGTACCTCATATGTATCTTTGTCTAATGTACATGCCTTCATGGTCTCTGGGTCTGATTTTGCTGGGACTGGCATGGTCACAGTCTCTCTTTTACTGTTCTCAATTGCCCACATTATACTCCCCATACATAACTGCTTAATCACTGGGGTTAGTGTGGTACAATGGATAATCGGGTCGACCTTATCTGCATCTTCACCATTAGTGGAAAGCACACTTGGTTCACTTGAAACTGCTGTGGGTTTTAAATTCGTTATCTGGCTACTCGATGTCGGTGTCCTCAGGATTCTTGCTCCAATGTTCTGCTCATTTATCAGTGGAGTGTGTATAGGTTCAATGCAATTAATGTTCCCCTCAAGGTTTGAAGAGTCATTACTGACTAACTGCTGGTCTTCGAAGTTGGGACTTTGCGGCGTTGTGTTGAAGGGAGACATTTGTCCCTGCTGTAGATATGATTCAGGTTGTGTTATCTCCATTAACTGAGGATCAATGTCTTGTCCATTTTTTCGATCCGTACTAAAACACTGGCAATTCTCAGTCTGCTCCTTGCAAGTTAAACATTCAATTAATTTCTTTAGCAAATCCTCAGCATCCTTCTGTGGCCGTGCAGCATTATTCATCTCTGTTCGGCTATAATGATCCTGAAGGTCAGCGCATAAACCTTTTTTCTTCGGGCTTGGACGAGGCGATTCCTTTGGCTTGTCTTCAGTTGGGCTTGAACAGTCTTCAGCGCTGTGCCCTTCATTGTAGCATGAGAGACCGTTATGGTCATGCTGCTGTGTAGTGGAGCATGGTAGGCTGTTATAGCCTTCTTGCTGTTCACGTGAGCATGGCAGACTTGCATCGTCTGCCGCTGGTTGGTCAGGAGAGGTTGCTAGACCCTCATGGTCTTGTTCCTGCAAGGACTGCACATTGGAGTCTTGCGTTGCTTCTATCGTGGAGGCTGTCCACGAGCTCTATGTGGAGGCTTGTGACACTGGAGTCACTTCTTGTTCGTGCAAGGACTGCGCTCTGGAGTCTTGCGTTGCTTCTATCGTGGAGGCTGTCCACGAGCTCCCTATGGAGGCTTGTGACTCTGGAGTCACTTCTTGTTCATGCAAGGACTGCGCTCTGGAGTCTTGCGTTGCTTCTATCGTGGAGGCTGTCCACGAGCTCTCTGTGGAGGCTTGTGACACTGGAGTCACTTCTTGTTCGTGCAAGGACTGCGCTCTGGAGTCTTGCGTTTCTGCAATTGTGGAGTCTGTCCACGAGCTTGCTGTGGAGGCTTGTGACACTGGAGTCACGTCTGGTTCATGCGAGGACTGCGCTCTGGAGTCTTGCATGTCTTCTTTCATAGAGTCGGGAACGTTGAGCGGGACGTGGACCACGCTCTGTGTGGCAGCAGGGCGCTCTCCGTGTGCTTGCAGCGCTCCCTGTCTGTTAATGTCAGACTGCAGCATCATCCGGTACTGATAAGTTGGGACGTCATATCTGCTGGATTGAAGATCCTCAAATCCGAAAAATGAATCCGCATCTGCGTCGGATTCAATGTGGGGGCCGCCAATGTGCAACACGAAAGGTTCGTCCGAGTCATAGTCGTATAGGACCACGGAGCTATCATTGGGCTCGCGAGGTCCGGACACACTGTAAAGATCGTCATCGAAGTATTCGAGGTCGGAATCATCGGCTTGTGCGTAGGTAACTGCTTGTCGGAGGGTTCTTCGGAGGTCAAATTCATCTCCTGGGTCAATTTGCGGCAATGTGCTGTCATTCCAGGTGAGGGAAGGTTGTTTTACAGCTTTAACAGATTTTTGTTTTTTTGATTTGGGACGTTTCCCTTTTAAATTGGATTTGGGACGTTTCCCCTTTAAATTGGTGCAGTCTGGGGCCTCTGACATCCTGACGCTCGGTATGTAGCACGTAGGAAGCGACTGCGCATGCTCAGATCGCTGTTCCTTTACCGATGGCCGTTTTCTTGACTGCGCATGCGCAGCATCTCGCGCATGCGCAAACGAAACTTCCGGTTCTGCGCACTGCTCGCGCAACTGTGCTAGCGTGATACCTTTAGCAAGATGGCCGCCGACCTCGACCCAGCCCTCTCTCAGGCCCGGGATTTCGGCCTCTGGGAATTCGGGCTCCGGGATCCCGGCCACGAGGTGAGTACTGCCGCTTTTCTTACCTTTACTTGCCGATTGGATTGCGTTTTCTTCACAGTACTTGGAGAATTTGTCCAGGACTGCCTGGTAATCGTACCTTTGCTGCCTCCTGAAGAACCTGAACCTTGTGAATATTTCTCTTGCCCTTGCACCGGCGATGGTGAGGAGAAATTCAATTTTTTCGCTATCATCCAGGTCTTGGAGTTCAGCTGCCACCAGGAACAATTCGAACCATTGCCGGAATCGCCGCCAGTTTTCGCGGAGATCGCCGTAGCACTGGAGCGGCTGCGGAACCGGGAGCTCTATCATTTTGCCTGGGCACTGCTGGTTGTCTGTGTACACGGAGGTATGCCGGCAGGTATCGATCCACTCCTGTACCATGTGGTGTTGGGTGCTCTGGTGCACAGATGAGCCAACACAGTTGTATGTGGTACAACTCTATTTTATTTTAACTCTTATTATACAGTTCGTTCTGGATACTCTGCACGTGCTGTCTCCCTGAGTGTGTCTGGTGGCAGGTCTGTCCTGGTCTTCCTCTACAGCTAATACTGACCACCGGGGGTCGTGTCTGTGCTTTTATATCTTTCTGTCATTGGTTGTGGTGTTGTGTGTTCTGATTTGTCTGTTGGTGTGTCTATCATGATGTGTGTGTTTGAATATCATGACAGGGGGGCCTATAGAAAACTCCCAACAAGGTGACTGTTCCTTTCCTATTTCTGACTTCAACCCACACTACCTCAGTCGGCAGATCCTCCTCGAACTGCCTTTCTGCAGCTGTTATACTATCTCTAATTAACAATGCCACCCCCCCCCCCACACACCTCTTTTACCATCCTCCCTAATCTTATTGAAACATCTATAACTAGGAACCTCCAACAACCATTTCTGCCCCTCTTCTATCCAGGTTTCCGTGATGGCCACCACATCGTAGTCCCAAGTACCGATCCATGCCTTAAGTTCACCCACCTTTTTCCTGATGCTTCTTGCGTTGAAGTATACACACTTCAACCCATCTCTGTGCCTGCAAGTACTCTCCTTTGTCAATGTTACCTTCCCCACTGCCTCACTACACGCTTTGGAATCCTGAATATCGGCTATCTTAGTTGCTGGACTACAAATCCGGTTCCCATTTCCCAGCCAAATTAGTTTAAACCCTCCCGAAGAGTACGAGAAAACCTCCCTCCCAGGATATTGGTGCCCCTCTGGTTCAGATGCAATCTGTCCTGTTTGTACAGGTCCCACCTTCCCAGAATGCGCTCCAATTATCCAAATACCTGAAGCCCTCCCCCCTACACCATTCCTGCAGCCACGTGTTCAACTACACTCTCTCCCTATTCCTAGCCTCGCTATCACGTGGCACCGGCAACAAACCAGAGATGACAACTCTGTCCTGGCTTTTAACTTCCAGCCTAACTCCCTAAACTCGTTTATTACCTCCACACCCCTTTTCCTACCTACGTCGTTGGTACCAATGTGCACCACGATTTCTGGCTGCTCCCCCTCCCTCTTAAGGATCCTGAAGACACGACCCGAGACATCCCTGGCCCTGGCACCCGGGAGGCAACATACCTTCCGGGAGTCTCGCTCGCGACCACAGAATCTCCTACCCATTCCCCTAGCCATTGAATCTCCTATTACAATTGCAACCCTCACGCTACCTGAAGACATTTATTATCGCACACCTTCACATTCTGAAAACAAATTATTTCTGCTTTGTGTGCTCAACATATTTCTGTATAAACTTCCAATAACTGAAGAATGTTCTATTTTCAGTTGTTAAATGAGTTGAAGAACATAAGCTTTGAGACAGAAGATGGGAAATTTGAATTTGACAGATCAAGAGATTCCTCAAATGGATATGACATAATCACATGGAAAATGGTGAATGGTTCAATACAGTATGTCAAAGTCGGTGACTACAATGTGAGGAATCGATTGATAAGCATCAGCAATAACTTCAGTAACACGGCAAAGGTGATCTATTCAAAATAAATCAGAAATGGGTGTGGTTGTTTTCAATATTTTCTATCTGTACACATTAAAAAACAAAATCTAATAATTTGTATTTGGACTTCAGAGTATAACATTAGGGATGGGGGACTCAACCAAGGGGAGGGTATGTTGGGGATGATTGAGGAGTGGACCAGGGTATTACAAAGGAAATGGTCCCTTCAGAATATTGGAAGAAGCCAAGGTGTATTTGGTGGCAGTGTGGCATCACACTCAAAGTGATGGAAAAAGTGGAGGATGATCCATTGAATAAGGAGGCTGTGGGTGGAAGGCGAGGAAAAAAGGCATCTTATTATAGTTCTGGGAAGGTGGGTAGGGGGTGAGAGCATAGGTGTGTGAAATGGTACAGAAATGGGTAAAGACCCTGTCAGCGATGGTGGGGAGGAGGGGATTGATTGGTGGAGGAGAAAGGAAGACTTATCAGAAGAGTTAGTAGGACATTTGCATTGCCAGAACAGATATGATGTGACAGAGAAACTGGGAGAATTGAATGGACTCCTTACAAGAAGCAAGATTTGAGGAAGTATAGACAAGGTAGCTGTGCAAGCCAGTGGGTTTATAGTGAATACTAGTCAAAAGCCTATTTCCAGGAAGGAAAACAGAGAATGGTAGAAGGAAAGGAGAGTTGGAGATAGACCATGTAATGGCAAGGGAAGAGTTGTAATTGGGGACAAAGCTGACATTTTCCAGTTGAGGATAAGAACAGGAAAGGCACTAAAACAGTCATTAATGTACAGGCGAAAGAGGTGAAGGAGGTGGTCTGAGTGGGACTGGAAGAGAGAGTGTTCCAAATATTCCACAAAATGACAGGTCTGGATAAGACCCATGCAGGTTCTGATGGCAGCAACTTTTATTTAGTGAAAGTGAGTGGAGTTGGGAACTTGAATGTGGTGGTGTCCCCATACATCGGCTGTCCTTGCTCTTCTAGGTGGTTGTGGTTGTGGGTTTGAAAGGTGTTGTCGAAGGAGCCTTGGTGAACTCCTGCAGTGCATCGTGTAGTGTATCTGCAGCCACTGTGTGTCAGTGATGCAGGGAATGTGGTGGATGGGATGTCAATCAAACAGGCTGCTTTGGATTGGATTGGATTGGATTTGTTTATTGCCACGTGTACCAAGGTATAGTGAAAGGTATTTTTCTGCGAGCAGCTCAACAGATCATTAAGTACATGGAAAGAAAAGGGAATAAAAGAAAATACATAATAGGGTAACACAAGGTCTACAATGTAACTACATAAGCACCGGCATCGGGTGAAGCATACAGGGGTATAGTGTTAATGAGGTCAGTCCATAAGAGGGTCATTTAGGAGTCTGGTGACAGTGGGGAAGAAGCTGTTTTTGAGTCTGTTGTGTGTGTTCTCGGACTTCTGTATCTCCTGCCTGATGGAAGAAGTTGGAAGAGTGAGTAAGCCGGGTGGGAGGGGTCTTTGATTATGCTGCCAGCTTTCCCCAGGCAATGGGAGGTGTAGATATAGCCAATGGATGGGAGGTAGGTTTGTGTGATGGACTGGGCTGTGTTCACGACTCTCTGAAGTTTCTTGCGGTCCTGGGCCGAGAAGTTGCCATACCAGGCTGTGATGCAGCCTGATAGGATGCTTTCTATGGTGCATCTGTAAAAGTTGGTAAGAGTCAGTGTGGACATGCTGAATTTCCTTAGTTTCCTGAGGAAGTATAGGCTCTGTTGCGCTTTCGTGGTGGTAGCGTCGACGTGGGTGGACCAGGACAGATTTTTAGAGATGTGCACCCCTAGGAATTTGAAACTGCTAACCATTTCCATCTCGGCTTTGTCCTGGATGGTGTTGGGTTTTTTGAATGTTGTTGCAGCTATATGCAAGTGAAGAGTATTCCATCACTCTTGTGCCTTGTAGATGGTGGACATGCTTTGGAGAGTCAGGAATTGAGTTATTTTCTGCAGAATTTCCAGCCTCTAACTTGCTCCTGTAGCCACAGTATTTATATGGCTTGTCCAATTCCATTTCTGGTCAATGGTGAGCCCCAGGATGTTGATAGGGGATTCAGTGATGGTAATCCCATTGAATGTCTAGGGGAGATGGATGGATACTATTTTGTTGAAGATGGGTGCAACTTTGAATACAGTGTGGAGGTTGGTGAGAAAAGCGAAATTTTAAATACCTTTCAAAAAAGTCGAGTGGCATAGAATCATAGAATTTACAGTGCAGAAGGAGTCTGCACTGGCCCTTGGAAAGAGCACCCTAATTGGACCCACGCCTCCACCCTATCTCCGTAACCCAGTAAACCCACCTAACCTTTGGGACACTAAGGGGCAATTTAGCATGGTCAATCCACCTTACCTGCACATCTTTGGACTGTGGGAGGAAACCGGAGCACCCGGTTTTTGTATGGAGTTTGTACATTCTCCCCGTGTCTACATGGGTTCCTCCGGGTGCCCTGGTTTCCTCCCACTTTCAGCATAATTATGAAGTTAGTGCACCGTTTTAAACCTGATTACATCTCATCCAACAAAGTGAAACTTTATCCAAATGATTTACATTGAGGCTAACGGCTCAAAATGGAAAATTCTCTTCAGGTTGTACTTGATTGCCGGCTGCGGGGGCTTAACCAGTGCATTCATAGGGGAGCTCAGAATCAAGGACAGCGACTTCTAGGGCGTCATTCTCCGACCCCCCAGCGGGTCGGAGAATGGCCGTTGGCCGCCGTGAATCCCGCCCTCGCCGGTTGCCGAAGTCTCCGAAGGGAGAAAAGTCGGCAGGGCGTTAATGGTGCCGCTGACGTCGGAGAATGACACGGGTCTGCGCAAGGCAGCCGATTTTCGGCCTGCCGATATTCTCCCTTCCGGATGGGCCGAAGTCCCGTCGTCGTGATGACCGTTCACGTCGATGTAAATTAAACCTCCTTTTCATCGGCGTGAACCTGTGCTCCAGGTTCACGCCGACCAGCGTGGAGGTGAGTGACGGCCTGGGGGGTTGGCCGCTGGGCAGGCGATGGCGTGGCCGCAGTCTGAATGTGTGGGGAGAGGTGTGTCTCGGGTTGTGTGTGCCGGGGAGGGGGATGGGGGGTCCGTGCCGGGGAGGAGGTTGGGGTCCGTGCCGGGGAGGGGGATGGGGGTGTCCGTGCCGGGGAGGAGGATGGGGGGGGGTCCGTGCCGGGGAGGGGGATGGGGGGTCCGTGCCGGGGAGAGGGATGGGGGGGGTCCGTGCCGGGGAGGAGGATGGGGGGGGAGGGGGTCCGTGCCGGGGAGGGGGATGGGGGGGGTCCGTGCCGGGGAGGAGGATGGGGGGGGGTCCGTGCCGGGGAGGAGGTTGGGGTCCGTGCGGGGAGGGGGATGGGGGGGGTCCGTGCCGGGGAGGAGGATTGGGGGGGGGGTCCGTGCTGGGGAGGGGGATGGGGGGGGTCTGTGCCGGGGAGGGGGATGGGGGGGGGGTCCGTGACGGGGAGGGGGATGGGGTGGGGGGTCCGTGCCGGGGAGGAGCCAACAGTTGGACCCATGCGGTCCATGCCACCTCGCTGGGGGGAAGGAGAGGATATGGGCAATGATGACATGTCGTCGTTCCCCCCCCCAACCAGGCCGTCATGTTTTCCGATCATCCAGCGATGTTGGCCGCCGTGGCGGCAGCCGCTAATGTCCATGGATGAGGAGGAGGAGGAGCGTGCCAGAGAGGCGGCGCAGGCTGCCACAGAGGGGCAGGCGGCAGCCGCCCAGGCTGGAGGGACACCTGACCGACAGGACGAGGAGGGGGAGGAGGACGTCGCGGCCCCACGGCAACGGAGGCACCCGAGGGCGCCCCGTGTGTACCGGCCCCGGCAGACATACCAGGACCTCACGGACCGGGAATGCAGGAGGAGACTCCGGATGAGGCGGGAAACCGTGGCACACATCTGCCACCTGCTGGCACACCTGTCACCGTGTGGCACTGGCGGGGGACACCCTCTCCCCGTGTCCATCAAGGTTACGGTGGCCCTGAACTTTTATGCAACGGGGTCATTCCAGGCACCGAGTGGGGACCTGTCCGGCATATCGCAGACATCGGTGCATCGGTGCATCCGGGCAGTGACAGATGCCCTATATGCCATGGCGCACCGCTACATCCGCTTCCCTGTGGACCGGGCCAGCCAAGATGCCCGGGCCGTGGGCTTCTCTGCCGTGGCCGTGTTCCCCATGGTCCAGGGCGCGATTGATGGGATGCACGTCGCCGTGTGGCCACCTGCAGATAACAGGGCCGTGTTCACCAATAGGAAGGGGACCTATTCGATGAACGTACAGGTGGTCTGCGACCACCGCATGATGATCCTGCAAGTCTGCGCCCGTTACCCAGGCAGTGTACACGACTCATACGTGTTGTCGCGGTCATCCATCCCCAGCATGTACGAGGGACGCCATCCCCGGCTGAGGGGCTGGTTGCTGGGTGACAGGGGCTACCCATTGCGATCGTGGCTGATGACGCCTGTACGGAGGCCACGCAATGAGGTGGAGAACCGCTACAATGATGCCCATGTAGCGACAAGGGGAGTGATAGAGAGGTGCTTTGGCGTGCTGAAGATGCGTTTCAGGTGCCTGGACCTCTCTGGGGGCGCCCTCCAGTATCGGTCAGATAGGGTCGGCCGCATCATTGTGGTGTGCTGCGTCCTGCACAATATAGCCCAGCAGAGGGGCGATGTGCCGCAGGCAGAGGAGGGCGGAGTGGAGGAGCAGCAGGAAGAGGCGCAGTCCTCCCCAGATGAGGGGGATGGGGGCAATGGTCAGGGCAGATGGGGTAGACACAGGCGGGTGGCTGTCCACCGTTACCGGCTGGCCCAGCGGGCACGGGACAGACTGATAGCCGCCCGCTTCACTGACTAGATGGGCGTGGGAATCGGGTAGTATGGCCACAGACCGCACACCATGGCAACAGCCGACCACCCACACCCCCACCCATCCACCCACCCAGCACCCTCACCCCCCTCCCCAACCCCACCCACCCCACCCGCATGCACACCACCCCCCCCATTGCCGATCCACCTGCGGCACAACAGGCCGGGCTCACACAGTTGCGGGTGGACGCGTGTCCATTGCAGGCCATGGAGGATGATGACAACCCGCCCTGTGGTGAGCTCCTGGCTCCACATAGGTGGACTATGTATGACCCATGGCCACAGTACCACCATCCACCCGGACCATCCCTGCATGCGGCTGTGACACTGCAGCGCACGGTCCCGTCCTCTGCCCGGGGGGATGTTGATGGCGGCCCTGGGGGAAGGGGGCAGACTCACCTGGGGCTGAGGTAAGACCACCCCTCACACACACACTTGCGCTCAACGTACATGACACCCCCGCACGCTTTGGACAGAGCACAAAGGCAGCTTCTGTAGGTGTAACATTGACTTTAATAACCAAACGAGTTCATGCACGTGCCCTAGCCCCTAAAACTCATCTGTGCCCTGCACCCGTGCCAACTTACTCAGAGTCTAATTGTTTGGCCTTACGGGCCCTTTGACTACGTCTACGTGGTTCCCCAGACGGTACAGCAGAACTGGAGGTGGACTCCTGTGATTCCTGCCCTCTGACACTGGATCCCTTTGGCGGCCGTTTCCTGGGGCGTCCTGGCCTAGATGGGTCAGGCTGCGGCCCGGGCGACTGGGATGGCGAGCTGCCAGCCTGTCCTGCCCGTTGCCCACCCGATGTACCTGGGACGGAAGGGGGGGGGGAGTCCGAGGTGTCGCGGTGTTCCGGGACCTCACCTACAAGGGGAGCCGGGACGGACCACACCACCTCCTCCTCCCTCGGGGTGCCCGATGGCCCCCAGGCCTCTATATGGGTGGGGAATGCGAACGGACTGGCCATCCGACGCCCCCCGACATCTGACGCTGCCAGTCCTGGAGGCCCGTGCTGGTATCGACAGGGGTCTGCAGGTTTGCAGCCATGGAGCCCAGGGGGTTGGCAAACCCTGTCTGTGACAGTGCGACGCTGGCTCGCACATGGCCACTGGCGCCGATGCCCTCAGCGATGGCCTGCTGAGACTGGGCCATGGCCTGCAGAGACTGGGCCATGGCCTGCAGAGACTGGGCTATGGCCTACTGAGACTGGGCTATGGTGTTGAGCGCCTCTGCCATCTGGCACTGGCACTGGCTCATGGCCTCCTGTGAGAGGGCAGCCGTGTCCTGGGCCACAGACGCCGCCTGCACGGAAAGCCCCAGGCCTCGCAAACTGTTCCCCATGTCTGACACCGTCGCACCTATTGCCTCCACCGCGGACGCCACCCGTGCGGTGTCGGCCTGGGTGGCATGCATGACCGGCACCACTTCCAGCTCCTGGACGCGGGTGGACTCCTCCACCTGCGACTGCAGCCGCCGCAAGCCGGACGTCACCCTCTTCGCTCGTCTCCGGGTCGGTGGTTGCATCGGATCTATGTGTGGATGTGGAAACTCCAGGAACCCGGGATCCATCTGGGTGGCAGATGTTCGCTTGGGTTGGGCTGCCCTCCGACCGCCCGGCCTCTCTACTGCTCCTACCTCCACCTGCTGTACCGGGACGGCTGTGTTGTGCGCACCAGTGAGTGTACCAGACGCCTCATCACTAAAGTGCCCAACCGAGGTGAGTGTTTCTGCGATGGTGGAGGGTGTTGGTGACAGCAGTGGCGTTGTGTCGTGCTCTTCGTCCCACTCTGAGTCCATGGCACTTTGGGGTGGGGGTTCGTCTCCACCCATCCACTCTGTGTCACTGTCCGGTATTTCGTCTTCCTGGGTAGTGCTGTCCCGGTTAGGGGTGTCCCGGGTAGGGGTGTCCTGGGTAGTGGTGTCTTGGGTAGTGGTGTCCTGGGTAGTGGTGTCCTGGGTAGTGGTGTCCTGGCTCGGATGTGACGGGGGCCTGTGGTTGCCCCCCTCGTCGCTGGGTGGTCGCTCCCGCACGTGACGGGGGTGTCGTCTCCCTATTGCTCCAGGTCTCTCTGTCTCCCGTGGTGTGCGATGGGATCCTGCGGGCGTCGCATGCTGGAGGGTCCGGGTCTCTCTGTCTCCCGTGGTGTGCGAGGGGCATCCTGCAGGCGTCGCATGCTGGAGGGTGCGGGTCTCTCTGTCTCCCGTGGCCTCCGAGGGGCATCCTGCGGGAGTCGCATGCTGGAGGGTCCGGGTCTCTCTGTCTCTCGTGGCCTCCAAGGGGCATCCTGCGGGCGTCGCATGCTGGAGGGTCCGGGTCTCTCTGTCTCCCGTGGCCTCCGAGGGGCATCCTGCAGGTGGTCTGCATCTGCGGGGATGGGGGCCTGGACGTTTGGTCCTGCGATACACAATGAAGCATGCATGGTTAGGCACGCAGGCAGTGATCAGGTGATATGGGGGAGGGGGGGTATGGGGGAGGGGGGATATGGGGACGGGCTGTCGGTGGCTCACTTGCTACTACGCCCCGACCTCTGCATCAGCAACCTCCCGGTCGTCAGGTCCGCCAGCCAGTTCCAGGGCCCCTTCCTCGTGTTCGGTCAGTGCCTCTCATCAGCGGGGCCTCCTCCAGTCCTCACATGCTCCCTATTGTTGTGTGCGCGCTTCTCCTGTTGTGGGGGGGGGGGGGGGTGTGGGTGGAGGTGGTGGCAGGGGTAAAAGGCAACACTGTTAGGCAGGTATATGAATGCACGCCATCGGTTGCGCGTGCATTGCAGAGGTTAAGGTTAGGGCTGGATTCACTTGGGGATATGGGGGATATGGGGGAGGAGGGATATGGAGGAGGGGGATATGGGGGAGGGGGATATGGGGGAGGGGGGATATGGGGATGGGGAATATGGGGAGGGGGATATGGGGGAGGGGGGATATGGGGGAGGGGGGATATGGGGAGGGGGATATGGGGGAGGGGGGATATGGGGAGGGGGATATGGGGAGGGGGGATATGGGGGATGGGGGGATATGGGGGAGGGGGATATGGGGGAGGGGGATATGGGGGAGGGGGTATATGGGGGAGGGGGATATGGGGAGGGGGAATATGGGGGAGGGGGATATGGGGGAGGGGGGAATATGGGGAGGGGGGATATGGGGAGGGGGGATATGGGGCAGGGGGGATATGGGGGAGGGGGATATGGGGGAGGGGGATATGGGGAGGGGGGATATGGGGGAGGGGCAATATGGGGGAGGGGGGATATGAGGGAGGGGGGATATGGGGAGGGGGGATATGGGGGATGGGGGGATATGGGGAGGGGGGATATGGGGGAGGGGGGATATGGGGGATATGGGGGAGGGGGGATATGGGGAGGGAGGATATGGGGGAGGGGGGATATGGGGGAGGGGGGGATATGGGGGAGGGGGGATATGGGGGAGGGGGGATATGGGGAGGGGGGATATGGGGGAGGGGGGATATGGGGAGGCTCACCCTGCCTGCTCTGACGAGGTCGTTCACCCTCTTGTGGCACTGGGTGCCTGTCCGTGGTGTCAGGGCCACAGCGGTGACGGCCTCTGCCACCTCACTCCACAGACGCCGGCTGTGGCGTGGGGCAACTCTGCGGCCGTGCCCGGGATACAGGGCGTCCCTCCTCTGCTCCACAGCGTCCAGGAGCGCCTCCACATCCCGTGACTGGAACCTCGGGGCTGAGCGGCGGCCAGCCATCCAGGCGGGTGTTCCGGTCGGGTGGGGGGGAGCAGCGCGGCCTTATGAGCCGTCACGCCATGCGGCGCGTATGACGCTGCACGGCGTGAACCACGTGCGCAATCGCGGATCACGTTACGTCGCTGCTAGCCCATTTCGGGCCGGAGACTTTTGACCCATTTTTCCGGTGTGACGCAAGTCGGATTTGCACCGTTGTTTGCGCCGATCGGCGGACTTTGCGCCGATAACGGAGAATTTCGCCCCATGACTTCTGTGTTTAACTGCTCACATGCGGTCTCCAGATTTGTTGTCAGTTTCACAGGAGTAATGAGACAAATACGGAGTTTCACTGTTATTACCAACACAAAAAGCCCAGTCAATCTTGTTAGCTTGTCCTGAATTAGGCCACACTTGGAGTATAGTGTTCAATTCTGGTCGCCACACTACCAGAAGGATGTGGAGGCTTTAGAGAGGGTGCAGAAGAGATTTACCAGAATGTTGCCTGGTATGGAGGGCATAAGCTATGAGGAGCGATTGAATAAACTCGGTTTGTTTTCACTGGAACGAAGGAGGTTGAGGGGCGACCTGATAGAGGTATACAAAATTATGAGGGGCATAGACAGAGTGGATAGTCAGAGGCTTTTCCCCAGGGTAGAGGGGTCAATTACTAGGGGGCATAGGTTTAAGGTGAGAGGGGCAAGGTTTAGAGTAGATGTACGAGGCAAGTTTTTTACGCAGAGGGTAGTGGGTACCTGGAACTCGCTACCAGAGGAGGTAGTGGAAGTAAGGACGATAGGGACATCTTGACAAATATATGAATAGGATGGGAATAGAAGGATACGGACCCAGGAAGTGTAGAAGATTGTAGTTTAGTCGGGCAGTATGGTCGGCACGGGCTTGGAGGGCCGAAGGGCCTGTTCCTGTGCTGTACATTTCTTTGTTCTTTGTTCTTTGTTTATACGACGGATGTTGCTATGGGCTGATGCTGCAAGCTTGGTTGAACTTGTTTTCCATAGACTTGATGGGTAGGATTCTCCAGTCCGCCAGCCGCGTGTTTCTCGGCTGGCTACGGGATTCTCTCTTCCCGCTGATTGTTAATGGGATTACCACCACACCCCGCCGGGAAACCCGGTGGCAGGGCTGACCTGCCGACGGGAAAATTGAATCGGAGCGGCCGGAGATTTCCGGCCGATGACTGTTAAAGCTTTTCATTCTATTTGCTGAGGGAGATTTAAAGCTGGTGCCATAATTAAAATTAAACTTGCCCTATCCACTGCATTAACAAGCCACCCCCTATCTCTCTGCACCAAAGCCATTTACTATTTTATTTTTCAGTATCTTTGCTAGTGCTGCATTTAGTCTTCCTTTTTTCTAGATTGGTTGTAGTGTCAGCTTGAGGCAGCAGCTTAAAGAGACACACTGTCAACACAGTTTTCAGTGACTCATGTGTTTTCTTACCGTGTTTCTTATAGGTTTTATTCTCTAATTGCTCACGAACCTGCAGGCCTGGAGAAATGAAGACTGCCTCATCTGAAAACTCCTGTTGTTTTGATTGTAACACCTGCTCAGCAGGATTTTACTCTGAAAAAAATAGTAAGTATCAAACGTGAGATGTTAGGGTGAAAATCCAGCAGAATTCATTACGCAAATGAAGATACATAGAAACTATGGACTGAACATGAGATTGGACTTTCAGTTTGTGAGGTTATTTCTGATATTTAATACCTGGTACCAATCTCAATGCTATAATCCAATCATGGTGGCAAATAAGCTATAAATCATAAGAGCAAAATATTGAGTGGTTGAATTGTAATGTAGCACTGTGGGCTAAACAGCTGGCTTGTAATGCAGAACAAGGCAGCAGCGCGGGTTCAATTCGCCTACCGGCCTCCCCCGAACAGGTGCCGGAATGTGGCGACTAGGGGCTTTCCACAGTAACTTCATTGAAGCCTACTTGTGACAGTAAGTGATTATTATTATTATGTGAACTCCAAAGGTAAAATTCAGTTTAAAAATTATTAGTGATATCCATTACTTTTATTTATTTATATATGAACTTTCAGATCTCACTTGGCCAGTGAGCCAGGGTTATAGAGTTTTAAGAAGGAACACTGGGGGTGTAGAAGTGTTGGAGGGGAGCACGCTGCACTAAAAGAATATGGAAAGAAGTCTGTCAGAGATTTCCAAGATATAGTGAATTCATCTTTTCATTGATTCTGAAAAAGAATAGGGCGAGGCTTAAAAGCAATAAGGCCTGGCATGGTCTGTGAATGGGCCTTCTTTCTTCAAAGAAATCCAAATATTATAGGCATAGAAGCGTGCTGAGAGCTATCATCTGCCCCTTTGATGAGGCTTTCAGTCAACAATTTGCAAATTCACAAGTGTTGTGAACAACGGGGCAGAGAAAATTCTATTGCACGGATGAGTTTGACTTTTTTTTTTACAGTGCTTTTCATCATGCTACAAAATTTCTCACCAATGCTAAGTACGTGACCTTAGAGGCAGTTTAAGGGGGTGGTTGAAAGGATTTTCAAAAGTCACAAGTCACCCAGCTCACTATGCCTGGCGCAATCTGGATCCATTCGGCTCATTTAAATATTACCATGCTGCATTCACCCGGCATCCGGGAGTCAACGGCCCCGCCTGCCAGGTCACAACCGGGCGCCAATTAGCACTGGTTTCCACAGGCATGGACCTAGCACAACAGCAACTCGAGGGTCTCAGAGGCCATTACAGCCCCCAAGTGGCCAGGGACAAGGCAAGGTAATATCCTGGCACTTCCCCGGCACCTGGGAAATCTGGCAGTGCCACCCAGGAACCATGGTAGTGCCAACCTGGCACTGTCTGGTTGGCGCTGCCAAGGTGGCAGGTGCCAGGTTGGCACTGCCAAGAATCAGGGCCTGGGGGGGGTTATTCCTATGAAAGGGGTGGCGAGGTAGGGTTTGAATGGGCAACAGAAAGGTTTGGGTGGGTGAAGGGGGTTGGTTCCTGTCACAATATGCACCCATGCACATCATGAGGTAAAAACAGGCAGTGACAGACACCCAGGTTAGCCAATCAACATACAGGACAGACCAGAACCAATCACCAGACAGAACACCAGAGGGGGGCTTCCAACCATAAAACACATGAGGCATCAGCACTCCATCTCTTTCCACTGGTGACAACTGTAGTGACAGTCAGGGTGTGTATATCAGTCAGCACCTTCTGCACGTGGATCAGAGCTAGCCTGGTCTAGTAAGTTAGAGTTAGTACACTTAGAGTAGTAGAGTGTCAACCCACAGCCCGCTGTGTGCATTGTTACAGAAGTTCAATAAATCGTATTGAACCAACGCCTATGTTTTGTGTATGCTTTACAGTTCATCTGCATCCTGTTGCAGTCGGTGTTACCCCAGGGTGAATAGCACGACATGATACCAGGAGTCTACTTCATCTAAGTAATTTACCTTGAATAATTCAGTGACGACCAGCAAGTGCCTTCCAGCGGCATGGAGAAGATCCAGGCCCCTCCACAGCTCCGGATCTCCGGAAATCTCGGCGCCAACTAGCGGGTCTTCAAGCAGAAATTCAGTCTATACATTGAGGCCTCGGGCCTCGAGGATGCGTCCGATGCCAAAAGATCGGTCTGCTCATATCGACTGCGGGGGACCAGGCCATCCAAATCTTCAATTCGCTCACTTGTGCCGACAGCAAGGACAAGACCAAGTTCCAGAACGTGTTAGTCTAATTCGACAGTCACTGTGAAGTATAAACAAACGAGAGCTTTGAGCACTATGTCTTCCAGCCACACCTTCAGGGTAAGGATGAGCCTTTACAATCCTTCCTAACTCATCTCTGCATATTAGCGTAATCCTGCAACTAAGGTGACACCGCTGATTCCCTCATCAGGGATCAGATCGTGTTTGGGGTCCACTCCGTTTAAAGGCGCTGCTGCAGGAGCTCCAAGACCAGGATATAATCTCTAAAGTGACGGAACCGACTGACTGTCAGCTCGATGGTCTGTGTGAAGAAGCCCTCTGGAGAACTGCGCATATGTATAGATCCCAAGGATCTTACCCGAAACATAATGCAGGAACACTACCCGATCCCGAAGCGGGAGGAGCTAACCAGTGAGATGGCACATGCCAAATTCTTCACGAAGCTAGATGCAGCGTGTAGCTTCTGGCAGATACAACTGGACGAGCCCAGCAGGAAACTCTGCACGTTTAATGCACCTTTCGGAAGGTACTGTTACAACCGCATGCCGTTTGGTACCCTCCTGTTGGGAGGGTTTAAACTAGTTCAGCAGGGGCTTGGGAACCTGAATTGTAGCTCCAGTATACAGGAGGTTGAGAGTAGTGAGGTCATGAGTAAGGTTTCAAAATTGCAGGAGTGTACTGGCAGGCATGAAGGTGGTTTAAAGTGTGTCTTCTTCAATGCCAGGAGCATCCGGAATAAGGTGGGTGAACCTGCGGCATGGGTTGGTACCTGGGGACTTCGATGTTGCGGCCATTTCAAAGACATGGATAGAGCAGGGACAGGAATGGTTGTTGCAGGTGCCGGGGTTTAGATATTTCAGTAAGTTCAGGGAAGGTGGTAAAAGAGGGGGAGGGGTGGCATTGTTAGTCAAGGACAGTATTACGGTGGCAGAAAGGACGTTTGATGAGAACTCGTCTACTGAGGTAGTATGGGCTGAGGTTAGAAACAGGAAAGGAGAGGTCACCCTGTTAGGGGTTTTCTACAGGCCTCCGAAAAGTTCCAGAGATGGAGAGGAAAGGATTGCAAAGATGATTCTGGATAGGAGCGAATGCAACAGGGTAGTTGTTACGGGGACTTTAACTTTCCAAAGATTGACTGGAAACGCTATAGTTCGAGTACTTTAGATGGGTCCGTTTTTGTTCAATGTGTGCAGGAGGGTTTCCTGACACAGTAGATAGGCCAACGAGTGGCGAGGTCATATTGGATTTGGTACTGGGTAATGAACCAGGACAGGTGTTAGATTTGGAGGTAGGTGAGCACTTTGGTGATAGTGACCACAATTTAATTACGTTTACTTTGGTGATGGAAAGGGATTGGTATATACCGCAGGGCAAGAGTTATATCTGCGGGAAAGGCAATTATGATGGGATGAGGCAAGACATAGGATGCATCGGATGGAGAGGAAAACTGCAGGGGATGGGCACAATGGAAATGTGGAGCTTGTTCAAGGAACAGCTACTGCGTGTCCTTGATAAGTATGTACCTGTCAGGCAGGGAGGAAGTGGGCGAGCAAGGGAACAGTGGTTTACTAAAGCAGTCAAAACACTTGTCAAGAGGAAGAAGGAGGCTTATGTAAAGATGAGACATGAAGGTTCAGTTAGGGTGCTCGAGAGTTACAAGTTAGCTAGGAAGGACCTAAAGAGAGAGCTAAGAAGAGCCAGGAGGGGACATGAGAAGTCTTTGTCAGGTAGGATCAAGGATAATCCTAAAGCTTTCTATAGATATGGTCAGGAATAAACGAATGACTAGGGTAAGATTGGGCCAGTCAAGGACAGTAGTGGGAAGTTGTGCTTCGAGTTCGAGGAGATAGGAGAGGTGCTAAATGAATATTTTTTGTCAGTATTCACACAGGAAAAAGACAATGTTGTCGAGGAGAATACTGAGATTCAGGCTACTAGACTAGAAGGGCTTGAGGTTCATAAGGAGGAGGAGGTGTTAGCAATTCTGGAAAGTGTGAAAATAGTTAAGTCCCCTGGGCCGGATGGGATTTATCTAGGATTCTCTGGGAAGCTAGGGAGGAGATTGCTGAGCCTTTGGCTTTAATCTTTAAGTCATCTTTGTCTACAGGAATAGTGCCAGAAGACTGGAGGATAGCAAATGTTGTCCCCTTGTTCAAGAAGGGGAGTAGAGACAACCCCGGTAACTATAGACCAGTGAGCCTTACGTCTGTTGTGGGCAAAATCTTGGAAAGGTTTATAAGAGATAGGATGTATAATCATCTGGAAAGGAATAATTTGATTAGAGATAGTCAACACGGTTTTGTGAAGGGTAGGTCGTGTCTCACAAACCTTATTGAGTCCTTTGAGAAGGTGACCAAACAGGTGGATGAGGGTAAAGCAGTTGATGTGGTGTATATGGATTTCAGTAAAGCGTTTGATAAGGTTCCCCACGGTAGGCTACTGCAGAAAATACGGAGGCATGGGATTCAGGGTGATTTAGCAGTTTGGATCAGACATTGGCTAGCTAGAAGAAGACAAAGGGTGGTGGTTGATGGGAGATGTTCAGACTGGAGTCCAGTTACTAGTGGTGTATCACAAGGATCTGTTTTGGGGCCACTGCTGTTTGTCATTTTTATAACTGACCTGGAGGAGGGTGTAGAAGGATGGGTGAGTAAATTTGCAGATGACACGAAAGTCGGTGGAGTTGTGGACAGTGCAGAAGGATGTTACAAGTTACAGAGGGACATAGATAAGCTGCAGAGCTGGGCTGAGAGGTGGCAAATGGAGTTTAATGCAGAAAAGTGTGAGGTGATTCATTTCGGAAGGAATAACAGGAAGACAGAGTACTGGGCTAATGGTAAGATTCTTGGCAGTGTGGATGAGCAGAGAGATCTCGGTGTCCATGTACATAGATCCCTGAAAGTTGCCACCCAGGTTGAGGGGGTTGTTAAGAAGGTGTACGGTGTTTTAGCTTTTATTGGTAGAGGGATTGAGTTTTGGAGCCATGAGGTCATGTTGCAACTGTACAAAACTCTGGTGAGGCCGCATTTGGAGTATTGCGTGCAATTCTGGTCATCGCATTATAGGAAGGATGTGGAAGCATTGGAAAGGGTGCAGAGGAGAGTAACCAGAATGTTGCCTGGTATGGAGGGAAGATCTTATGAGGAAAGGCTGAGGGACTTGAGGCTGTTTTTATTAGAGAGAAGAAGGTTAAGAGGTGACTTAATTGAGGCATACAAGATGATCAGAGGATTAGATAGGGTGGGTAGTGAGAGCCTTTTTCCTCGAATGGTGATGTCCAGCACGAGGGGACATAGCTTTAAATTGAGGGGAAATAGATATAAGACAGATGTCAGAGGTAGGTTCTTTACTCAGAGAATAGTAAGGGCGTGGCATGCACTACCTGCAACAGTAGTGGACTCGCCAACACTAAGGGCATTCAAATGGTCATTGGATAGACATTTGGACGATAAGGGAATAGTGTAGATGGGCTTTAGAGTGGTTTCACAGGTCGGCGCACCATCGAGGGCCGAAGGGCCTGTACTGCGCTGTAATGTTCTATGTTCTATGGTATTGTTTCAGCCTCTGAAATCTTTCACAGGATCATGGAACAGATGCTGGAGGGCATTGAGTGTGTGCAGGTTTATGTTGTGTGGTAGTCACAACTGTTTGTATATATGACATATATGAGAAGTAATACGGTAAGGCTCCTGTACTGCAGGTACGAGGGTAGATCGCTGCCTGCTGGCTCCGCCCAGTCGGCGGAGTATAAATGTGTGTGCTCACCGAGCTGCAACCATTTCGGCAGCAGCTGCAGGAGGCAACACATCTCTGCTTAATAAAGTCTCGATTACTCTCTACTCTCATCTCGTCGTAATTGATAGTGCATCACGTTGATGATGTCATTATATGGTCGATGACCCCAGAGGAACACATATCTCGTCTCCAACAAGTCTTTAGACGCATACATGCCAATGGCCTCAAGTTGAACAAGGCCAAATTCTCCTTTGGCATGTCATCAATCAAGTTTTTGGGTGATCAAATATCCCAGCAGGGTGTGCAACCGGACTCGGACAAAGTCAAGGCCATCAACACCATGAAGACCCCGGAAGACAAAAAGGCGGTACTCCGCTTCCTGGGTATGGTCACCTTCTTGGGAAAGTTCATTCCCAACCTCGCATCACATACCACGGCTCTCAGGCATCTGGTGAAGCAGTCCACTGCCTTTCAGTGGCTACCCACACATCAAGTAGAATGGCTCAAGTTAAAGGCAAAGCTCACCACTGCTCCGGTACTAGCGCTTTTTGGCCCAGAGTGGGAGACAAAAATCTCCACAGATGCCAGCCAGGACGGCATTGGTGCGGTGCTCCTCCAGAAGGATGACTCCTTGTCCTGGGCTCCAGTGGCTTATGTGTCCAGGGTCAGGACTCCCACTGAGCAGAGGTATGCTCAGAGAGAGAAAGAGTGCCTGGGCCTCCTCACCGGTATTGTAAAGTTCCATGATTACGTCTATGGTCTACCAATCTTCACAGTAGAGACTGACCACAGACCCCTAGTCCATATCATTCACAAGGACTTGCATGACATGACGCCCAGGCTTCAGGCATTCTCCTTCAACTCCTTCAACAGGTATGATTTTGAATTGGTTTACTCACCGGGCAAGGAGCTAATCATTGCGGATGCCCCAACTCGCGCCATCACCTCGCCCTGTGAACAGGTCGACTTCATCCGCCAAATTGAGGCACAGGTGCAACTGTGTGCCAGCAACCTCCCGGCCTCAGATGAACGAGTCGTCAACATCGCGAAGAGACGGCCAAGGACACTCTTCTGCAGCGGGTCATACATCACCTTGCAAATGGTTGGCAGAAAGGGCAATGCCGCCAGTTCTTTAATGTCAAGGATGACCTAACAGTTGTCGAGTGGATCCTCCTCAAGCTGGATCATATTGTTATTCCTCGCAGCCTCCAGAGCTTAGTGCTCAAACAGATCCACGAGGGACACCTCGGTATCGAAAAATGCAGGCGCAGGGCCCGGCAGGCTGTCTATTGGCCTGGCATCAACGAGGACATATCCAACATGGTCCTCAACTGTGCGACTTTCCAGCGTTTCCAGCCTGCTCAGCCCAAAGAAACACTCCAGCAACACGAGATCGTGACTTTTCCGTGGTCTAAGGTGGGAATCAACCTTTTTCACGCCAATGGGCGTGACTACGTGCTTATAATTGACTACTTCTTGAGTTACCCCAAAGTGGTGAAACTGTCCATCCTCACATCAAGGACTGTCATCAAGGCCTGCAAGGAGACATTTGCCAGGCATGGTATTCCGCTCACGGTCATGACCGACAACGGTCCCTGCTTCTACAGCCAAGAGTGGTCCAACTTCGTGAAGCTATACCAGATCAAGCACATTAACTCGAGCCTGCATTACCCGCAATCTAACGGGAAGGTTGAAAAAGGGGTCCATATCGTGAAGCAACTGCTCTGCAAGGCTGCGGACTCAGATTCTGACTTTAACCTTGCGCTCCTGGTGTACAGGGCAACCCCTCTATCCACCGGCATGTCTCTGGCACAACTCCTTATGAATCGTGACCTGCTGATGGCTGTTCCGGCCATTCATTTACCTGATCGGGATCACCTCCCAGTGCCGCAAAAAGTGCAGCAACTCAGAAACTGGCAAAAACTGACATACGATGCTCATGCTACTGATTTGCCTGTGCTCTCTCCGGAAGATGCTGTTCGCATCAAGCTGCCTGGTGGAGGCTGGTTAGCTCCAGCTGTTGTTGTTCGACAGGCTGCTCCCAGGTCGTTTGTGGTTCGCATGGCTGATGGATCCATTGTCAGGCGCAACAGAAGGGCACTACGCAAACTTGCCTGCCCACCACCAGATCTCACGTTCCCAGCTGTCGTTATGCCTTTTCCGGACACCTCGCTCCACGGGGCCACCAATCTGACTGCAATCCCACTTGTCAAGGTGCTGTCGCCCCCACCTCCACCTCTCAGGCAGTCGACAAGGATCCAACGCCAGCCCCAGAGATTAGACTTATAAATATTTCCTTTGTACATATTGTTCTGTATCTGCACGCTAGACACCTTACATGTACATATGCATTCACTCGCCATTTGCTGTAAATAGTTACATCTGTAAATATGTCGTATATGCTCTAAGCAACCGACAAATTGTTTTAAAAGGGGGGAATGTCATAATATGCACCCCATGCACATCATGAGGTCAAAACAGGCAGTGACAGACACCCAGGTTAGCAAATCAACATACAGGACAGACCAGAACCAATCACCAGACAGAACACCAGAGGGGGGCTTCCAACCATAAAACACATGAGGCATCAGCACTCCGCCTCTTTCCACTGGTGACAACTGTAGTGACAATCAGGGTGTGTATATCAGTCAGCACCTTCTGCACGTGGATCAGAGCTAGCCTGGTCTAGTAAGTTAGAGTTAGTACACTTAGAGTAGTAGAGTGTCAACCCACAGCCCGCTGTGTGCATTGTTACAAAAGTCCAATAAATCGTATTGAACCAACGCCTATGTTTGGTGAATGCTTTACAGTTCATCTGCATCCTGTTGCAGTCCGTGTTACCCCAGGGTGAATAACACAACAGTTCCTGGAAAAAAGTGGAGGGGTGTAGAGATCGGGACAGCCTTTCAAAATGATGCTCTGATCAGTGAGAAGCCAGTCCTGCTGATGAACTCAGCTCGCCCAGCCCGGTATCAGTTGAGCACTTCAATCAGAGGGACAAACGCCTCCCCCGCAGTTATTTCAAATCCAGTCAAGAAATTCACTGCGAGGAAGGCCGCCCCGAGGTTTTCTGAGTGAGCACTGTACAGAAAGCTGGATGAAGTGGAGGAGAGGCAGGACACCCCCCCAGAAAGGTGACCAACCCGACCCTGCCTCGGAGGTGGCGGCACCGCTGTTAAGTGCCAGCTCCATGCATTGGAGGGCAGACAACTAGTGCAGGAAGACCTCCCATTCAACCAGGGTGAGTCACTCTTCTTGTCTGTCACCGCTCACCCACTCACACACCCAGCACGCATTCACTGCAAGCTAACTCCCTGCCACACTACAGGGCTATGCCAGTCACCCTCCCACACTCTTCCTCATCTCCCCTGTAGCTCCTCTCCTCATCACATCCATGCTCCCACTCACCAATCACACATGCCAGGCATCCTTATCATTTGCTCCAGCCTGTTTACACTCTCCCCATCGGTCTCCTTGCAGGACAAGCTTGCTCACAATAAAAAACGAAGCGAGCACAGACGGGCGGAGGCATGCCCAAACTGAAAATCCTCTTTCCTTTTGAAGAGAAAGCCCTCCAGCTTGCTGGGGTGTTAGACTCTCACTCCTGAGCTGAGGCCAAGGTGGGCGCAAGAGAAAACATTGAGGACCCACAACACAATCATCCATCTCGTCAGCCTCACATGAGTTCTCTTACTCCTACCCTTATGCCCCTGCCAGGCATTAATGCAATCTCCATTCCCTTGCAAGAAAACCAGTGCAGCAGCTTTGGAGAGCAGCTCCGACATCTTTTCATGCATCCCGATGGAAGAGGTGTCACACCTGTCACTCACACTCTTCACCAGTGCAGAGACTCACAGTAACTGGTGAGCGCCTCACTTCTGATCATCCACAGCAGACTGAGACAGGTCTGTCCCAGGGATACGGCACATGGAGGACTGCAGGAGGCCAGGAATCTGCTGAGCCCCAGTCAGATGATGTGCTTCTCTCCTGAGTCATCTCTCAGCTGCAGGAGCTACCGAATCAAAGTCGGAATATTAGGAAGGGATGTCAGCTTCACTCCTCAGATTGAGGCCGACTGGAGGAGTCCTCTGTCCGAGGAGATCATGCCGACAATCTGAGACAACCAGGACCCTACTGCAAGGACGGAGGCTGCAGTGGAGACCTTGGTGCACCCTGTTTACTCCACGATGGGGGATGTCCATCGCATAGTTCAGACTATGAATGCCACACTTCAGGGTATGAACTGCATGAGCAGGCACTTGTGCTTATTGAAGAGTGCCAGCACCAGAGGAGGGCAATTCTTCTGACTATCACTCCAGCTGCTCCTCTATCCCAAGGAAGAACCAAGAGCCCCCCAAGCATCCATGGGGTGAAGGAGCAACCCGGGTCTTTCTACCCAGGAGACCTTGGGGCTGTCCAGCCCATCTGACTCCCCTCTTCCTATGACCAATACACCTCTAGCCTCGCAGGCCAAAGAGGGTGGCACCACCTGTGCAGCTCGAAAGCAGGCCGGCCCTCCAGGGCCTGGCCGTCCAGAGGGCATGCCCCTAACAGGGTATGAAAATAGCAGGCCACCTCTGTCTCAGCTGTGGATCTTGGGAATACATCAAATGTAGCAGCAGGGTTAGGAAGGTTAAGAAGTTATAGTTGTACAGTGTGGGCATGGATGTTGTTAGCCACTTGTACATAGCAAGCATTTATGTAATTATGTAAACTCCTCTAATGTATTAAACCTAAGTTCTCGCTCCCTTTTAGTACCTCTCTGCTCTCATTGCATAACTCTATAATCTGCTGCAGACATAGCGGCGTGCATCTAACACGGTAATGCTGGATGCTGAAAAGTGGCCTCTCCTCCATCTGGAAGCTGTGAGAATGTCAGATCATTGGTTGGTTTCCCTCATGCTGACAGGACACAGTCATGCCATGCCAGCCTCACACTGGCAATGAGGAGCCCCCCTTCCCCCTCAAATGTAAAGCCCACCACTCATCTAGTCATTGTGAAAATCTGATCTCACATGGAACCCAGTGGCTAAACCTTTGTGAAGCCGTTCCTCCAGTACCAGTGGCACAGATCCTCAGGGATACCACTGATTAAGGAGGAAACTCCATCATCACCCTGATATTACCCTGGCCACAGGGAGTCTATGAGCTGCCTACAGCCAAGCAGGAGTCAGACATTCACAGCAGCTATCTCAGGGGAACTTTGCTGTCCTCACTACAAGCCATCATCTTCCTGCACTGTAAGGACTGGGGAAACCTCTCCCTTCCTATGACAGGAGCAATTTCCGGGTTGAGTTAGCTCTGCCACCAATCAGTGAGGAAAGGCCCTTTTCCATGAAACTTCCGTGTCCAAGCTAAGCCTGGTCACCTGTGAAGCGGGAGGCTCTGAGGGCGTCCTGAGCTCTCCACCCCATTCGGGCACTCGCCATCACATGACAGTTTTCATCTGTCTCCTTCAGGGGATCCCCGTTGGTGCCCTCCTCGATAGCCTCATCATCAGAGATGATGTGCCACACATTCACCTCCTCCTCTGCCAGCTCCTCACCCTGTTGCAGCACCAGGTTGTGGAGAGCACAGAACACAATCAGAAAGCACAAAACCTTCTGGGGGCTATATTTAAGTGATCCACCTGACCGGTCCATGCAATGGAACCGTATCTTCGGGATCCTGATCGTCAAAGTGCAAGTAGCAGCATGATCCTCATTATAGCAGGTCTCTGCTGCACTCTGTGGCCTCACACACCTGCAGGATGCACTTTGCATGGTCGCAAATGCTCTGGACATTCAGGGAGTGGACTCCCTTGCAGTTGAAGAAGAGACATCCTTACTGCTATGAGGAATGGAGTGACATATGCATGCAATCAAAGGCTCCCTGTCCTTGTGGGAAGCCAGCTATGTGGGCAAACCCCATGGCTCTCACATCTGGCTAGACTGGTCCTGGTCAAAATTGATGTTGTGAACAGTACATCCGTGACCTCCCTGATGCACTAATGTGCGGAGGCCTGCAAGATGCCACAAAGGTGAAGAACTGAAAGAAGCCACTGGCTCAGATTTAGGGTGGCTGTGATCTCCATGTTCCAGGTAATGGCTGGCCAACTCTTGGAGAACCTGGCAAATGTGACATTCAGAGTCTCCTCCTACACTGGTTTGCATCCATTTAATTTTATAAATATATTTTTTTAATGTTTATTATTGTCAGAAGTAGGCTTACATTAACACTGCAATGAAGTTACTGTGAAAAGCCCCGAGTCGCCACATTCTGGCACGTGTTCAGGTACGCAGAGGAAGAATTCAGAATGTCCAATTCTCCTAACAAGTACGTCTTTTGGGACTTTTGGGAGGAAACCGGAGCACCCGGAGGAAACCCACACAGCCATGGGGAGAACGTACAGACTCTGCATCGACAGTGACCCAAGCCGGGAATCAAACCTAGTACCCTGATGCTGTGAAGCAACAGTGCTAACCACTGTGCTACGTTCCATCTGTAAAATTGGGGCCGATGATGTTGCCTTCAAGCCCAGCCTCTGGCCTTGCCCACTCCTTCCTCTGGGGAGCTGTATGTTTTTAAAAAAAATAATTTTATTCTCCTCCGTTTTCACATTTTCTCCCAAATTTACATCGAACAATAAACAATAATCAGTAACAAATGCAATCTCAATCCTCATATCAATAACAACGATCCCATCCTCCCACCAAACTGCCAAGCAGCGACCCGCGTGTTAACGTGAACAAATGACAAAAAGGAATCAGGAATCACCCGTAGTCACCATTAACACATACAGTCCCCCTCCCCCCAACCCTCCCACTGCCCCCCTCCTAATATTCGATGTAAACCTATTCTCGAAGTGCATAATGAATAATGCCAATGAGTTGTAGAACCTCTCCGTCCTTCCCCTCAGTTCAGATTTGACCTTCTCAAGCGTCAAGAATTCCAGTAGGTCCCCCCGCCGCGCCAGGGCACAGGGTGGAGAGGTTGATCTCCACCCTAACAGAATCTGCCTTCGGATGATCAACGAAGCGAAGGCTACAACATCTGCCTCTGCACCCGTTTCCAACCCCCGACTGGTCCAACACCCCAAATATGGCCTCCCGAGGGCCCGGGTCCAGTTTCACGTGTAGCACTTTAGAGATTACCCTAATGACCTCCTTCCAGTAATCCTCCAGCTTTGACATGACCAAAACATATGAACGCGATTTGTGGCGGCGCCGCCCCCCCACCCCTCCCCCACCTCCCAACATTCACACATATCTTCTACCCCCTCAAACAGCCGGCTCATCCTCGCCCTTGTGAGGTGTGCCCTCCCCCAACCTCCCAACATTCACACATATCTTCTACCCCCTCAAACAGCCGGCTCATCCTCGCCCTTGTGAGGTGTGCCCTCCCCCAACCTCCCAACATTCACACATAGCTTCTACCCCCTCAAACAGCCGGCTCATCCTCGCCCTTGTGAGGTGTGTTCTATGTACACCTTCAGCTGTATCAGCTCCAAACTTGCTCACAAGGTGGAGGCGTTCAGCCTCCGCAGCACCTCACACAATACCCTCTCCCAACTTGGGGAGCTCTATGTTGACGCAGTCATTGTCTCGCTTGCCTCATGGCAAGAAGGATTATGAAGGACAAGGCAGAATGAACATTGAGGAGTCCTGTCCATGCCCTGACACATTGCCCATCCAATGGGGGTGTGGGGGGGTGCGGGGTGCGGGGGGGGGGGGGGGGGGTGATTTTGGTGGGATTGCCTGTGAGGCCCCACTGCAACAGCCCATGTTGGAGCTGGCTGGCTAGCCTGGTAAGCTCTACAAATGTTCGCCCCTGTCTTGGATGCAGTACATCTGCTCGCCCTCTCAGCAAATGCTGAAGTGAAGCCTCAGGATTAACTGAATGGGGAACTCAGCATGCAAAGCGTTAACTCATGAGCAGTAATCTGTGGCACAAGCATACATCAGAACTAAGTGATACACCATTGTCACATCTATCAAAAATAAGGAATGCTAATTGCCTAGTGGGTTTTGCGTAATGGTATGGTTACTGGGCTTGTAGTTCACTGACCTAGAGCAATATTCTGGGTTTCTGGGCTTGAATCCCACCATGATAGGCAAGGGTAAGTTTATTTCTTCCATGGCACCAGATTTCATCACCAGCAGCTCTCCCTTCCACCTCAAAGCTGTGGCGCCTATAGGGCAGCACGGTAGCACAGTGGTTAGCACTGTTGCTTAACTGCTCCAGTGTCCCAGGTTCCATTCCCGGTTGGGTCACTGTCTGTGCAGAGTCTGCCCGTGTCTGCGTGGCTTTCCTCCGGGTGTTCTGGTTTCCTCCCAGAGTCCAAAGACATGCAGGGTAGGTGGACTGGCCATGCTAAATTGCCCTTAGTGTCCAAAAAATGTTGGGTGGGGTTACTGGGTTGCGGGTATGCGGTGGAAGTGTGGGCTTGGGTGGATGCTCTTTCCAGGGGCCGGTGTGGACTCGATGGACCGAGTGGCCTCCTTCTGCACTGTAAATTCTATGAAAGCTCTGAAAGCCTTATATTGTGGACAACCCTCCACCAAGACCAGCCCAGCTGCCTGGGCATTCCCAGGGCAGTCCCACAAAACCCGGTACCCCGACCTGGGGCTGGCCTCTCCAGCCTCCAGAACACTGATGCCCTGATCTAGCCTGACCCCCCCACAGTACAACCCTCTTAGCTGGCTCTGCACCCCTGAGCTCTCTAGTGCCCTCTCTCCCCATGGACTCCTTGGTGGTCAATGTCGACCGGCACACTCACCTCCAAACTCTACCTCTGAGGTGAGGTTCACGTTTTTAAAACTCTCTTGCAACTGGCCAGGTTGGAAGTTGTGATGAGGGGGGAGGTTACAGCAGGACCCACTAATGATATGAGGTTCTTGACTTTCCCACGCGTGGACCACATTACATCACTGGCGGTGACGATAGCATCATGAGATCTTGCCAGCGAAAATCTCTTTTCTGGCCTCTCGCGAGATATTAAGTCCACATCACCATAAAATCCCAACCATAGTTTGCTCCTGTTTTACAAATATGAAATGGCAGCCAAAATGTATGTGGAACAACAGAAAGGATGTGACTGAGGTGTATTGGAAAATGAATGCTAAATGCAAGATATTTTTATCTATTTCTGTGGCAAGTATTAATTAGAGATGTTTCTGTTCTTTCTCGAGTACCATAACTACCAAGAGCAGGGAGATTCAATTAAAGTGTAATCCATGTCTTTGATGACTGTGGGTCAGATTTAACAACAGTTAAGGGGAACCTGACCCTGTACTCTTAACAGAGTAGTGTTGGAATGTCAGCTCGACAGTGATGCGTCCCTTGATTTGTTCCAAACTCCCTTTAACTGCAGCTCTTACAGGAACTGCAGGATTTGTGAATGCACCCTGTACTTTCCTTAAATATGTATATCCTTCATTGGTTTATATGTCATTAAATAATTTTAGAGTTTATTAGCTCTCTGTGCAGAAGCTGCTAGAGGTGCAACCGATAAATAGTGGAGTGCAACAGGGATCTGTTCTGGGCCCACAGTTAGTGAATGTAGTATTGCTAAGTTTGCTGAATACACAAAAGAGGTGGGAAGGCAAGTGGTGAGGATAACTCAAAGAGTCTACAGAGGGATACAGACAGGTTAGGTGAGTGGGCAAAAACCTGGCAGGTGGAATATGATGCCAGAAAATGTGAAGTTATGCACTTTGGTAGGAAGAATAAAGAAGCTGAATATTATGTAAATGAAGAAAGACTGCAGAAAACTGCAGCTTAGAGGGATTTGGGGTCTCGTGCATAAATCACGAAAAGCTCGCTTGCAAGTTCAGCAGGTAATTGGGAAGGTAAATGGAATGTTGGCTCTTTACTTCAAAGGGAATGGAGTATAAAGATAGGGAAGTCTTGCTAAAACTAAACAAGGTGCTAATTAAACCATACCTGGAATGCTATGAACAGTTTTGGTCCCGTTATGTAAGGAAAGATATACTGGCATTGGAGGCAGTCCAGGGAAGGTGTTCTTGGTTGACCCTGGGTATAGAGGGATTGTCTTATGAGGAGAGTTTGAGTGGATTGGGCCTGTGGTCATTGGAGTTTAGAACAATAGGAGGTGACCTTATTGAGACATATAGGATTGACAGGGTTGATGATAAGAGGATGATTCCTCTTGTGGGAGAGTCTAGGACTAGAGGGCATAATCTCAGAGTAAGGGGTCATCTTTTGATCAGTGAGGGAATCAAAAGTTATGGGGATAAGGCAAGAAAGTGAAGTTGAGGATTATATCAGATTAGCGAAGATCGCATTGAATGACAGAGCAGGTTCGATGGGCCGAGTGGCCTATTTTTGCTCCTACATGCATTTCTGGGATTTTAGAATGTGCTCAAATTCTGAAGAAGCACTTCCAGTGAGGCTGGTAACACAAACTCATAACATTAATTTAACTTCATTATGTCAAAATATTTAGTTTCAGAATTTCACTTCACCGCTTTTATGTTGTTTTATAATATTTTTTTCCCTACAGATTCCAATAAGTGTGAGAAGTGCTCAGAAGATCAGTGGTCTGAGGTTGGAAGTTCAATATGCAAGAATAAAACTGTAGAGTTTCTTCAATGGCAAGATGCAATTTCTGTTGTGTTAATCATATTTGCTCTTTTAGGATTACTCATTATATGTATAATAATCACATTGGTCACAAAATATCTGGGTACCCCGGCTGTGAAAGCTGCTGGAGGTTGGATGTGTTACATAATGCTGCCCTCACTTGTACTGGGTCTTGTCAGTGCCATTTTGTTTATTGGAGAGCCATTTAATTGGGTTTGTACAATACGGCAACCATTGTTTGGTATAAGCTTTACACTTTGCGTTTCCTGTATTTTGGTGAAATCTTTTCGGATTATTCTTGCTTTTAGCTTTAATCCAACTATCCACAGAAGATTGAAGAGTGCCTATAAACCAGTGCCCATTATAATTGTTACCACAGGGATTCAAGTGGCCATTTGCTCAATGTGGCTAGCTTTTAATACTCCAAAAGCTTCGCAAAATAGAAACATCCCCCAAATTATTTTGTTGTCCTGTAATGAAGGTTCCTATGTAGCATTTGCTGTGATGTTGGGATACATTGCTTTTCTCGCATGTGTCTGCTTTATCTTTGCTTTTAAAGGAAGAAAGGCTCCAGAAAGGTTTAACGAGGCAAAATTTATCACATTTAGCATGCTTGTTTATTTGATTGTCTGGATTTCTTTTGCTGTCGTGTATATTAACTTGGAAGTTAGCAACAAATATTTCCCAGTAACTGAATCAATTGCAATTTTAGCATCAATCTACAGCATGTTATGTTGCCATTTCTTCCCAGCCTGCCATATAATTTGCTTCAAGAAAGAAAGTAACATTGAGTCAAATTATTTGACACATGCAAGAGAACATTTCAAACAGAAAGGACAGTTTGTGTGTCCAGTTATCAAGATGAAAACCAGCTCTGAGATTGCCACTGTCGACCAGCCTTCCATGTTGATTGATGTAACGGCAGATTCTGAATTTGAATGTCAAGCTAATCAGAGATCTAACCACACAGACCTGATCAAAAATGACCTGAATCAAACATGTGAATCAAAATACCTGAGAAAAAGACATAAAAGCTGGTAAATACTTCATGCTCTTGAATGAAATATGGTGAAAATGAAACTTATTGCTCATTTCAACCACTTAGAGCACCTATGCTTCAGTAAGTTTGCACAATATAAGTAGCATGTCTTTGAAATTATGTGTTGCAATATTAGCAGATAAATACACTTGTATTAAACTAATTTGTTATTTTACAGGCAGCATTAGCCAAATTATTTGAGCTGGGCTAAAATAAATCAATTAAGACTTCTTAAATTTGGATTCAAAAGAATTCTCTATAAACGTGCTGACCAATTATGCACTACTATTGTACAATATAATTTTAAAACCCAGATTTGCCAAAGGAACAAAGTGATACTATCGCCTATTCCAATATTTGAGCCCTGATTTGAAGTTGGGGCATGATTAGGGCAGCTAGAATCACTACTTGGACATTTGGTAGGAGGGGATTGCGCCCTGGCTAAATGCCATGACTGGACACCTAAGGTAATGGTCTCTGGCACTAAGTTAAATGGTCAGTTGAGGAGTAGCTAGAGAGAGTATGTGCTAAGGGAGGGGTAGAGATGCCGGGGCAATGAAGACCCCAAGCAATCCTCCAGGGTTCAGCAGCCTCGTCATGCCCGACTTGGTGTCAGGACAAGGACGAGATTCGCGACGCTTGAAACATCTTACGAGATTCAACAGAATCTCCTAAGACGTCACGATCTGGATCTCATCCTCACTGGGCATGATCCACGTCAGCATATGAATGAGCCATTAAGTTCATTGAAATATACATTCGTCAAATTCACCTGGTGCCCGGTCTCACCGGCCACACTTGGGCGACCGCACCAGGACGTTGTTTAATACAGGTCCACACAAATGTGGACCAGGTGTAACAGCACCTGTGGGGGTCTTTGAGGCAAGTGGTTGGGGTAAGGGTAGGGTAGCACCCTGGCCCTTCCCCAGCAGCCTGACACACTGGCACTGCCAGCCTGACACTGCAAGGGTGTCAGGTGTACCGCCAGGGTGCCAGGCTGGGAGCGCCAGGGTGCCCAGGTGCCAGGTTGGCACTGCCAAGGATCAGGCCCGCGGGTGGTCCTGCCAGACAGAGGAGAGGTGAGGGGGGGTGTTCCCGGGGGACTACCCAAGGTTTGGAGTTGACAGGGGGGGGTCAAAAATGGGGGGGTCTGAAAGGGGGAGGGAAAGATTGGATCAGCTGGACAAAATGGCGGCCAGATCTTCGAGGAGCTTTTCCTGCTCGCCAGCAGGAAATCCCTCTAAGTGGGACTTCTTTGGCGAGAATCTCCCCGAGGCCAAAAAAAACCCCAAAGTGTCGTTGAATAGCAGTTTCTCGGTGCTGTGGGGCCAAGAAACACCCCGCTAAATACGCCATTCAGCGGACTTTAACTCAAGGCCGCTGAATCGTGAAAAATTGTAAATATTGTTGAATAGAAAAGGATAAAATTATAGTACTTTCCACCCACAATCCTGCTTGGCGCCAGGTTCCCCTGATAGAGTCAAGACTGAGTGCAACTTGTGGGGTAAAGATTGCATTAGAGTCCTAACTGTATCATATTTATGTGTATGTGGGGGTGGTGGGGGAGTTAATATCAGGGCTGCTAGTTTTGTAGCAAGGGGACCATAACATGCATGCTCCAGGGCAATGTAATTGTGGGGTACCTCAATGAAGCGCTGGGAAACCCTCCCCACCCAATCGTTCCCTTCCCCCCCCCCCCCCCCCCCCCAAGGTCTGGCTCTATCTACACACCCACCCCACCCCCAAGGTGAGACCAGAACCCCACCGAGGCTTGACTGCCAGCCCAGTCCCACCAAAACCGAACTGACTGCTGCCCAGTCCACCAGGAAACCTGACTCCATCCCTCCCCCGAGGCCCGATCCAAGCCCACGCCCAAGCTTGATCCAACCCCCACAACCCCCCACTGTCCCAAATTCTCCCCACTTACCTTATACACCTACCTACGTACTTTCTCTTTGGCCTGTCAAGGACAATTAAAATAACTTATCTAACTTATCTACAGCAACTAATGGGAGCATGGCACCTCACATCCGACTGAGCTGCTCTCCATGCTAGGCCTCGGGTATTCACTCTACTGCCTGAATCTCGCCCAGGCCAAGTTGGAAGGTCGGGTGAGTGAGGATTGAAAAAAATCAAAGGTAAGAAAGCAGGAGCAAAGCTGCAATCCAACTCTGACACCAACGGTACAAATGCTCAGGCCCTGTGTGAATGAATTGAATATCTTCCATCAAGTGTGGTAACTGCTTAAAAATCACTATTGCGAGAGAGCTGGTAATGTCAGCTTTCCAGAGATTGGGGGCTGGATTCTCCCAAAATGGGACTATGGGCGTCATTCTCCGACCCCCCGCCGGGTCGGAGAATCGCCGGGGGCTGGCGTGAATCCCGCCCACGCCGGTTGGCGAAGTCTCCGGCACCGGAGATTCGGCGGGGGCGGGAATCGCGCCGCGCCGGTTGGCGGGCCCCCCCGCTCCATTCTCCGGCCCGCATGGGCCGAAGTCCTGCCGATAAATTGCCTGTCCCGCCGGCGTGGATTAAACCACCTTTTGAACGGCGGGACAAGGCAGCGTGGGTGGGCTCCGGGGTCCTGGGGGGGCGCGTGGCGATCTGGCCCCGGGGGGTGCCCCCATGGTGGCCTGGCCCGCGATCGGGGCCCACCGATCCGCGGGCGGGCTTGTGCCGTGGGGGCACTCTTTCCCTCCACTGCGCATGCGTGGGAAACTGTCAGCGGCTGCTGACGCTCCCGCGCATGCGCCGCCCGGGGATGTCATTTCCGTGCCAGCTGGTGGGGCAACAAAGGCCGTTTACGCCAGCTGGCGGGGCGGAAATTCCTCCGGCGCCGGCCTAGCCCCTCAATGTTGGGGCTCGGCCCCCAAAGATGCGGAGCATTCCGCACCTTTGGGGCGGCGCGATGCCCGTCTGATTGGTGCCGTTTTGGGCGCCAATCAGACGGGCATCGCGCCGTTTCGGGAGAATTTCGCCCAGGATCCCCACTATCAGCGTAAAACAGTGGAGTTTTACTCCAGAAACTCAGAGAAACAAGCAGAGCTAATTCAATGCCCTGCAGGTGGCTACCTATAGTTGCAGATACGGCCCCCGCACTTCCGGTTTGGAGTCTGCGCATGCGCACAGTGGCAGCCTCCAGCGGCCGTGCCGAGCTCCATGGTGGACTCGGACTGCGGAGCCAGACGGAGAAATGAGACCCCCCCCGATCAGCCGGGTGCCCGAGCAACAAACTGCGCGGATCTAACACCCGGCCGCCTATAAGGCCCCCTCCGGTGTCCGATCCCCCTGCCCCATCCAGGGCGGCCGCGGATTGAGCATCCTGACCGGCAATAGTTGGTTTGTTCCACGCCGTCGGGAACTCGGCCAGTCGGGAGGATTGCTCGGCCGGCTTCTATCAATGGGCCCCCAGCCACGTGCCGTACTCCGCGGTCACGCCGATTTTCAGGTCCCGGAGAATCACCGAACCTGCTCTGGGCCCGATTAAGGCGTGAAAGTGGATTCTCCGCCCCCGCGCCGGCCATGATTTCACCTCTGCGATGCGGAGAATCCAGCCCTGGATGTCTGATTTTAAAAAACGAAGACACAGCCCCCAGGGGGCACTACCAGGGGCTGTACTTACCTTTATGCACCCTGGTGTCGTCTCTTCGCCTGGTTCAAGTTGCTCCAGACTCCAGACCTATTGTAAACCTCACTGACCTGACATCGCATCGGCTAGGGGGGAATCCAACATGGGGAGGATGATACAGTGGAGAAACCCACTAACGACATGTTAATATATTTAAATGGGATTCCAGACCTTCCTGGACAGGAACCTCATTATGTCAATGGCGTGGGAGGGTGGGCGGTAATGATCTTGCCGCAAGATCTAGCCAGCAAGAATCTTGCTTTAGGTTTATTGTGGGATTTTGCAGCCATGTCGCTATTTGCGTCTGTGACAAACGCTAGTGCAAAATCGCGGCCTAAGAAATCGGCTCAATCTCCAAAAATGGGGAGTTGTTTAAAACTATAGATTGGTGATGTTGGAGTTTGATCAAACGAGATATCTTGACAAGCTGGTGTTACACCCAATTTTGATGATGCGAGTTTCCAGATGAATGAGGTAGACTATCGCTCAGGATGCACCCATTGCAATGCTGCATCCACCTGGCCCATTTTGATTGCAGCTGTCATTGGTTTATAATGACAGTTAATGAAATGTAGTTTTTAATCTAGTACCCAGAAAATGCGATCTAACAGAATTGCAACAGAGCCCCATGTCAAGAGAGTTTCAGCGCCGAGAAATACCATGCTATCTAATGGGACTTTGTTGCAATCCGGGGACTCAGCGGGTAACTCCTCATTGCAGGAGGAGATTGGGGCACCATTTTTAATTGGCGACCCAATCTCTCGACCCTTGAACACCCCCAAAAGCACCTATAAAGGGGTCCTCAGCTCATGTGGGCAAGGCACCTCCAGGCACAATCCCCCCATACAGGAAAAATGCCAGCTTGGCAGTGCCCCTGCCAGTGCCACCTGGGCACCTTGACAGTGCCAGGCTGGCACCCAGGTGGCACTGCCAGGGTGCCATGCTGCCAGTGCCAAGATGTCACCCTGCCCAGAGGGCAACCACCCAGGGGCCTCTGATCCAACTGCCAGTCCATCTGGTTCTCATTTGTGAGAACCAGCACTGAACAGCAATCGCCTGACATCTTCAAGGCAAAACGGTTCGATCCCAGGCCTCAGTAGATCAGGCAAGCTGCATTTTAGAATGAAACTAGCTGTCTCACTCTAATATGCAGACTTGCCAAATACAATGGGTAAGATTCAGATCGCGACATCTCGCAAGATTCCGTTAGATCACACGAGGCGTGGTGAGCCAGGTAGATCCCGGAAGAGGGATCTCCTGGCTTCCAATGGCCATGCCCTCATTCAGGTGCAACGTGGCTGGGAGATCGTGCCCGATATTTCTAAATACAATGAAAGTTACATTTAGAGGTTTATTTTATTTTGCTCAAAATGTTGCGAAAGCATTTTTAACCATTTTTGCATTATGATAACTTAGGCATATATATCTAAAAATATATTTAAGTAATATTGTTTTAGAAAGTTTTAAATAAAATACTCACAATTTTCAAAATCTTTGTTCATGATGTTCATAGATTTAGAAAAAAAATAGTTGAACGTGTACAGCTTCACAAATTAATAGCATTTAAACATAATTAAACTGTTAATTCTGTTTTGCATTTCTTAATCATTCATGTATTTGCACTGCACACAGGACTTGTCTATGACAGCCTTAATGTTTATGAGGTTGCATATTGATTTCTTCAATAAAGGAAATTTATGCCTGTATTATTCAGGGCTATAATGTGATGAACATTTTTTCTGTGAAATTAAACACAGTGAAAGTCTATTTACCAACAATTTTCTATAGTTGAATTCAATTAATCTGTAACAAAAAGGAGAGTCATATTGGACTCGAAACATTGGGCAGGATTCTCCGTTGCCCATGGCGATATCGGGAACAGCGATCAGGCAGACTCAGGGGCCGGTTTGATGCAGTCACGATGCTCCGCCCCCTTTAAATCGGCGTCTTCAATCCGTGCGCAGCCGCAACTCCATTTGCATAATTATCAGGCCCATCCGTGATGCACAGCCTCTGATGGGGCGAGTTCCCAACGTGCAGGACACATGTGGACTCAGTCGTCATGAGCCTGGCGTGGCGGCTGCAGAGAGAGAGAGAGAGGGCGTGCGGACAGTATCCTGCACCGTCATACTCCGCCGAGCGCCATGCTGCTGGCCGGGGGGCTTCTGCCAGGGCTGGGGGAGTGGTTGGGGTTGGCCAGGAGGTGGGCTATGGGGTCGGGGTGGACGGGTACGCGGTCCAGCACAACCGGCGGCATCTTTTCCAGAACAGTGGGTGGCGTGTGGGGGTGTAAGCATCTGCACATTCTGCAGCTTGTTAGCCCTGCGCATGTCCAGCACGGACCTGCCGATTCTCGCACCGTTTTTCACGCGTGTTTCACGCGGCGCCGCTCCTAGCCCTTCACAGGTACCGGAATCGGTGTGACACAGATATTCCCGTCGTGAAATACCACAGATCCTCCGTTGGCGTCAGCACTTAGATGCAGGACCGGAGAATCGAGCCCATTAACTCTGTTTCTCTCTCTCCACAGCTGCTGCCAGACCTGCTGAGTTTTTTCAGGAATTTCTGTTTTAATTTCAGATTTAAAGCAGATTTCAGATTTTGCTCATATTGTGTTCTGAAAACCAAATTGATTACTAATGCCCTTTGCGGAAGGAAATCTGCTGAGCTTACGTTTGTTTTTTGAAATTTAGAGTACCCAATTCATTTTTTTCCTATTAAGGGGCAATTTTAGTGTGGCCAATCTACCTAATTTGCACATGTTTGGGTCGTGGGGGTGAAACCCACGCAGACACGGGGAGACTGTGCAAACTCCACACGGACAGTGACCCAGGGCCGGGATTCGAAGCCGGGCCCTCAGCGCCGTAGGCAGCAATGCTAACCACTGCGCCACCGTGCTGCCAGTGCTGAGCTTACTTGATATGGCCTATATGTGACTTCATTCTCACACCATCTTGGTTAATTCTTAACTGTCCTATGATCTGATCTAACAAGAAGCTGCATTGTATCAAGCCATGCAAAGAATAAGAATTTTAAAAATGAATGGACTCTTGGCTTAGATCAAGGCATCAGATTCTGACCTGACAATGGAATTCCAGCTCATTCGACCTGACAACGCTTTCCTCACAAACATCTTGAGGGCTATATCCAACATTAGCAGAGCTGTCCACAGACTAATCAAGCAAAAGCCAGATATAGTCATACTTACTATAGCAGGCTCGAGGGGCCAGATGGCCTACTCCTGCTCCTAGTTCTTATGTTCTTACAGAATCATACCACTGAGGTAACATCACCATCCCTGGGTATGTATTCTCCCACTGGCAAATGCTTTTAGTTTTGCTGGTTGAGGGAGAAACAAGACAACTCCTTGCTGACCTTCAAGGAGTGCCATGATATCTTCTCTCTACGCGACAACAAGCAGATGGGGCATCAGTTTAATCTCTCATTTGAAAGATAGCCCCTCTGACAATTGAGTCTTCAATACTGCACTGTTAGCCGAGGTTATGTGCTGCACACACATCAAACACCACAGAGTTCATCAGAAGCCATGAATTTAATTTATTTTTGTTAGCACACTGGCAAGGTCAGCATTTGTGCACATACCCAATTGCCCTTGGTGATGGTGGTGAACTGCCTTCTTGAACCACTGTAACAGCACCTCAAGCGCAAATCTGGAGTCCTTGATAATAAGGGGATTTCTTGATTAATAAGGGAATCAGGGGTTATGGGAAGAAGGCAGGAGATTGGGGATGAGGAACATATCAGCCATGATCGAAAAGAGGAGCAGACTCGATGGGCCGAATGGCCTAATTGTGCTCCTATATCTTATGGTCTTATGGCATGTCCAGTCTTCCATAATTTTCATGGAGTTGGTCCAGCATTCCAACGAGTTGTGGTTCATGGCATTTCAGCAGTGTCGTGGACCCACTGTGTCTCCTACCACCATAGGTTGGCTGCTGATACCAGTTCGTGCATGCGCACGTGTCCACATATGCGTTGAAACCGATATTATTTTCAGGCGATACAGTGCTAGGAAAAGCCTGACTGTGTTCGGAGCTTCCTCACAGTGGTTCCAAACGTGATTTCCAAAAATTTTCCAAAACCTGGTGTGGCATTGGAGTAGCCAGTTGATTCATCAGATTTACATTATTTAATATTAGCTGGACACAAACAAAAGTAAAAATTGAGTGCAACACGCAAAAGGATAAAATACCGAATGCATAACCTGTATAACTGCGAATGAGCCCTGTCCCGCACACTAGCCCCTATAAAGAGGCAACCATACATGCACCCTGCTGCATATTGTTCCTATAAAAATGTGGGTGCCAACGAGCCTACATTCATCATGGACCTGCACATGCCTGGTGTTGGAAACAAATTCAACCATTGTGAACCATTATCTGAATGAGGCAACATTTTGAAAGATAAGGTCAGAAGGGCCTCCACATGACCCCATGCCCAGGTATGTCCTCAAAAAATAGCGATGGCCCCTCATGCCAAGCTATGGCACTTCCATGTGCATTCACCCACTAAACGCTGTATATAACCAAAAGGCCCTGTAGTGACAGCAGGATTTATATGGCAAGAATACATAATGAGATTTGACTAAGAGCCCAGAATCCATTAGCCTGTTGAAACACCTGAGCCCCGGAGAATTTATTGCCTGATTGACAGCTCTGGCTCTCTTATTGATGCTGTCAATTGAACAATGTTGATTTACATAAAATAAAGAGATTCCAAAATCTTTCAGTTTCTGCTATTGATACTTCAAAGAGTCTGGATGAAGGGAGCTTTTTTTGAGAAAGTGGAAAGCTATCAATGATTGACTATTTTTTTAAAGCATTTTTTTTACAGATTGTACTGTCGATATATTGCTCATTGGTTCTATAGTGTCCAGTGAGTTAATGGGCATAGCTTGGCATGAGGGAGCATAAGGCCCACAGAGGATGCATACTTTGGGGTCATGAGGGACCAGTGCAGAGGCCTGAGGTGCCATGGAGTAAGGCTATAAGGTGGCATAGGGAATGTATGGAGGTGCGGAAAGGTGAGGGTAGCAGGGCCATTCTGTTTTTATTTTAACTGGGATGAAGCATCACAGCAACAAAGTGGGCTTTCTAAACAGCTTGCCTTGGCAGCCGACTACTCTTATAGTTGCTCCAGACTTGGCAGCCCTGGTAGCTGTCTCTGAACCTTTTCCCAGGTCGGCTGCCCAGCTGCAGCCCGCACCCTTTCCTCACCACAAGTTGGCATCACACTCCTTCATTGACAGAGTAAGCAGGTATAAGGACTCTCTAGGCCCTAACCCTGAAGAATTAGTTTTCATGAAGTCCTCCTCCCTTGGTTGCAGAGGGGTAACAAATCTCTATTCACTCCTGGATTTCCTCATCATCAAAGGAGACATTCCACTCCTCATGGTCATCATCATCAAGGACATTGTGGTCTGCTGCACCAAGTTATGTAGGGCACAGCAGGCCATGATGTGCAGGAGATCCTCTGGAGATTGGACTTCAGGGGCCCACCAGACCTGTCAAGGCAGCAGAAGTGCATCTCAAGCAACCTGATGCACTGCTCAATAACAGACCAGGCCTTGCTCTAATGGACCTCTGCACCGGTCTCAGGCCTACGCACTGGCATCATCAGCGAAGACCTCAGCGGTATCCCGTATCCCCAATGAACCATCACTGCAGCCTGGTGTGACCCTTGAATATCCCAGGGATTTGAGATTGCCCAAGGATGAAGCAATCATGCACGCTCCTGGGAAAACGTGCACACAAGTGTATGATCCTCATCTGATGGTCATAGACCATTTGGGTATTAAGGGAGTGGAATCCTTCCTATTAATAAGTGGGACTCCCTGATGCCACAGGGCATGTGGAGACACAGGAGTGCCATCTGTGTCCCGTGCACCTATGGCAGACCAGCTATCTTGCCGAATTGCATAACCCTCTCGTCCTGATGAGCCAGGTCCAGTTTGAAAGTAATGTAGCCCAATGCCCTGGCATAGAGTTCATCCTGATCTCACAGTTGCATTTGTGGGTGAATGACTGTGAAATGCCACACGGGTCACCCGTTGAGTCCTGGAATGATCCCGTGGCATAAAGTTTGAGGGTTTCCATGATCTTCACAGCCACAGGAAGCAGGTGCTCTCCTCCTCCACATGGCAAGAATGTCACACAGATGCTGCACTGTCTCCCTAGTGAGGCGGCGTCTCCTCTGGCAGATGTTTTCTGATAGCTCCATAAAGGAGACCCGAGACATATAAACTCTCCTTCTTTGCCTTCAAGGCCCCCTGGTCAGCTTATGCTGCATCCAGGCATTGAGCCTACCCTGTAATCCTCATGTCGCTAGGTTCTCCTTGGAGTTTGTACTGTATGTGTTATAAGCAGAATGTCCAGCTCCACTGGCTCCTCCATCCTGATATCTCTCAGAATGTTGCGAGGGATGAGACAGAGAGAAGGGGTAAGCAGGTTGGTGTCCCAGCCAGTTACCTTCACACCATTCCCTCGCCCTTTATCAGCCCTGTCCTGGAAGCAGCTATTCCTACACCTTATCCGGCAGGTAGCACTCACTCATATTTCTGCTGCCCTTCCAACTTCATTGCTTGATGGGCTCCAGACAATGCTCAGCCCTTCATATTCACCTGTGGCCTTCTGTCTGGTTGTCCCCTCCCTTAATATATGCATCACTGGGGGTTCTGACAGGCTGTTTCAATGGTTGTCTATCCCTCATGAGCAGGGTCAATTGGGCGCTTATGGCAAGCACGGAGGTCCGGCAATTATGCTTACACATTCCCTCTAAAGCCCCTGCACCCAACCTTTTACCCTTGAAACCTCAGTTTTCAGTTATATCCTTGACTTGAGAGTGTGGGCAGTGTGGTGTTCTTTGTGTTGCTTATTTAGGATGTTTGGCATAGTGTTCCACAACAACCACAGTATAGCTTTTACTTAAACAAAGCTATGATTTTATTTACACTACTAAAGTTGGCTTTGACACTTAATCCTTTTAGAATACAGAATTGATCAATAGGATTTAACTACATTTCTATAGATATGTCAGGAATAAACGAATGACTAGGGTAAGAGTAGGGCCAGTCAAGGACAGTAGTGGGAAGTTGTGCTTGGAGTCCGAGGAGACAGGAGAGGTGCGAAATGAATATCTTTTGTCAGTATTCACACAGGAAAAAGATAATGTTGTCGAGGAGAATACTGAGATTCAGGCTGCTAGACTAGAAGGGCTTGAGGTTCATAAGGAGGAGGTGTTAGCAATTCTGGAAAGTGTGAAAATAGATAAGTCCCCTGGGCCAGATAGGATTTATCCTAGGATTCTCTGGGAAGCTAGGGAGGAGATTGCTGAGCCTTTGGCTTTGATCTTTAAGTCATCTTTGTCTACAGGAATAGTGCCAGAAGACTGGAGGATAGCAAATGTTGTCCCTTTGTTCAAGAAGGGGAGTAGAGACAACCCAGGTAACTATAGACCAGTGAGCCTTACTTCTGTTGTGGGCAAAATCTTGGAAAGGTTTATAAGAGATAGGATGTATAATCATCTGGAAAGGAATAATTTGATTAGAGATAGTCAACACGGTTTTGTGAAGGGTAGGCCGTGCCTCACAAACCTCATTGAGTTCTTTGAGAAGGTGACCAAACAGGTGGATGAGGGTAAAGCAGTTGATGTGGTGTGTATGGATTTCAATAAAGCATTTGATAAGGTTCCCCACGGTAGGCTATTGCAGAAAATACAGAGGCATGGGATTCAGGGTGATTTAGCAGTTTGGATCAGAAATTGGCTAACTGGAAGAAGACAAAGGGTGATGGTTGATGGGAAATGTTCAGACTGAAGTCCAGTTACTAGTGGTGTACCACAAGGATCTGTTTTGGGGCCACTGCTGTTTGTCATTTTTATAAATGACCTGGAGGAGGGTGTAGAAGGATGGGTGAGTAAATTTGCAGATGACACTAAAGTCGGTGGAGTTGTGGACAATGCGGATCGATGTTACAAGTTACAGAGGGACATAGATAAGCTGCAGCGCTGGGCTGAGAGGTGGCAAATGGAGTTTAATGCAGAAAAGTGTGAGGTGATTCATTTTGGAAGGAATAACAGGAAGACAGAGTACTGGGCTAATGGTAAGATTCTTGGCAGTGTGGATGAGCAGAGAGATCTTGGTGTCCATGTACATAGATCCCTGAAAGTTGCCACCCAGGTTGAGAGGGTTGTTAAGAAGGCATACGGTGTGTTAGCGTTTATTGGTAGAGGGATTGAGTTTCGGAGCCATGAGGTCATGTTGCAGCTGTACAAAACTCTGGTGCGGCCGCATTTGGGGTATTGCGTGCAATTCTGGTCGCCGCAGTATAGGAAAGACGTGGAAGCATTGGAAAGGGTGCAGAGGAGATTTACCAGAATGTTGCCTGGTATGGAGGGAAGATCTTATGAGGAAAGGCTGAGGGATTTGAGGCTGTTTTCGTTAGAGAGAAGAAGGTTAAGAGGTGACTTAATTGAGGCAGACGAGATGATCAGAGGATTGGATAGGGTGGACAGTGAGAGCCTTTTTCTTCGGATGGTGATGTGTAGCACGAGGGGACATAGCTTTAAATTGAGGGGAGATAGATATAAGACAGATGTCAGAGGTAGGTTCTTTACTCAGAGAGTAGTAAGGGCGTGGAATGCCCTGCCTGCAACAGTAGTCGACTTGCCAACACTAAGGGCATTCAAATGGTCATTGGATAGACATATGGACGATAAACGAATAGTGTAGATGGGCTTTAGAGTGGTTTCACAGGTCGGCGCAACATCGAGGGCCGAAGGGCCTGTACTGCGCTGTAATGTTCTATGTTCTATGTACACTCAACTACTGCTAATCTCACGACTGGTAAAACTATAATCTAACCCAAACTTCCTTAATTGGTGTTTCACTTAACTTACTGAACAACTATCTGTAGGCAACTTTCAAATTTAGGTCAACTGTTCCTATGAGAAAAAAAAACAGATGCCAAATAGCAAAGTGAGCTGAAATGTCTCTTTGTCTATGCATGGTTAGAATTTGCATGCATTGCTCCATGCTTCACAGCTATAATTATGTGCCGTAAGCAAAATAGTTGCTGTCTATTTAATAAACGCTGCAAAAGACTCTGAAATAAATCTTAGTGAAATAACATCTCTGTTGCAACTGTTACCAGTCGTTTGATTCCGAGTGGCCCAGTGGGGATGAAGGTCTGTGTGACATGCTATATTTCTTCTGTGAGTAAAGTTAAACGAATTTAGCCATGAAAGTGCTGTTTATGATTTCAACATAACAGGAGAGAAGGTGGTGTAGTGGTAATGTCACTAGCAATCCAGCATTCCAAACTAATATTCTAGGTGCAAGGGTACAAATGCCACCATGGCATCTGGTGGAATTCTAATTCAATGAAGCTGAAAGTGCCAGGAACAGTGGCCATGAAACTTTTATCGATTGTTTTAAAAACCCATCTGGTTCATTAATGTCCTTTAGGGAACAAAATCCGGCATCCTTACCTGGTCTGGCCTACATGTGACTCCAGAATGTGGTTGACTCTGTTGCTAACTTTTGGTTGGTTCAATTGACTCTGTTTTATAACCTTTGCTCTCGAGTCGCCAGGTATCTTTATGATACCGCTACGAGGTTCAAGTTCAAGTAATGATCAATAACTCAATACACCGATTAGTAAGATTCAAATCAAAGCACATTTATCATACACAGTAAATCACTACTCATGCACAAATTCTACGTCTAAGCTACTTCTACGACTAACAGGCCTATACTTAGCTTCGGACTGGCCCACCAGGTCAGGGGAACAAATGGCCTTTCGTTCGGGTTCTGAGTCTGTGGGATTCGAAGTTGGTACGGATTGGTAGCTAGGAGCGCCTATCTCGTAGCGAACGTTGACTTAAGACTCACTGGATCTCGGCGGCAGTCGAACCGGTGAAGGTCAAGGTTGATTTGCGTTGCTGAGTGACCCGGTCAAGAAGAACTATTTGAACTTGGGGGCTTAACTTTATAGTCCCCATGGGCTTCCCGCCTTTCGGGGAGGACCCTGTACCTGGTTCCAGGTGATTGGACTTTGTTCCAATCGCTTGGTTCGATTTCTCCAATACTGGAGCGGTTCCCTGATCGATGGGCGGTCTTGAGGTGTCCGTTAACCTCTTTTGTGTTGGCTCCTGCTGGCGCCGGGGAGTCTGGTTTGTCCCAAATGTTGCAATTGTTTCCGGGGATTGCTTATTAGTATGTAGTATGTAGATGGCTGCTACATTATTATGCAGATGGCTGCTAGTATCGATGCTGTCTGGGCTTTTGCAGAGTTTAATACACAGCAAACTTGCACCTGCTGGTTTCTGCCTGTGTTGGCTGAATTTCCCTTCAGCCTTTGCTGTTCTCCATTTTAAATCGGGAGTTGGCCAACCCAGGTGGCTACAACTCTTACCTGTCCTCTGAATTGGCCTAGCAAATCTTTCAGTTGTAATCAAACCTATACAAAGAATAAAACTGAACACCCACTAAGCTTTCAGTTAGGCTTCAGATTCAGTTGCAATAACAACAGAACCAGCCAGTTGGCCCTGAAAAGTCCTCTTCACTCACATTTCAGAATTTGTGCCAAAGTTGAGAGAGTATAATTATGTGCAATAAGCAAAATAGTTGCTGTCCATTTAATAAACGCTGCTAAAGATTCTGAAATAAATCTTAGTGAAATAACATCAAGCTATAGCCATACTCACTGGCCCTCCAGCATAAGTCCCAGATACCACCTTTACCATTCCTGGGTATGTCCTATCTCGCTGTCATGGGAGTCATCAACAGGAGAATTCATGGGGCGGGATTCTCCGACCCCCCGCCGGGTCGCAGAATTGCCGGGGGGCAGCGTGAATCCCACCCCCGCCAGCTGCCGAATTCTCTGGCGCCGGGGATTTGGCGGAAACCGCACCGCGCCGGTCGGCGGCTGCTGGCAGCAAGCCCCCCAGCGATTCTCCAGCCTGCGATGGGCTGAGTGGCCGCCCATTTAGGGCCGGTCCCGCCAGCGAATGTTACAACAGGTACTTACCAACGGGACCTGGCTTCGCGGGTGGCCTCCGGGGTCCTCAGGGGGGCGAGGGGGGATCTGGCCCCGGGAGGCGCCCCCACAGTGGCCTGGCCCGTGATCGGAGCCCACTGATCCGCGGGCAGGCCTGTGCCGTGGGGCACTCTATTCCTACGCGGCAGCCGCTTTAACAGTCTGCGATGGCCGACGCGGAGATGAACCCCCCTGCGCCTGCGCTGGGATGATGCCAGCACATGCTGGCGCTCCCGCGCATGCACCAACTCACGCCGGCCGGCGGAGGCCCTTCGGCGCCAGTTGGCGCGGCGCCAAGCCCCTTGCACACCGGCCGGCGTGGCACAAACCACTCCGGCGCCGGCCTAGCCCAATCCTCCGCACCTTCAGGGCAGCCTGACACCGGAGTGGTTCACGCCACTCCTTCGCGCCGGAGTTTCCCGCCCCACCGGTTCGCGGAGAATCCTTCCCATGAAGTCTAGGGGTAAGAAAACTCCCTGCTGATTACCACTTACCACCCTCCCTCAGCTGATGAATCAGTGCTCTTCCATGTTGAAAACCACTAGAAAGAAGCACTGGGAAGACGCAGAATGGGGTGGGGTTCTTCAATGTCCCTCACCAAAGAGAGCTCACCAATATCATCAGTCACTGAACTGAGCTAAAGGAAACAGCTATCAGACTGGGGTTGTGGCAGGAAGTGAGAGGACAAACACAATTAAAAAATCAACTGTTCGTCAATGTGTTTTCAACTATCTTCAGCTATGAGTACTAAATGGATGATCCATCTTGATCTCCTGTGGTTTCCACCATCATGCCAATATTCTCAGCCAATTCAAGTCATTCTGCACAATACCAACAAATGGCTCAGCTCACTGGTTGCAGGAAGGTCTATGGGTCCCAGAAATATCTTGGATATTTTTCTACACTTTTTCTACATGGCTTTGATTTTGCAGAAGGGATTATTGAGCAAAATTAAAGCGCATAGGATTGGGGGAAATGTATTGCGATGGCCAGAAAACTGGTTGGCAGAGAGCAAACAAAGAGTAGGAATTAATGGGTCCTTTTCAAATTGGCAGTCAGTAACCAGTGGGGTACCGCAGGGATCGGTGCTGGGACCCCAGATATTCACAATATATATTAATGATTTGGATGAGGGAATAAAATGTAACATCTCAAAGTTTGCAGATGATACCAAGTTGGGTGGGAGGTTGAACTGTGACAAGGATGCAGAGATCCTTCAGCATGATCTGGACAGGTTGGGCGAGTGGGTAAATCAATGGCAGATGCAGTATAATTTGGATAAGTGTGAGGTTATTCACTTTGGAAGCAAAAATAGGAAGTCAGATTACTACCTGAATGATTGTAAATTGGGAGAGGGGAGTGTGCAGCGGGACCTGGGTGTCCTTGTGCATCAGGTAAGCTGACGGTAAGCATGCAGGTGCAGCAGGTGGTAAAGAAGGCTAATGGTATGTTGGCCTTCATTACGAGAGGTTTCAAGTGTAGAAGCAGGGATGTGGATCTACAATTATAAAGGGCCTTGGTGAGGCCACACCGAGAATATTGATCTCCTTTTCTGAGGAAGGATGTTCTTGCTCTCGAGGGAGTGCAGCGAAGGTTTACCAGACCGATTCCAGTTATGGCGGGACTGTCATAGGAGGGGAGATTGACTAGGTTGGGATTGTTCTCGCTGGCGTTCAGAAGAATGAGGGGGAATCTCATAGAGACTTATACAATTCTAACTGGACTAGACAGGGTAGGTTCAGGGAAGATGTTCCCAATGGTGGGTGTGTCTAGAACAAGGGGTCACAGCCTGAGGATTCAGGGTAAACCATTTCGGACAGAGATGAGGAGACATTTCTTCACCCAAAGAGTGGTGAGCCTGTGGAATTCATTACCATAGGAAATAGTTGATGCTAAAATATTGAATCCATTCTAGAGGCGGCTAGATATAGCACTTGGGGTGAATGGGATTAAAGGCTATTGGGAGAAAGCAAGATTAGGCTATTGAGTTGGATGATAGCCATGATCATGATAAATGGCGGAGCAGGCTCGAAGGGCCATAAGGCCTTCTCCTCCTTTCTTCTATGTATCTATGTATGTATCCTACTGCAGGGGGGTGCAATAGGAAAGGACTAGATGAACATCTGGCTATGTTGCTCTAGAACGCCAACAGTGCTGGCATCTACCCAACAAATTAGAAAATTGCACAGATATGTCCTGTCCTCAAAAAATGACAAATGCAATTCTGTCATTTACCAGTCGATCATCAGCCAAATGATGGAATATGCCATCAAGTGTACCATCTTCTAGACATCTTGGACATTGCTGTTTGAGCTGTATCTTTTTTCCTTTACATCGGATTTACAGCACATAAATCAGCTATTCAACCCAACCAACCTTTGCTCCAAACAAGTCTCCTGCCTCCTTACTTAGTTTCGCAATGTCACCATAGAATGTTATTTCTTCACCACAATTTGAGACATTTTGGGATATTGAATGCTATGACCTGTAACTTTCTCATGATATAAATTGTCACATAACTGTGCAATACCTAAACCAATGTGACTGAAGGTTTTGTAAATGCCATTAAAATTGTCAGCAAGAGTTCTTCAAATCATAAAATTTTAGTATAGAAATAATAAAAGCAGAGAGACAAAGAGCACGATCTAACAGAGAAGTTTCTATGTGCAAGCAAGAATTATTAGGTGATGGCCGACTTGGCGAGGCCGTCACCAGTGTCTAATGCCAATTAGGGCCGGTAATGATGCCCCATGGGCTTCATGTCGGTAATGACTGTCCCGTCAGCTGATTTGCCTGGACCACGACCAGCAGCTCCCCACTAACAAGGGGCAGCAGCCCTTAAAGCGATCCTTCCAAGCAAACCCCAGACAGCACGCAGCCATGCCACAGTACAGGCCCACGATTCGGAGACCAGGCCATGCTGTTGGGCGCGATGGAGTTCAGGCAGGATATCCTCCCAAGGGAGTTGGAGGGTCAGCCACAGGGCAGCCAGTGCCACATGAGAGGCAGTGGCAGCAGCCGTCAGCACGGGTAGTGTAACCAGGAGTGCCGCACGTAGCAAATCAATCTCCATCCGGCCACACTGGTGACTTGGCATCGGCCCCCTGGCACCCCCCCCCCGAAGAGCCTGTGGTTGGCACCACACCCACACCGCAGCACAATACCGCGTCTGTGCTCCAGCGCACCCTGGCACCCACCAGCACACCCCACCCACTACCAGAAGTGGTGCCCACGCCTGCCCCCACCATTGCACTCCCTTCCTCCGTGGCCGAAATGCCCTTTGTCCCTGCAGGAGAAGTTGACTCATAACAGACGGGAAAGGGCCCAGACAGGCGGCAGGGTGCTGGACATCGGAGTACTCATCCCTACGAGGAACGGGCCCTGGAGGTCACAGAGGTAGCCAAGGACAGAACGGTCACCGAAGTTGAGATTGGTCTGCACCACAGAGATGAGTATTCTCTGGCCCCCCACCCAGATGACCTGTCACACGTGTCCTTCGTGCCAGACATACAGATCCTTCCCTCCTACCGACCACATATCGATTTTCCTGCAGAATCTCCATCCGATGGTGCCGGCCCATCTGTGTTGCACCACCCCCCCCCCCTTCCAAGTGAACACCTCAGAGGAGAGCTCTGTGCATGCCACCATTGAGGCATCATAGCTCTTATCCCCACCTTCCACTTGCGCAGAGACACACACCTCGGTGGGCAAAAGTAGCGGACAGACATCTGGGGCACAATCTGGTGAGCACCACATAGTTGGTGATACACATCAGGTGGAGGCAGGAACATCCTTGGGAGACAGAAGTCGGAGGTCTGTTGCATCCCAGGACCCAACTGGTCCCAGTCAGATGCTAGGGTGTGGCTGTGAGATTCAGAGTAGGATGTCACACCAACCCCTTTAGGATTTATTTGTTTTGACTGCTGTGCAAACTGCTCACAATTGCTTTAACTTTTAATTACCAGACTGTATTAAAATGACATCAAATATTTCATCTACCTCTGAAGTCTATTGTCACACTTTAAATCAGTTACTGTGATTGTATCTTTTAACTTAGCACCCTTTGTTTACTCTTCCTTGAATTCTTCTGAATAATACCTTAGTCTCTGTTTACTTTACGTCAGACTTCTTAGACTCTCCTTCTGCCCCAATTTCCTGGTTATCTGGACTGTATCTTGTTCCTTAGGAAGTCTGCATTGTTGTAGCTCCTGGCCTGTTGAATCTTCTGGCAGAGTTAACATATATTCAATCCCCAAGATCCAGTCTCCAACAACAACGTAAATGCTTTTTACCTCACAAGGACCTCCAGTGCTAAGCAATGGCCACATGTTTATGCATTTTATTTATTTTTCAAACCATAGCCCTCTCTAACCACAATAGAAACACATAAAATGACATGAAAATCGCTTATTGTCACAAGTAGGCTTCAAATGAAGTTACTGTGAAAAGCCCCTAGTCGCCTGCTCGGGGAGGCTGGCACGGGAATTGACCCGTCCTGCTGGCCTGCCTCGGTCTGCTTTAAAAGCCAACGATTTAGCCCTGTGCTAAACCAGCCCCTGGTTGAACTTAACATTCAAACTTAACCAACTCCACACATGCAAACACCTTGGGCTGGATTCTCCCTAAATCGCGTTTGGCGCAGGGGCGGAGAATCAACTTTCACGCAGAAATCGGGCCCGGCGCCCATCCGGCGATTCTCCAGGACCCGAGAATCAGCATAATCACGGAGGATTCCGCGGAGCTGGGCGGCCATTGCCAGAGGACCACCCAGCGATCCTCAGCTCCCGACCAGCCGACAGCGTGGTTCTAACCACCTATTGCCGTTTGGGAACATCGCATGGCGGCTGTGGACTCAGTTCACGGCCGCCCTGGTGGTGGGGCGGGGGGGGGGATCGGGCACCAGGGGGGGGGGGCCTTATAGACGGCCGAGGGACAGATCGGGCTGGTCGGTTACAAGAGTGTGCAGCCGATCGGAGGGGCCTACATTTTGGGTCCGAGTCCACCATGGTGCTCGACGCAGCGGCTGGAGGCCGCCGCTGTGCACATGTGCGGCCTCGAAACCGGAGCTGCTGGGGCCCGTACCCGCAGCTAAAGCTGCGGGAATCATTCAGGGTCTCGGCCAGCCCCCTGAAGGTGAGTGAATTAGCTTATTTTTCTTATGGAAACTCCGGAGTGAAACGCCAGTGTTTTTACGCCAGCAAGGGGACATAGTCCCAATTTGGGAGAATCCAGCCCCTTTTTCCAGCATAAATCTAACTATAGCTTTCCAGGAACAGAAACATTGAATTAAACACACCTAAAACTACACCTTATTTCTAATGTTTACAATTACAAATATAAATCCTTAAAACTACCTTTGTTTTCCTGAACACTTGTCACAGAATCTGTGTATCCAGAGGAGAGAATTTAGAATGAAGAGCATTTCCCGACAGCACTATATTTTCACTACCTGTCAGTGTCAGTAAAGAGCTGTTCTAATAAATGTTTTGAGCAATTCTTTAGCTTGCAGAGAAGAGTGAAACAGGGGCAAAGTTAAATATGAAGTATGGATTCTTCTTCCATCACTGTTTCTGCTGAGGCATTTCATGTCCTATTGACAATTTCTGTAAAAATAACATTTCTAACCTTTTGTTTTGATCTTTTGGTGCTGATTGTTATGGACAGGAGGGGGGATAAATTTAAACTGTCCTGATTTCTCCGCTCACTACCCATCTGTAAACAAAAGGTGTTTATTATTTTGATTTCACCCTTTATAAATGGTGCCATATTGCCCCACCCCTTAAATTTGAAGTGTTTCAATCCTCTATGAATAACGTGCACAGCAAACTCAAGGTAAGAAATAACAAAGGGTTGGTTTATTTTTACACACACATATAGACACACAGGTGTGAGAGGGGTTTCACAATGTCCACCCTTTTTTACTCACGCAATAAATGGGGGACAAGGGAAAAGGAAAAAGGTTGAGGGCACGGTCATAATAAAATACAAGTTAGGGTTTTACACATGTCCAAAGTCAAATGGAACGTTCCTTTAGAGTGGGAGTTGGCTGGCTGTAAAGTGATCCTGTCTTTCCTGAAGCAAGGCTTCTACAGTGGGAGTAGGCACATGGAGCGAGTTAGTCTTGGAGCTACTAGTTCCAAGGTTCCAGCAGTTTGAAGTTTCGTGATGGCTAGAGTTCTTTCTGCTCCCACCTGCACAGGTTATTGCCTTGAGTTCTGCTCACATTAAAAAAGTAACTGAGCTATAAGATGCAGACTATATAACTAGGAATTTCGATGGTCAGTGTTTTTCAAACTTTTTTCCGGGGACCCATTTTTACCAACCGGCTAATCTTCGGGACCCAACCCGGCCGACCTTCGTGACCCACCCTGGCCGACCTTTGCGGCCCATGCTGGCCGACCTGCGTGACCCACCATTTTCTCTTACCTTGTTTGTTGCTGACAAAAATGGACGAAATGATTTTGGGTCCCTTTGGCCCCAATGATCCCTTCGTCTCTTTGGTCTCTTTGGCCCCCCGAACTTGAAAAACAAAGGCTGCGACCATATAAAAAAAAATTTGGGCACACTGTGCATGTGTGCCTGATCATCGGTGCGCATGCGCATAGTTTGTGCATGCGCACCGATGATCGGGAATGCATGCACAGTGTGCCCAAATTTTTTTTTATATGGTCGCAGCCTTTTTTTTTCAAGTTCGGGGGTCCATTTTGAAGGCCACTCGCAGCTGGCATTATTAAAAGCCGGCTGCTGCAGCTGTTGCGCGTGGATTCGCGTGAAATGGAGTGCCGTGACGGACGGCTCTGCGACCCTCCCAACACCCGCCCGCGACCACCCGTCTTGCCAAACTCAGGTCTTGCCCCTGAGTTTGACAATGCCTGGTCTAAGTTTTGGTCATGTGATGCTGGCTTTGGTTTGTTAACCAAGGCCCTCTTGTTGAAACCATTGTGTTGGAACAGTTAATCCTTGGACAATTTGCAACATTTTTGGAGATTAGGATCTGCGAAGGGCCGTCTTTGTTCAAAGCTGGCTGGAGCAGTCAAACCATCTGCTGGATCACCGTGTTAGCTTGACTAGAATGTTTGTGCGATGCAAGGAATGTTACACTCCAGCCGTCTGAGGGGTTAATTGTTGTTCACTTTGAAATGGCTCAGAAACTTCGAGAAGTCACAATATGACCAGCTGGAGCCATCAATTGCCAATTTTTAAAAACACCAAAAAATGACTGTATAAAATAAGCCAGCTGACAAATTGATATTTTTCTTCACATCTTAACCATGGCGTGATGGCCAGGATTCTCCATTTAGGAGACTATGGGTTGGATTCTCCGCTTGCTGACTGCAAAATCGTATTCGGCGATCGGGCGGAGAATCCCTTTTGATGCTGAAATCAAGGGCGGTGCTTGCTTTCAGATGCTGCATCCCCTCCAAAACAGCGTCATCGGTGAGTACGCTGCACGCCGTTAGGACTGTCTCAAGACGTCACCAGAAGGAAGGCCCTCCCATGATGCTCCGTCCCGATAGGCCGGCTTCCCGATGGCGTGGATCACTTGTGCTCTGAGTTTTCATTAACCGTGCCTGGCGGCTGCCGACTGTGTCCAGCGCCGCCACAGTCGGGGGGGGGGGGCCGTTCCGCTGGCTGGGGGGTTTCGATGGATGCGGGGGGACTGGTGGGGGGTGGTGAGGGGGTTACAGAGAGGCGCTATCTGACAGGCTGGGTCCACGCGCTGCCGGCGCCATATTGTATGGCACGACCGCTGCAAGTCGACGCCATGCGCATGCGCGGCCACGGACGTGCCAATTCTTTGCCCGTTTCTGTCGGGAACGCCGGGGGTTTTACACGACGAGGCTGCTAGCCATCCATCGGACTGAGCATCGGTGTGGAAGCGGCGCCGACTTTTTCATCGTAAAACTAGGCACTTCCTCTGGGTATATATGCCCCTCAAAATAGGAGAATCCAACCCTATGTTCTCCCACCAGAGCTGAATTACATCTGCGTGAGCGCAAATTCAGAAGCGAGTCACAATTCTTATCCATGCAAATTTGTGTATGCCAAGGATTGTGATGAATTCCCTAACAAATACCGCTATTGGGCCGCCATTTTAAGCGGGTGGTTCGATAGCAAGGTCCGGCGGCTGGACGCCCTGCAATGGAATTCCGCGCCACCCTGGAATTTTATGGACCCCACCACACTGCCCCCCCCCAGTACAAGGGTGACCCAACACAACCCCTCCCCCCAACCAACCCATCACAGGAGACCCCCATGAGAGAGACCCCCACCAGAGACCTCCCAATTACAGAAACCCCCACCAGGGACACCCCATAAGAGGAAGCCAGACAGCAGTGAAAAGATTCATTGCTTTAAATCACACCTGAGCAATACACCTGCAAGCTCAGGCAGAAGAAGCAGCACCTGTCATTTTGTGGAAAGAGAAATCTAGTCAGCTGGTTTTAAACCCCTCAGGTCTTTGATCTGCCAAGACTTTCATCATATCTCTGTGAAATTGCTCTCACTAGGCTGTGATTAACAGCTTCCACACACACAGAGCTGTCTGCATTATGTCATTCATTTGCCTTTAGGCTTGAGTGACTTTGAAGTAGCCAGTTGTGAAACTAACCAGTTACGTGCTCTAAGAGCTCTCGCTTCCGCCTTTTCTCTGCAGAAATCACTTAACTATCTTTGATGTGGTTCAGGAGCTGTCAATCATATGGGGCGCAATTTAAGGGGAAAAATGAATCCCCTTTTGGACGAGTTTACCAGGGTATTTGTATCAAGTGGGACTCTATTTTATTATGGACTCGGTGAGGAATGCCCCACGCAGGCCGCACTTGCATTCATTACAGCTCAACTCGTCAGTGCAGGAAGAGATCATTTCATATGCCGCCCCAATCTCACTAATCTCCAGACCCCACACCATGGGTGGGATTCTCTCTGAAAACTGACGCGATGTCCAGGACCCGGCGCCAAAAACGGCATGGATCACTCCGGCGTCGGGCCCCCCCAAACAACGCAAATTCTCCGGCCCCGAATGGGCTAGCAGCGGCGTGACGCCAGTCATTGACGCCGCATGGCATGACGGCTCAAAAGACGCGCCCCCCCCATCCCGGAAGACCCAACAGGATGGCCGCCCGCCGCGCAGCCCCGAGGTTCCAGGATCGCGACATCGAGGCACTCCTGGACGCAGTGGAGGCGAAGAGGGAGTCCCTGTACCCTGGACATGGCCGCAGGGTTGCCCCAAGCCTCAGACGGCGTCTGTGGAGGGAGGTGGCAGAGGCCATCAGCGCTGTGGCTCTGACACCACGTACAGGCACCCAGTGCCACAAGAAGGTGAACGGCCTCGTCAGGGCAGCCAAGGTGAGTCCCCCCCCCCCCCCCGCCCCTCCCAGCCCGATGTGCGGCACACCCCCAGGTGAAACCAACCCTAACCCTAACCTCTACGCGCAACCGATGGCGTGCATTCATATACCTGTCTAACAGTGTTACACTTTACCCCTGCCACCCACCCGCCCCCCACAGGAGAAGCGCGCACACAACAATAGGGCGCATGAGAGCACTGGAGGGGCCCAGCTGATGAGAGGCCACTCACCATACATGAGGAAAGGGCCCTGGAACTGGCTGGCGGACCCGAGGACCGGGAGGTTGCCGATGCAGAGGTCAGGGGCCCACCAGAAGTGAGCCACCGACAGCCCGTCCCCATATCCCCTTCCCCCCATATCCCCCATATCCCCCTCCCCAATATCCCCCTCCCCCATATCCCCCATATCCCCCCTTCCCATATCCCCCCTCCCCCATATCCCCCCCCATATCCCCCCTCCCCCATATCCCCCCTCCCCCATATCACCTGATCACCGCCTGCGTGTCTAACAATGCATGCTTCATTGTGTATCGCAGAAGCAAACGTCGAGGCACCCATCACCGCAGATGCCAACGCCCGCAGGATGCCCCAGGGCGACCATGGGATACGGAGAGACCCGGACCTTCTGGCATGCGACGCACGCAGGATGCCCCAGGGCGACCACGGGATACGGAGAGACCTGGAGCAATAGGGAGACGACACTCCCGCCTCGTGCAGTTGCAGCGACGCAGGCGTGTGCGACCCAGCGACGAGCTGGGAAGCCACAGGCCCCCATCGCAGCCGAGCCATGAAACCACTACCCAGGACACCACGACCCAGGACACCACTACCCAGGACACCCCTACCCAGGACACCCCTACCCAGGACACCCCTACCCAGGACACCCCTACCCAGGAAACCGAAATACAGGACAGTGACACAGAGTGGATGGGTGGAGACGAACCGCCACCCCAAAGTACCATGGACTCAGAGTCGGACGATGCACACCACACAACGCCAGTGCTGTCTCCAACACCCGTCACCATCGCAGAGATACTCACCTCGGTTGGGCACTTTAGTGATGAGGCGTCTGGTACACTCACTGGTGCGCACAACACAGCTGTACAGGTACAGCAATAGATTCATAGAATTTACAGTGCAGAAGGAGGCCATTCGGCCCATCGACTCTGCACCGGCTCTTGGAAAGAGCAACCTACCCAAGGTCCACACCTCCACCCTATCCCCATAACCCAGCAACCACACCCAACACTATGGGCAATTTTGGACACTAAGGACAATTTAGCATGGTCAATCCACCTAACTTGCACATCTTTGGACCGCGGGAGGAAACCGGAGCACCCGGACGAAACCCACGCACACACGGGGAGAACGTGCAGACTCCGCACAGACAGTGACCCAAGCCGGAATCGAACCTGGGACCCTGGAGCTGTGAAGCAATTGTGCTATCCACAATGCTACTCCCTGCAGGTGGAGGTAGGAGCAGCAGAGGGGCCGGGAGGTCAGAGGGCATCCTTGTGCAAGCGAACATCTGCCGCCCAGATGGATCCCGGGTTCCTGGAGTTACCAGACCCACCCATAGCCCCGATGCAACCACCGAACCGGAGACGAGCGAAGAGGGTGACGGCTGGCTTGCAGCGGCTGCAGTCGCAGGTGGAGGAGTGCACCCACGTCCAGGAACTGCGAGTGGTGCCGGTCATGCATGCCACCCAGGCCGACACCGCACGGTGTCAGACATGGGGAGCAGTATGCGAGGCCTGGGGCTTTCCGTGCAGGCGGCGTCTGTGGCCCAGGACATGGCTGCCCTCTGACAGGAGGCCATGAGCCAGCGCCAGTGGCAGATGGCAGAGGCACTAAACGCCATGGCCCTGTCTCAGCAGGCAATGGCCCAATCCCTGCAGGCCATGGCCCAGTCTCAGCAGGCCATGGCCCAGTCTCTGCAGGCCATCGCTGAGGGCATTGGCGCCATTGCTCATGTGCTAGCCGGCATCGCACAGTCACAGACAGGGATGGCCAACTCCCTAAGCTCCATGGCTGCAAACCTGCAGACCCTTGTCGATACCAGCATGGGCCTCCAGGACTGGCAGCGCCAGGTGTCGGGGGGGCGTTGGATGGCCAGTCCGTTCGCATCCCCCACCCATGTAGAGGCGTGGGGGCCATTGGGCACCCCGAGGGAGGAGGAGTTGCTGGCGCCCGTCCCTGATCCCCCTGTAGGGGAGGTCCAGGAACACTGCAGCACCTCGGACTCCCCCCCTTCCGTCCCAGGTGCATCGGGTGGGCAACGGACAGGACAGGCTGGCAGCTCGCCATCCCAGTCGCCCGGGCCGCAGCCTGGCCCATTTAGGCCAGGATGCCCCAGGAAATGGCCACCAAAGGGATCCCGAGTCAGAGGGCAGGAATCACAGGAGTCCACCTCCAGTTCTGCTATACCGTCTGGGGAACCACGTAGACGTAGTCAAAGGGCCCGTAAGGCCAAACAATTAGACACTGAGTAAGTTGGCACGGGTGCAGGGCACAGATGAGTTATAGGGGCTAGGACACGTGTATGCACTGTTTGTTATTAAAATCACTTTAACACCTACAGAAACTGCCTTTGTGCTCTGTCCGAAGCGTGCGGGAGTGTCATGTACGTTGAGCGCCAGTGTGTGTCTGTGTGAGGGGTGGTCTTACCTCAGCCCCAGGTGAGTCTGCCCCCTTCCCCCTGGGCCGCCCTCACCATCCCCCCGGGCAGAGGACGGGACCGTGCGCTGCAGTGTCACAGCCGCATGCAGGGATGGTCCGGGTGGATGGTGGTACTGTGGCCATGGGTCAGACATCGTCCAACGATGTGGAGCCAAGAGCTCATTGCAGGGCGGGTTGTCATCATCCTCCATGGCCTGTAATAGACACGCTTCCACTGGCGCCCGTGAGAGCCCGGCCGTCGTGCCGCAGGTGGATCTGCAATGGAGGTGTGGTGTGCATGCGGGTGGGGTGGGTGTGGTTGGGGGGGGTGAGGGTGCTGGTTGGGTGGCTGGGTGGGGGGGATGAGGGTGTACGGGTGTTGCCATGGTGTGCGGTATGTGGCCATTGTTAGTGAAGCGGGCGGCTATCAGCCTGTCCCGTACCCGCTGGCCCAGCCAGTAACGGTGGACAGCCACCCGCCTGATGCGCGATCAATTACTCTCAAGACGAAGTGATTCATAACTGAAGACTTTAATCTGCTAGAACTCTTTCCCAGCAGCTTCGATACGAAAACCCCCGGGTGGCAGAGGTCCTCGTGGAGGGATCGGAGGCGGTCCAATTGTGCGGTGGCACAAGTGCCGCGGGACAGGGCATCAGGAGCCTCGTTCAGCTTCCCCGGACGGTGCAGGATCTCGTAATTGGAGGTGGAGAGTTCTATCCTCCACCGCAAGATCTTGTCATTTTTTATCTTGCCCCGCTGTGCATTATCGAACATGAAGGCCATCGACCGTTGGTCCGTGAGGAGAGTGAATATCCTGCCGGCCAGGTAATGCCTCCAGTGTCGCACAGCTTCTACTATGGCCTGGACCTCCTTTTCGACCGAGGAGTGGCGAATTTCGGAAGCATGGAGAGTAGGGGAGAAGAAAGCCACGGGCCTGCCCGCTTGGTTGAGGGTGGCCGCCAGAGCTACATCGGACGCATCGCTCTCGACCTGGAAGGGGAGGGACTCGTCGATGGCGCGCATCGTGGCTTTTGCAATGTCTGCTTTGATGGGGCTGAAGACCTGGCGGGCCTCCGTCGACAGGGGGAAGGTTGTGGACTGGATCAGGTGTCGGGCTTTGTCTGCGTAATTGGGGACCCACTTTGCATAATAGCTGAAGAACCCGAGGCAGCGCTTTAGGGCCTTGGGGCAGTGAGGGAGGGGGAACTCCATGAAGGGGCGCATGCATTCAGGGTCGGGGCCTATAACTCCACTTTGCACTAGGTAGCCTAGGATGGCTAGACGGTCGGTGCTAAACACGCATTTCTCCTTATTGTAGGTCAAATTAAGGATTTTCGCGGTCTGGAGAAATTTGCGGAGGTTGGTGTCGTGGTCCTGCTGGTCATGGCCGCAGATAGTGACGTTATCCAGATACAGGGACGTTGCGCGTATGCCGTACCGGTCAACCATTCGGTCCATCTCTCGCTGGAAGACCGAGACCCCGTTCGTGACACCGAAGGGAACCCTTAAAAAGTGATAGAGCCACCCATCTGCTTCGAAGGCAGTGTACTTGCGGTTGCCATTGCGGAGGGGTAACTGGTGGTAGGCAGACTTGAGATGCACCGTGGAGAAAACCTTGTATTGCGTGATCCTGTTCACCAGGTCGGCTATACGGGGGAGAGGGTACGCATCCAGCTGCGTAAACCTGTTGATGGTCTGACTGTAGTCAATGATCATCCTATGTTCCTCCCCGGTCTTTACCACCACTACTTGAGCTCTCCAGGGACTGTTGCTCGCTTCGATGACCCCTTCCCTCAGCAGCCCTTGGACCTCCGACCTGATAAAGGTCTGGTCCTGGGCACTGTACCATCTGCTCCTTGTGGCGACAGGTTTGCAATCCGGGGTCAGGTTCGCAAACAGGGAAGGCGGGTCGACCTTAAGGGTCGCGAGGCCGCAGACAGTAAGGGGGGGGTATAGGGCTGCCGAATTTAAAGGTCAGGCTTTGCAGGTGGCACTGGAAATCCAGCCCAAGGAGGGTGGCTGCGCGGAGGTGCGGCAGGACGTACAGGCGGAAATTGCGGAATTCCCTGCCTTGGACTGTGAGGTTCGCTAGGCAGAACCCCTTTATCTCCACCGCGTGTGCCCCGGAGGCCAGGGAGATCCTTTGATTTACGGGATGGGTGACAAGAGAACAGCGCCTTACCGTGTCGGGGTGAACAAAGCTTTCCGTGCTCCCAGAGTCAATCAAGCAAGACGTCTCGTGGCTGTTGATGGAGATCGTCGTTGTAGCTGTTACAAGCGTCCGAGGCCGTTTCTGGTCCAGAGTCACCGAGGCCAGCTGAAATAATTGACGGTTCTGGTCCGGCAGCATGTAGTCGGCTGTGCTGGGGGCCTGGGGCCCCATCCAAGATGGCGTCACCCGTGGGTCGCACATGGTGTCCGGGGATGAAGAAGTTGGCGGCGGCGAGGGACAAAATGGCGGCGCCCACCCGACCTGCATGGTGTCCGGGGGGCAAAATGGCCGCGCCCGCGGGTCGCACGTGGCCTTAGAATAAGGGGGTGGCGGTGAGCGCTGGGCGGTCGGGGCCTGAAGGGGGGGTTGCCGATAGTCGCTGGAGACCACGGCCACGGTGCGGGCCTGGCAGACCGCCGCAAAGTGGCCCTTCTTGCCGTACCCTTTGCAGGCGTCGGTGTGGGCCGGGCAGCGCGGGCGGGGTGATTTGCCTGCCCGCAGAAGAAACAGCGGGGCCCGGTGGCATTAGCCGGCCGTCTCGCCGCACAGGCTTGCGGGGTCAGGGGGAAGGCCTGTGGGGCTGCCGCTGCAGGGTGCCACGCAGCCCAGGGGGCCATCGCGCGTTCGGGCGCAAAGGACTGCGCGTTTTTGTAGGCAACGTCCATGGACCCTGCCCGGGCCCGTGCCTCAGTAAGTCCCAGAGTGTCCCTTTCTAGGAGTCTTCGGCGGATATCGAGGGAGCTCATGCCTGCCACGAAAGCACCCCTGATCAAAAGCTCCGTGTGCTCGCTCCCCGAAACTGGCCGGCAGCCACAGTTTCGGCCCAGCACCAGCAGCGCCCGGTAGAAGTCTTCCAACATTACCTCGGGGCTTTGCCGCCTAGTCACCAGCAGGTGACGAGCATAGACCTGGTTCACAGGGCGGATATAATGTCCTTCTAGCAGTTCGATCGTGGCAGCAAAATTCTCCGCCTCCTCGAAAAGAGGGTAGATCCCAGGGCTGAGCCGTGAGTGTAGGAGATGCATCTTTTGACCTTCCTTGGGGGTGTCGGCGGCCGTGTCGAGGTGGCCCTTAAAGCACGCCAGCCAATGTTTAAAAATAGCAGCAGAGTTGTCCGCATGGGGGCTGAGCTGAAGGCACTCCGGTTTGATACGGAGATCCATCCTTCCAACTGAAGTTGTAGCAGATTAAATTGATGCGCGATCAATTACTCTCAAGACGAAGTGATTCATAACTGAAGGCTTTAATCTGCTAGAACTGTTCCCCAGCAGCTTCGATACAGAAAGTGAAGGCTGCTGGGACGGCACCAGTTCTTATACTCCGCCTTTCAGGGTGGAGCTATGTACAACAGCCAATGGTAGACTCCTGGGTCTAACCAATGGTCATCCACCTCTTAGGTACCGCAATACCTGGTACTACCACACCGCCCACGTCTAGCCCATCTGCCCAGATCATTGCCCCCATCCCCCTCATCTGGGGAGGACTGCGCCTCTTCCTGCTGCTCCTCCACTCCGCCCTCCTCTGCCTGCGGAACATCGCCCCTCTGCTGGGCTATGTTGTGCAGGATGCAGCAGCCTTCAGGACGCTCGACAACGCAGAATCGCCGAGCAGAAGCTTATAGCCAAGTTCCGCACACGAGTGCGGCCTCAACCGCGACTTGGGATTCATGTCGCATTACATTCATCCCCCACCATCTGGCCTGCGAAATCCTACCAACTGTCCTGGCTTGACACAATTCACACCTCTTTAACCTGGGGAACCCCATCTCTGGATCTGTAAAGATTTAATCACCTGCTAATGCTCGCATTCCAAGCATTGTCTGGCATCTTTGAATCTGTCTATATATATGTTTCTGGAACATACCTCTTCATTCACCTGAGGAAGGAGCAGCGCTCCGAAAGCTAGTGACATCGAAACAAACCTGTTGGACTTTAACCTGGTGTTGTAAGACTTCTTACTGTCATAATTTAAGGCAGATATAACAAATAAAACTGCTTCACATCATTGTTGCTAATGTAATCACATCACAGGCAAAATTCTCCGTAATCGGCGCGATGTCCGCCGACCGGCGCCAAAAACGGCGCAAATCAGTCCGGCATCGCGCCGCCCCAAAGGTGCGGAATCCTCCGCATCTTGACCGGCCGAGCACTAACCTTGAGGGGCTAGTCCCGAGCCGGACTGATTTCCGCCCCGCCAGCTAGCGGGAAAGGCCTTTGGTGCCCCGACAGCTGGCGCGGAAATGAAATTGCCGGGCGGCGCATGTGCGGGAGCGTCAGCGGCCGCTCACGGCATCCCCGCGCATGCGCAGTGGAGGGAGTCTCTTCCACCTCCGCCATGGTGGAGGCCATGGCGAAGGCGGAAGGAAAAGAGTGCCCCCACGGCACAGGCCCGCCCGCGGATCATTGGGGCCCTATCGCGGGCCAGGCCCCCGGGGCCAGATCGCCCAGCGCCCCCCCCCCCCAGGGCCCCGGAGCCCGCCCGCGCCGCCTTGTCCTGCCGGTAAGAGAGGTGGTTTAATCCACTCCGGCGGGACAGGCATTCTAGCAGCGGGACTTCGGCCCATCCGGGCCGGAGAATCGCGGCGGGGGGCCCGCCAACCGGCGCGGCGCGATTCCCGCCCCCGCCGAATCTCCGGTGCAGGGGAATTTGGCAACCGGCGGGGGCATGATTCACACCAGCCCCCGGCGATTCTCCGACCCGGCGGGGGGTCAGAGAATCTCGCCCCACATTTCTAATTATAAAGAAATATAAATATTTTAACTTATCTACATCTTGATTTTATGTCCTATGATCCAACCAATAATGATGGGGGTCGGGGATTGGGGGGGGGGGATGGTCCTCAGTTAAAGAACTTTGGCAGTCTCAAATGAACAACATCATTATAAATTCAGTGGGTCAGGTGATCAGTGGGTTTATTAGATAGACGGTGATTCCACCCTGTCTAAAAAGCACCAAAGATTTCAATCAGGAAAGAGAAACCGAGTAAAGCTTCTGCCAACTCCTTTTTTGTAATGGGGGATTGTCCAGTGGAAATTCAGCATTTTTCAACAAAAGCTCCTTGGTCTTTTCAGGGATAAAAAGAGTGGAAATTCGAGATGAAAACTCCTGGCATGTTTCATTATGATCTTAAAACCCTAAGTCTGGGACCAAGGTTCTTGATTCCAATAATCAAGAGAAGGTCCGCCTGCTCCCCCTTAGGAGCATGTTATAGCTTTCTCACCTGTACCTCTTTGATCATTCTTCCGTCTCATTTCTTCCCTTGAAAAAATGTACAATCTACAAGAGAGTTATAGAAATGCATTGAGGGTTAGATAAAGGGTAAATGTCTATCCAAGATAGAATCACCAAAATCAAAGGAAGGGTAGGCCATGAGGGTAATGCTTAGATCATTAATAAGGACAGTGTGACATTTTCATTATTATATGCCAAAATAAGTGAAAGCATGTTGAGATTTACTATAATTTTATTATCTAAAATTAGGATCCATGAGATTTGAAGTAACATGCTGTATGAGCATGGATTGAGCATTGGTTAATGGACGGAAAACAGAATAGAAATAAAAATGGCATATTTGGGTTGGCAGTGAGCTATTGGAAGGCTAGTAGGTCTTGTGGCACAGTGGTAGCGTCACCACCACTCGACCAGAAGTGTCGGTACATGTCCAATGTCAGGAGTTGTTGGCACCAGAAAGAATGTTCATAATATGGTCCAATGGGCTGATAATCAGCTCGGGAATCTATCCCCCAAAAGGAAAAATGTCTCTGTGTGAAGATACACTCAGCTATTTACAATCTATATTAATGACTATATTGATGACTTGAATGAGGGGACTGAGTGCCCCAAAGTTTGATGAGAATACAAAGTTAGGTGGAAATATAAGATGCGGACAAGCTACAAGGTTGAATGAATCGGGGAAGAATTTGGCAGGGGTAGAATAATGTGGGGGAGTGTGAAGTAATTTACTTTTATAGCAAGAACAGAAAAGCATAATATTTTTTGAAAGGTATGAAACTTGTAAATGTTGTTGTTCCAAGAGACATGAGTGTACTCATACAAGGAACACAGAAAGTATTTTCATAGACTTTTCTTGGAGCAGTATATTCTTGTGCCACCCATAGAGCAGATTATTTTAGATCTGGTAATGTACAATAAGCCAGGATTAATTAATTACCTCATAGTTAATAAGCCTCAAGGTAACAGTGTTGATAAACTAAATGTCAAATTCTATTATGCTGAGGGAGAAAAGTGTGGGTTCAAGACTAGTGTCATAAACTTAAATAAAGGTAATTACAAGAATATGAAGGCAGAATTGGCTGAAGTGGACTGAGAAAATAAGTTAAACAGTACGACAACAGAGTTTCAGTGGCAGACATTTAAGGAGTTATTCCATAACTCTCAGCAAAGATCTATTTCATTGAGAAAGAAAGACTATGAGAATTTTGCACAACCAAGGTTAACTAAGGAATGTAAGGATCGTATCAAATTGAAGGAAAAATGCAAAGATTAGTGGTAAACTGGGATTGGACAGATTTTAGAAATCAGCACTGAATTACCAAAAGAAAAGAAAGAAGTTGGAGTATGAGAGAAAGTTAGTTAGATACATATTTTTGAAGTACCATTATAAAAAGAGAAAGAAAAACTAAAGAGAATGTTGGCCCTTTAGAGATGGAGGATTAATAAAGGGAAACAAGCAAATTACAGCAGCTTTGAACAGGTATTTTGGATGGGATTGACCGGAAGATCCTGACGAGAGGCAGAGCCAGAACATTGCGGCCTTTGTGTCTGTCTTCACTACAGAAGAAACAAAACATGTACCAAGAATATTTGAAAATTGAGATGCAAAAGAGGGAGGAACTTAAAACAATCGCAATCACTAGGGAAAATACTGTGAAAAGTATGACAACTAAAGCCCCCTTTTCCTGATGGCTTTCATCCTTGGGTTTTAAAAAATGTGGCTGCAGAGATAACGGGCAGGATTCTCCGGTCATGTCAGTTACAGTTTCTGGTGCGGCGTACTGCCACCAGAAGCGGAATTCTCCATTCCTGCAGCTGGCCAATGGGGTTTCCATTGTGGCCAGTCCATGCTATTGGAAAACTCGCAGGCGTGGGTGCGCTGCCGGCGGGCCGGTGGATCCCGCCGATAGAGAATTCCACTGAATAGATGCAATGGTTGGGATCTTCTAAAATTCCCTACTTCTGGAAAGGCCCCATTGGATTGGGAAATCTCTAATGTAACACCTCTGTTCAACATAGGAGAGACAGAAAGTAGGATATTATATGCCAGTTAATCTAATGTTTGTCATCGGGAATATGCTAAATTCCATTATTAAGATTAGTAGCAGGACATTTAGAAAATCATAATACAATCAGGCAGAGTCAACATGATTTTGTGCAAGGGAAATCATGTTTGACTAATTTATTATGGCCCTTTGAGGAAGTAACAAGCAAGGTGGATAAACAGAAATTTGTGGATGTCAGTGTATGTGGGTTTCCAAAAAGCATTCAACAAGGTGCCACATCAAATGTTACTACACAAAATAAGAGCTCATTGCATAGGGAGTGACAAATTAGCACAGATAGAACATTGGTTAGCTAACAAGAAGCAGAGAGTAGGGATAAATAAACAGATAGGGGCTGTTTAGCACAGGGCTAAATCGCTGGCTTTGAAAGCAGATCAACGCAGGCCAGCAGCACGGTTCAATTCCCGTAACAGCCTCCCCGAACAGGCGCCGGAATGTGGCGACTAGGGGCTTTTCACAGTAATTTCATTTGAAGTCTACTTGTGACAATAAGCGATTTTCATTTCATTTCAAATGGGTAATTTTTGCGTTGGCAAACTGTAACCAGAGGGGTATCACAAAGATCAGTGCTGGGACAAGTATTTATAATCTGTAGCAATGACTTGGATGAAAGGGTGGATGTATGTTGCAAAATTTCCTGATGTCACAAAGATAAATAGGAAATTCAGCTGTCAAGAGAACATATTGGACGAGATTTTCTTGGAAATTGGCAAAAGCCAATGGCGGGCGGGAAAAACAGCCATATAGTGTGGCCATAAAGTAATGCACTAAGTCAGAAAAATGTTTATGCACGCATTGCACGCCATATTGCTGGCAGGGTGACCTCTGATTTGCCCACGCCCGTCACCATCTCATCTGAGTCGCCTATTCCTGCACCTAATTCTTATGTTCTGAGTGACATAATAATACAATACATAATCAAAGGGTAGAAAAGGGATTAATAGGTTGGCATTTCAGCACAGGTTCCCCCAATCTCAAACATAAGTTTAGCATTAAAAATTGGCACAAACAACATAAATGGCCATTTGAGATATTTCTCGAGCTTTTCTGCCACCAAAGTGCAAAACCTATCATGCATAATCAATGAACTAGAGTTCAGAATGAGGAGTGTTCATCATTCTCATTCTGCATTTAAGCTGGAATATTCTTTTTCAAAGTAAGAATAATGCTTTGAATATCTGAATTTACAGCTCGGTAAATAGAACATTTTCAAAAGTAGTATCCGATTACTATACAACCCCTATCCAATAGCAAGGATGCTACACTGACATATACTTCCTTATTAATGCAATAATTTACATTTCCATAGTGCTCACTACATATATAGATATTGTGGTAAACGATTGAAATCACTCAAGTCTGTAGGTTGCAGTAACAGAGAGTATTATTTACAAGCATGCATGGGAGACAGAACCTGCTCCTTCAAGGTGTCTGCCTGATACAAAGGCTGAATAACATATCTGTATCTGTTGGTTATCATCCGTACACCTGTGTCACCTGAAGGATTATTCAAGCTGTCTTCTTTATCTAACTGAAGGCTGTTGTCTGTAGTTCTTTTTTTTTTTTAAATAATTTTTATTAAAGGTTTTCATAAAATATCAATAACAAAATGAGAAAGAAAAAAGCACCCAACAGGGTTAAGTACAAAACACAATCTAAAAAAGCAACCCCCCAAACCCCTCCCCCCGTACCTAAATAATAAATTAACATTAACACCCCGACTTAAGAAAACAGGTGTATACATCCCCTCAGACCCTCCAGTGTAAATAACATAAACAAAAATAAAGTAAACCCCCCCCCACCCCCCGAGCTGCTGCTGCCATTGACCAATGTCTATCGTTCTGCCAGAAAGTCTAAGAACGGTTGCCACCGCCTAAAGAACCCTTGTACTGACCCTCTCAAGGCGAATTTCACCCTCTCCAATTTAATGAACCCTGCCATATCGCTGATCCAGGATTCCACGCTTGGGGGCCTCGTATCTTTCCACTGAAGGAGAATCCTTCGCCGGGCTACCAGGGACGCAAAGGCCAGAATTCCGGCCTCTTTCGCTCCTGCACTCCCAGCTCCTCTGCCACCACAAATATTGCGAGCCCCCAGCCCGGTTTGACCCTGGATCCTACCACCCTCGACACCGTCCTCGCTACGCCCTTCCAAAATTCCTCCAGCGCTGGGCATGCCCAGAACATATGGGTGTGATTTTCTGGGCTCCCTGAGCACCTAACACACCTGTCCTCACCCCCAAAGAACCTGCTCATCCTTGTCCCAGTCATGTGTGCCCTGTGCAGCACCTTAAACTGGATGAGGCTGAGCCTCGCACATGAAGAGGAAGAGTTCACCCTCCCTAGGGCATCTGCCCACGTCCCCTCTTCGATCTCCTCTCCCAACTCCTCCTCCCACTTACCTTTCAACTCCACCACCGAGGCCGCCTCCTCCTCCTGCATCACCTGGTAAGTTTCCGAGATCTTCCCCACTCTCACCCACCCGCCCGAGAGCACACAGTCCTGTACTGTGTGTGGCAGTAGCCGTGGGAATTCCACCACCTGCCGTCTGGCAAACGCCCTTACCTGTAAGTACCTGAAGGTGTTCCCCGGGGGGAGCCCGTACTTCTCCTCCAGCTCACCCAAGCTCGCGACCTTCCCGTCCACAAACAGGTCCCCCAACTTTCGTATGCCTGCCCTGTGCCACCCCGAAAACCCTTCACTTGTTCTTCCTGGGGCGAACCGGTGGTTCCCCCATAATGTGGTCCACGCCGAGGCCCTAACTTCCCCCCTATGCCGCCTCCACTGCCCCCAAATTTTGAGGGCCGCCACCACCACCGGGCTCGTGGTATACCTCCTTGGAGGGAGCGGCAGCCCCCTCCCCCTCCATCACCCACTTGCGCACCATTGTCGCATTGGCGGCCCAGTAGTACCCACAGAGGTTGGGCAGCGCCAGCCCCCCCCTATTTCTACTCCTCTCCAGGAACACCCTTCTCACCCTCAGAGTCCCTTGCGCCCACACAAACCCCATTGCGCCCACACAAACCCCATTATACTCCTGTTAACCAGCCTGAAAAAAGCCTTCGGGATAAACACGGGGAGGCACTGGAACAGGAACAAAATCCTTGGGAGCACCGTCATTTTGATTGACTGCACCCTACCCGCCAGGGACAGCGGCAACACGTCCCACCTCTTGAACTCCTCCTCCATTTGCTCCACCAGCCTTGTAAAGTTAAGCCTATGCAGGGCCCCCCAGCTCCTGGCCACCTGGACCCCCAAATATCTGAAACTCCTCTCCGCCCTTTTTAGTGGGAGCTCGCCAATCCCCCTCTCCTGGTCCCCTAGCTGAACTATGAACAGCTCGCTCTTCCCCATATTGAGCTTGTACCCCGAAAAGTCCCCGAATTCCCTCAGCATCCTCATTACCTCTGGCATTCCTCCCACCGGGTCCGCCACATACAGCAGCAGGTCGTCCGCATAAAGCGACACCCTATGCTCCTCCCCACCCCGCACCAACCCCCTCCAGTTCCTCGACTCTCTCAGTGCCATAGCCAGGGGTTCAATCGCCAGTGCGAAGAGCAGGGGGGACAGGGGACACCCCTGTCTCGTCCCTCGGTGCAACCGAAAGTACTCGGACCTCCTCCTATTTGTGGCCACACTCGCCATCGGGACCTCATACAACAGCCTAACCCACCTGACAAACGCCTCCCCAAACCCAAACCTCTTCAGCACCTCCCACAGGTACCCCCACTCTACCCTATCGAAGGCTTTCTCAGCGTCCATCGCCACCACTATCTCCGCCTCCCCCTCCCTCGCCGGCATCATGATAACGTTCAAAAGCCTCCGCACATTTGCGTTCAACTGTCTCCCCTTCACAAACCCCATCTGGTCTTCATGGATGATCTGCGGCACACAATCCTCAATCCTCGTGGCTAAGACCTTCGCCAGCACCTTGGCATCTACATTTAGCAAGGAAATCGGTCTGTAAGACCTACATTGCAGGAGATCCTTGTCCCGCTTCAGGATCAAGGAGATCAGTGCCCGGGACATCGTCGGGGGCAAAGCCCCCCCTCCCTTGCCTCATTGAAGGTCCTAACTAACAGCGGGCACAACAGGTCCATATATCTTTTATAGAACTCGACCGGGAAACCGTCCGGCCCCGGTGCCTTCCCCGCCTGCATGCTTCCTATCCCTTTGATCAGCTCCTCCAGCCCAATCGGGGTCCCCAGTCCCGCCACCAGTCCCTCTTCCACCTTTGGAAACCTCAATTGGTCCAGGAAACGGCCCATCCCTCCCTCCTCCCGTGGGGGCTCGGATCAGTACAATTCCTCGTAGAAGTCCCTGAAGACCCCATTGATGCCAACCCCACTCCGCACCATGCTCCCTCCCCTGTCCTTAACTCCCCCGATCTCCCTAGCTACGTCCCGCTTCCGAAGCTGATGCGCCAGCATCCGGCTTGCCTTTTCCCCATACTCGTAGACTGCCCCCTGGGCCTTCCTCCACTGCACCTCCGCCTTCCTGGTGGTCACCAGGTCGAATTCGGCCTGGAGGCTACGCCTCTTCCTCAACAATCCTTCCTCAGGTTCTTCCGCATAACTCCTGTCTACCCTCACCATCTCCCCCACCAGCCTCTCCCTCTCCCCCCGCTCCCTCTGCTCCTTGTGAGCCCTGATGGAGATCAGCTCTCCCCTCACCACCACCTTCAGTGCCTCCCATACCATCCCCACTCGGACCTCCCCGTTATCGTTGGTCTCCAAGTACCTCTCTATACTTCCTCGGACCCGCTCGCTCACCTCCTCGTCCGCCAACAGCCCCACCTCCAAGCGCCACAGCGGGCGCTGGTCCCTCTCCTCCCCATCTCCAAGTCCACCTAATGCGGGGCGTGGTCCGAAATGGCTATTGCCGAATACTCGGTGTCCTCTACTCTCGCTATCAGCGCCCTACTCAAAATGAAAAAGTCGATTCGAGAATAAGCCTTATGGACATGTGAGAAGAATGAAAATTCCCTAGCCCCCGGCCTTGCAAATCTCCAAGGGTCCACCCCTCCCATTTGGTCCATAAATCCCCTCAACACTCTAGCCGCCGCCGGCTTCCTACCCGTCCTAGACCTGGAGCGATCCAGTGCAGGATCCAACACCGTGTGAAAGTCTCCCCCCATTATCAGGCCCCCCACTTCCAAGTCTGGGATCCGACCCAACATACGCCGCATAAAACCCGCATCGTCCCAGTTCGGAGCATACACATTGACCAGTACCACCCTCTCTCCCTGCAATTTACCACTTACCATTATGTACCTACCGCCATTATCTGCCACAATGCTCGACGCCTCGAATAACACCTTCTTTCCCACCAAAATCGCCACCCCTCGATTTTTGGCATCTAGCCCCGAGTGAAACACCTGACTTACCCACACTTTCCTCAGTCTTACCTGGTCTACCACCTTCAGGTGTGTCTCCTGGATCATAACCACATCCGCCTTGAGCCCCTTCAGGTGCGCAAACACGCGGGCCCGCTTAACCGGCCCATTCAGTCTCCTTACATTCCAGGTTATCAGCCGGATCAGGGGGCTACCCGACCCCCTCCCCCGCCGACTAGCCATGACCCCTCCTCGGCCAGCCACGCGCCCGCATCCCACACCCGGCCCGTTCCCCACAGCGGCATACCCCCGTCTTGACCCACCCCACTCGCTCCAGCTCCTCCTTGATCTTAGCAGCTGCAACTCGATTCCGCCCCCCCCCCCCCCCCCCCCCCCCCGGGCTAGGACCCATCCTAGCTGGTTTACTCCCCCCATTGCACTTCCGCAAGTCAGCTGACTCCTGCTGACCCCGGCCACTCCCGCCTCCCCTTCGACTCCTCCCATTGTGTGGCACACCCTCCTCTCCCGCTCCCCATTCACAGGCTCTCCCCCTCCGTTCTAAGCGCGGGAAACAATCCTCGCTTCCCCGCCCCGGTCCCGCCCCCCCCCCAGTCTTCGGCGCGGGAAAGATTCCCACGCTCTCCACCTACCAGGCCCCGCCACCAACCAAAACAGTGCCCAACCCGCCCCATCCACCCTCCCCAACCCGAAAGAGAAAAACACAGAGAAAAAGAAACCCAAAACAATGCAAAGGCCCCCCCCCCCCCCCGAACCAAAAATAGGCATAACATATCCACCGCAGTCCCCAATCGCCCATCCCGACCCTCAGTCTGTGTCCAGCTCCTCAGCCTGAACAAAGGCCCACGCCTCCTCCGGAGACTCAAAATATTGGTGCAGGTCCTTGTAGGTAACCCACAGTCGCGCCGGCTGCAACATGCCAAACCTCACCCCCTTCCTGTGCAGCACCGCCTTTGCTCGATTGTACCCGGCCCTCCTCTTCGCCACCTCCGCACTCCAGTCCTGATATAGCCGAACCTCCGCGTTCTCCCACCTGCTGCTCCTCTCCTTCTTGGCCCACCTAAGCACACACTCCCGATCGACGAACCGATGGAACCGCACCAGCACCACCCGCGGAGGCTCGTTAGCCTTGGGCCTCCTCGCCAACACTCTATGGGCCCCTTCCAGCTCCATGGGGCCCCTGGAAGGACCCCGCTCCCATCAGCGAGTTTAACATGGTGACCACATAGGCCCCCACGTCCGGCCCCTCCAGGAGGCCCAGAATCCGCAGATTCTTCCGCCTCGACCGATTCTCCATCTCCTCGAACCGCTCCTGCCATTTCTTGTGGAGCGCCTCGTGCGCCTCCACCTTTACCGCCAGGACTAAGATCTCGTCCTCATTGTCAGAGATCTTTTGTTGAGCCTCTCGGATCGCCACCCCCTGGGCCGTCTGTGTCTCCAGCAGCTTATCAATAGAAGCCTTCATCGGCTCTAGCAGGTCCGCTTTAATCTCTCTGAGGCAGCGCTGGATACCCTCCTGTTGCTCCTCCGCCCACTGCCTCCACGCTGCCTGGTCTCCGCCCGCCGCCATTTTGTCCTTCTTCCCTCCCTTCTTCTGGTCCACCACCACCTTTTTTGTCACCCCGCTCCTAGTTAAAGCCATATACTGAGGGGGAGCTATTATTAACTCCTTCCCACACCGGGAAACGTCGAAAAAGTGCGCTTGAGGGCCCTGAATAGAGCCCAAAAGTCCGTTTTTGCAGGAGCCGCCGAATGTGCGACTTAGCTCCGCAAAGCCGCAACCGGAAGTCTTGAGAGGGAATCCTTTTGGCAGTGTTCGCTTCACCAATCTGCCCCAAAATGTCTGTGGAAACTCCTGAAAAAGGTCTAAGAGTCTGTTCCAGACGGGAGCTGCCGAATGCGCGACCTACTCCTCCATGGCTGCCACCGGAAGCTTCGTCCCCGCTTCTTCAGTGGCCTTGGTGAGATCTTTTCACAGTTGTTCCCTCTGCTGTTAGAATTCACTTTTGATAAAGGCCCTCAGGTCAGTTTGCAGCTTTAAGCTTGCCCTTCCCCCGCCTGCATGCTGGAAGAGGCCCTGTTTATCCTGTTGCAGCCAAATCTTTTACTGTTTCTGCCGGGTCTGGTAGCCAAAAGACATAACATTCCTGGGGGACACTGTCAGGGGAATGCTGCAGTCTTCTTGCCACACCGGGAAATGTCAAACAAATGCCGTGGGGGCCCTGCAAAAGAGCCCAAAAGTCCGTTCCAAGCGGGAGCTACCGAATATGCGACCAGCCATGATAGTGATGAATAGCTCTGCATAGCCGCACCCGGAAGTTCCTGTCTGTAGTTCTTATCATACTTTCGCTTGCCCAATCTGTCAAGGTCATTCAGTGTGTGATTCTTACTTTCCCATACCATCATGCTGAGAAAGGCTCTAATAACTGTTCTTTTTGAAACTGTAAATGCTACATTTACTTACTTCAAAGCCACTAATCTTTAATGTCGAATTATTAAAATTTCCCTACTTCAAGATTCACCCAAGTCAATTTTCACTTGGGTGTGCTGAAGGATAAATAGCACCTGGAAGAACCAGATTTTAAGAAACACTTGCCAGCAGCAATGGTGAATATTATAAATATTTGCGAACCCATTGCCAACTCCACTTATACGATTATAAATTAAACTCGAGAGGTTTGCCATCAAGATCCATTGAGTGCCATAATTGTTTTTCAGGTTCAATGCTCAATATTCCAAGAATACACTTTAATTAATCTGGAAAAGAGATGTTTCAATTTAAATTGCAGTGCAATGTTGTGACTGATTTGTTTTACCTAAGGAGTGAAGTAATTAAAGTAAGGACAATTGCATTGCTAAGTTGTTTGTAATATTGAATAAATTCATCTCTATTTGAAAACGGTTTAACATCGCAGAAATAAAAACACCACAATAAAACTGCAATAAATCAATCAACAGTAAAGAAAAAGATGAAATCTCCTGGGTGTTATTAAAAAATGTGGACCGTATTTTCTTGTTCCCCACATCACAGTTCACAACTGTTCCATTCACCATCTTCCAACTGATTGGGTCAGATCCATTTGAAATATCTCCAGAGAGATGGAAATAAAAGTAGCGATTCTTGTCAGAGATATTCACTCTCTTCAATTCACTGAGCAATTGGTAATAAAGGGCTTTTGTTGAAAATACTGATTTTTTAAAAAGGAAATTATTAAACATATAAAGACAAACTGTAGTTTGCACAACAATGACATGTTTTGATGAGAGCATTTAAAGACCGCAAAATATTCATATCGTACTTCAGAGATTTTTGGAAATAGATCACATTATTATTCGTTGTTCTGGTTACATAGATACATAGGTACATAAAAGATAGGAGCAGGAGGAGGCCTTTTGGCCCTTCGAGCCTGCTCCGCCATTCATCACTATCATGGCTGATCATCCAACTCAATAACCTAATCCTGCTTTCTCCCCATAGGCTTTGACCCCATTCTCCCCAAGTGCTGTATCCAGCTGCCTCTTGAATATATTCAAAGTTTTAGCATCATCTACTTCCTGTGGTAATGAATTCCACAGGCTCACCACTCTTTGTGTGAAGAAATGTCTCCTTATCTCTGTCCGAAATGGTTTACCCTGAATCCTCAGGCTGTGACCCCAGGTTCTGGACACACCCATCATTGGTAATATTTTCCCTGAATCTACCCTGTCTAGTCCTGTTAGAATTTTATAAGTCTCTATGAGATCCCCCCTCATTTTTCTGAACTCCAGCGAGAACAATCCAAAGATGCCAAACAATGCTAGGAATGCGAGCATTAGCAGGTGATTAAATCTTTACAGATCCAGAGATGGGGTAGCCCCAGGTTAAAGAGGTGTCACCTATATAGACAAATCTTTGAATTTGTCTATATATGTGTTTCTGGAACAGACCTCTTCATTCACCTGAGGAAGGAGCAGCGCTCCGAAAGCTAGTGACATCGAAACAAACCTGTTGGACTTTAACCTGGTGTTGTAAGACTTCGTACTTTATTAAGGTTAGCCTCTCTGCCTCTGCCTGAACAAGTGGTACAACTGCTATTATCCACGTGGCAATGCAGGGCAAGATATTTGTCTGCCTTTCTGCGATCAGCAGAAACCTTCAATTGGATGAGAGGCTGTACAGAGGCCCCATTTGTCCACGGGGCTGAATGTTCAAGACGCCATGGCAGATGAGCAGTGGAGTTAGCTTGGGTGTCCTGACCAACAATTATCCCACAATTAATATTAGTGAACAGATTATTTGCTCATTATCACATTACAACAGAGACTGCACTTCAAAAGCACTTTTGTGGCCTCATGGTCATGAAAAGTACTATATACATGCAAATATTCCTTTCTTTTAAATCTATTGCAGTGCCTAGAAGCTACAGCAGGAGTGCCCAGAAGGGCTGAGCTTTTTAGCCACATGGGATGCGGCTAAAGATTTGCTAAAGGAATTTGCTTAGAATGCAGTTGGTCACACACCTATGGTAAATTAAACTTAATGCATATATTCAAAAATGTGCGATATAAATATACTATGAGCAGAAGCTTGATGGCACAAGATACAAATCTTTGGATACTTTTGAGAAGAAATGGGATTGGAGCACAAGAGGGAAAGTCAAGCAGGAAGCTTTTACACTGATGTTATGGGTGGCCTGAAAAGATTTTAGCTAATATTTTACTGTAAGTAGCTAGGTGGCAAAGGATAGAACTGAAGCCTAATCATTACTCATTTTTAAGTTTCTATTTATAAAGGCATACATTGCAATTATACACCTCGAAACCCAAGTTGCAGTGTGCTGCTACATATAGGAGCACAAGTGAATCCCCAGTTAGTGCCCACCATCTGAACACAATTAAACATTTAATTACCATACGGTTGACTTCCAGTGGCAACATGTAGGAGGAGGTCGCATGTGGCTAGCTCCTGCTAGAGTCCTCGGATTTTGGTCCTTTTCACCCATTTTTTGGGTGAATTTGTCCCAATGAAAATTTGGTTGGTAAATGATGTCCAAGAACCAAAGAAAGAATATTGGAAAGAAAATGCAAACGCTAGTCCGCAGGTAGAGTCATGCATGGTGTGGAGTGCATTGGGAGGAACAATGGCAGTGGCAAATTCGCCGGGTGGGGCCGTTCCTATTATGGTGGATATATTGGCGGACATGATGATGTTTGAATTCGAATGGCAGTTCAACAAACACTTTGAACAGCATACGAGGGAGGTGCTGGAGACTCTCAAACAGTTGGTGGAGGACCCATTGGCCCTGTGGAGACACTGAGAAGGACGTTGGTGACGGTGCAGGAGCATGGTGATGTGTTGAAACGGTTGGAGGAAGCACTGTCGAGGCAGTGGAAGTAGAGGTGCTGAAGGTGGAGGACATGAATAAGGGCCTGAGAGCGAGGGTTGAGGAGCTGGAAATAGGTCGCGGAGGCAGAATCTGAGGATCGTGGGGCTGCCTGAGGGGGTGGATGGCCCAATGCCAATGGAGTATTTTTCAATGATGTTCACGAAGCTGATGAGGGACAACGCCCCCCCCCCCTCCCCCTTCGAGCTGGATAGGGCCCAGTGTGGAATGTGTGGGGGCCCGGTAAAACGGGCAAGGGTTTGGGCTCACTTGGAAGTGTCTGAGGGCTGATGTGGTGCTGCTGCAGGAGATCCACTTGTGGGCAAAGGACCAGTTAAGACTCCGTAAGGACTGGGTGGGTCAGGTGTTTCACTCGGACTTTGATAGTAGGGCCTGGGGGCAGAAATCCTGATTTCAGATGGACAAGGTGGTGGCTGATCAAGGGGGTAGATATTTCATGGTTGCAGGGGTATTGGAGGGGAAGTTGGTGGTTTTGGTGAATATATATGCTCCAAATTGGGATGATGTGGATTTTATGAAGAGGATGGTGGCGGCTATTCCGGACATGGATACATTGATTTTGGGGGGAGATTGAAGTACAGCCTTGAACCTGAAAGTGGATCAGTCCAAGCCGAAGTTGTTGACCCCTTCAGGGAGGACAAAGGTGCTGGCAGCGTTTATGGGAGAGATTGGGGAGGGGTGGGGGGAGGATTGGGGGGGTTGGGGGGGGGGGGGTGTCCACGGTGGTTTTTCTACCGGGGGGCAGGGAATTCTCCTTCCTTTCACTGGTGCATAAGGTCTACTTTCGGATCAATTTCTTTATATTGGGGAGGTATCTGTTGCCGGGGGTGAAGAGAGTGGAATATTTTGCGATTGTTTTCTCGGACCAGGCTCCGCACCTGGTGGCTGTGCTTTTGGACAAGGGGCTGGCCCCGTGGCCTGCCTGGAGTTTAGATGAGTGACTGTTAGTAGACCTGGGGTTTTGTGTGAAGTTGGCAAGGGTGAGTGACGAATACTTAGGGTTTACTAAGAATGGGAAGGTGTCGCCTTCGGTGTTTTGGGAGGCCTTGAAGATGGTGGTGAGAGGAGAGATAATTTCATATAAGACGTAGGTGGATAGGCAGGCAAAGGAGGGATGCCAGCGGCTGGTGGATGAAATTTTGGAGGTAGACGGTAAGTATTCGGAAGACGCAAAACCGCAGACGTAGTTTAATCTGTTGTCCACAGGTAAGGCGGCGCATCAACAGCGGCTCACAAAGGGGGCGATGTACGAATATGGGGGCCAGTCATTTGTTGGCTGAGATGGCAGACAGCCTCTTGGGAGATCATTCAGGTTCTGGATATGGGAGGTGGGCTGGTATCCACACCGGACAAAGAGAATGGGATGTTTGAGGCACTTGATGAATGGTTGTACAGGTCGGAACTGCCGGAGGATGAATCGGACACGGCGGATTTCTTGGAAGGATTGGAGCGTTCCGCAGTGGAGGAGGAGGATCGGGAAAGGTTAGAGGAGCTATTGGGGGTTGAAGAAGTTCGGAAGGGAGCATGTAGACTGGCAAGGCACCGGGTCCGGGGGCTTCCCGGTGGAATGTTATAAAAAGTTTGCCAAATGGTTAGTACCATTGTTGGTGGAGACATTTGAAGGAGGCATTGGGTCGCTTCCGGAGACAATGATGCAGACATCCAACACGCTTCTTTTAAAGAAATATAAGGAACTGGTGGATTGTAGGTTCATACTGGATGATCTCTTTACTGAATGTGGACGCAAAGATTTTGGCTCAGGTGTTGGCGCTCAGATTGGAGGATAATCTCCATCGGGTTGTTGGGCAGGATCAAACAGGATTTGTAAAGGGTAAGCAATTATTCTCTAATGTGCGGCGCCTGTTGAATGTGATTTTGTCCCCATCAGAAGGAGGAAACAGGAATGATGGTAGATGCAGAGAAGATCTTCGATAGAGGAGAATGGAATTATTTGTTCACAGTGTTGGAGCGGTTTGGGTTGGGGCCCAAGTTTGTGTCGTGGGTTGAGTTACTATATAAGGAATCTAAGGCCAGTATCCATACAAATAATGTGAGCTCGAAATATTTCCAGCTGCACAGGGGACCGAGGCAGGGGTGTCCTATGTCCCCTCTCCTGTTCGCGTTGATGATTGAGCCCACGGCCATCGCTTTGAGGAATTTGGATAAGTGGAGGGGGATAGTGAGGGAGCGGTGGAATATAGGGTGTCCCTGTACGCTGATGAACTTTTATTGTACATTGCGAATCCAGTCCCCATAATGGGGGACATAATGGCCCTGTTGAAATGGTTTGGGGGTTTTTCTGGATACAAGCTAAATGTGGAGAAAAGTGAGTGTTTTCCGGTTACTCTGCCGGAGAAGGGAGCTAATTTGGGGGTGTTGCCATTCCGTCTAATGGGCACTCACTTCAGGTACCTAGGGGTGCAGGTGGCCCGGGACTGGGCCCAGCTTCACAAATTGAACTTTACCAGTCTGGTGAATAGGGTTAAAGCCGATCTACGGAGGTGAGCCGAGTGCAATTTATGACGATGCAGATGAACATTTTGCCAATGTCTATCTTTTGTTTTTCCAAAAACATTTTTTCTAGGGGTGGAGAGATTGCGCTCGTCCTTCATATGGGCGGGCAAGGTAGCCAAAATTCAGAAAATGGTCTTGCAGAGGGGCAGGCAGTCGGGCTTGACGTTGCTGAGATTGATATATTACTATTGGGCGGGGAATCCGGAGAGGGTGTTGCGCTGGAGTGGTGACCAAGAGGCAGTTTGGGTTAAGATGGGGTCAGGTTCATATAGAGGGTCGGGGCTGCAGGCATTGGTGACGGCATCGCTCCAGGGAGATACTCGGGTAATTGGTGGTCGCTACACTGAAGGTATGGAGACAATTTTGGAGTCGGAAAGTTTCCATTATCTGCAGGTACGGGACTTTGCAGAAAAGTCTTCACATCTTTTCAGGAAGTGCTGCCATTGTTGCTGTTGGAAAGGGTTCTGTCACTCGTGCGGACAGAGGAGGAGAGTAATTAGAGAATTTACAGGAGGATCCTGGTGGATAATACTGCATCCCTGGAGGGGATTAAGGCCAAGTGGGAGGAGGAGTTGGGGTGGAATTGGAGGAGTGGGCAAAGTCATATTTAGGGTGTGAGACCTGCCAGAGCTGCAGACGGTTGAGAGGGCCGATGTATTAGCCTTGGCCTGGCTGATCACCTGCAGGTGGGTTGTATTGGAGTGGAGGTCAGCTTCTCCACCCAATGCCGCAATATGCGGATCTTATGCAGTTTCGACTTCTTGAAAAAATTAAGTACACCATGAGGGGTGCAATTGAGGGGTTCTACAAAAGATGTTTATTTTATACTTTAAAGGGCTCATCACTGTCAGCTGTCGGGGGTGTGTAAGGTTCTGGGTGTGTGTGGGTGTTATCGTTTTTGGTTTGTTTTCTTGTTTTGTACTTATCAAAAAATGTTCAATAAAAATATATATATTTTAAATTATCTTATGGTTAACAGCTAGATCTTATTTTAATATTGCAACTAGGTTGCAACCCTGGAAAGGATGTAATTTTGGGTGGCAAAAGGCCGCCATCTGTGACCCTGCAGCATTTCCCCCACCACTATGGAACTAATGGGAGGTACTATGGGTTTGGCTAGAGATTGTGGTTGGGAAAGATTGTAGTTGGGACATTGTGTGATGGGCCAGAGTTTAGAAAACTCCAAAGTATATCATGGAGTTCACCTGACCCACGACTTGTAATAGATTTTGGTTATGGGGAGCACAACGGTCCACTCTCCAGGTGTGATGCAACAGAGACCTTAAAAGTATTTTAAAAACAAAACAATGTTTATTCTATGAACCCAGTCAACATTTTATAAACACACAGTAAAATCTTATCAACTACCAACACACGTAACCCCACAGATACAATACTCTATGGGTAACCCTCAATACCTTTCCTAGCAACATCCATAAGTTAAACCCTTTTTACCAAAGACAGCAGGTTTAAATTCTTTGCAGAAACTGTATTACTTTGAAATCATCAAGTGAGCTGAAGACATTCTTTAGCTTGTAGAGAGAGAGATCAGAACAACTTCTTGCTTTGAATGCAGCTCTCCAACACTGACAACGAAACCAAAAACAGAGCCACAAAGCAGCTTTTCAGCTCAAAACGAAAGTAAAAGACAGAAAGACAGCCCAGCTCCACCCACACACTAACATCACTGCAGCTATTTGATAAACACTAATTTCTTAAAGGTACATCCACATGACAGTTGTCTGGGGCAAGAGCGGCCTCATGTTTCCTCATGGGATCTGTTGAAGCACTCTTGATCTCCCTGAACCACAAGGCTTCAGTCAATTCAGAAAATTCCCAGTCCTTCTCTGTTTATACCACAGTCTTCAGTCAGCCTTCTTTGGTAAGGAAGTGGGAAATGATTCCATTGCATTTTAACTGCCTTCCTTGCTGAATTCTGCTGGGCAGTAGTAATAGGTCCACAGAGGCAGAAGTCCCTTCACCAGAATTCCTTTTATTTACAAAACCAACAGTAGTTCAACCGTGTGCATTCAGCTTGCTGTCTACACTGGGAGTGCAGAGGATCTGACACCCCTGTTATACATCAAGAAGCGGTTCCCTGATTGGGCCATTAATCAGGGAACATGTATTCCAATTGGCCAATCTCAAAGGCCTGGTCTAAGTCATTACAGCAGTGAGTGTCAAAACTTCCTTGTCAGAGTCAAAACCATTGTCACAAGTGTGCACAACTGATGAAGCCCCTCCAGGAACAGCCAGCTCTCTGACTGGTCTGGCAGATTTTTGGGATGAGCTGCTGTCCTTAATAGGACCGCAGTCCTGACAGCAGCCACTTAATTGGCCACCGCCATCAAAATATTACTCAGTTTCCCCCTAATTTCAGTTCTGGCATAATTTCAGCTAATCACTGAGCAGGTTCAAAGCAGAAATCAATAGCTGAGATGATAAAAGGTATTGACAAAGTAGATGTAGAACGGATGTTTACTCTTGAGGGGAAATTTAGAATAAGAGGTCATAGTTTTAGGATAAGGTGTAGCAGATTTAAGACAGAGGTGGGGTGACACGGTGGCACAGTGGTTAGCACTTCTGCTTCACAGCGCCAGGGACCTGGGTTCAATTCCGGCCTCGGGTGCCTGACTTTGTGGAGTTTGCACATTTTCCTCATAACTGCGTGGGTTTCCACCGGGTGCTTCGGTTTCCTCCCACAGTCCAAAGACGTGCAGGTTAGGTGGATTGGCCATGATAAATTGCCCTTAGTGACCAAAGCGTTTAGGAGGGGTTATTGGGTTACGGGGACAGGGTGGAAGTGAGGGCGGTCGGTGCAGACTCGATGGGCCGAATGGCTTCCTTCTGCACTGTATGTTCTATGTCCATGGTAAATTGCCCCTTAGTGTCCAGGGATGTGTAGATTATGTTAGGGGGTTACAGGAGCAGGGTGGAAAAGTGGGCTTGGGTGGAGTGCTCTTTCAGAGGGTCGGTGCAGACTCGATGGGCCAAATAGCCTCTTTCTGCACTGTAGGGATTCAATGAATGCTATGAGGAGAAATTACTTCTCTCAAAGGGTTGTGTTCACTACCCCAGAGTGCGGTGATGCTGGGACATAATGGGTTGAAGGGTTGTGGAGAATGGGCAGGAAAGTGAAGTTCAGGTCGAGATGAGAAAAGCCATGGTCGTATTGAATGACGAAACAGGCCCGAGAGTCTGAATTACCTAAATCTGCTCCTAGTTCTTATGTTCTTAGTTCTGGAAACTACTGACATCAAGAGATGTGGGGATATTGGGGGAAAGTGGCATAAGAGGAAAATGATCAGCCGTAATCTGTTTGAATGGCAGAACAGGCTTGACAGGCTAATCCTGCTCCCATTTCCTATGTTCCTATATTTCAATGCCCTCACCATGTGGGGAGTGAGAGCAACCATTCTACTTTTTATATCACTGAACTTTTTGAGTTCTTCACTATTTTAATTTCTCGGTTTCCTATGATCAGGTCATTCACCAATGGGAATTTGAACAATATGAGTTGTGGTTTTTTACAAATAAATATTTTTATTCTCCTCCTTTTTCACATTTTCTCCCAAATTTACACTCACCAACAATAAACAATATTGTGGGCAGCACGGTAGCACAAGTGGATAGCACTGTGGCTTCATGGGGCCAGGGTCCCAGGTTCGATTCCCCGCTGGGTCACTGTCTGTGTGGAGTCTGCACATTCTCCCCGTGGGTGCGTGGGTTTCCTCACACAGTCCAAAGACATGCAGGTTAGGTGGATTGGCCATGATAAATTGCCCTTAGTTACCAAAAAGGTTAGGAAGGGTTATTGGGTTACAGGGATAGGGTGGAAGTGAGGGCTTAAGTGGGTCGGTGCAGACTCGATGGGCCGAATAGCCTCCTTCTGAACTGTATGTTGTAATAAGCCATAATGAATGCAATGTCAATCCCCATATCAATAACAGCAAACCCATCCTCCCACCAAACCCCCAAACAGCAGCCCGCATGTTAACATTAACAAAAAGGAATCAGGAATCACCCATAGTCACCATTAACACATACAGTCTCCCTCCCCCCAACCGTCCCTGCCCACCCCCAATGTTTGATGTAATCCAATTCTCGAAAGTGCATAACGAATAACGCCCATGAATTGTAGAACCCCTCCATCCTTCCCTTCAGTTCAAAGAGTTGTGGTTTTATACTATGCTGACTATGACACATTTGCCCATGTATAAAAATGTATTTCATTAAATTGAGGCATTCGAGTGTGTCATGTGATCAGAAATAAGAAACAGATAACACCACGGAGCTTTGCAGTTTCAGCTTTCTTCTTTGTCCATGTGACAAACTCAATGCATGTATCCTGAGGTAATGAAGAACAGATAAAGCTGAAATTCAGCTCTGCTGAGCTATCTTATCATTCCAGACACTCACTTCAGCTGCACTTTGCTTAATTGAGTGAGAACACAGGTTGGTCATTTGTTTTCTTTAACAATATAAGAAAGGTAGTTCTCAGAATTGGGCACTTCACTTCTCTCCAATTTAATTATTTTCCAGTAACAGGCAATGTAATTTGATAATTAAGTGCTCTGGTAATATGTGGCCAATTCAAGAGTGAGCAGGACATTTTACTTTAAATAAGACTTGCTGTGCACTGGGCAAACTCTTCATTTCCTGAAATTCTGTTACAAGTTATTAGACAGCAACAGAAAAAAATAATAGACCAACTGGATATTACAGGATTTTCATATTTTCCTCTATTTACACGTGTCAGTGTTTTATTAATGTATACATAAGAACAGAAGAACTAGGAGCAGGAGTAGGCCATTTGGCCCCTCGAGCCTGCTCCACCATTCAATGAGATCATGGCTGATCTTTTGTGGACTCAGCTCCACTTTCCGGCCCAAACACCATAACCCTTAATCCCTTTATTCTTCAAAAAACTATCTATCTTTATCTTAAAAACATTTAATGAAGGAGCCTCCACTGCTTCACTGGGCAAGGAATGCCATAGTTTCACAACCCTTTGGGTGAAGAAGTTCCTCCTAAACTCAGTCCTAAATCTACTTCCCCTTATTTTGAGGCTATGCCCCCTAGTTCTGCTTTCACCCGCCAGTGGAAACAACCTGCCCGCATCTATCCTATCTATTCCCTTCATAATCTTATATGTTTCTATAAGATCCCCCCTCATCCTTCTAAATTCCAACGAGTACAGTCCCAGTCTACTCAACCTCTCCTCGTAATCCAACCCCTTCAGCTCTGGGATTAACCTAATGAATCTCCTCTGCACACCCTCCAGTGCCAGTACGTCCTTTCTCAAGTAAGGAGACCAAAACTGAACACAATACTCCAGGTGTGGCCTCACTAACACCTTATACAATTGCAGCATAACCACCCTAGTCTTAAACTCCATCCCTCTAGCAATGAAGGACAAAATTCCATTCGCCTTCTTAATCACCTGTTGCACCTGTAAACCAACTTTTTGTGACTCATGCACTAGCACACCCAGGTCTCTCTGCACAGCAGCATAGAACATAGAACATAGAACGATACAGCGCAGTACAGGCCCTTCGGCCCACGATGTTGCACCAAAACAAAAGCCATCTAACCTACACTATGCCATTATCATCCATATGCTTATCCAATAAACTTTTAAATGCCCTCAATGTTGGCGAGTTCACTACTGTTGCAGGTAGGGCATTCCACGGCCTCACCACTCTTTGCGTAAAGAACCTACCTCTGACTTCTGTCCTATATCTATTACCCGTCAGTTTAAAGCTATGTCCCCTCGTGCCAGCCATTTCCATCCGCGGGAGAAGTCTCTCACTGTCCACCCTATCTAACCCCCTGATCATTTTGTATGCCTCTATTAAGTCTCCTCTTAACCTTCTTCTCTCCAACGAAAACAACCTCAAGTCCATCAGCCTTTCCTCATAAGATTTTCCCTCCATACCAGGCAACATCCTGGTAAATCTCCTCTGCACCCGCTCCAAAGCCTCCACGTCCTTCCTATAATGCGGTGACCAGAACTGTACGCAATACTCCAAATGCGGCTATACCAGAGTTTTGTACAGCTGCAACAAGACCTCCTGACTCCGGAACGCAATCCCTCTACCAATAAAGGCCAACACTCCATAGGCCTTCTTCACAACCCTATCAACCTAGGTGGCAATTTTCAGGGATCTATGTACATGGACACCTAGATCCCTCTGCTCATCCACACTTCCAAGAACTTTACCATTAGCCAAATATTCCGCATTCCTGTTATTCCTTCCAAAGTGAATCACCTCACAGTTCTCTACATTAAACTCCATTTGCCACCTCTCAGCCCAGCTCTGCAGCTTATCTATGTCCCTCTGTAACCTGCTACATCCTTCCACACTGTCGACAACACCACCGACTTTAGTGTCGTCTGCAAATTTACTCACCCACCCTTCTGCGCCTTCCTCTAGGTCATTGATAAAAATGACAAACAGCAACAGCCCCAGAACAGATCCTTGTGGTACGCCATTTGTAACTGATTTCCATTCTGAACATTTCCCATCAACCACCACCCTCTGTCTTCTTTCAGCTAGCCAATTTCTGATCCACATCTCTAAATCACCCTCAATCCCCAGCCTCCGTATTTTCTGCAATAGCCTACCGTGGGGAACCTTATCAAACGCTTTACTGAAATCCATATACACCACACCAACTGCTCTACCCTCATCTACCTGTTCAGTCACCTTCTCAAAGAACTCGATAAGGTTTGTGAGGCATGACCTACCCTTTACAAAGCCATGCTGACTATCCCATATCATATTATTCCTATCTAGATGATTATAAATCTTGTCTCTTATAATCCCCTCCAAGACTTTACCCACTACAGACGTGAGGCTCACCGGTCAATAGTTGCCGGGGTTGTCTCTGCTCCCCTTTTTGAACAAAGGGACCACATTTGCTATCCTCCAGTCCTCTGGCACTATTCCTGTAGCCAATGGTGACATAAAAATCAAAGCCAAAGGTCCAGCAATCTCTTCCCTGGCCTCCCAGAGAATCCTAGGATAAATCCCATCAGGCCCCGGGGACTTATCTATTTTCAGCCTGTCCAGAATTGCCAACACCTCTTCCCTACGTACCTCAATGCCATCTATTCTAATAGCCTGGGTCTCAGCATTCTCCTCCACAACATTATCTTTTTCCTGAGTGAATACTGACGAAAAATATTCATTTAGTATCTCGCCTATCTCTTCAGACTCCACACACAACTTCCCATCCCTGTCCTTGACTGGTCCTACTCTTACCCTAGTCATTCGCTTATTCCTGACATACCTATAGAAAGCTTTTGGGTTTTCCTTGATCCTACCTGCCAAATACTTCTCATGTCCCCTCCTTGCTCGTCTTAGCTCTCTCTTTAGATCCTTCCTCGCTACCTTGTAACTATCCATCGCCCCAACTGAAACTTCACACCTCATCTTCACATAGGCCTCCTTCTTCCTTTTAACAAGAGATTCCACTTCTTTGGTAAACCACGGTTCCCTCACTCTACGCCTTCCTCCCTGCCTGACCGGTACGTACTTATCAAGAACACGCAGTAGCTGATCCTTGAACAAGCTCCACTTATCCAGTGTGCCCAACACTTGCAGCCTACTTCTCCAACCTATCCCCCCCAAGTCACGTCTAATGGCATCATAATTGCCCTTCCCCCAGCTATAACTCTTGCCCTGCGGTGTATACTTATCCCTTTCCATCACTAACGTAAACGTCACCGAATTGTGGTCACTGTCCCCAAAGTGCTCTCCTACCTCTAAATCCAACACCTGGCCAGGTTCATTACCCAAAACCAAATCCAACGTGGCCTCGCCTTCTGTTGGCCTGTCAACATATTGTGTCAGGAAACCCTCCTGCACACACTGTACAAAAAACGACCCATCTAATGTACTCGAACTATATCTTTTCCAGTCAATATTTGGAAAGTTAAAGTCACCCATAATAACTACCCTGTTACTTTCGCTCTTATCCAGGATCATCCTCGCCACCCTTTCCTCTACATCCCTAGAACTATTTGGAGGCCTATAGAAAACTCCCAACAGGGTGACCTCTCCTTTCCTGTTTCTAACCTCAGCCCATACTACCTTGGAAGATGAGTCCCCATCTAGCATCCTCTCCGCCACCGTAATACTGCTCTTGACTAGCAGCGCCACACTTCCCCCTCTTTTGCCTCCTTCTCTGAGCTTACTAAAACACCTAAACCCCGGAACCTGCAACATCCATTCCTGTCCCTGCTCTATCCATGTCTCCGAAATGGCCACAACATCGAAGTCCCAGGTACCAACCCATGCTGCCAGTTCCCCTACCTTATTTCGTATACTCCTGGCATTGAAGTAGACACACTTCAAACCACCTACCTGAACACTGGCCCCCTGCTGCGACGTCAAATCTGTGCTCCTGACCTCTATACTCTCATTCTCCCGCACCCTAAAATTACAATCCAGGTTCCCATGCCCCTGCTGCATTAGTTTAAACCCCCCCAAAGAGCACTAACAAATCTCCCCCCAGGATATTTGTGCCCCTCAGGTTCAGATGTAGGCCATCCTGTCTGTAGAGGTCCCACCTTCCCCAGAAAGAGCCCCAGTTATCCAGAAATCTGAATCCCTCCCGCCTGCACCATCCCTGTAGCCACGTGTTTAATTGCTCTCTCTCCCTATTCCTCATCTCATTATCACGTGGCACAGACAACAACCTAGAGATAACAACTCTGTTTGTTCTAGTTCTGAGCTTCCATCCTAGCTCCCTGAAAGCCTGCCTGACATCCTTGTCCCCTTTCCTACCTATGTCGTTAGTGCCAATGTGGACCACGACTTGGGGCTGCTCCCCCTCCCCCTTAAGGACCCGGAAAACACGATCCGAGACATCACGTACCCTTGCACCTGGGAGGCAACATACCAAACGTGAGTCTCTCACGCTCCCACAAAATCTCCTATCTGTGCCCCTGACTATCGAGTCCCCAATTACTAATGCTCTGCTCCTCTCCCCCCTTCCCTTCTGAGCAACAGGGACAGACTCCGTGCCAGAGGCCCGTACCCCATGGCTTACCCCTGGTAAGTTCCACCCCCCCCCCCACAAGTATCCAAAGCGGTATACTTGTTTCTCAGGGGAACGACCGCAGGGGATCCCTGCACTGACTGCTTCTTCCCAGTCCCTCTTACAGTTACCCATCTATCTCCAATCTTTGGTGTAACTCATTCCCTGAAGCTGCTATCTATGACCCCCTCTGCCTCCCGAATGATCCGAAGTTCTTCCAACTCCAGCTCCAGTTCCCTAACTCGGTCTTGGAGGAGCTGGAGATGGCAGCACTTCCTGCAGTTAAAATCAGCAGGGACACTAACGGCATCCCTCACCTCAAACATCCTGCAGGAGGAACATTGCACCCCCTTCCCTGCCATCCCTCTAACTTTCAACCAAGATCTGGCTAACAACTAAATTTTTTTTAAAAAATAATAATAATACAATATGGAACTTACCTCACACCAATGGGTTTTATTATTAGGTTAGAGAAGGAAGGCGGGTGGGAGACACTACACGTGTAGTGTCTCGGGTTTCCTCTCCACCAGAATTTATTGGTGAGGGACTTCCCAGAAGTCCGCGGGTCGAACTTCCTGTTCCCGCCCTAAAAAAAAAATTTTTTTTTAAAATACAACAGCAGCAAAGAGGAACAGAAACGGGACCAGGTAAGTGTTTACTTAAATACTCACCCACCAGCAGCCCCTGCACTCCGCTCCCGCTGAAACTCCAAGAGATGCTCCTGTAAAGTAAGTTATTTTAAACTTCAATACTCACCCACCAGCAGCCTCTGCACTCCGCTCCCGCTGAAACTCCAAGTGATTGCCCCTGCAAGGTAAGTTATTTTAAACTTCAATACTCACCTACCGGCAACCCCTGCACGCCACTTCCCAGAAGTCCGCGGGTCGAACTTCCTGTTCCTGCCTTAAAAAATAAAAAAAAATACAACAGCAGCAAAGAGGAACAGAAACGGGACCAGGTAAGTGTTTACTTAAATACTCACCCACCAGCAGCCCCCGCACTCCGCTCCCGCTGAAACTCCAAGTGATTGCCCCTGCAAGGTAAGTTATTTTAAACTTCAATACTCACCCACCACCAGCCTCTGTACTCCGCTCCCGCTGAAACTCCAAGCATGTTTTACAAATGAATCTCACATGCCTTTTTTCACTGGACACATCTTCTTCCACGTGATACAGGTGGCTGTGCTCAGTGTACTGTGACAGAAGTGCAGTCACAACTCTCACCAAGCCTCATCCATAAGCTAATTACCCACCCCTTGCCCTTATGCATGCAGACTAGCGGGCAGTTTACAATGAGCTCCCTGAAGGCTCAGGCAGCTACAATCTTGCTCAAAAGATATTTCCAGATAGAAAATGCCACAAGCTATTTCTAATGCAACTACAAACAACTGACAGCAATAAGAAGAACAAAGAACAATATAGCACAGCAACAGGCCCTTCGGCCCTACAAGCCTGCGCCAACCATGGTACCTGCCTAAACTTAAACTGAGCACTTACGGAGTCGGTATCCTTCCATTCCCACCCCATTGATATATTTCTCTAGATGTCCCTTAAATGCCGCTATCGTACCTGCTCCCACCACCTCCCCAGGCAGCACGTTCCATACATTTACCACCCTCTTTGTAAAAAAACTTGCCTCACACATCTGTTCTAAACTTTTCCCCACGCACTTTAAACCCATGTCCCCAAGTACTTGACTCTCCTACCCTAGGAAAGAACATCTGACTATCCACTCTGTCCATGCCACTCATAATCTTGTAGATCTCTATCAGGTCGCCTCTCAACCTTCGTTGTTCCAGTGAGACCAAACCAAGTTTATCTAACCTCTCCTCATAGCTAATGCCCTCCATCCCAGGTAACATCCTAGTAAACCGCTTCTGTACCCTTTCCAAAGCATCCACAACCTTCTGGTAGTGTGGCGACCAGAATTGTACACAATATTCCAAATGAGGCCTAACTAAAGTCCTGAACAGCTGCAACATGACTTGCCAATTTTTATATTCAGTGCCCCGACCAATGAAGGCCAGCATGCCGTATGCCTTCTTGACGACCTTATCCACATGCGTTGCCGCATTCAGTGATCGGTGGACATGCACGCCCAGATCTCTCTGCCTGTCAGTATTCGCAAGAGTTCTACCATTTAATGTATAATTCTTACATGCATTGGACCTTCCAAAGTGCATTACCTCACACTTTTCCAGATTAAACTCCATCTGCCATTTCTCCGCCCAAGACTCCAACCAGTTTATATCCTGCTGTATCCTCTGACAATCCTCTCCACTATCCGCAACTCCACCAATTTTTGTGTCGTCTGCGAACGTACTAATCAGACCAGCTACATTTTCTTCCAAATAATTTATATACACCACGAACAACAAAGGCCCCAGAACTGATCCCTGTGGAAAGCCTTCCATTCACAAAAGCACCCTTCTCCTGCTACCCTCTGTCTTCTGTGCCCAAGACAGTTCTGTATCCAACTTGCCAGCTCTCATCTAATCCCATGTGACTTCGCCTTACTGAAGTCCATGTATACAACATCTACTGCCTTTCCCTCATCTATCAACTTTGTCACTTCCTCGAAAAACCCGATCAAATTAGTGAGGCATGACCTTCCCTTCACAAAATCATGCTGTCGATCACTAATAAGTCCATTTGTTTCCAAATGTGAGTAAATCCTATCTCTAAGAATCGTCTCCAATAATTTCCCTACCACTGACTTAAGGGTCACCGGCCTATAATTTCCTGGATTATCCCTGTTGCCCTTCTTAAACAATGGAACAAAAACGGCTACTCTCCAGTCCTCTGGAACTTTACCTATCGCCAATGAGTATACAAAGATTACTGTCAAGGCCCCAGCAATTTCTTCTTTATTCTGGGGTAGATCCCATCAGACCCTGGGGACTTATCTACTTTACTGCTTTTTAAAATGCCCAACACCACCTCTTTATTAGTATCAACATGACTCAGAATATCAATACATTCTACCCTATACTCCTCATCCACCAAGTCCTTCTCTTTGGTGAATACTGAGGCAAAGTAGTCATTTAACATCTCTCCCATTTCGTCTGGTTCCATACATAGATTCCCTCCAATATCCTTGAATGGACCAACCCTTTCTCTGGCAACCCTCTTGCTCTTTAAGGCATTATAAAATGCCTTAGAATTTTCCTTAATCCTGTTTGCCAATGATATTTCATGACCCCTTTTAACCTTCCTAACTCCTACCTTCAGTTCCTTTCTACTTGCTTTATATTCTTCAAGGGCTTCATCTGTCCTAAGCCTTTTAGACCTTACAAATGCTTCCTTTTTCTTCCTACAAGATTCATAATATCCCTCATTATCCAGGGTTCCCTATACTTGCCACCCTTATCTTTCATCGTCACAGATACATGCCGATCCTGAATTCTAATCAACTCCCAATACCCCTAACTCTTTTTATCCCACAGGTGGCATAGTGGTTAGCACTGCTACTTCACAGTGCCAGGGACCCGGGTTCAATTCCAGCCTTGGGTCACTGTCTGTGTGGAGTTTGCATGTTCTCCCCGTGTCTGCTTGGGATTCCTCCGGGTGCTCTGGTTTCGTCCCACAGTCCAAAGATACTAATAATAATCGCTTATTGTCACAAGTAGGCTTTAATGGAGTTACTGTGAAAAGCCCCTAGTCGCCACATTCCGGCGCGGGAGGCCGGTACGGGAATTGAACCCACGCTGCTGCCTTGTTCTGCATTACAAGCCAGCTATTTGGCCCAGTGTGCTAAACCAGCCCCATGTGCTGATTAGGTGGACTGGCCATGGTAAATTGCCCCTTAGTGTCTGGGGTTGTGCGTGGGGCTGGCCTAGAAGGTCGTCTCTGTTAGTATGTTCATTAGTTAGGTGGGGTTACGGGGTTGCAGGGCTAGGGTGAGGTGGGGTTACGGGGTTGCAGGGCTAGGGTGAGGTGGGGTTACGGGGTTGCAGGGCTAGGGTGAGGTGGGGTTACGGGGTTGCAGGGCTAGGGTGCGGTGGGGTTACGGGGTTGCAGGGCTAGGGTGAAGGTGGGGTTACGGGGTTGCAGGGCTAGGGTGAGGTGGGGTTACGGGGTTGCAGGGCTAGGGTGAGGGGGGGTTACGGGGTTGCAGGGCTAGGGTGAAGGTGAGCCCTGTTATTTTGATGCTGACTGCAAAATCCAGGCCTTTGTTTCTTTTCTGTCTTCATTTGATTCATTAAAAAGGCAGATAGTTAAGGCAGTTGATGATCCTAATTTGATGCAGGAAAGCAAGACATTGGGATGCTTTAATCTTTTGTTGTGACAATACACTAAAAATAAATAGGGCATCATTCATTAAAACAATTATGTTTAAGTTGATGAAATAGAGCTGTGCAAAACTATGAGGGCACGATTCAGTGATTGTGTTGTGCCCGGCGCGGAGCCAGATGTTCCGGGTGAATCCCGTGAGAGCCCCAAATTGGGCTCAGCACCAAGCAACGGGTCGATAGCTAGTAATCCAACACGCTCCACTGGTGTGATCTGGATCTCACCTTCACTGAGCAAGATCCATATCTGTATATTTAAATGAGCCATTTGGCCACACCTTCAAGACCTCGCCAGGGCACCGTTTAGTACTGGTCTATACAAATGTGGACCGGCTTGATGGCACTTTGGAGTCTTGCAGGGCATTACAGACCCCCACGTGGTCGGGAGAGGGCAGGGTAGTACAATCCCCTGGCACCTGGATTCCTTGGCAGTGCCATCCTGTTGGCACTGCCAGGGACACTTCCAGGGTGCCAGGTTGGCAGTGTCAGTCTGCCCGGTGTCAGGTTGGCACTGCCAGAGATCAGGCCCAGGGTAGTTCCCAGGGGCCTCAACAAGGTTGTGGATGAGGGGGTTGGCAAAAAGTGGAGGGTGGAAAGATTGGGGCTGCCACTCAAAATGATGCCCTGAAAAGCGAGGAACTGTTCCTGCTGATGAAATCAGGTCACCAGCAGGAAATCTCTCCAAGTGTGGCCTCGGTGGGAGAATCACCCAGATGCCAAACAAAAACAGCAAATTGCTGTTGAATAGTAGGGTGATTCTTGGTGTTGCAGCCACCAAGAAACACCCTACCAAACACACCCAAAAGCGGACTTAAACTTTTGTCCGTTTTATGAAGTAAATCAGGGACATAACCTGTCGCTGTTTAAGAAATGATAAAATACTAGCCAGAGCTGTGATAAATTCCCTAATTATATATTTACTTTTAAACTTTCAATACTTGTTTAACAAAGTATTTTACCAATTCTGTGACAAATAGTTTAGGCAGGAGTGAATAACTTTTTTTTCCTTTTCTGTATAGTAAGAAATCCTGGTTACTTTGAAGTTGTGTAAGCCCAAATACCAGGAAATGGTTCTTTTCGTCAAGACATATGAACCTCTGGACAGGCTGCTGTTTTGAGCGATGGATGCTCATTTGCCAAATTCCTCCAAACAAGAGGTGGAACTGTTTTTGCTGGAGTGGAGATCACCTTGCAAAAGGTAGGTAATGCAGAGAGTTAATTGGATAAGAGTGACTTCCTGGACGAGATTCAATCAACCAGAGAGCTCAGGGAGCAGGTTCCTGGGCCTTTCCCTATCCAATTAGAGCTGGGTTTTTATTTTGTTTCTGTTTTTTTGCCCTTCCCAGGGTATCACATAGTTTTTGGTGGGATGGGGCGTACACATTGGGATATACAAAGTATCAGAATTGCTTGGGGAAGGCTGGATGGCCTAGAAGGTGTTCTTTTGATTGTCATGTTTGTATGTTCAATAGTGTTGACACACACATACATTCCTACACATACAGCCCTACAAAGAACATGATGTGACGTAATTTGCAAGCTGGTGCTCGCTAGTAATGAGTTTTTTTATTTCTACCCAACTGAGGCATTAAATAAAGCTACAGCAATTTTTAATGTAATTCAACATTGCTTAATATTTAAACAATAATATTCTTTTAAAATCAATGCCTACATTTGTACTTTCGAAGACAGATTCAGAAGAATGGTATGAATTAAGTTTTCATGTGTTTGGAATCTGGAGCTTTTGTCACTGGCATTATGTCTATTTTATTTCAGTGTTTTTCCATCATTGTGCACATAAATCAGTAACATTTACAATAAACAAATCTTACTCGGCTGAATGCCCATTCTTACACTATTTCCGATATCAGGGAGTAAAACACCCTCTGTTCCCACATGTAATATTAAGCTATTTAACTTAAGCTATTGCATCCAATATTTATGGAAAATAATGCAGCTAATTCCCTTGGACAGTAAATCCTTTTACATTTCCACTGGCATGTTTTGATATTTATGACCAGTAGGAGCAGGTTTTATTGACTTACATGAATGATGCGACCATCGTTTCACACGAGACAGAGAGTTGAAGTGAACAGTGGCTTTAATCGACTAGAACACTGTCTGCCTGCGACTGCTCTGCTAGTGAGGGCCGCCTACAGGGCAGCTGCTCTTTATACCTCCCCTCAAGGGGGCGGAGCCAGGGGCGGAACCCACAAGGGCACCAACATGATACATTCTATGTAATATCGTACAATGGTCCATAGGTGGAGCCCACATGGGCAACAGCATGATATAGTGTAATACAGTGGTGAATGGTTGGTACAATACGTTCACCACATTCACCCCTGTTAAAAAAATTAAGTCTGGCGGGGGTGAAGGGTTCACAGGTTCAGTCTGTCCGGTGCCCTGATCGTGCACTGCGATCGCCGGAGCTCTGGTATCGCAGCTGGCCCGGGTGTCGAACTCATCGGTGCGGGCATGGGTGGTGAGCTCGACCACCGCGCGCATCGTGGCTCTGGCAATATCTGCCTTGATGCGGCTGAAGGCCTGGCGGGTCTCAGTCGCCAGTGGGAAGATGGTAGCTTTGATCAGTGGGCGGGCTTTGTCTGCAGAGTTGGGGACCCTTTGGGCGTAATAGGAGAAGAACCGGAGGCACCTTTTCAGGGCCTTGGGGCAGTGGGGAAGGGGGAGTTGCAGGAGGGGGCGCATACAGTCGGGGTCGGGCCCTAGAACTCCGTTTTCCACAATGTAGCCGAGGATGGCTAGTCTGGTTGTGCGGAAAATACATTTCTCCTTGTTGTACGTGAGGTTTAGGGTTTGGGCAGTTTGGAGAAATTTCTGGAGGTTGACGTTGTGGTCCTGGCCGCAGATGGTGAAGTTGTCCAAGTACGGAAATGTGGCCCGCAGCCCGTACTGGCCCACCATTCGGTCCATCGTTCTTTGGAAGACCGAGACCGCGTTTGTAACGCCGAAGGGAACCCAGAGGAAGTGGAAGAGGCGGCCGTCTGCCTCAAAGGCCGTGTAGTGGCAGTCCTCCGGATGGATTGGGAGCTGATGGTATGCAGACTTCAGATCCACTGCGGAGAACACCCGGTAGTGTGCAATCTGATTGACCATGTCTGATATCCGGGGAAGGGGGTGCGCATCGAGGTGCATGTACCAGTTTATGGTTTGGCTGTAATTTACAACCATGCGGTTCTTTTCCCCGGTCCTGATGACCACCACCTAAGCTCTCCAGAGGCTATTGCTGGCCTCGATGATCCCTTCCCGCAAGAGTCGCTGGACCTCGGACCTGATAAAAGTCCTGTCCTGGATGCTGTACCGCCTGCTTCTGGTGGCAACTGGCTTACAGTCGCCGATGAGATTTGCGAAGAGCGGGGTAGGGTCGACCTTCAGGGTCACGAGGCTACATATGGTGAGTGGGGGTAGGGGCCCGCCGAACTTCAGGGTTAGGCTCCTGAGGTTGCACTGGAAGTCCAGTCCCAACAGGAGAGGAGCGCAGAGATCGGGGAGTACAGATAGTTTAAAGTTGGCGTACTCGGCGCCCTGTATCGCGAGGTTTGCGACAGTGTACGCCCGGATCTGCACTGAGTGCGATCCAGAAGTGAGGGAGATTGTTTGAAGTGCGGGGAAGATTTGGAGCGAGCAACGCCTTATAGTGTCTGGGTGAATGAAGCTCTCCGTGCTCCCGGAGTCAAACAGGCAGGGCGTTTCATGTCCATTGACTCGGACGGTCATCATGGAGTTCCGGAATTGTTTTGGTCGTGACTGGTCGAGGGTGACCGCGCCGAATTGCGGGTAGCCGGCATGGTCGGAGGTGATGGGGTGGTCCCAAGATGGCTGCCCCCGTCGGTCGCACGTGTCGAGCGGCGTTGCAGATGGCGGCCAAGATGGCAGCCCCCGTCGGTCGCAAGTTTCGGGCGGCGAGGAACATGGCGTCCAAGATGACGGCCCCGATGAGTCGCACGTGGCGGGCCGCGTGGGAGACGGTGACCAAGATGGCGGCCCCCGTGAGTCGTACATGGTGTGCGGGGTTGAAGATGGCTGCTCCCACGGACAACACGAGGCAGGCGACGCGTCCTGAGGGCAAGGAGCCAGCAAGCACGCAGCCACACTGCGGGGTCTGCGGGCCTGTAAGTCTGAGAATCAGGCCTGCGACTTCGAGGATTTGGACCTGGCCAGGCAAACTTTGGCGAAGTGTCCCTTTTTGTCGCAGTCGCTGCAGTTTGCGTTCCGAGCCGGGCAGCGCTGCCTGGGGGTGCTGGTGCGGGCCGCAGAAATAGCAGGGTAGCCCCCACAGGTTGGGCGTGCAGCCGCGCGGCACAGGCCTGGGGTACTCTCTGGTCGGGGGTCCACGAGGGGGTTGCGTGCTCAGACGGGAACGCGTTGAGGCTTTGGAACGCTACTTCTAGGGAGTTGGCTACTTTTACCGTCTCTTCTAGGTCTAGGGCGCCTTTCTCGAGCAGGCGCTGTCTGACGTAGTTGGACCTGACTCCAGCCACGTAGGCGCACGGACGGCGAGTTCCATATGTTGAGAGGCCGTGACGGCCTGGTAGTTGCCGCTTCGCGCGAGGACTTTAAGGTCACGTAGGTACTCCTTCAGAGATTCCCTGGGGCGTTGGCGGCAAGTGGTGAGGAGATGCTGCGCGTACACCTCATTCACCGGCCTCACGTATAGGCGCTTCAGCATCGCGAGGGCGTTCGCGTATGTGGAGGCTTCCTCGAGTTGTACAGAGATTCGATGGCTCACCCGGGCGTGGAGTAGGCTCAGCTTCTGATCGTCGGTGACGGAAGGCGAGGAGGAGGCGGCGAGGTAGGCCTCGAAACATCGGAGCCAGTGTGAAGAAATCCGTTTGGCTTCCGCAGCCTGTGGGTCGAGTTCCAGTCGGTCAGGTTTGAGGGCCGATTCCATTGTAGTGTTGTAGTCGATTAAATTGATGCGACCTTCAATTCACGCGAGGCAGAGAGTTGAAGTGAACAGTGGCTTTCATCGACTAGAACAGTGCCTGCCTGCAACTGCTCTGCTAGTGAGGGCCGCCTACAGGGCAGCTGCTCTTTATACCTCCCCTCAAGGGGGCGGAGCCAGGGGCGGAACCCACAAGGGCACCAACATGATACATTCTGTGTAATATCGTACAAAGGTCCATAGGGGGAGCCCACATGGGCAACAGCATGATATAGTGTAATACAGTGGTGAATGGTTAGTACAATACGTTCACCACAATGAACAATAAAAGATTAATGCTCAGAGTTTAGTCTAAAAGAAGTAGTAATTCCATTACCATTGCAATGTTATTTCAGTTTCGATGTGGGTCGGTTAGCTCAGTTGGGGCAGCTGGTTTGTGATGCAGAGCAAGGCCAACAGCGCAGGTTCAATTCGTGTACTGGCTGGGGTTATTCATGAAGGCCCCGCCTTCTCAATCTCGCCCCTTGCCCGAGGTGTGGTGATCCTCACGTTAAAACACCACCAGTCAGCTCTCCCCCAAAAGGGGAGAACAGACTCTGGGACTACGGTGACTTTCATTTCAGTTTGAAGTTGGGCAAATTAATTGAATGTGCTTTCAGTTAATGTGAGTAAACATATTTCATTGTCATATAGTTCTATGAAATGTAAAGACAAAAATGGAAAGGAAATTATTTTAGAATTCCTTTCCCATTTCTTAATTTGCATTTTAGAAAATGCACGACAAGTGTGAAGTATAAATAAATACTAAGTACAAATATGAATCAAATAGTGACTATTAATATTAGGAAAATATGTTCGAAAATGATCATTGTGTAACAAATATTTTACATTGTGATAGGGGTACATGAATCAGACATTTCAACTCAACACTTTCTTTCTTGAACCAAGCTCTGTGACCAGTTGGAAAGAAGTGACAGTGTATAAAGCCTTAGCTCAATGCTAAACTGCAACTAATTTAATCACAAGGGGTTACCTATCAGGTTTCATGCTGATGTACATGACAACAAATACAATTCATACAATTAAAAAGACATGCATGGCAAACGTGAGCAATTTTGCCTCATCAGACATTTCTGAAACCTTCCTTTGAAAGAAAGAGTGAAGCAGACACATGCAAGAAAGGAGATATATCCTAGCATTATAGCAAGTGTTACATAGGAATTTTCATCACGTAATAACAAAATGATTTTGGTAGTGTTTCTATTTTGCACAGCTTTTGAAATATTCAAAGTTGAGCTTATATTAATGGAATGGATACCCAAAGGATAAAAACGCACTAAGCAGAACATTGGAACCTAAAAATATTGGCAAAGCACCATGAGACTCGGACGTGCTCTTGTAGCCATGTTATTTATATAGCTAGTCCAGTTCAGTTTCTGGTCAATGGTACCCCCCAGGATGTTGATAGTGGTGGATTCAGCGATGGTAATGCCATGGAATGTCAAGCCCACGTGGCAAAATGCATTGAAAAGGACACTCGCACAGGTATCCTTTGTGAGCATCAGAAGAAACTGAACAAGTCCTGTCACTGTATTGTAGCCACTTGAGTTGGCCACTTCCCAACTTAAAATGGAGAACCGCAAAGGCTGAAGGGAAATTCAGCCAACACAGGCAAAGACTAGCAAATACAGAAATCATGTGTATTGAGACCTGTAAGGAACCAGACAGCACTGAAACCAGCAGCCATCTACATAGTAATGAGCGATTCCCAGGCACAATGGCAACAGTTAAGGTAAACAAAGCCAAGCCAGGCCCCTCGGCGCCAGCAGGAGCCAAGACAAAGGAACGCCAACGAACATTTAGGGACCACCTAGCGATCAGGGAGCCGCTCCAGCATTGGAGAAATCGATCCAAGTGATCGGAAAGTAGTCCAATCACTTGGAACCAGGTACGGGCTCCGCCCTGAAGGGCGGGAAGCCCCTGGGGACTATAAAGTAAAGCCCCCAAGTTCAAATCGTCCTTCTTTGGCAGGGTCACTCAGCAACTTGAACCAACCCTCGACAGTGACCGGTCTTGTTGCCACCAAGCAAGTAAGTCTCCAGTCAATGCACGCTACAGATAGGCGCTCCTAGCTACCAGTCCATACCAGCTTTTGAATCCTGCAGACTCGGGACCTGAACGAAAGGCCATTTGTTCCCCTGACCTGGTGGGCCAGTCCGAAGCGAAGTATAGGCCTGTTAGTTATAGAAATAGCCTAGAAAGTAGAGTTTATGCATGAGTAGTGATTTACTGTGTATAATAAATGTGTCTTGATTTGAATCTTACTAATCGGTGTGTTGAGTTATTGATCAGTACTTGAACTTGACCCTCGTGGCGGTATCATAAAGATACCTGGCGACTCTAGAGCAAAGGTTATAAAACAGAGCCGATTGAACCAACCAAAAGTTAGCAACATATTACTGGCGACTTCCTGACGGGACCCGATCTGGAAGTGGCTTAACCACTCCAGGAGAACCCAAAATTTGAATTAGAAACCCAATTGGGTACAGAAAACCACAAGTGTTCAAGCAGTTCTGATCAATCCACGAGGTTCAAGTTCAAGTAATGATCAATAATAGTATCCCCCACCAGGAGTTCATCAATTTGTAACAGTAATAGCTGAGTTCTGCATTTTGAGTCTGCCAGTAGTGTTTCAGTTTGATCAGATTTCTCGAGCTTAGATTTTCCAGCTCACAATTGGTCAATGACTGCCACTAGTTTTTCTTTGGCAGTTTTAAGTTCGCAATTGTGTTTTATGTTTGTGACTGTTTCTTGCTGCTTATGGAGCTGTGCCATTACTGCAAAGGCCCATTTCGTAGGTTTCTTTTTGGTCAAACGGTGGTGTTTTCCAAAACCTTTTTGATGTCGTCAAGGGACCACTTACCTTTAGGGGTGCCATATTTCGATGCAATTTTTGTGGATACTTTAGACAGTCCAAAATGTGTATAAATCAAAGATCTAAGATCTCCCAATATAGCGTCAACAGAGACATCTAGTACAGCGCAACCTCCCCTTGAAGTTGTGGGAAGTTGTTCTCTACCTTTTGAAGGTTCTGAATCTATTTTAGGAGTCATGTCCGCCATAAACACAGCCTTACACCCAATTTTTTGCTCGCCAACCACGTTATGTGTAATCTTGGTACACTACCGTGATTATTTACCTTACAGCCACGTGTCCTTTTGAGTTTAAATGACCAGCACCCGATTAAATATCTCAGTCTGAAAAAAGGTCCTTTCTAAGGGGTCAGAGCACTACTTGATGCAGCTTTAATACTTTTAATGGGTGAAAAAGATGTTTTCTTCCCCAGTCTTAGCCGTTTTTCGGATAGATGTCTTTGGATCTTCCGTCCTTCTGGTCTTTCTTCGGTCTTCTGATTTCCTCCGTCTCTGCGCTCCTCCCCTCCTGCCTGACTCGCCAAATTGATGAGACCTACCATGCGGAATTAGTGAAATCTTGCGACACTAAAACTCAGTAGAAATTGGAGTTAAACTTCTCGGAAGCAAAAAAGAATCTTTATTGCCTCTACTTGCTTACAATTGAGAGGAACTTAAATCTATTCTCAATAAAGTCCAGCTAGCAAAAGGACTTAAAGAGAAGTAACTTATAAACAATTTAACTTTCAAAATAATATAGAAATGGTTTCTTGCTTACGGCAAAACAGCTTGCATTTACTTCAAGAGTTAGAGTGGAAAAGTGAAAATAAGTATAGCGAGTAGTTAGATCAAAGTATAGGATGATCCTGGATAAAGATGGCCGTATGGACCATCATGTTTAAAGAGAATTTTATCAGTCTGTACCCATCTGTCATCCTAATTGGTTTGGGTGGGAATTAAATACATTTGATTCGATGATTAAATGTCAATCCTTAATGTGCAACATAAGTTCTGAATGTTTCATGTTTGAATATTTGTGTATGTTATGGAATGCAATTCTGTGCTTTTATCAAGACTGGTTTCTACTGGTTTTCTGCTGACTTTGCTTTATCCACATTATGGACAATGATGCCTTAATTTTGCTATGGTGCTTACCTGGCCATGATCTGATTACTGGTACAACTCATTTCTTAATGTCAAATTGTCTTTGAAAATATGTTCATCAGAACAATAGTTTTTTCATCTTGCTTCGTGAAAATGGTGCTTTTATCTCCAATTAGTTTATGCATGTGTCAGACTTTTTGTGTCTCTATTGAAGCTATGTAACCTGAGGTTATGAGTGCTGAAATCCTTATTTTAAAATGGGTATTAAAACTGGGTCCTTTTTACCGATCAGATCTACCAGGAAATAGTTGATTCTATTAGCAAAAATCAAGTAAGTGCAAGAAACCAGATTTGGAGCAGTGCAGAGATCACAGGATTGTAGGAGGAAGTTTCAGAGTGTAGGAAAAGTAAAGGGAATTTGAACACAAGATGATAATTTTAATATAGTCAGGTTAAGAAATAGAAAAGGCAGGTTTCAGCAGAATTATATTTAAACTTTAGATTTGAAAGCAAAGATTACCTGATGCATCATCTGGAAGAGGCTTGTCCAACTTTTTCAACATTTCCGTTTTTTTCCCCCACACAAAGGGCGAATGTACAAATTCAGAATGATAAGGTTTGGCACATCATTAAACTGAATTGTTAAAAAAGTTGAGAAGTGGATAAAAGAAATAACTTGCTGAAAAAAATATGAGCAATGTCAAAGCAAAAAATTAATAAGTTAAAGACAATCTAAATAATGGAAATGACAATTGGAGTGTGAAGGTCAGTGTGTGCGAGTACGGCCCACTCCCAGTGTCAGAGTAATCACTCACTCGCGCACAGTCAGTTGCTGTGTGAGGGTGAAGGTGAGTGAGGAACCGGAGACTGGGAGTGAGCCAGGTATACCTCAGTCTCTCAGATCCACATATATACACACACACTCTCACACCTATGCACTCTCGCTGTCTCTCTCACAGACATGCACACTAACTCTCTTTCACAGGCAGACACTTACTGGGCGAACTTTGCAAAAGATGTCAAAGTGTTGGGTTCTGACTGAAAACTGGACTGACGGGCATCCGTGATGTCACAAATGCATTTGTGTGCAGATGAATGTGAGATGCCACAAAGGTCACCCAATGAGCCCTGGAACGATCCTGTGGCGTAAAGGTTGAGGGCTGCCGTATCCTTCATGGCCACAAGGGAAGTGTGCCCTCCTCCTTCACGTGGCGCCAAGAATGTCGCACAGTTATCGCACTGTCTCCCTTATGAGGCGGAGTCTCTGGTGGCACATGTTGTCCGACATCGCCATGAAAGGCCGGATCTTGTAAATCCTTGGTCTCCTTTGTCTTCAAGCCCCCTGTTTGGCCTGAACTGCGGCTGGCTCTTGAGCCTACCCTGCAACACCCACCATCCTCACCCTTTCCTGGGCTCCTGGCACTGATTTTCCCTTTGTGCAGCCTCTCGCCACTGCTGGGCTCTGTGCTCCTCCAGTGCAGTTATTACAGAATCGGTAGCTCCATTGGCTCCATCCTGAGATCTCTCAGAACTCTGCGAGCGATGTAACAGAGGGGGAGAGAGAGAGAGACACACACAGGCAAGTTGGTGTTCCAGTCAGTTGCCTTCACACCCTCCTGGTCCTGGAAATTGTCATTCCTTCATCTTCTCTGGCGACTCGCGACACTCACACATCCATTGCTTGACCAACCCCGGTCAATGCCTTCGCCCCTTCAGAGTTGTCTGTGGCCTCCTGTCTGGTTGTTCCCTCGCTTAATATGTACATCACAACATCCATCGAGGGCTCTTGCTTCCTCTATGACAGGTGCTGTGTTGCGGATATCATGCACACACATTCCCTCTCAATCCCCTGAACCCACCCTTTAATCTTTGACACATGAGTTTGCACCCCTCTCCTTGACTTGGAGGATGATGGGCAGCTGACATTGTTAGGCTTAATTTAGGATAGCCAATTAGTTTGACGAGCAGGGGTCTCAGGAATATTAGAAGGCACGATTACTCTCTGTAGCTGAGGTAAGCAATACTACTCAGCACATGCATAATCAGGCCATGTCAGCCAGAGATCTTTTTACTGTTGTGCCTTTCCACTTAAGATTCCTAGGCAGCCACTGCATAATCTCTAAATGTTTGCTCACGGCACCCCCAACTCCACCCCCCCTCCACCCCACCCCTCCACCCCACTCCTCACACCCCCCCCCCCCCCCCCCCCCCCGCCTCTTCTCCCCCTTGGCTGGTCACTATCCTGCCTTCTCTTTTGTGGTCTCATCCAACCAGCTCCATCACACCCTTTTTAATAAGGACATGGTGAGTCCACAGTGAGTATTATAAGAAACAAAGTTTATTTTCAAGAGCGATATGTACACTACCCAGCAGATCCTTACTGGGTTCTCCTCTGGTCGGTACCTTACTGGCCGACCTTTTGTACAGTAATTAACAAGATATCCCACCCCGCGTGGGGGAGCACGTACTCTGCGAAGAGCATGGGGAAGCCAAGCATTCCCATCCTGTAGGTCCCATGCAGAATATTACACCCCCCCCCTCACCCCCATGTGGCCGGTCCACACCCACAGAGCCCACAAACCTCCATGCCACTAACAGCTATAAACAAAGCATTCAATTTTGCTTCCTCACACAGGCAGAAGCCTCATTCAGGGTTGGACACAGTTAATAAAACAGACAAGCTCCAGAACCATTCAGGCTGTGAACTTCTAAAAACAGGCTTCAAGACAACACACACACACACACAGGCACACACCAGCTGCGACCCCCACCCCTTTCACCCCAACCCAACACCCCTGACCCACCCCCCTCTGCAGCGGCCCAGCAGATACTGTCTCCTTGTGCAGCCTGGCAGAAGATGAAGAATGGTTCTCACCACCCTTTTAGTTGTTTAGTTTCTTGAGCAAACCTATCCGTCTTTGGTTAAAAAACAGGATCACTCCTAAAATGAAGGGTAGCAGTCACATGATAATATTTAAATGACCAACCCGTGAGTGGATTGGTTGCCCACCCCTCAGCCCTCCTTGGGCAGGGTCAAAATGGGTGCAGTTCCTGATTTAGAAATTAACATTGGATAAAATCCCACTCAACCGTTTTTGGGAGTTAAGTTTCAGTTCAATGGGCGGGATTCTCCGAGCCCGCGCCGGGTCGGAGAATTGCCGAGTGGGGGGGCGTGCGAATTCCGCCACGCCACTCCGGCGTCGGTCAGGGCCTTTGAAAGTGGCCCCCGCTGCGATTCTCCGCCTCGACGGGCCGAGTGCCCGCCGTGTTCCGCCGAGTTCAGCCGTCGTCGTTCGTGTGTTGTCCCACCCGGCGGGACCGCGGCGTTCTGGCTGCGGGGGCTGTCCTGGTGGTGGGGGGGGGGACCCGACTCCGGGGGGGCCTCCAGGGTGGCCAGGCCCACGATCGGGGGGGGAGAACCGATTGACGGGTGCGCTCATTGCGGGGGGGGGTTATGTTCCTCCTCGCCGTCCCCTGTAGGGCTCCGCCATGTTGCCCGGGGGCCAGCGCGAAGATGCACGGACCCGCGCCGGCAGTGTAGTGCCGGCTTTCGGCGCCGGAGCAGCGCACGCTATCTGGCGCTGTGCTAGCCCCCAAAGAAGGGGAGAATGACTGGGTCTGGTTAACACCGGCGTCGCTCGCCCCGTGGTTCTCCGAAATCCCAGCCAATGAATCTGTATTACTGGTCTATTGAGCAATGCTATAACTGAAATAAGATCACCTTTCCATAAACTGTACCTTTTAGATATTGTCTGCTGCATTGAATGAGTCTGAGATAAACAATAATAATCATGTTTTGAAGTGATGTAGAAATTCAGCTATGGAGTTTATGGTCGGCTGTTTAAGTGAAATAGCTGCAACTCACAGACTAACTTTTCAAACGCAAGACTCTTCAAGTAGTTTTATGCCTGTCAGAATCAGGGATTTTGCTGGAGCCAAGTGTTTAATGGTTTGAGGGTTACCAGAAGAACCAACCATGGAAAAGGACTGGTAGGAAAGGAGCAGTCACCTTGTTAGGAGTTTTCTATAGGCCCCCCCAATAGTAGCAGAGATGTGGAGGAACAGATTGGGAAACAGATTTTGGAAAGGTGCAGAAGTCATAGGTGACTTCAACTTCCCAAACATTGAGTGGAAACTCTTTCGATCAAATAGTTTGGATGGGGTGGTGTTTCTGCAGTGTGACCAGGAAGCTTTTCTAACACAGTATATAGATTGTCCGACCAGAGGGGAGGCAATATTGGATTTGGTACCAGGGCAAGTGATAGATTTGTTAGTGGGGGAGCATTTTGGAGACAGTGACCACAATACTGTGACTTTCACTTTAGTAATGGAGAGGGATAGGTGCGTGCAACAGGGCAAGGTTTACAATTGGGGGAAGGGTAAATACGATGTTGTCAGACAAGAATTGAAGTGCATAAGTTGGGAACATAGGCTGGCAGGGAAGGACACAAGTGAAATGTGGAACTTGTTCAAGGAACAGTTACTACATGTCCTTGATATGTATGTCCCTGTCAGGCAGGGAACAGATGGTCGAGTGAGGGAACCATGGTTGACAAGAGAGGTTGAATGTCTTGTTAAGAGGATAAAGGAGACTTATGTAAGGCTGAGGAAACAAGGTTCAGACAGGGCGCTGGAGGGATACAAGATAGCCAGGAGGGAACTGAAGAAAGGGATTAGGAGAGCTAACAGAGGGCATGAACAATCTTTGGCGGGTAGGATCAAGGAAAACCCCAAGGCCTTTTGCACATATGTGACAAATATGAGAATGACTAGAGTGAGGGTAGATCCGATCAAGGACAGTAGCGGGAAATTGTGTATTGAGTCTGAAGAGATAGGAGAGGTCTTGGTAAGCTCGAGGAAATACTTGTTAGGAAGGAAGATGTGTTGGGGATTTTGAAAAACCTGAGGATAGACAAGTCCCCCGGGCCTGACGGGATATACCCAAGGATTCTATGGGAAGCAAAAGACGGAATTGCAGAGCCGTTGGCAATGATATTTTCGTCCTCACTGTCAACAGGGGTGGTACCAGGGGATTGGAGAGTGGCGAATGTCGTGCCCCTGTTCAAAAAAGGGACTCGGGATAACCCTGGGAATTACAGGTCAGTTAGTCTTACTTCGGTGGTAGGCAAAGTAATGGAAAGGGTACTGAAGGATAGGATTTCTGAGCATTTGGAAAGACACTGCTTGATTAGGGATAGTCAGCACGGATTTGTGAGGGGTAGGTTTTGCCTTACAAGTCTTATGGAATTCTTTGAGGAGGTGACCAAGCATGTGGATGAAGGTAAAGCAGTGGATGTAGTGTACATGGATTTTAGTAAGGCATTTGATAATGTTCCCCATGGTAGGCTTATGCAGAAAGTAAGGAGGCATGGGATAGTGGGAAATTTGGCCAGTTGGATAACGAACTGGCTAACCGATAGAAGTCCGAGAGTGGTGGTAGATGGCAAATATTCAGCCTGGATCCCAGTTACCAGTGGCGTACCGCAGGGATCAGTTCTGGGTCCTCTGCTGTTTGTGATTTTCATTAATGACTTGGATGAGGGAGTTGAAAGGTGGGTCAGTAAATGTGCAGATGATACGAAGATTGGTGGAGTTGTGGATAGTGAGGAGGGCTGTTGTCGGCTGCAAAGAGACATAGATAGGATGCAGAGCTGGGCTGAGAAGTGGCAGATGGAGTTTAACCCTGAAAAGTGTGAGGTTGTCCATTTTGGAAGGACAAATATGAATGCGGAATACAGGGTTAACGGTAGAGTTCTTGGCAATGTGGAGAAACAGAGAGATCTTGGGTCTATGTTCATACATCTTTGAAAGTTGCCACTCAAGTGGATAGAGCTGTGAAGAAGGCCTATATTGTGCTCGCATTCATTAACAGAGGCATTGAATTTAAGAGCCGTGAGGTGATGATGCAGCTGTACAAAACTTTGGTAAGGCCACATTTGGAGTACTGTGTACAGTTCTGGTCACCTCATTTTAGGAAGGATGTGGAAGCTTTGGAAAAGGTGCTAAGGAGATTTACCAGAATGTTGCCTGGAATGGAGAGTAGGTCTTACGAGGAAAGGTTGAGGGTGCTAGGCCTTTTCTCATTAGCATGGAGAAGGATGAGGGGCGACTTGATAGAGGTTTATAAGATGATCAGGGGAGTAGATAGAGTAGACAGTCAGAGACTTTTTCCGCAGGTGGAACAAAGCATTACAAGGGGACATAAATTTAAGGTGAATGGTGGAAGATATAGGGGGGATGTCAGAGGTAGGTTCTTTACCCAGAGAGTAGCGGGGGCATGGAATGCACTGCCTGTGGAAGTAGTTGAGTCGGAAACATTAGGGACCTTCAAGCAGCTATTGGATAGGTACATGGATTACGGTAGAATGATATAGTGTAGATTAATTTGTTCTTAAGGGCAGCACGGTAGCATTGTGGATAGCACAATTGCTTCACAGCTCCAGGGTCCCAGGTTCGATTCCGGCTTGGGTCACTGTCTGTGCGGAGACTGCACATCCTCCCCGTGTCTGCGTGGGTTTCCTCCGGGTGCTCCGGTTTCCTCCCACTGTCCAAAGATGTGCAGGTTAGGTGGATTGGCCATGATAAATTGCCCTTAGTGTCCAAAATTGCCCTTAGTGTTGGGTGGAGGTGTTGAATTTGGGTGGGGTGCTCTTTCCAAGAGCCGGTGCAGACTCAATGGGCCGAATGGCCTCCTTCTGCACTGTAAATTCAATGATAATCTATGATTAATCTAGGACAAACGTTCGGCACAACATTGTGGGCCGAAGCGCCTGTTCTGTGCTGTATTTTTCTATGTTCTATGTTCTGAAAAGGGTTGAAGTTACCAATGGCACACACCTAGGATGCTGATAGGCTCATTCAAGGAGATCCTTCAAATCGAGCTTGTCCTTTGGAGGTGCAGAGACAAATAGTAGGCACACCTTAAACATTTTCACCTGTTAAAAAATACTTAATTCAACAAAGGAATTTGTAAATAATTCAGTATAGCTATTTCAAAGACATTTTCAGAGATTTACAATCAAGTTAGATGGAGAACTAGATGCTCCTATTAGAAATATTTTTTGTGATAAACTCATTTTCAGATGTATTAATAAAACTGAAGGTTGCTACCCTGAAATATATGCAGCAAGGAATACCTTTAATGCAAAGAAAGTAAAGTGATTATGTTCTATTATGCTGACCTTTTGTAGATTTGGTTGGTTGATGCCAAGAAAGTTGGTTTAGCACAGTGGGCTAGACATAAGAACTAGGAACAGGAGTAGGCCATCTGGCCCCTCGAGCCTGCTCCACCATTCAATGAGATCATGGCTGATCTTTGTGGACTCAGCTCCACTCTCCGGCCCGTACACCATATCCCCAAATCCCTTTATTCTTTAGAAAGGTATCTATCTTTTTCTTAAAAACGTTTGTGATGTAGTGTAGAGCCTCAACTGCTTCACTGGGCAAGGAATTCCAGAGATTCACAACCCTTTGGGTGAAGAAGTTCCTCCTACACTCCGTCCTAAATCTACCTCCCCTTATTTTGAGGCTATGCCCCCTCGTTCTGCTTTCCCCGACCAGTGGAAACAACCTGCCCGCATCTATCCTATCTATTCCCTTCATAATTTTATATGTTTCAATAAGATCTCCCCGCATCCTTCTAAACTCCAATGAGGACAGTCCTAGTCTACTCAACCTCTCGTCATAATCTAATCCCCTCAACTCTGGGATCAACCTAGTGAATCTCCTCTGCACTCCCTCCAGTGCCAATATGTCCTTTCTCAGGTAAGGAGACCAAAACTGAACACAATACTCCAGATGTGGCCTCACCAACACCTTATACAATTGCAGCATAACCTCCCTAGTCTTGAACTCCATCCCTCTAGCAATGAAAGACAAAACTCGATTAGCCTTCTTAATCACTTGTTGCACCTGCACACCAACTTTTTGCGACTCGTGCACCAGCACACCCAGGTCCCTCTGCACAGCAGCATGCTTTAACATCTTACCGTTTAAATAATAATCCATTCTGCTGTTATTCCTCCCAAAATGGATAGCCTCACACTTGGCAACATTGAATTCCATCTGCCAGACACTAGGCCATTCACCTAACCTATCCAAATCCTTCTGCAGACTTCCGGTATCCTCTGCACTTTTTGCTTTACCACTCATCTTAGTGTCGTCTGCAAACTTTGACACATTGCACTTGGTCCCCAACTCCAAATCATCTATGTAAATTGTGAACAACTGCGGGCCCAACACTGATCCTTGAGGGACCCCACTAGTTACAGGTTGCCAACCAGAGAAACACCCATTTATCCCCACTCTCTGCTTCCTGTTAGTTAACCAATCCTCTACCCATGCTACCACTTTACCCTCAATGCCATGCATCTTTAGTTTATGCAGCAACCTTTTGTGTGGCACCTTGTCAAAAGCTTTCTGGAAATCCAGATATACCACATCCATTGGCTCCCCATTATCTACTGCACTGGTAACGTCCTCAAAAGATTCTACCAAATTAGTCAGACACGACCTACCCTTTATGAACCCATGCTGCGTCTGCCCAATGGGACAATTTCCCTCCAGGTGCCCCGCTATTTCCTCCTTAATGATAGATTCCAGCATTTTCCCTACAACCGAAGTTAAGCTTACCGGCCTATAATTACCCGCTTTCTGCCGACCTCCTTTTTTAAACAGTGGTGTCACGTTTGCTACTTTCCAATCCTCTGGGACCACCCCAGAGTCTAGTGAATTTTGATAAATTATCACTAGTGCGTTTACAGTTTCCCTAGCCATCTCTTTTAACACTCTGGGATGCATCCCATCAGGGCCAGGAGACTTGTCTACCTTTAGCCCTATTAGCTTGCCCAATACTGCCTCCTTAGTGATTACAATCATCTCAAGGTCCTCACCGATCATATCTTTATTTCCATCAGTCACTGGCATGTTATTTGTGTCTTCCACTGTGAAGACTGACCCAAAAAATCTGTTCAGCTCCTCAGCCATTTCCCCGTCTCCTATTATTAAATCTCCCTTCTCATCTTCCAAAGGACCAATATTTACCTTAGCCACTCTTTTTTGTCTTATATATTTGTAGAAGCTTTTACTATCTGCTTTTATGTTCTGAGCAAGTTTACTTTCATAGTCTACCTTACTCTTCTTTATAGCTTTTATAGTAGCTTTCTGTTGTCCCCTAAAGACGTCCCAGTCTTCTAGTCTCCCACTAATTTTTGCCACTTTGTATGTTTTTTCCTTCAATTTGATACTCTCCCTCACCTCCTTAGATATCCACGGTCGATTTTTCCCCTTTCTACCGTCTTTCTTTTTTGTCGGTATGAACCTTTCCTGAACACTGTGAAAGATCGCTCGGAAGGTTCTCCACTGTTCCTCAACTGCTTCACCATGAAGTCTTTGCTCCCAGTCTACCTTAGCTCGTTCTTCTCTCATCCCATTGTAATCGCCTTTGTTTAAGCACAAAACACTAGTGTTTGATTTTACCTTGTCATCCACCAACTGTATTTTAAATTCCACCATATTGTGGTTGCTCCTTCCAAGAGGATCCCGAACTATGAGATCATTAATCAATCCTGCCTCATTACACAGGACCAGATCTAGGACCGCTTGTTCCCTTGTAGGTTCCATTACATACTGTTCCAAGAAATTATCCCGGACACATTCTATAAACTCCTCCTCAAGGCTGCCTTTACCAACCTGGTTAAACCAATCGACATGCAGATTAAAATCTCCCCTGATAACCGCTGTACCGTTTCTACATGCATCCGTTATTTCTTTGCTTATTGCCTGCCCTACCATCCTGTTACTATTTGGTGGCCTATAGACGACTCCTATCAGTGACCTTTTCACCTTACTATTCCTGATTTCCACCCAAATTGATTCAACCTTGTCCTCCATAGCACCAATATCATCCCTTACTATTGCCCGGATGCCATCCTTAAACAACAAACCTACACCACCGCCCTTATCGTCCATTCTATCCTTTCGTATAGTCTGATACCCTTGGATATTTAACTCCCAGTCGTGACCATCTTTTAACCATGTTTCAGTAATGGCCACTAAATCATAGTCATTCACGATGATTTGCGCCATCAACTCATTCACCTTATTCCGAATACTGCGAGCATTCAGGTAAAGTACACTTATGCTGTTTTTTATGTCTTTGTTATGAATTCTAACACTTTGATCAGTAACTTTTCGCAAATTATTTTTCCTCTTACCCTTTCTCCTAATTTTCCTTGTCTTTGAACCCATATCTCTACATAATAACCTGTCACATAACCTGCTGCCTTGCTCTCCATTAACCCAGTGTGCTAAACCAGGGGCTGGTTTAGCACACTGGGCTAAATCGCTGGCTTTTAAAGCAGACCATGGCAGGCCAGCAGCATGGTTCGATTCCCGTACCAGCCTCCCCGAACAGGCGCCGGAATGGGGTGACTAGGGGCTTTTCACAGTAATTTCATTGAAGCCTACTCGTGACAATAAGCATTTTTCATTTCAATTTTCATTACACTGTCCTTAGCTTTATCCTTCCCTTCCCCCCAACTTGCTAGTTTAAAGTCCTTGTGACCAACCTATTTATCCAATTCGCTAGAACACTGGTCCCAGAATGGTTCAGGTGAAGACCGTCCCAACGGTACAGGTCCCTCCTGCCCCAGTACTGATGCCAATGCCCCATGAAATGGAATCCCTCTTTCCCGCACCCCTCCTTTAGCCACGTGTTAACTTCCCTAATTTTCTCAACCCTATACCAATTGGCACGTGGCTCGGGTAGTAATCCAGAGATTATAACCCTGGAGGACTTGTTCTTTAATTTAGTCCCTAATGTTTGATAATCCCCAAACAGGTCCTCTTTCCTAGTCTTACCTATGTTGTTAGTCCCAACATGGACCACAACAACTGGATCCTCCCCCTCCCTCTCCAAAATCCTTTCAAGCCGATCAGAGATGTCCCTCACCCTGGCACCGGGCAGGCAATATACCATGTGGGACTCACGATCTGGCTTACAAAGGATGCCATCAATACCCCTAATTATAGAATCCCCTACAACTACCACTTGTCTTTTTGCTCCCCCCTCTTGAATGGCTTCCTGTACCACGGTGCAGTGGTCAGTCAACGCATCTTCCCTACAGCCCTCTTCCTCATCCACACAGGGAGCAAGTACCTCATACCTGTTGGACAAGGTCAAGGGCTGAGGCTCCTCAACTCCTAAACTCAGGATCCCCCTACCTGCCTCCCTTGCAGTCACACCACTCTGTCCCTGACCACTGACTGAATTAACAGTACTTATTCTACCGGGTGTGACTGCCTCCTGAAACAAAGCGTCCAGGTAATTTTCCCCCTCCCTGATGTGCCGCAGTGTGTGCAGCTCGTTCTCCAGCTCATCAATTCTGAGCCGAAGTTCCTCGAGCAGCCAACACTTGCTGCAGATGTGGTCACTGACGGTCTCAATGGGATCCACCAGTTCCATCATCATACAGCAACAGCACATCACCTGTCCAGCCATATTCAACTAGTTAATTAATTTTTACAATTTTTTTTAATAGAACTTCAAGGATAAACCCGAACACCAACAAAAACACAGCCCTCTCTTGCCACTCACCCGAACTCAGTCACTCACCTAAACTCAGATGCACTCTGTTCCAATCAGCACTCTGTTACTAAAGGCACTCCTGCCACACCCTTTGTACCCTGCCTGATTTCCAATGAGCCAATAGGCCCGCTCCAGGAAGTGAAGTCTCCAACTGCCACTCGACCTGTAAACTAAGCACTTTTAAATATGCACTCACCTCTCCCAGCAACCCTGCAGCCTGCTCCAGGAACGGAAGTCTCTTTTAAATATGCACTCACCTCTCCCAGCAACCCTGCAGCATGTGGCCTGCTCCAGGAACTGAAGTCTCTTTTAAATATGCACTCACCTCTCCCAGCAACCCTGCAGCCTGTGGCCTGCTCCAGGAACTGAAGTCTCTTTTAAATATGCACTCAACTCTCCCAGCAACCCTGCAGCCTGTGGCCTGCTCCAGGAACTGAAGTCTCTTTTAAATATGCACTCACCTCTCCCAGCAACCCTGCAGCCTGTGGCCTGTTCCAGGAACTGAAGTCTCTTTTAAATATGCACTCACCTCTCCCAGCAACCCTGCAGCCTGTGGCCTGCTCCAGGAACTGAAGTCTCTTTTAAATATGCACTCACCTCTCCCAGCAACCCTGCAGCCTGTGGCCTGCTCCAGGAACTGAAGTCTCTTTTAAATATGCGCTCACCTCTCCCAGCAACCCTGCAGCCTGTGGCCTGCTCCAGGAACTGAAGTCTCTTTTAAATATGCACTCACCTCTCCCAGCAACCCTGCAGCCTGTGGCCTGCTCCAGGAGACAGCTGGTTTGTAATGCAGAATAAGGCCTGCAGCGCGGGTTCAATTCCCGTACCAGCTTACCCGAACAGATGTCGGAATGTGGCAACTAGGGGCTTTTCACAGTAACTTCATACTTGTGACAATAAAAGATGATTTTTATTGGGGCTGTTTAGCTGGCTTTGAAAGCAGACCAAGGCAGGCTAGCAGCACGGTTCAATTCCTGTACCAGCCTCCCCGAACAGGCGCCGGAATGTGGCGACTAGGAGTTTTTCACAGTAACTTCATTTGAAGCCTACTTGTGACAATAAGCAATTTTCATTTCATTTCAGATTTTGCATTTGTGATAAATCAAATGTGTTTGGGCAGGAACGTGAACCATAACCGAGATTGCTTGTTTCTGTAAGTGAACCCATCAACCCAACACAAGCCCAGGCTTGTGATACTAGATCACATGGGAAAAGCTTTACGAAACACAAACAATTATGCTGTCGTGTGGAATAACATTAAATAATGGACAGTTAGACTGCCACATGGAATAATGTTCCAGGATATAATTTAGCCTTGGACTGCTGGCAGCTCCAAGAAAATGAAGCAGCGATTTCTATATGTGGTTACACATGGTCATGCTAAAACAAATATTAACATTACAGTAATAAGACCCAGCAAATGCCTTGAGTATCTTTACTACTGTAATATTAAATCTAAGCAGCTAAAAATGATTTCAAATTTAATTAACTTTTTTAATAGTTTGCTCACCCGTATTCTCGATTTCACCTTTTTCTCCCTCTTTACTTCCTCAGTCATGTTTTTTGTTTAAAATTATTTTTTGTACCGTATACATTTATCTTGTTTATCTAATCTGAGTTTTACCTCTGCAAAATAAACTTTAAAACCCTCTCCTTATATACTTTCTTCTGCCTTTACGATTAACCTGGTGCAGCTGCCAAAGCTTGGGTTTTAATTCGTAAATCAACATTTCAGAACAGCTTTCCAGACAATCAAATCTCTTGAGGCTGAAAATTGACTCCGTCCCATCACAGGAATTGTTAATTCAACACTGGAAATACAACAATGCAACAAACAAAGGAGAACAGACAATAAATAGGCAAACTCATCAGCAGTCCAGAGAGTCCAATCACAAGATTAACTGTAGCTAGCAATATTTGGAATATTCTCCAGTTTCTATCACTACCTTTTATAATGTTCAAATACAGATTAACAAAAGAAATATAAACAACTTTTCCTTAAATAGTAATTGGAATAACAATATACTAGACAATTACAGTTGAGACAGCAACATTAGTTTGTAATATTTATTGGTGAGATTATTGGCAGTTGCATTTTCACCGTATATTTGTTTTTCAATTAATGGGGCAATTTAGCATGGCCAATCCACCTACCCTGCACATCTTTGAGCTGTAGGGGTGAGACCCACGCAGACACAGGGAGAATGTGCAAACTCCACACGGACAGTGACCCAGATCCTCAGCGCTGTGAGGCAGCAGTGCTAACCACTGCACTACCGTGCCATCCCTATAGCATACTGGCATGTAATTTTTAAACTATACACAATTTTTTCTGTTTATTAAAAATGTTCACTGTTTTAGTTTAATGCTCTGACAGATCAGTTAAGCATCATTTGCTGAAATTCTCAGTGATAAAGTGAGGTTTGCACAATATTTCCAGGATATCCCAAGTGATACATTTAGCAGCGCTTGTCAATCATTTTAAATGGAACTGTGTTGGAGCCATTGCCAATGATGGTGTTTATGGAAAAACTGCAATAGAGAGTTTCATCTCAAACGCAGATAATTTCAAAACATGTATTCATTTTTGTAAAATTATCCCAAGATGTGTCAATCATCAACAAAATATTAATTAATTAATTAACTAAACTTGTTTAAAATCATCACGGAAGTTTTTATTTTGACTTCGAAGATTATCATCAAATTGTTCACCACATTAATTAAACAGAATATAAGTAAAACATCTGGATTGCTATTGATGCTTGGTCCAATTCTAGACAAAGTTGCAATCTTGGATCAAATAAGATTTGGAAACACATTTGACCTGTACAAAGGGACACATTGCAAAGGGTTTGATTTTTGTAAAATTTCAATCCAGATCCTGGTGTCACAAATATATTCACTGAGGCATAGAAAGATAACTCACGTAATAGAGTTTATCAATGATACCAATGCATGTAAACCAAATTCCCAGGATGGTACACTTCCCGACTCCCTAAAAGTCATGTCATCTCTTGTTTGTACAAACACAAATGAATCTGTCAAAGATGATCTCTTCGTTAAATGCACGGAGAGTGGTGGAGCTTATAGAACACACAAAGCTGTCAGCGTAAAAACTAAAGCATCATATAAGTTGCTGAGCTGTCTAAAAGAAACACGCAACACAACATTTGATTTCCCTCTATGTAAGGCAATCACGCTTTGCTGCTATGAGTTATTAGCTGTAAAGATTTATAACTCAGGGAAAAAAGGTAACATTTAAACTATCTTCAAAAAAAATGTTAACCTTGTAAAAGGCACAGAATATTTGATTGCTGATATGCTAATATGTTTGAGTCTCAGGGGCTCTGGTGCAGCCAACTTGATCCTTATTTAAAATTCATTTACGGAATGTGGGCAATGCTGGCTAGGCCAGCATTTATTGCCCATCCCTAGTTGCCCAAGAGATGGTGGTTCTGAGCTGCCTTCCAGAACCGCTGCAGTCCCTTTGTGGTTTTATTGAGTCTTTGCTTCCAACTACAAAACTTGTGAATTTTGTTCATGCCGAAGTGGAATTCTAACGGATCAAAATATTCCCCTTTGGATAGTCACCTAATTTTAATAATTAAATCACAAATTGCTGCAATGATTTCACGTCGCAGATTAAGCAAATGCCATGAAGTCTGTAATATTAAGTAAATCCCCTTGTTGCTACTCGATTTAAAATGTAAATAAATACTAATACTGTTTTCATCACTATTGTATTCTGAGAACATAAATGAACATCCTAACACTGAATATCATGTGAAAATTAATGTAATTACATGTGCAATGAAGCTCAGCAATAATTAGAACTTATTCTAAAGTACACACGCTGCTTTTGAAACATGTGTCATGTTCATTTGTAGCTGTTAAAAGAGCAAAAGGATATTAACTTTGTTGAAGGAGATGGTGAATTTAAATTTAATGAGGCAGGAAATGCCACAAATGGATATGATTTACTAAACTGCAAGATGGTCAATAGAAGTGCGGAGTTTAATGTTGTTAGTGAATATAGACTGTCCAATAAAAGAACATTCATTAGCATTCACTTCTTCCAGAATGCCTTCCGGGTAGCATTTATATTGCTTGATAAGCCGGCAATTATTTTCTACAAGTGTAACAACTATCCATTAAATTATAATTCCTACTAGAGCATATTTCTAGGAATCAAGGCATGCATCCCAGAAAATGATCCTTACTCACATGACACAACAGCTAAGCTAACCAACTACAGACTGCCAAAGAAACGATTTAGTCATCCACTACCAGATCTGGCTGGACAACATCATGCACTATTGAATTTTGTTCTAATTTGCCCAAACTACTCACAACTTCAGGCTCATTCTGCAGAACAAAGATAACTATGGCTTTTTTTCACCATTAACAACTGTCTTTATAAGCTCCTCTTCTCTGTCCCCTCCACCCTCACCTCCAACAACTAAACAAAGAGACCATGGATGCTATCAGAAAGACAGATATCATCCATTTAGCAGCTTCTGCTGCTCCCCAAAGTCTCCCCCTTGCCCTTTAAGCCAAACATTCTTCAGAATACCACCTGCCCTAGCCTATCTATCCGGAGTTTCTCTCTTAACTTCTCTCATGCCTTCTCCAAGTCCATCTTGTCAATAAGATCCATCTCTAGCTTCCTTGACTCTTTTACACTAAACTGATGAATACTCACCTTTTCATAGCCTTCATGTTTGCTGGCATTGTGTCCCTTCTCAGGTACTGTCTGCTTGCTTTCCAAAGCTGCCGTCATCATCCACTTCTCAAAATAAAATCCCCTCAAACCCCCTGTCCTTGACAACTATGGCCCTTCTCCATCATCCCTTTCTTCATCAAAATTTTGAACGTATTATGATTTAGTCCCAATTCCCTGCTCAATCTTTCCAAAAACTCCTTTCTGGAATCTCCGGAATTGGTTTCCTCCCTCATACAGCACTGAAATGAACCTAATTAAATGCACAAATTATATTTTCTGAAATTAGGGCTTTGATGCAGCATTCCTTCTTGCCTGCATCAACATTTTGGCAGTTTTTGAGATGGTTGACCAAGGCATTGCTCTTCAAAATCTTGCTTACATTATCCAGTGGAGCTATTCTTGCTTGTTTCCATCCTTACCTATCTAATTGTAATCAGCGCATCTCCAGCAATGGCTTCAGTTGCTGCTCATGCACCATTTTCTCAGGTGTTTCCCAAGGGTCTATATTTGATCTCTGCCTCATCTCCATATTATCCTTTGACATTATTCAAAGTCATTAGCTCATTTCCCATCTGCATACTAATGACATCCAGGTCTACCCCACCAGGTCTCTCTTCAGGTCTCCACTACTTCAGAATTGTCAAACGTTTTCTCTGATATCCAGTTTTGAATCAGCTTCAATTTCCTCGGTTAACCATCGGGAGGACTGAAGCCTCATCATAAAGGTGATACCCTTGCCACTGATTCTACCCTTTCACTGGCCACTGTCAGAGACTGAATGCGAGCTTTCACAATCACCAGATGCAATTTGATCCTGAGCTCAGTTTATAAACCAGATCCTCTCCATCACAATGACCATCTACTTCCACTTTCATTCCATCAACTGCTTCCACCCATATCTCAGCCCAGCTGCTTGCTGAAATCCTTAATGATACATTTGGCATTCCAAACTTAACTGGCCCTGGGGCCATCTTTCCATCATCTGTAAATTTCAGGTTCTTCAGAATTCTATTGCCTGTGCTCTACACCCACAACCCATTCACCCATTACTCATGTCCTTGCTGAATTACCATTGCACCTAGTCTCCAAACAATATTATGTTTAAATTCTCCTTTCTATATCTCTGGAAATTGAGACCCCGATGACCACCCCACTCCAAAATACACTGTTTCTTTGGATTTGACACTCCTACCTGCGGTGATATACATGTGCACATCAATGTATATATTTATCTATCTATGTATATAGTTATCTATCAATGTATATAGTTATTGTACGACCTCCAACCAGCAGGTGGTGATAGAAATGCACCATGTGACTCGAGAGATTTGGCAGTTAGTAGTAAGTCATACTAGAGGACAGTCGCACTAGAAGTAGCTCCAAGAGAATTCACTGAATTCATTTATTTTGTTACCGTTTGTAACATAGTTCATTAGTTATCTTTCCATGTGTTCATCTTGTTACTAGATTTTCTGTGTGGATCTGTACTACAGCCACAACACAGAACATAACACTGCCTTCTTTGTTGTGACATACCTTTAAGGGGTGTATCCAAAATTGTTGTCCATCCCAAGATATGGATATAGATTATAATAGAGCAGCTGCTCTGCAGTACAGATGTTTTATACATAGCCTCCCAGTTACCATTGTGTGTATGTAGCATTATCTTCAAATAAAGAACCCACATTTTTGATCTACCAATCTTTGTGTTATGATTGGTTTGTTTGTGCTAAACCAAAGAGCACAATGCCCTTCACCCCAATATTGGTGACTTTACCTTCAACCATCTAAGTCCCACACTCTGGAATTAATTCCCAAAATTCCTAAGTCTCTCTATATCCCTCACTACCTTTCTGACCATCCTTAAACCCACTTGGTTGGCGAATTTTGCAGTCAAAATTCCTAATGATTTGGCATCAATTCTTATCCAATAACACAACACAGTAGTCTTGGGATACTTTCCTAGGTTAAAGATGATGGATAATGTGTGTTGCACTGGTTGTAGATGTGTATACGCAGGATCACCTCTTTACACTTTAATTAATATGTCCACTGTTTACTTCACATTTCATAACTGCTCATTGCAGTAATACTATTTCAACCGACAGAGGGTGCTGGTGGACTATAAGTCACATACACCAAAGCCATTGAAGGGCACAATGAAATTTAATTTCCCCCATCTTGGATTGCAGATGTTAGAAATTAGGAGATTGGAGTGTCGATTGCTCCACAATCACAGTTGTAGAGTTAATAAATTTTGGATTACAATGTCCTTCAACTGCAAAAAAAATGCTATTTGGACAAGAGTTACTATCTGTATAACTTTGAGATTACAATGCAGGGGGAAAAAAATCATTATTTTTAGTAAGGCATATAAAGCACCAATTGAAGTGAAGGAGTGCCTGCTGACAGCAAGAAAAATCTATAAATAAATGTCAGTCGGTAAGTGCAACTTTAAAATACCCAACTTCGGAGAACACATTGTAATATAAACACAATTATAAAAATTATGGTGGAGGTTTGGATTCTTTACTGATATTACTGCTTATTTTCGTGTTTAGTGCACTGTCACCACTCTTCCAGGAATGCCTATCTTGAAGAAGTTCTTCTCTTCTCTTTGATGGGATTTCTGTTTGCCTCTTTTACCTTGTTCACCTTCATTGCTTTCCAATTCCGTCCTGGTGTTTGATAAGGTGCTACCAAACTTCCTTCCACCGCCGCATTTCCTTGCTCAGTGACTGTCTCCAGCTCCAGCTCAGCCCACGTGGATTTCAATTGAAGTTTCATCCTTCATGTTTCGAATCCACCCAGGATTACATATATCTTGCAACGTTCTTGTCACATCCTGAGATCCACTCTTGTTGCCATGTGATGCCACATATACACACTTGCCCTCTCTTCTCCAGCAGCACCAACTCACCCCGTTTCAAAACTGTCCTTGTCCCAGTTTCATTTCATTCTTGTCTCATATAGTAGTTAATAAGAAACTTTTCCCCTACCTTTCAGGTGTTAAGGAGCACAATCGCTAAACAACCCATTGGTATGGAGACCCATCTGGATCCTTCCACCTCTTCCTTTCCCTCTGACCCCATTCCGTCTTCTAACCCCAGCCCTTGCCATGTACTCAGTTCTGTTTGTGGATTTTGAGAAGGCGAGACAATGCGGTGGGAAGCTGTTGAGGGCAGATCTCCAGAGAAGACAAGGTCATAGAACATAGAAAATACAGCACAGAACAGGCCCTTCGGCCCACGATGTTGTGCCGAACCTTTGTCCTAGATTAATCATAGATTATCATTGAATTTACAGTGCAGAAGGAGGCCATTCGGCCCTTTGAGTCTGCACCGGCTCTTGGAAAGAGCACCCTACCCAAACTCAACACCTCCACCCAACACCAAGGGCAATTTGGACATTAAGGGCAATTTATCATTGGCCAATTCACCTAACCCGCACATCTTTGGACTGTGGGAGGAAACCGGAGCACCCGGAGGAAACCCACGCAGACACGGGGAGGACGTGCAGACTCCGCACAGACAATGACCCAATCCGGAATCGAACCTGGGACCCTGGAGCTGTGAAGCAATTGTGCTATGCACAATGCTACCGTGCTGCCCTTAAGAACAAATAAATCTACACGAAATCATTTTACCGTAATCCATGTACCTATCCAATAGCTGCTTGAAGGTCCCTAATGTTTCCGACTCAACTACTTCCACAGGCAGTGCATTCCATGCCCCCACTACTCTCTGGGTAAAGAACCTACCTCTGATATCCCTCCGATATCTTCCACCTTTCACTTTAAATTTATGTCCCCTTGTAATGGTGTGTTCCACCCGGGGAAAAAGTCTCTGACTGTCTACTCTATCTATTCCCCTGACTTCCGACAACTATTCATTACAAGTCCACCAGTGGCAGTGACACTGGTGACAGTCCTGGAAACAATAGCTTGATATTTGATGTTGGAACATGGTCCAGAGGTAGGTCGGAAGAAATATCTGAAAGCTGGTGCTCAGACTCTGCAAGGTATCGGTTGGTGCACCAGGCAACAACAGTACCCCTCTTGTCAGCAAGTTTGATCATAAAGTCAGCGTTGAACCTGAGGGTATGGATTGGAGCAAGCTCAGAGGGAGACAGGTTAGAGTGGGTGAGGGGAGCGGAGAAATTATGATGGTAGACGCGTCATTTCAGACTTTTGCTGTCCCACTGAACATATTTCTTCCTATCTTGATTCTACTTCTATTCCCCTTGTCCAGTTTCTACCCAGTTACATTCACGATTCCTCTGGCGCCGTATCTCATTTCACCAATTTCCAGTTTCCTGGCTGTAAATGTGTTGGGTTCCTGAAACACTGACAACAAGGACGTGTAACGAACAGTAATTTATCCAGTAGCTGAACAGATACTTCATGTTTGTACTCTGTCTGCACTCACGACACGTGACCTCTTTTGTAGCCAGGTCATCATGTGACCACTCAGTCTAGACTGGCCCGAACCGCCTCCTTTTCACGATGGGTGCCCAATCCCTCTACACCTCTATCATCACCAGGACAGCCTGTGGACTCTCTGCTTCTTCCTACGACGGAGGCTCGATCAATCCCCTTCCACCACCATCCTTTTCCACATGACTGAACTTGTTCTGTCATTGAACAATTTCTCCCTTAACTTGTCTCACTTCCTACAACTACAAGGTGTGACTATAGGTATCCACTTGGACCCCAGTTATGCTAGCCTTTTTGTGGTGGTGGTGTGGAACATTTCTTGTTCCAGTCCGACACAGGCCCCTTCTCACAGCGTTTTTGCCGGTACGTCAATGACTGCATACCGCGGTGCTGCTTCAGGCTCTCAACCTGGACCTGGAAAAATTCATCAATTTTGCTTCCAATTTCCACCCCTCTCTCACCTTCACATGGTCCATCTTTGACACTCCCCTTACCTTCCTTGACCTCTCTGTCTCCATTTCTGGCGATAGACTTCCGACAACTATTCATTACAAGTCTACCAACTCCCACAGCTACATCGACCACATCACCTCACACCCTCCCTCTTGTAAGGATTCCACTCCATTCTCCCAGTTCCTCCACCTCCGTCGCATCTGCTCCAATGATGTCCCCTTCCACAGTGGTGCTTTTGACATGTCTGCCTCTTCCTCAGCCAAGGTTTCCCCCATCTCACTGTGGTTGACAGGAACCTCAATTGTGTCTGAGCCATTTCCCACGTCTCTGCTCTCACCCCATCACTCCCTCCCAGAACAATAATAGAGTTCACTTATCCTCATGTTCCAACTCACTAGCCACCACATTCAGAGGATTATCTTCCTCCATTTCACCAACTCCAGTATGATGCCCAACATGAAACACATCTTCCCCTCACCTTCCCTGTGAACATTCCAAAGGGACATTTCCCTCTGCAACACCCAGCTCTGCACCTCCATCACCTCCAACCTTTCATCCCCTTCTCAGGCACCTTCCCATTCAATCGGGGGTGCAATAGCTGCCCTTTTACTTCCTTCCTCCTCACTGTTCAAGGTTCCAAACACTCCTTCCAGCAATAATTTACTTGCACTTCTTTTAATTTAATCTGCTCTATTCACTGCTTACAATGTGGTCTCCTCTACATTGAGAGACCAAACACACATTGAGTGATCACTTTGCAGAATACCTTCGCTCGCTGCACAAGAATTGTTCCTCACTTTCCGATTGTTTGCCATTTCAATTGACCATCTCACTCTCATGCTCACATTTCTGTCCTTGGCCTGCTGCAATGTTCCAGTGAAGCCCAACGCAAACTGCAGGAACAGCACCTCATCATCTGGCTAGGCAGGTTACAGCCTTCTGGGCTCAACATTGAGTTTAATAACTATAAAAGACTATAAACTCTGTCCTCCATTTTGATCTTCCCCTCCCCCCGCTCCCCAAGTGTCAAGTTGGTATCTTGTTCTCATGTTTTTGCTTTCAGACAATACTGATTATTATTCTGCTACTTACATCCAACTCTGGATCATTGCTTTGTTTTCTTTAATACTTTCATTACCACTCCCTTTGCCTTTGGTTCCGTGACATGTTTTTCATTTAATCTGCCCTGCCCTCTAACTTCTGAACTTACCTTTTGCTCCAGCTGCCTCACTCCCTTTTCCCATCAGCATAAATCCCATCACAGAGCTATCCCTTCAGTTCCGAAGATAGCACAGTGATTAGCACTGTTGCTTCACAGCTCTAGGGTCCCAGGTTCAATTCCCGGCTTGGGTCACTGTCCGTGCGGAGTCTGCACGTTCGCCCCATGTCTGCGTGGGTTTCCTCCGGGTGCTCCGGTTTCCTCCCACAGTCCAAAGATGTGCGGGTTAGGTGACTTGGCCATGCTAAATTGCCCTTAGTGTCAAAAGAAAGGTTAGGTGGGGTAACTGGGTTATGGGGGTAGGGTGGAGGTGTGGGTTTAGGTAGGGTGCTCTTTCCAAGGGCCGGTGCAGACTCGATGGGGCGAATAGCCTCCTTCTGCACTGGAGATTCTATATTGGACTCATAATGATTCTCTCTCCACAGGCCTGCTGAATTTTCCCAGCACTTTTAATTTATATTTCTGATTTCTTGTCCTTCTGTACGGAGCTGCAAAAACACACAGCACACTCCACCGAGTCAGTGGAAGGCCAGAGTGACTGGGAATAAAAAAGATTTAATGCCTTACAACTACAACAGCTTGAGTTTCTGAAAATGCTCACACAGAAAAGGCAGATAATTAACACCTCTATGACTTTTATTTTCTCAAATGTAACCACCACAAGAATCTTGAAGAAAATATAGCAACAATATTATTAGTTTAGCAACAGCCAGGTAACTTATACTGATCCAAACCTGTTTTATTCCAGTATGCAGTCCTGCTCAAACATGTCTCAGATCCAAATCTAAATTGGACATGTGGGGTGTCTTATAATAAAAATTTCAATTTGAAGATGTGTAAGAATGATGGGCAGACCTATTTATTTAAGGCTTATCAAGCCTCAACATACATCAGCACCTGGCTTGTTTATTTATAAATGTTGGGTATTTGAGGGGACACGATGACCTCAGTAGCAGAGAGATTTTCCTTGCTATTAATTCTCACCCACTCACTGTTTTCCTGGATTCCCTGATAATTTCATGATATCATTGCCAACAACACAAAAAACTAAGAAGGTATGGAATTATCTAAGGTCAATTGGGTAAACTAGATCATGGATCATAAGCTGCACTATTGCGAATGTGTTCATGGACCATCATGCTTCATGGAGGGTTTGATACTCTGCGTATCCAATTGAAGAGTTAATAACTATTTTAATTACTTTTTCTGGCGATTGATTCTGTTACTCAATGCAAAAAATCCTTTTAATCTTTAGTCTTGCTGGAGGCTTGTTAATTTTGTATTCATGTACTAGTTCTGTGATCACAATCTAAGTTGAATAATGTTCCTGCATCTACACTAATTAGGTATCTCCTCATTTTAATCTTTAGATTACCATAAATCTTGGAAAATTAATGTGTTCCTGGTTCAGACCATTTTACTTCAGTTCACACACCAATTAAACACTCGAATTACAACAGAAATTGTCAGTAACAGTTAAACTGCTGTAATATCCGCTCCATATAACCAAACGAACAAATGATAGCAGAATTCTTTTCAAAAAAAATGTTTAAGTACTTCGGTTCTACTTACCCTGGTCCCCTCCAATTTTCTCTTCTTTCCCATTCTCTATCTGGGCTATTGTAAATTTTTCAATTAATCATTTTTTTTCTGCCTTGTTTCACTGCCTTGTTTCACTTATCCTATTTAGTCGAACAAAAATCCATTTTTTCCCACAAACTGTAAAGTGCAGTGAAATAAATCCCAATTGATTACAAAATTACATCTTTCATGTTGTTGCCTATGTCAGACTCATGTTCATTGACTAGAGCTCCACCTTCAACACCATAATCCCCGCCAAGCTCTTTTTCCAAACTCCAAAACCTAGAACTTGGCTCCTCCCTCTGCAACTGGATCCTCAACTTCCTGACCCACAGACCACGATCAGTAAGGATAAACAACAACACCTCCTCCAAGATTGTCCTCAATACCAGGGCCCAGCAAGGCTGCGTACTTAGCCCCTACTATACTACCTATACACACATGATTGTGTGGCAAAAATTTGACTCCAACTCTATAAGTTTGTTGATGGCATGACCATAATGGATCGAATCTCAAACAATGATGAGTCAGAGTAGAGGAGGGAGACAGAGAACTTAGTGGCATGGCGCAACGACAATAATCTCTCCCTCAATGTCAGTAAAACTAAGGAAGCGAGGTGTCGTACTTGCCCCTGTCTGTATCAAGGGTGCCGAGGTGAAGATGGTTGACAGCTTCAAATTCCTAGGTGTGCACATCACTATCAGTCTGTCCTGGTCCACCCATTTCGACTCCACGATCAAGAAAGCACAACAGCGCCTCTACTTCCTCAGGAAACTAAGGAAATTCGGCATGCCCACAACAACTCTTACCAACTTTTATAGATGTGCCATAGAAAGCATCCTATTTGGCTGCACCACAGCCTGGTATGGCAACTGCTCAGCCCAAGATTGGAAAAAACTACAAAGAGTCGTTAACACAGCCCAGCCCATCACACAAACCCACCTCCCATCCATCAACTCTGACTACACTTCCCGCTGCCTTGGGAAAGCGGGCAGCATAATCACCTAAGTTATTCTTTCTTCCATCAGGCAGAAGATACAAAAGTTAGAGAACACGCATCGCCAGGTTCAGAAACAACTTCTTCCCCACTGTTACCAGACTCCTGAATGGCCCTCTCATGGACTGACCTGATCTTTCTATGCATCGTCACTACAGTTGTAGCACAATGTTCCACATTCATCTCCCAATGTCTATGTTTATGTATTTACATCATGTATTTGTCGCATGTTCTATGTTTTCATGTATGGAGCAGTCTGTCTGGACTTTTTGCAGAACAATACGTTTCACTGTATCTTGGTACACACAACAATAAATCTAAAGTTAAATCTAAGGATTTCACAGACAATGAATTAATTCTGTAGTGACTTCACTGTTGAAATGTTGAAAATGCAGCAGACATTTTTCACATAAGCTCAAGCTAAAAGTAATGTGATACTGACTAGATAATTGTCTTAAGGTTTTTAGTGATGTGGTTTAAGGCATAAATATTGGATACAAAGAACAAAGAAATATACAGCACAGGAACAGGCCCTTCCGCCCTCCAAGCCCGCGCCGACCATGCTGCCCGACTAAATTACAATCTTCTACACGTCCTGGGTCCGTATCCCTCTATTCCCATCCTATTCATGTATTTGTCAAGATGCCCCTTAAATGTCACTATCGTCCCTGCTTCCACCACCTCCTCCGGTAACGAGTTCCAGGCACCCACTACCCTCTGTGTAAAAAACTTGCCTCGTACATCTACTCTAAACCTTGCCCCTCGCACCTTAAACCTATGCCCCCTCGTAATTGACCCCTCTACCCCGGGGAAAAGCCGCTGACTATCCACTCTGTCTATGCCCCTCATAATTTTGTAGACCTCCATCAGGTCGCCCCTCAACCTCCTTCGTTCCAGTGAGAACAAACCGAGTTTATTCAACCGCTCCTCATAGCTAATGCCCTCCATACCAGGCAACATCCTGGTAAATCTCTTCTGCACCCTCTCTAAAGCCCCCACATCCTTCTGGAAGTGTGGCGACCAGAATTGAACACTATACTCCAAGTGTGGCCTAACTAAGGTTCTATACAGCTGCAACATGACTTGCCAATTCTTATACTCAATGCCCCGGCCAATGAAGGCAAGCATGCCGTATGCCTTCTTGACTACCTTCTCCACCTGTGTTGCCCCTTTCAGTGACCTGTGGACCTGTACTCCTAGATCTCTCTGACTTTCAATACTCTTGAGGGTTCTACCATTCACTGTATATTCCCTACCTGCATTAGACCTTCCAAATTGCATTACCTCACATTTGTCCGGATTAAACTCCATCTGCCATCTCTCCGCCCAAGTCTCCAAACAATCTAAATCCTGCTGTATCCTCTGACAGTCCTCATCGCTATCCGCAATTCCACCAACCTTTGTGTCGTCTGCAAACTTACTAATCAGACCAGTTACATTTTCCTCCAAATCATTTATATATACTACAAACAGCAAAGGTCCCAGCACTGATCCCTGTGGAACACCACTGGTCACAGCCCTCCAATTAGAAAAGCATCCTTCCATTGCTACTCTCTGCCTTCTATGACCTAGCCAGTTCTGTATCCACCTTGCCAGCTCACCCCTGATCCCGTGTGACTTCACCTTTTGTACTAGTCTACCATGAGGGACCTTGTCAAAGGCCTTACTGAAGTCCATATGGACACCATCCACTGCCCTTCCTGCATCAATCATCTTTGTGACCTCCTCGAAAAACTCTATCAAGTTAGTGAGACACGACCTCCCCTTCACAAAACCATGCTGCCTCTCACTAATACGTCCATTTGCTTTCAAATGGGAGTAGATCCTGTCTCGAAGAATTCTCTCCAGTAATTTCCCTACCACTGAAGTAAGGCTCACCGGCCTGTAGTTCCCTGGATTATCCTTGCTGTTTAAGAAGATTATCCTTCTTAAACAGAGGAACAACATTGGCTATTCTCCAGTCCTCTGGGACATCACCTGAAGACAGCGAGGATCCAAAGATTTCTGTCAAGGCCTCAGCAATTTCCTCTCCAGCCTCCTTCAGTATTCTGGGGTAGATCCCATCAGGCCCTGGGGACTTATCTACCTTAATATTTTTTAAGACGCCCAACACCTCGTCTTTTTGGATTTCAATGTAACCCAGGCTATCTACACACCATTCTCCAGACTCAACATCTACCAATTCCTTCTCTTTGGTGAATACTGATGCAAAGTATTCATTTAGTACCTCACCCATTTCCTCTGGCTCCACACATAGATTCCCTTGCCTATCCTTCAGTGGGCCAACCCTTTCCCTGGCTACCCTCTTGCTTTTTATGTACGTGTAAAAAGCCTTGGGATTTTCCTTAACCCTATTTGCCAATGACTTTTTGTGACTCCTTGCTTCAGTTCCTTCCTACTTTCCTTATATTCCACACAGGCTTTGTCTGTTCCCAGCCTTTTAGCCCTGACAAATGCCTCCTTTTTCTTTTTGACGAGGCCTACAATATCTCTCGTTATCCAAGGTTCCCGAAAATTGCCGTATTTATCCTTCTTCCTCACAGGAACATGCCGGTCCTGAATTCCTTTCAACTGACACTTGAAAGTCTCCCACATGTCAGATGTTGATTTGCCCTCAAACATCCGCCCCCAATCTAGGTTCTTCAGTTCCCACCTAATATTGTTATAATTAGCCTTCCCCCAATTTAGCACATTCATCCTAGGACCACTCTTATCCTTGTCCACCAGCACTTTAAAACCTACTGAATTGTGGTCACTGTTCCCGAAATGCTCCCCTACTGAAACTTCTACCACCTGGCCGGGCTCATTCCCCAATACCAGGTCCAGTACCGCCCCTTCCCTAGTTGGACTGTCTACATATTGTTTTCAGAAGTCCTCCTGGATGCTCCTTACAAACTCTGCCCTGTCTAAGCCCCTGGCACTAAGTGAGTCCCAGTCAATATTGGGGAAGTTGAAGTCTCCCATCACCACAACCCTGTTGTTTTTACTCTTTTCCAAAATCTGTCTACCTATCTGCTCCTCTATCTCCCGTTGGCTGTTGGGAGGCCTGTAGTAAACCCCAACATTGTGACTGCACCCTTCTTATTCCTGATCTCTACCCATATAACCTCACTGCCCTCTGAGGTGTCCTCCCGTAGTACAGCTGTGATATTCTCCCTAACCAGTAGCGCAACTCCGCTACCCCTTTTACATCCCCCCTCTATCCCGCCTGAAACATCTAAATCCTGGAACGTTTAGCTGCCAATCCTGCCCTTCCCTCAACCAGGTCTCTGTAATGGCAACAACATCATAGTTCCAAGTACTAATCCAAGCTCTAAGTTCATCTGCCTTACCCGTAATACTTCTTGCATTAAAACATATGCACTTCAGGCCACCAGACCCGCTGTGTTCAGCAACTTCTCCCTGTCTGCTCTGCCTCAGAGCCACACTGTCCCTATTCCCTCGTTCTCCCTCAATGCTCTCACCTTCTGACCTATTGCTCCCGTGCCCACCCCCCTGCCATACTAGTTTAAACCCTCCCGTGTGACACTAGCAAACCTCGCGGCCAGGATATTTATGCCTCTCCAGTTTAGATGCAACCCGTCCTTCTTATAGAGGTCACACCTGCCCCGGAAGAGCTCCCAGTGGTCCAGATAACGGAAACCCTCCCTCCTACACCAGCTGTTTAGCCACGTGTTTAGCTGCTCTATCTTCCTATTTCTAGCCTCACTGGCACGTGGCACAGGGAGTAATCCCGAGATTACAACCCTAGAGGTCATTTCTTTTAATTTTCTGCCTAGCTCCCTGAACTCCTGCTGCAGGACCTCATGCCCCTTCCTGCCTATGTCGTTAGTACCAATATGTACAACGACCTCTGCCTGTTTGCCCTCCCCCTGGCACCAGGGAGGCAACATACCATCCTGGAGTCTCTTTCACGTCCACAGAAGCGCCTATCTGTGCCCCTGACTATAGACGGAACAGGAATAACCTCCCTACTCTTTTCCGGAATGGGATCTTGTGTGTCCATGCACCCACCTCATCCAGGGGACAGCACCTCTGACAGAGCATCACTCCCTTGATACTGTCGTGGAATTTTAGCTTTGACTTTTATGAGCATGACCTGGAATACGACCTGTACCAATAACTTTCCAACTCATAGCTGAGTGCTACCGACTGAGCCCCAGCTGATATTCATGATATGATGCGCATGCACCTTGTGGTAGTCTGTGTAGAGGTATTACGGTACCTGGTAATGCTGGAACACCATTGGTAGATATTGTATGCTTCCTATTGATCAAGCTGTATGGTAGCTCCGCCCTGCTAGGCGGGGTATAAGAGCCCGTGCTGCCCCAGCAGCCTTCATTCTGTGCCTGAGCTGCTGGGGGAAACATCTAGCTTATTAAAGCCTTCAGCTGGACTACAACCTCACTTTAGTGGTCATTGATCGTACATCAATTTAATAAGCTAGATTTAAAAGGATGGAGCTCCGAATCAAGCCGGAGTGTCTGCAACTCAGCCCACACACGGCGAACTCAGCGGCAATCTTCAAGCACTGGCTGGCGTATTTTAAAGGATATCTCGGAACGGCCCGCGTCTCAATAATGTCACCATCTGCGGCCACGACCAGCAGGACCACGACACCAACCTCCGAAAATTCCTCCAGACCGCAAAGATCCTTAACCTTACATACAACAAGGATAAATGCGTGTTTAGCACCGACCGCCTAACCATCCTCAGCTACGTAGTGCGAAATGGAGTTATAGGCCCCGACCCTGAATGCATGCGGCCCCTTATGGAGTTCCCCCTCCCTCACTGCTCCAAGGCCCTTCAGCGCTGCCTCGGGTTTTTCAGTTACTACGCCCAGTGGGTCCCCAACTATGCGGACAAGGCCTATCCCGATTCAATCCACAGCTTTTCCCCTGTCGATAGAGGCCCGCCAGGCCTTCAGCCGCATCAAAATGGACATTGCAAAGGCCACGATGCACGCTATTGACGAGTCCCTCCCCTTCCAGGTCGAGAGCGACGCATCTGACGTAGCTCTGGCGGCCACCCTGAACCAAGCGGGCAGGCCCGTGGCCTTCTTCTCACGTACCCTCCATGCCTCCTAAATCCGCCACTCCTCAGTCGAAAAGGAGGCCCAGGCCATAGTCGAAGCTGTGCGACATTGGAGGCATTACCTGGCCGGCAGGAGATTCACTCTCCTCACTGACCAACGGTCGGTTGCTTTCATGTTCGATAATGCACAGCGGGGCAAGATAAAAAACGATAAGATCTTGCGGTGGAGGATCGAACTCTCCAGCTACAACTACGAGATCTTGTATCGTCCCAGGAAGATAAACGAGCCTCCCGATGCCCTGTCCCGCGGCACATGTGCCACCGCACAAGTGGACCGCCTCCAAACCCTCCACGAGGACCTCTGCCACCCGGGGGTCACTCGCTTTTTCCACTTTATCAAGACCCGCAACCTGCCCTACTCCATCGAGGAGGTGAGGACAGCCACCAGGGACTGCCAAATCTACGCGGAGTGCAAACCGCACTTCTACCGGCCAGAGAAAGTGCACCTGATAAAGGCTTCCCATCCCTTTGAACGCCTCAGCATGGACTTCAAAGGCCCCCTCCCCTCTACCGACCGCAACACGTACTTCCTGAACGTGATTGACGAGTACTCCCGGTTCCCATTCGCCATTCCCTGCCCCGACATGACCGCAACCACCGTCATCAAGGCCCTCCATTGCATCTTTTCACTGTTCGGGCTCCCCGCATACTTACATAGTGATAGGGGGTCCTCCTTTATGAGCGACGAACTGCGTCAATTCCTGCTCAGCAAGGGCATCGCCTCGAGCAGGACGACCAGTTACAACCCCCGGGGTAATGGACAGGTAGAGAGGGAGAATGGAACGGTCTGGAAGACAGTCCTACTGGCCCTACGGTCCAGGAATCTCCCATTCTCCCGCTGGCAGGAAGTCCTCCCAGATGCCCTCCACTCCATCCAGTAACTGCTTTGTACCACAACCAACCAGACACCTCACGAACGTCTCCTCGTCTTCCCCAGGAAGTCCTTCTCTGGGACCTCGCTCCCGACCTGGCTGGCAGCTCCCAGACCCATCCTGCTCCAAAAACACGTGCGGGCGCACAAGTTGGACCCGTTGGTCAAGAGGGTCCATCTTCTCCACGCTAACCCCCAGTACGCCTACGTGGCGTACCCCGACGACCGACAAGATACGGTCTCCCTACGAGACCTGGCACCCGCCGGAGCCCCACGCACACCTCAGCCACCAGTCCCACCCTCCCCTCCACCAGGGCACCTTACAGGAGGATCGGTCCTTCCGCCGGCCCCGTCTAGGCCCCCCCCACCCACCGACGCACCCCGCAGGCGCTCCCTTCCCCACCAGCGCCGTCTAGGGGTGTCGAAGCTGCCAGAGATCGAGGCCACACTCCCGGAGTCACAGATGCCCGAACCTCCACCGGAGTCACCACCAAAGCTCCGACGATCACAGAGGACAACCAGGGCCCCCGATCGACTGATTGCTTCATTTTAAATTGTAAATAGTTAATAGAATTGTAAATAGTTACAAAATGCTGTACGGAGGTATTACGGTACCTCCATAACTAATTCTACCACTTTGCCATGTTTGTAGTATCAGGCCACCACACCCGCCGGACTCTTTTTTAACAGGGGGTGAATGTGGTAGTCTGTGTAGAGGTATTACGGTACCTGGTAATGCTGGAACACCATTGGTAGATATTGTATGCTTCCTATTCGTCAAGCTGTATGGTAGCTCCGCCCTGCTAGGCGGTGTATACAAGCCCGTGCCGCCTCAGCAGCCTTCATTCTGTACCTGAGCTGCTGGGGGAAACATCTAGCTTATTAAAGCTTTCAGTTGGACTACAACCTCGCTTTAGTGGTCATTGATCGTGCATCACACCTTTAAGGATCATAACTGAAACCGCTATCATGCCTCAATAGGATAGGATATATTAGTTCTGTAACTTGGAGTAGAGAATAGATGGATAATAATTAGTCTCCTAGTTACCGCTGTCTGTATATAGTCTGATCTTCAAATAAAAACCCACATTGTTGATTCACCAATCCTTGTGTATGATTGTCACATTTATGTGAAAGAGAAGAAGAGTGTAACAGATACAAGTAGAATCTGTTTGACCAACTAATATTCAAGAAATCCTATTGTCTCTCATCCTCTCTTTAACACCCACCACTTGAATAAAGCTGTATAGCTAAAATATAGCTGATAAACTCCATAGTGCAGCATTATCACAGAATCTTTACAGTGCAGAAGGAGGTCATTCGGCCCATCATATCGGCACTGGCTCCCTGAAAGAAAGATTTTGATTCAAGGTTATACCAAATCTCAAGTTACAAATGATGTTGCCGCGCGTCTCGAACCCCCATCTCTTCTATGTGACTCACCTTTGACAAAAGGTCATCTGGATTCGAAACGTTAGCTCTTTTCTCTTCCTTCAGATGCTGCCAGACCTGCTGAGATTCCAGCATCCGCAGTAATTTGCTTTTATCTTCTATGTGACTGCCTTGTACCACAATTCTTCCCATCTGCTACCCTATAGGTCAAATAATCCCAGTCATTCTATAAATACCTATTTTGTCATTTAAATTTTTTTTTTCCTTTTCAACTTTCTTCTCCATACATAACTACAGGATATATGTTAGTATTATTTATAAGAATTCCCAGTAGCTTTATCCTGCCACTAGTAGGATTAGATTAAGGGGATTATTGATTTATAAGGCATGTCTCTGTATTAACAAATTAAATGAAAAGATTAACACTTAAAATATATTAAACATCAGTATTGCAATAGGGCCTACATTATGTTACATTATATGGTTTATGAGGATTAGGGTGATACTCCTAATTTTTTTTGGCAATACGGCAGTAATCTTCACTAAGAATTTGGACACACATGCTGCGTTAGCTGTACGGAGAAACTCTGTTATCTAGATTTGTTTTGTTGCAGAACCAATGGGTCATATTGGAAAAATCAGGCAGACTGAATTTGATATTAACACTTTGGGCGCGTATTAACAGAAAGGTTTCTGGGCACGATCTACCGGCTACATCCTGCCCGAACTGAGGCACGGCAAGGCCGGTAGATGCCGGGAGAGGCCTCTTCCAGGATTTATCCAGCTCGCCACACCTTGCGAGATCTAACCAGATCAGTATTTGGCAAATCTACATGTTAGAGTGAGTAACTGGTCACTCTGCAAGGGTGCCAAGTAGCACTACCAGGCTAGCAGGGCTACCGGCAGGGTGCCAGGATAGTGTTGCCAGCCTGGCATTTTGCCCATGACAAGGACCGGCGAGTGCTCATTATTGAGACCCCATTATTGGTGAGCATTGGGCGGGTTGCTCACCCATGTGTGACTACCGGCTGCCCATCATGCACGTCTGCACCCAATATCCGGGCAGCGTGCAGGCTTGGAGGGCTGAAGGGCCTGTTCCTGTGCTATAATTTTCTTTGTTCTTTGACACCTTCATCTTGGCGCACTCGATGATCCCTAACACATTCAAGGCACCTGTCACGAGTGAGGGGTTGCCTCCTGGGCGACAAGGGTGTGGTCCATGTGATGAAGGATGATGTTGAAGCGTTCCGCGTTGATGCCTATCAGGAGGCCACAGGCCAACGTGGAGAACCGCTGCAACGATGCCCATGCTGCGACCAGGAGCGTGATCGAGCCGGTCCATTGGCCTCCTGAAGATGCAGTTCAGGTGCCTGCTGCATCCTCCACAACATCACGCAGGAGAGGGACGACATTCTGGAGGAGGATGAATGCCAGGCCCTGTCTGATGATACGGAGAGGGGCCAGGATGGGCAGGACATGGGGCTCAGGCAGCAACAGGAGGCCAGGGCCATCACGCAGGAACAATCTGAGCCTTCAGGTTCATTGACTTGGGGGTCTGGCCACCGAGAGCTCAAACTTCCTCTCCCCACCCCATAACATTAAACCGCGCAACCCAACTGCACCTGCACTTCTGTGCTTCCCACCTGCCTCACTATAGGGTTCTGGCCCTGGGTTGGCAGTATCAGCGGGTGTGTCCACGGGATGGAGGATGATGGCGATGCGCTCTGCGGTGAGCTCTGATGCTCCGGGTCATTTGACGAGGTCTGACTCTTGCCCTCGATAGCACTTTCCACCATCCGGCTGGGTGATTGCTGCTGGCCATTCCATGTCACGGTCCGATCGAACCCTGCAGTGGCGGGAGTGGGGACGTGATTGGGTATCGGGGCTGTGTGCGGTGGTGGGTCACTCACGTGGTAGACCCTATCAAATGACTGCTCCACATATCTGGCCCCATCCCCTCCTCGGCGGGCCCGGGGGGGGGGGGGAACGGTGGGCCTCTGACTGCCCAGGGGTCCTGGCCCGTGTCCATGTCCACCTCCAGCACCCGTGCCCCACACCACCAGCCTCCCTGCCTCCCTGACCCCCCCCCCTCCAACTCTCTTCCCCCAGTTTATCCCTTTAACCCTTCAGACACATGTCCGCTGCAGTTTGGAACGTTGGTGAACAAGTGTTTATTGTGATATATTGTGCCTAGCCCCTAATGCTAACCTATGTGCTTTACCTATGCCAACTTAACTGGTGTCTAACTTTCAAACCTGACGTGCCTCAATGGTCCTTCTAATGGGTCCTCCAGGCGCTATGTCAGAATTAGGGGCGGCCTGCTGCGTATCTCGTCCTGTGACCTGGGGCCCCTTTGGCAGCTGTCTTCTGCTAGATGGGTCCGGGAAATCAACACCACCGTACCCATTAGGGCAGCTTTCGCCAAGGTCGGGAGCCAGTGGTATTCCTACGCCGCTGAAAAATCCAGGCCAACATCTACCATTTTCTAATGATCCTCTGCCAGTTCCCTGGTGTACTATGAAAATTAAACAATTGTTTCCCTGGGCATTCATGACACTTAACTACAATGTATAAATTAAGGGACATCGTTTTTCTTTTTGTGAGGGGTTGCCCCAAAAAAGACAGCTTAATATGATATTTTCTGAAGATTTATTACCAACACAAAGCAGTCCTGGGGAAACCAGAAAAAAATTCAGTCATACCAGATAAATTAACTGATTGTTTGAGGCATTAATCTTTGACTAGTTTAAATTAGTGCAATTGAGGGACTATTATCTTGCATCGCAAACAGCAGGCACAGAGAACCTTCAAGTGTGGAGAATGAATTGGCACAGTGCCACAGCTTTTCAACAGACCACTGGTCTGCAACATTGTGACCGTATCTTTAGTTGTATATGCCCCTCATAATTTCCTCAGAACCTATCAATTAGGGTTCGGCTGCCACAGATAGGTGAATAAACAATATTCTTTGCCCATCTGCATCATCTCCGCATGGTGGAAAGGTTTTGATTGTAAAGTTTGGTGCACAAGCCAAAACATTTGCGCATGTTTCTGATAGGCTGGATGATGACTTAGAGCCAGCAGAAGGGTTTTCGACTGAGGAGACAGCCATACAATTGTGGCTTTATGTACTGGCGGTTATTAGATTTCTTCTGGGATCCAACTCCAACCTCATGTTGTATTTCAAATTAAATGAAAAGTACTTAAACATGCACTTCTTGTTAAGTTATTTTATTCACCCTGCAAAAAACTCAAGAGGTCACTTTATCCTGCTCTGATAATGCTATATTTTATTTTGTTTCATTTTATATGCAGCACATTTTAATGACACTCTGAGTAGTATACTATTGCATTTGCTCCAGTGAACTGGAATGAGCAAACAGTACATAAAATCCAAATGTCAAGCAATGCTAATGGTTAATTCATGAACTGCTCCTGCCATAAATATAATCCTGAACAAAATAAAAGCAAACCTCTACATTAAAGGAACTAAAGTTTATTTTGCAATCAATACAAACTTTCAGACAATGAGACATCCCAAGGTAAAATACAAATTATATTTCACATCTACATTATATTTCAACATATTACACATTTGTACATGAAATTATATATGTAACTTTAAACAAGTCAATGTGTACTGAGAAGATGCCAATCAGGTATTAGGCATTTCTCACAGAGGAGGCAAAACAAACTCATAGGGAAAGTCACTGTTACCCACTCTATTAGCCAGTTAAAAGTATTTTGGCAGATTTGGAAGAATGTCACCTCTGAATTTCAGCCACTGAATTGGGAAATGGTAAGATTAAAGAGTCCAAAATCAGAATTTAAAATGAATAGGTAAACAAAATACTTTACATCTTATGCTGTTGGAAATATTACAGATTCTTTAAAGCCCTAGATGGTATTTCATATTGGCCCAGGCAAATAACACAAGTCCTCACAATTAGCGCTGTTAATGTTGTAACTGATCCTTTTTCAAAGATTTTATCACAATAAATATATTTGACTGTGCTAAAAATGTATTTTTGTAGCATCATGCTTGCAATGCAGGTCTATGCGGTTTTAGAGATCCATTAGGAATTTGGCTAGTTTTAGAAAGTAAAATATCTTGCAAACCATTCCTCATGCTGTGGATCGGATGAAGACTCTGTGACTAGTGTGGTTTCCATCTGTGGAGGGCTATATTAAAAGAAGGAAAACATTTTTATAACTTTGTACGATGACAGTTCAAAAGATATCTGATCTCATTCAATACTTCCATTGGCACAGTCTACCATATACCTTTTGAAATAAATACATTTTCCACAATAGGAACTGTAACCATTTCACAATGGAACATTAGCCCAATTCTTCCCAACTCCAGGAAGTCCATTGGAAAATGTGCGTCAGAATACTGCAGAGGTCCTAACGCACAAACATACTTGAAAATTGCTCAGGAAGTTTAACCTGCGATGTGAATGTCTGGGACCTCGAGTTCAGAGTGGAGACTTGGGATAAATACACAGACTTATCTGTGCACGTGTCCAGAAATGTGAAGATAGTTTAATACCTGATCTAACAGCTGGGTAACGCAATTGAGCACTGGAAACGATTTCTCCAAATTACTGCACCCGCCACCCCCCCCCCCCCCCCCCCACCCCTACTCACACCCAACCTGATCTAATTAACCCCAACCACCCAGCTAATTCTGCACCCCATTCTGGCCCAACCCATCTACCACCAGAACACCCGACTACATCTCTCAACCAGATCCAACTACCCGTCTATCTCGTCCACCTACCCATTCGCTCACTCACTTATACACTAACGCACACTCATTCATTAAAAGAATTGCGCTTTACCTGAATATGGGATCTACTGTATCTTCTTCTTCCCTGACTCTACTACCCTTGCTGGACTTACCCTGGTGACACTGTTCTGCAGTATCAAGTCAGTAAAATCTTGGGCAGTGGCAATGTGTCCAGTATTGCCACTGACCAGATCAGGCCAACATCCTTTCAAGAGATTTGGATCAGTATGATGGCACTAACCTGGTGATCTTTCTGCATTTGGATAACAACGTTTTGTACACAAGACTTTTTTTTGTGATTGGACAAAATAACACTGAGGCCTCAAATCTACAAATAATGAAAACATGCAGAAAAAGAGATCAGAGCAGCTAACAAATGGTGAATAACAAACCAAAGTTACCCATAATATTCTGAGGCAACTTTTCACATGAAGTGAAATAATCAGGAAGAGCATTCAACCCACACACATAACTTAGTGAAAAAGCTGGTTAAGGATTTAGAATCAAGGTGTTCAAGCGAGAGACTGGACAGTAATCCAGGGAGATGTCAGATTGAGGCAATAATACTCACTAAACGCATAAATTGCTCTAATGAATTGCTCATACTCATGTTTTGCAGCAGATGATTATTGCGTGATCAGAATGGGCTTTGACTTTTCTCAGTAGGTCCTACCTCAGAAAGTGGGAGTTGTGTTCTCCAACCATCTCAGGCCTCAGGAAACTTGTTGACAAAAGGAAGATGATTGCTAGATCCAGGGGGCAAGTGACTTTCCACCCACCTGCGGCTGACAACCCTCACCATTCCCCCCTTATACTCTTGCCCATACCACCAATGATCAGACACCCACTGACCCTTATGATCTCTCCTTACCCCCAAGACCCCCGATGTCCCCACCAACACATCCAATCTCACCCAAAGTCTCCATATTCACCTTTAGCTCTTTTTCTACTTACCTTAAATCAGTGTCCTCTGGTTCCCAATCGTTGCAAAAGGAACAGTGTTGCCCTACCTACTCTGTCCAGATTCCTCATGACTTTGAAGCATTGCAGTTTAGAAAACCAGTTACGGCCCAATATTGAAAATTTCTGACGAGTATCCAATATCACATAACACTGAAATGAAAGCAAAATACAACGAGTATTGGAAATCTGAAATCAAAACAGAAAATGCTGGAAAAACTCAGCAGGTCTGGCAGCATCTGTGGAGAGAGAAACACGATAAAACGGTCACATGGGCTTGAGAAGTTAACCACTCTTCTCTGTCCACAGATGCTGCCAGACCTGCTGAGTTTATCCAGCATTTTCTTTTTTTATATAATATAATACTGCCTCCTCAAGAATCTATCCATCTCCCCATGACATTCACAGGCATTAGCATCGCTTATCCTGAGGGTTACCACTGACCAGAAACTGAATTTACACCAGCCAATCTACACAGCACAAGACAGGAGTGTGATGGAGTACGCTCCACTTGCCCGGATGAGTGCAGCTCCAATAACACTCAAGAAAATCAACACCATGACAATGCAAAGCAGTCCACTTGATTGGCACCCCTTCCACAAGCATTCACGCCCTCCACCATCAACACACAATAGAAGCAGTATGTACCACCTTCAATGAAAATGCACTGCAGGAACTTATCAAGGTTCCTTAGAGAGCACCTTCTGAAGGCACAACTTCACAACACTACCACTTAGAATGACAAAGGCACTGATACATGGAACACCATCATCTGGAAGTTCCATTCTAGCACACTCACCATCCTGTCTTGAAAAAATATTCCTTCACTGTCGGTGGAACACAAAATCCGAGAACTCCATTCCATTGAAGGTACCTGTTCACCATAACATTCTCAAAGACAATTAGGGATGGGCAATAAATGCTGGCCTAGCCAGCAATGCTCACATCCCGTCTCAGCCCCCCGCAATGGGCAAGATCCCTCCCACCCAGGACCAAAGCCTGGCAGTGTTCACCTGGCACACTGACATTGCCAGCCTGTCACCCTGGCAGTGCCATCCCATACCAGGGAGGTACAGCCCGAGTGGTGCCAGGATGCCCAGGGGTGTGCCAGGGTACTACCCTGCCCTGTCTGACCACTGTTAAGAGCCAAGGTTTAGAGAAGCCCAAAGTGTATCATGGAGTTCACCTGACCCATAAACTTTTACTAGATTGTGGTATGGGGAGCACACGGCCCAATCTACATGTGTGGTACAGCAGAAATGGAAAAGTATTTTTAAAGCAAAACAATGTTTATTCTATGAACGCAAGTTAACCTTTTTAAAACATACAGTGAACATCTTAGCAACCATTAATTCAAATCCAACCCCAAAAGAATACAACACTAAGTAATCCTTTAAGCTTTCCTTTTAATATCCATAAGACTTAAAACACTTTTTACCAGAAACACATCAGGTTAAAGTCACTACTGTTATTAGTTTTAAATCACCTGGATCGATTTACTGTCTTTAGATTAGAGAGAGATTCATACTCCTTCTGGCTGTGACTGCAGCTATCCAGCTCTGAAAATGAAACTAAAACATACCCTGCAGCAAACAGCCTAAAACGAACAGACAGCCCAGCTCCACCCACTCTCTGACATCACTGCAGTAATAAGCACCCATTTCTTAAAGGTATTCTCACTACAGATATTTATACACACACCCCTTTATAAACACCAATTTTTTAAAAGTACTCTCACATGACACCTCCCCCCAAGAAAAAAAAATAAACCACCAACTTCAAGATGGTTTCATTTTTCACCTTTTCACTATCCTTTAAGAAATGAACACAGTAACTATACATTTTCGTTTCAAAAAACAGGTATAATAATATAGTCCAATTTTTCCTTAATCAATTTAAGTGGTCCTCTTACCTCATGACCAAATATTAGTTCAACAGGACTAAATTTGGTTGACTCATTAGGTACATCCCGAATTGCACACAGTACAAATGGAATTCCTTTATCCCAATCCTCTGGATAACCTTGACAATAAGCCCTCAACATTGTCTTTAATATCTGATGCCACCTTTCTAATGCTCCCTGCGATTCTGGATGGTACACAGTTGATTTAAATTGTTTTATTCCTAAGCTATCCATAACTTCTTTGACTAACCTGGAGGTAAAATTTGATCCTTGATCCAATTGTATTTCTGTGGGTAGTTTATACCTAATAAAAAATTTAAGTAACTCCTCCACACTCTTTATAGCTGTAATATTACGTACTGGGATGGCCTCTGGAAATCTAGTAGACACATCCATTCTAGTCAAAAGATATTGATTCCCACTTTTTGTTTTAGGAAGCGGTCCTACGCAATCAATTAGGACCCTTTATCTTTATGTAGTCCAGGCCAATAAAAATGTTTCTGGATTTTAGCTTGAGTTTTCCTTATTCCCAAATGACCTCCCACTGGGACCTCACGTGCAACTTGCAACACCTCCTTTCTGTACCCTACCCGCAATACTACTTGATGAACTTCTGCCCACTGTTCATCCGCCTGCATATGTAAAGGTCTCCATTTTTTCATCAAGACATTACTTTTCCGGTAATAACACTCTGGTATACATGCAGATTCCTCTTTCGTGTATGCTTTCTGATACATCCATTTTATTTCTATATCTTTTTGTTGTAACTCCACCAATTTCCCTGAACTAAAAATATCCGCCTCATCTTCCACCTGTTCTTTCTTCTTTTTAAACCATCTGATCAAAAATAGTTTCTGATAATTGCACTTCAACTTCATCTTCACTCTTTGATTTATCCTCTTGTCTTAACCTGTGACTTTGCAACCTTTTAATACACAATCTGGAAAAATCCCAGAATATTCGTCCTTCAACACTTCAGTTGTTTGATTTTCCACTGTCTTATCAACCACAGTAGGCATCACTCCCACCTGTGATTCAGGTGTATCATTACCCAAGATAAACTGTATTCCTGGCCAAGATAGTTTCTCTATTACTCCTACTACCACTTCACCACTCTTCACTGGACTTTCCAACCTTACCTTATATAATTGAACACTACTCCTTTCACCCTGAATTCCACATATTACCACCTTTTCTGGCAATATTCTTCCCAGACTACATAACTCTTCATCTCTTACCATTAAAGACTGACCAGCTCCCGTATCTCTTAAAATTGTGACTTCTTTACCTACTCTTCCTAAAACACGAGTAAACTTTACCCACACAAGTAAATTCTTTAAAGAGATCTGGCACCTTCTTATCCTCTTGACCAGCCTGTTCAATCTTTTCCACCTTGTTTGCTTCACTTGGGCTTTCCTTTACCACTTTAACAAACCCCACAGTCTTATCCTGTTTTACCACATCAGCCTTCCCAGTGCTTTTCTTCAACTACCAACACTGTGACTTTACATGGCCTAGTTTATTACAGTGAAAACATTCGAAACTTTTTATTTCTTTTCCACCCTCCTGGATTTCTTTTTAAAACTGAGGTACACTCTCCTTATTATCTCCTATCAGATCACTTTTACCTTTTCCACTTGAGCATTTCACATGTCCCCAGTTTCTATCCCTCACAGGCTGAAACTGATGTCGGAAACCAAACTTTGATTTATGAACTAATTAATAATCATCTGCCATTTCTGCTGCTAATCTCACAGTTTTAACCCTCTGCTCTTCCACATGAGTTCTCACTACATCAGGAATTGAAGTTAAACTCCTCCAAAAGTATAATTTCTCTGAGAGCTTCATATGTTTGGTCTATTTTCAAAGCCCTTATCCACCTATCAAAATTTCTCTGTTTGATCCTTTCAAATTCCAAGTATGTTTGACCAAATTCTTTCCTTAAATTTCTAAACCTTTGTCTGTAGGCTTCAGGCACTAGTTCATATGCACCTAAGATGGATTTTTTCACCTCCTCATACGTCTCAGATACCTCCTCCGGTAGTGATGCAAACACTTCACTAGCTCTACCTACCAGCTTTGTTTGAAACAGTAGTATCCACATGTCCTGTGGCGAATTCATTTGTTTAGCTACCTTCTCAAATGAAATAAAAAAGGATTCTACCTCCTTCTCATCAAACCTTGGCAATGCTTGGACATATTTAAATAGATTCCCACCAAGCCATCGACTATGACGCTCTTTCTCACTGTCCTCATCACGATCCACCAACTGTACGTTTCCCTTTACGTCTGCCAATTTTAACTGACTGTCATGTTTCATGACCATTTTCTGAAGTTCAAACTCTCTGTCTTTATCTTTTTCCCTGATCTGTATCTCCCTTTCTCTTTCTTTTTGTTCTGCTAGGGCTATTCTTTCTGTTTTAATTTCTTCTCTCTCTTTTTCTCTTTCTTTTTCCTCTCTTTGTCTTTCATATTTAAGCTGCTTTAATTCTTTCTCATGTTCCATTTGTTTAATTTGTAACTGAATTTTTGCCATTTACAATGAGTCAAACTGTATTTCAGGCAACTTTAAATGCTTAGCCACCGCCATAATGACCTCATCTTTTCGCATTTCGTCAGTTAATGTTAACTGTAATGTTTTTGCCAAATCTAAGTCTGCTTTTAGTCTCTGTCCGTAAGATACTGTGTGTGACCGTCTCCACCCCAAAAATCTTCTGAGCCTCTGAAAGAGCCATTGTCCACAACACACGCCCTACTTAAATAGCACACCTGAAAAGCAACCACAATATGCTCACCCCTCACTGTCTTTAAGTTCACTAAGCCAATCCAATAGATAGACCTTTATCCCCCTCGAGCCCCCAATTTGTTATGGGCCAGGGGTGTATCATGGAGTTCACCTGACCCACAACTTTTACTAGATTGTGGTATGGGGAGCACACGGCACATTCGACAGGTGTGGTACAGCAGAAATGGAAAAGTATTTTTTGAAGCAAAACACTTTATTTTATGAACTCAAGTTAACCTTTTTAAAACATAGTGAGCATCTTAGCAACCATTAATTCAAATACAACCCTCAAAGAATACAACACGAAGTAATCTTTTAAGCTTTCCTTTTAACATCCATAAGACTTGAAACACCTTTTACCAGAAGCACAGCAGTTAAAGTCATTACTGTTATTAGTTTTAAATCACTAGGATCGATTTACAGTCTTTAGATCAGAGAGATTCATACACCTTCTGGCTGTGACTGCAGCTATCCAGCTCTGAAAGCGAAACTAAAACACACCCAGCAGCAAACAGCCTAAAACAAAAGTAAAAAGCGGATAGCCCAGCTCCACCCACTCCGACATCACTGCAGTAATAAACACCCATTTCTTAAGGGTACTCTCACATGACACCACCCGGTGGTCTCTAATTGCCTGAGAGGCCCTTGAGGTGTCGTCCATGTTTGTGTAGACCAGTTCTCGGCCTGGACAGTTCTCACAGAAATGGCCATTGACTCCCAGGCACTAGGAGAATCCTACTGGCTCATTTAAATGTGCTGGTCATATCGCACCTCCTGGAGCCCGATTTGGGTCTCCCTCGGGATTCACTTGGCACGCCCAGATCCACACCGGGGGCAACCCTATCATTGAATCGAGCCCTTAATGTTGATTCATAAAATGCTGCAAGTCACAACTGACAGTCATGATGCCATTTCTACTTAATTCCTCATGTTATCGCATTGTGATTAAGTTCCTGGCTTAGTAATCCTGAGGCCTGGAGTAATGATTCAGAGACATGAGTTAAATCCCACCCTGACAGTTAGAGGAATTTAAATTCTAATCGATTAAATAAACTTGAAATAAAAAGCTGGCATCAATAATGGCTTTAATGAAACTACCAGATTGCAGTAAAAACCGATCTGGATCAATTATTTCCGTTAGAGAAGGAAATCTGCCATCCTTATTCAGTTAGGGCAATCTGTGACTTCAGACCCAGAGAGATGTGGTTGACTCTTAACTGCCCTTGGAATTGGCCGACTAAATCATTCAGTTATATTCATGTTGGTGGCTCACCACTACCTCAAGGGCAATTATAGATCAACTAAATTTTGACCTTAGTAATGATGCTATGTCCTGTGAATTAATAAATAAAAACCATAGAAATATCACACAGTAAGATATTGAGTTTTTGATCAGATCTCATGAAATTCACTACTTTGTCTTTTAAGAAGATGGGTAAGATTCTTCGTTTGGGAGACTATAGGCTGGATTCTCCAGTATTGAAGCGTCTGGTCTTGTGACCAAAATGTTGGTGCCGCCCCCGCACCAATGCTCTGCCCGGTGGGGGGCAAGCAGCCGCGCCGTGTAAAATCCCCAGCTTTATCTACAGATAAGAACCGAGAGTGGTGGGGTCCATGGCTGCGCTTGCGCACAGCGGTGAACTGTGGTGGCCGCGCCATACAACACAGCGCCATCTGTGCGCGGACCCGACCTGCCTGATTGTGCCCCCCTGTAATCCACCTTATCAGCCCCGGTCTACCGCCCTGTAATCCACTTTACCAGCCCCGGTCTACCATCCAGTAATCCACCTTACCAGCCCTGGACCACCCCATACCAGTCCCCCCAGACCCCGGCGAAGCCCCTCCTACCAGTTGAACGGCTCCCCCCTACCCCCGCGACTGTGACAGCACTGGGCATAGTCTGCAGCCGTCAGGCAAGGTGCCCGGAAATTGAGAGGACACGCGACAGACGTCATCGGGAAGTGGGCCCATCGGGGGAGGCAGAGCATCGGGGAAGGGCCTCGGGTGATGACCTGAGGCAGTCCCAAAGGTGTGTATGCCATTTTTGAGGGGGCGGAGCATCCAAAATACAGCTCCGCACCCCCGATTTTGTCATAAAAACGGATTCTCCGGCCAATGGCTGAACACAATTTCGGCATTCGGAGAATCCAGCCCTATGTTCTTCTGTCGGAGGAGAATTGCAGCCAATTTACATCCCCTTGGGAGAGCAAATTGGGAAGTAATTCCGTATAACTTGACATGCAAATCAATGCAACGCGAGGAGAATGAGAGATTTCTGAGGGAATCCCGCTATTGGGTTACCCTCTTGAAATGGTGGCCCAGTAGTGGAGTCCCACCGCCAACCATCCCCCCCCTCTGCACGACAAAACAGAGCCCCCAGGGGCCCCCTTAATCGGGAGACCCCCCAGAGAAGCCCTTAATAGGGAGTTACCCTGGGATCCCCTTAATGGGAGACCCCCATGGGACCCCATGGATAGGGAAAACCCCCTATGGGATCCCATGAATAGGGAGGCCCCCAGGGACGTCTTTAATAGGGAGACCTCCCCAGGGACCACTTTTATAGAGAGACCCCCACAGGGAACCCCTTAATAGAGGGGCCCCTCCCCCCCCCAGCCACCCCATGAATTGGGAGACCCCCCTAGGGACTCCATGAATTGGGAGATACCACAGGGACCCCCCTAACTGAAGGAACACTCCACAGGTACCCCTAACTAGAGAGAACACTTGACTAGACAGGGGGGGGGGGGCTAGAAAAAAAACCCTGTCTGGCTAGAGAGCAGTCCTTATGGTGGAAGTGAAAGAAATACAGCTATAACTGTGCCTGGGGGCTCCATGTGTCCATTCCTTGAAGGAGAACAGCGGTGTCCCGTGTTTCATCCCCTCAGATCCATTAACTGCAAGCTATTCATTCCTATCTAGTAATGGGCTGTGATTGACAACTTCCACAAATCAGCTGTAGCCTTAATTCATTCATCTCCCTTCATGGATGAATGACTCTAAGTGCTTATATCCCACTGTTTACAAACATCAACCACATCAAAGAGCAGTACGTGCACTGAATCACATGCTTCAGAATCTAACAAATGCCATGATGTTCAACAGTAAAACTATAGCGGAATTACCCACCAACAATATCCTGAGGATTACCACTGACCAGAAACACAACAGGACCAATTACTATAGCTACAAGAATGGATCAGGGGCTGGGAAATCTGCAGTGAATGACTCACCTCCTGCCTCCACAAAATCTATCCACCATCTACAAGACACAAGTTGGGGGTGTGATGGAATACTCTCCACTTGCCTGGATGAGTGCAGCTCGAACAACACGTCAGAAAATTAATACCATCCAAGACAATCGAGTGGCCCACTTGAGTGGTACCCAATCTACCACCTTAAACAAACTCATAAAAATGATTCAGTGATGTGCAGCACTGTCTACAAGATGCACTGCAGGAATTTGCTAAGTGTCCTTCCACAGCACTTTCCAAAGCTCCAACCTCTACCACCTGGAAGGACAAGGGAACACTTACCATCTGCAAGTTCTCCTTTTGGAAATGTAATTGTCGTTCCTTCACTGTTACTGGGTCAAAATCCTGGAACACCCTCCCTAACCACCGTGTGGGTGCACCTACACCATATGGACTGCAGAGTTCAATATGATGGCTCACTGCTACCTTCTGAAGGGCAATTAGGGTTGAGCAACAAATGCTGGCCTTGCCAATGACTGCCAGAACTCAGTAATGTATTTTTAAAAATCCTTTACCATTCAGTCGTGCTTTTATGGAATACTTTCTGCCTGGATTTTGCAATCAGTAATGAAGCAAGATGCTCAAGGAATGGCCTCAAGGAATGCTGCCAACAAACATATCGTGAAATCTGTGGCAGTAATTGCCCTTTCCCCACAGCCATATAGATCTAGCATCGAATCAAGATGATGTATTCATGTGCAGAAGCAGAAATGTAAGTCAGCAATGAGACAACCTAACAATTGTTCACACACACGAAACCTGTAAATTAAAAGCACTTAACATCGTTCATTTTAATTTTAAAAATCTGAAGGTAAACTGAAGCTAAAACTACATTAACATTGAAGCTAAAACAAAGATAAACTTTTTAAAATAGAAAATAAATGTGCTTTTTAAAAATTAATTTACAGGATGTGGGCGTTGCTGAATAGATCAGCATATATTGCCCATCCCCAGTTGCCCTTCAGAAGGTGGTGGTGTTGCCTTCTTGAACCGCTGCAGTCCTTGAGGTGTAGGTACAATCACTGTGCTGTTAGGGAGGGAGTTCCAGGATGTTGCCCCAGCGACAGTGAAAGAACGGCAATATATTTCCAAGTCAGGGTGGTGAGTGACTTGGACGGGAACCTCCAGGCGGTGGAGTCCCCAGATATCTGCTGCTCTTGTTCTTCTGGATGGTAGTGGTCGTGGGTTTGGAAGGTGTTGTCTAAGGAACCTTGGTGAGTTACCGCAGTGCAACATCTACAAGGTGCACTGCAGGTACCAGGGAACCCCACCACCTGAGGCTGCCACTGTTCGCTAATGGTGGGAGGGTTTGAATGTTTGTGGAAGGGGAAGCAATCAAGCGGGCTGCTTTGTCCTGGATGGTGTTGAGCTTATTGAGTGTTGTTGGAGCTGCAGTCATCCAGGCAAGTGGAGAGTATTCCATTACAGTCCTGACTTGTACCTTGTAGATGGTGGGCAGGCTTTGGGGGGGGGGTCAGGAGGTGTGATTCGCACCTTAGGATTCCTAGCCTTTGACCTGCCCTGGTAGCCACAGTATTAATGTGGCTCGTCCAGTTGAGTTTCTGATCAATGGTAACACCCACGATAGTGATTGTGGGGGATTCAGTGATGGCAATGCCATTGAATGTCAAGGTGCAGTGGTTAGATCCTCTCTTGTAGGAGATGGTCATTGCCTGGCACTTGTGTGGCGCTAATGTAACTTGCCACTTGTCAGCCCAAGACTGGATATTGTCCAAGTCTTGTTGCATTTGGACACGGATTGCTTCATTATCTGAGGAGTTGTAAATCATAGAATCATAGAATTTACAGTGAAGAAGGCCATCGAGTCTGCACCAGCTCTTGGATAGAGCAACCTATCAAGCCCACACCTCCACCCTATCCCCATAACCCAGCAACGCCACCCAACACGAAGGGCAAATGGCACTGAACATTGTGCAGTCATCCACAAACATCCCCACTTCTGACTTTATGATAGAAGTGAGGTCATTGATGAAGCAGCTGAAGATGGCTGGGCCTAGGACACTACCCTGAAGACCTCCTGCAGTGATGTCCTGGAGTTGAGCTGATTGACCTCAAATCACCATAACCATCTTCCATTGTGCCAGGTATGACTCCAACCAGCAGAGAGCTCTCCCCGATTCCCATTGACTCCAGGTTAGCTCGGGCTCCTTGATGTCAAGGGCAGTCACTCTCACTTCACCCCTGGCATTCAGCTCTTTTGTCCATGTGTGAATCAAGGCTGTAATGAGGTCAGGAGTTGAGTGACTCTCGTGGAACCCAAACTGAGCGTCCGTGAGCAGCTTATTGCTGAGTAAGTGCCGCTTGATAGCACTGCTGATGACTCCTTCCATCACTTTACTGATAAAAATATGTATGATTTTTAGTCAGTCGAGAAATTTGACATCCCACAAATATAAAATCTGCTTTTCAGTGCAAGTCAGGCTGTTTAACAGTAATTTGGAATTTGGTGTAGTTAAATACCACGTTACCATTCATTCAACAAGGTGTAACTTTTTCCAGGGTATTTACAGGAAGACTAACAGCTCTCATCAATTCATAATTGCAAGAGAGATGGGAATCTGTGTGCATCATCTGGAGGAACGTAGATTCACTGACTACAACTTCTGGATTTCCACATTATTCTGCACCAGTTTGAATTCCTCAAGTTGCTGTCAGTTTCAGTAGAGTAATGGTGGTGGGCACTGACCGTTTTGCTGTCATTAGCACAGTAAAATTAAGGCCCCTACATGGAGTCAAATAATCATTACAGCACAGAAGGCCATTCGACTCTCCGAAGGAATGATCCACATACTTCCACTCCCCTACCCTCTCCCCACATCCCTGCAAGTCTAAACTTAAGGGAATGAGCCTTTGGCTTTGATCTTTAAGTCATCTTTGTCTACAGGAATAGTGCCAGAAGACTGGAGGATAGCAAATGTTGTCCCCTTGTACAAGAAGGGGAGTAGAGACAACCCCGGTAACTATAGACCAGTGAGCCTTACTTCTGTTGTGGGCAAAGTCTTGGAAAGGTTTGTAAGAGATGGGATGTATAATCATCTGGAAAGGAATAATTTGATTAGAGATAGTCAACACGGTTTTGTGAAGGGTAGGTTGTGCCTCACAAACCTTATTCAGTTCTTTGTGAAGGTGACCAAACAGGTGGATGAGGGTAAAGCAGTTGATGTGGTGTATATGGATTTCAGTAAAGCGTTTGATAAGGTTCCCCACGGTAGGCTACTGCAGAAAATACGGAGGCATGGGATTCAGGGTGATTTAGCAGTTTGGATCAGAAATTGGCTAGCTGGAAGAAGACTAAGGGTGGTGGTTGATGGGAAATATTCAGACTGGAGTCCAGTTACTAGTGGTGTACCACAAGGATTTATTTTGGGGCCACTGCTGTTTGTCATTTTTATAAATGACCTGGAGGATGGCGTAGAAGGATGGGTGAGTAAATTTGCAGATGACACTAAAGTCGGTGAAGTTGTGGACAGTGCGGAAGGATGTTACAAGTTACAGAGGGACATAGATAAGCTGCAGCGCTGGGCTGAGAGGTGGAAAATGGAGTTTAATACAGAAAAGTGTGAGGTGATTCATTTGGAAGGAATAACAAGAAGACAGACTACTGGGCTAATGGTAAGATTCTTGATAGTGTGGATGAGCAGAGAGATCTCGGTGTCCATGTACATAGATCCCTGAAAGTTGCCACCCAGGTTGAGAAGATAGTTAAGAAGGCGTACGGTGTGTTAGCGTTTATTGGTAGAGGGATTGAGTTTTGGAACCATGAGGTCAGTGGCAGCTGTACAAAACTCTGGTGCGGCCGCATTTGGAGTATTGCGTGCAATTCTGGTCGCCGCATTATAGGAAGGATGTGGAAGCATTGGAAAGGGTGCAGAGGAGATTTACCAGAATGTTGCCTGGTATGGAGGGAAGATCTTATGAGGAAAGGCTGAGGGACTTGTGGCTGATTTCGTTAGAGAGAAGAAGGTTAAGAGGTGACTTAATTGAGGCATACAAGATGATCAGAGGATTGGATAGGATGGACAGTGAGAGCCTTTTTCCTCGGATAGTGATGTCTAGCACGAGAGGACATAACTTTAAATTGAGGGGAGATAGATATAGGACATATGTCAGAGGTAGGTTCTTTACTCAGAGAGTAATAAGGGCGTGGAATGCCCTGCCTGCAACAGTAGTGGACTCGCCAACACTAAGGGCATTCAAATGGTTATTGGATAGATATATGGACAATAAGGGACTAGTGTAGATGGGCTTTAGAATGGTTTCACAGGTCGGCGCAACATGGAGGGCCGAAGGGCCTGTACTGCACTGTAATGTTCTATGTAATATACCAACTTTATATATCCTGTCCTCAAGATGTAACCATTTAATCCTCCATATGCCATAACAAAGCTGCGTGGCTTTCTGTCCAGTTTCCCAGAATTGTTTTGAGATGTAAAAAAGCATAACTTTTCCTGGCTCGAGGAAATAATTGTCTTGAGCACAGCTAAGTGTGATATCTTGCAATGGCAAGTTGTGGAAGGGAGAAGCATTCAGAAAGGTTTACATTTTACTCAAATAACATTTTGGCTCAGAACCTTGCCCTAGTATCTATGCTATTTCTGCTGGAGCAAAGTGTGTTACTTTGAGCTTTCTGTTGAAATAATAGCAAGAACCGAGATAGCATAAACTCTTTTGAAGGCAAATTGTGAATGCATGTGTGTGCATGCTTACTTAAAGAATGAAAAGTCAAAGGATTCTGCTAAGATTCGCCAACAGATTGCGAACTGTGGCCACCAAACTTGATCCAAGGGAAGATACCAGCTAGTAGCAATAATATGTTAATACAGCCATGTTAAGCTTTTCATTGTTTTTAACATTAAATGCCAGTTATGCTGGTCCTTTTGTCAAGGTGTTTAGCTTCAAAGGATTCTTTCTCTACACTGTTACGGCTGATGAGCTAGGAGCAGCTGCAGGTCTTGATGAGAATCTGATTTATCATACAATTTAACCTTGCCATTAAATTTATTTTGCAAGAATAAATGGACCTGAAAAAATGTAATTTGAATTGTACATCCCATCTGTCTTGCGCTTCTAATGACTTTTGCCTTTCATGTTCCTTCCTCAATCTGTTGACAGATTCCACAGGCTGAAAAATCAAGGTCGAGTCTAACACAACAAAAATTTCCAGTAGTTATAGAATTTGAAGGACATCTGAAGCAGCCCGAGCAATGTGAGGGAATTGATACTTGTAAATTTGATTTGCATACTGTTGAGGCAGATCCTCGCTCAAAACAGAAACTGAACTGAAAAAGCAGTAAAGGTAAATCTAGAAATGAAATAGAATTTCCCAGTCTCTAAGGAAACCAAAAAACAAACCGGGATTGGGAAATCCAAACTAAGCCCTGTTTAAAAGATGTAAAAGGACACAGATCAGCCCAAGCAGCAATAGCAGTTGTGGAATCCACTGATGCAGCACAAGCAAGCTGAAGAACACTGAAGACCGTCCAGGTCCAGAAGCTGAAAATAAGTTTCTGCAGCTGTTTCTGTTACTGAAAGATAACATTGAATGGGTCCACCCCATCCAGACCAAGTTGAGGAAATTGCAGACGTGTGCCATTTGTTGTTAAGATTGTGCCAAAACGTAACTGGTTGGCTATGCACTGCTGTCAGTTGGAGGATCAGCTGATAGCTCCTAGGAGAGATGAAATTCCTTGTGAGGAAGACAGTTTGAAAGACTTTGTGACTGAGTGTAATCACTGAAATTTGAGCCAGTTCGCAAGATTTGATTTACTTGTATCTGCCATCTACTGTGCAATTTATAGTTTATACATGCTGGGTCCTGGAATTGTACTGAAAGTTTCTGCAATTGCCTGTTGAAGATGGTGTTTTGGACGATAACAAACATGGCCAAATCATAAGGGGATGAGGTAGGACGAAAGCAGGGAAATCCTCATTATGGGAATCCTAAACCCTGGGAATATAATAACAACTGGCCATAACTCAACAGAGGTACATCATATCAGACCAGACATAGAGAGGAATAAAAGAAATAGAAGCAGGAGTAGGCCACTCGGTCACTTAAACTGGTTCCAATACTCAATAAGATCAAAGCTGATCCTGTTCCCTCTGCTACACCTTTCTACACTATCCCTAGATCCTTTGATTCCCTTAGTATCCAAATCTTTCAACCAATACATTTTTCTTCATTCCTGTTTGAAACAACCAACCCCTTTTTCTGACTCCCAATCAGATGATGCACCCTTCCAGCTTTTACCCTGCCAAACCCTTAACATCACATCTCATTCTTTTAAACCCCAGGGAATTAAGGTGCAGACTACACAATCCGAATCATCCCAGAAATTGTTCTGGGAGCCTTTGTTGCACTCCCTCTAAGGTGAGTATTATCTTTCCTTATAAGGAGAGCAAAAGTGTGACAGTACTTTGAGTGTCATCTTACCAATAATGCAACTGTTGTAAGACTGCTTTACTCTTAAACTCTAATCCTTTTCTGATTATCATAGAATTTACAGTGCAGAAGGAGGCCCTTCGGCCCATCGAGTCTGCACCAGCTCTTGGAAAGAGCACCCTACCCAAGGTCAAGACCTCCACCCTATCCCCATAACTCAGTAACCCCACCCAACACTAAGGGCAATTTTGGACACTAAGGGCAATTTATCATGGCCAATCCACCTAACCTGCACATCTTTGGACTGTGGGAGGAAACCGTAGCACCCAGAGGAAACCCACGCACACACGGGGAGGATGTACAGACTCCGCACAGACAGTGACCAAAGCCGGAATCGAACCTGGGACCCTGGAGCTGTGAAGCAATTGTGCTATCCACAATGTTACCGTGCTGCCCCAAAGGCCAACATAACATTTGCTTTCCTAACTGCTCATTGTCACTGCATGTTAACCTTCTGTGATTTGTGCAAGTTAAACCAGATCCCTCTGAATATCAACACTTTGCTTTTCTTTTTCCACTTAATTAAATTCTGCTTTTCTATTGCCCTGCCAAAGTAGATAGCTTCGAATTTCTCCACATTATATTTGATCAGCCAATTCTTGACAACCCAATCTGTCTAACCCAGTTTGGATACAATGCACCCAGTCCCCTCAGCTAAGTCATTGATATAGAGTGTACATAGCTGCCCAAGCAGTAATCCTTACAGTACTGCATCCAAAAATGACCTGTTAATTCCTACTCTCTATATTATTTAACCAATCCTCAATTCAAGCTAATATATTGCCCCCAATTACGAGACCCCTAAATTTGTGTAATAACCTCATGTACATTCGAGTACATAAGCAGGGATGTGTTGTTGCAATGAGACAGGGCCTGGGTGAGGCCATCCCGAGAATTTTGTGTGCGGATTTGGTCTCCTTTTCAGAGGATGTTCTTGCTCTCGAGGAAGTGCAGCGAAGATTTACCAGACTGATTCCAGGGAAAGCAGAACTGTCATATGAGGCGAGATAATAATAATAATACTCGATTGTCACAAGTAGGCTTCAATGAAGTTACTGTGAAAAGCCCTTGGTCGCCACATTCAGGCGCCTGTTCGGGGTGGCCGGTATGGGAATTGAACCCGTGCTGCTGGCCTTGTTCTGCATTACAAGCCAGCTGTTTAGCCCACTGTGCTAAACCAGATTGACTAGGTTAGGATTGTTCTCGCTGGAGTTCAGAAGAATGATGGGGTTTTCAGAGAATTCTAACAGGACTAGACAGGGTAGATGCGGGGAAGATGTTCCCGATGGCGGGTGTGTCCAGAACCAGGGGTCACAGCCTGAGGATTCAGGGTAAACCATTTTGGACAGAGATAAGGAGACATTTCTTCACACAAAGCGTGGTGAGCCTGTGGAATTCATTACCACAGGAAGTAGGTGATGCTAAAACATTGAATATATTCAAGAGGAGGCTAGATGTAGCACTTGGGGGAATGGGATCAAGGCTACGGAGAGAAAGCAGGAATAAGCTATTGAGTTGGATGATCAGCCATGATTGTGATAAATGGCGGAGTTGGCTCGAAAGGCCAAAAGGCCTCCTCCTGCTCCTACTTTCTGTGTATCTATGTGGAACATTGTTGAATGCTTTGTGAAAATCCAAATGCAATTCATCCATAGTTCCCCTCATCATCCCACTAGATACAACCTCATATACAATTTTTCTTTCATAAATCAGTTTTTAAAAAAAAAATGTTTTTATTAAGAATTTTTCAATGACAATATTTTCCATCTTACAATCAAACCCCCCCCCCCCCCCCCCCCCCCGCCCCATAACAAAGAAAAGAAAAAGAACTTGCGTGGCAAGACATGAACATGGCAAGTCAATAAGATACAAAACTTTGTACATTGGATTCTTCCCGTACATGTCAGTTTCCAGATCATTCATGTGTTTTCTTGCTCAAATGCCCCCCAGAGAAACCCCCACTTCCCCCCCCCCCCCCTCCCCCCCCTGGGTTGCTGCTGCTGCTGTCCGAACTTCATCTAACGCTCCGTGAGATGGTCTAGGAACGGTTGCCACCGCCTGTAGAACCCCTGCACAGACCCTCTCAAGGCAAACTTTATCCTTTCCAACTTGATAAACCCAGCCTTTATCCAGGCCTCCACGCTGGGGGGCTTCGCCTCCTTCCACATTAGCAAGATCCTTCACCGGGCTACTAGGGACGCAAAGGCCAGAATGCCGGCCTCTTTCGCCTCCTGCACTCCCGGCTCGTCCACTACTCCAAATAGTGCTAGCCCCTAGCTTGGCTTGACCCGGACTTTCACCACCTTAGATACTGTTCCCGCAACTCCCCTCCAGTGCCGGGCATGACCAAAACATATGGACATGGTTCGCCGGACTTCCTGAGCACCCCCCGCATCTGTCCTCCACCCCAAAGAACCTACTCAGCCTCGCCCCCGTCATATGCGCTCTATGAACCACCTTAAATTGTATCAGGCTAAGCCTGGCACACGAGGAAGAGGAATTAACCCTACTTAGGGCATCAGCCCATAGCCCCTCCTCAATCTCCTCCCCCAACTCCTCTTCCCATTTACCCTTCAGCTCCTCTACCAAAGCCGCCCCCTCTTCTTTCATCTCCTGGTATATCGCCGACACTTTGCCCTCTCCGACCCATACACCCGAAATCACCCTATCTTGAATCCCCCGTGCCGGGAGTAGCGGAAATTCTCTCACCTGCCGCTTCACGAACGCCCTCACTTGCATGTACCTGAAAGCGTTTCCCGGGGGTAGCATAAATCAGTTTTGACTCTTGCAAATTAAATTATAATTTTCTAAATGCCTTGATTTTGTGGCCCCCGTACCCACCTGACCACCAGCAGGAATGAATCTGATCTGATTTGAAGGTTTGTTGTGATCTAGGTCTCTGAAGATTAATTTTTGGGAAAAATGTGTAATTTTTAATATTTAAATGATCATTTTATACTGGTCCCCTACAAAGAGGTCTGTTGCAAAAGCTAGAATGTGTTTCTGATGTGTGATGCCCCAAGTATCCCAAAGCTGATTTAAGGCATTTTAACTGCACCACATCCCTCTTGACCCTACAAAGTTTAGAGGAGACTTTTCAACATCTACATTGAATGCATCCTTCATCCCTTCACCGTCTCATCTGAATTTGGGGCCAATGCATCTTTGAGGTCTTTGGGATTGAATTGGCCAGAATCTTGTTTTCTGGGATGAATGACCCATGGGACAGAATACCAGAGCAGGAAAGACTGGTTAATTCTTTGAAGACCATCAAACACGAATGAGCTGTAAGTTTGGTAAAGGGACTGTGTCATATGGAAGGGAAAGAAAATTCACTTGGGACAATAGTTTATTGGTATAGGACCTCCTGGGACATACCTGATGATGAAAATTTTGAAAATATTTTTGACAGTCTTTTCGGGCAGGTGGTAGTAAGAACGTTTTTGGCTGGGATTTTTAGGGTGGCAGCTGGATTTCCCTTCCCACCACCGAAGCATCGCCGGTGAACGCTTCTCTGTCGATAAATGCTCAGCTTTAATTTACAGGAGGTGAGACTTCCACTCCTCACTCAGAGGAGTCTCACCTCAGAGACCTGCGGTCAGTAGCATCCTAGTCCCAGCAATTCAAAGCTTCAGTGGAGAGTGCTAGAACTGCTAATGGTCCTGAGTCCAAGTCCCAGAAGTCCAGGATCCGGTAAATGTGGGGGTCTCAGGACAATGAGGTGAGTGAAGGTGGCGGGGTGAGTGGGAGGGGTGTGTGTGTGTGTGTGAAGGAATTGGACAGGTCAAGGGTGGGGGAGTTTGAGCACCGACAGGGTTCAGACCTTGTGGGAAGTGTGATGGCTTTTGTCATTCTTGATACATAAACAAGCAAAACATACTGAGGGTGGCAATCCAATAAAAAAATTATAATATTCTTGGAAGTTGGTTGGGGAAAAGTAAACATTGCCTCAAAACAGAAACTTAAATTATTCACAAAGGAAGTTTGGTCACAAAATCTGAGTTTGAATCCAGTACATAAAGATTTCTCAGAATTAAGTCTCTTTACTCTCTTCTGGCTACAGCATGCTGATTTTTTATCTGACCATAGTTGTCAGTCCCATGTTCTCCAAATTATGCAAGTATTAATTTATCTATGAGACACTTGAACTTTTAAATAAAGCGAGTCAGTAGGTCCTGAAGCTTACTCCACATCTAAGGAAATCGCTAACCCATCTAACACCTGTTTTTGAAAGACGTGAATAACATTCAATAATCTACTGACATTGTTGCAAGAGTTCCAGTCTTTTATGAACCCAATCTGATCTCCCCGGATTCCCACCAAGCATTGCACCAACACTTTAAACAACAGTTTCAAATCTACGTTCAGGAGCGAGATTGAGCTGTAGGATACACAACCTTCGGGATTATTACCTGTCTTCAAAATCAAGGAAATATTCGCTGCTCGGAGTCGCCTGCAACAGCAGACCTGCCTCAAATGAATGACTATACTTGCCAATCAGTGGATCCATTAGCAAGTCCTTAAATTCCTTGTAAAATTCACATCCATCAGACCCTGGGGCATTACAAGGTTGGAGCACCCTCATGGTCAAAGCCACTCCCTCGATGGCAAGTCCACCTCTCATCAGATAAGGAGAGCAAAACGGCACACAATATTCTAGGTGTGGCCTCGCCACGGCCCTGTATAATTGCAGCAAGACATCCCTGTTCCTGTACTCGAATTCTCTCGCTATGAAGGCCTACATACCATTTGCCTTCTTTACCGTCTTCTGCACCTGCATGCTGATGACCGAGATCGGGTGGAGTGGGGGTACCTGAAATAAAAGCTCAAGGAAAAGAGGAGGAGGCCATCAAGTATAGGATTGCTCTTGGCATGAAAAAGTAATCAATTCTAGTATGACATTGATGAGTAGCAGAGAAAAAAGTAAATTCTTTATCCCAAGGATGCAGTGTTCGCGACACCTCACAGACCAAAGCTAAGTCCTTGCCTGTTGGATAGGAGGATTCCTGTTTATTGAGAGTTCATCCACCAAGGTTTTAAGATGACAATTGTAGGTCCCCACCAACAAATGAATTAGCCAATGCCAGCTCTGCAAAGTCCATGAAGACTTTAGCAACAAAATCCGGTGAATGATTTGGTGGAACACACATTACCAGAACAGATTCTCCATGTAAAAGTCCTTTTACAATCACATATCTATCCCCCTTGCCCTTCACACAATCTCTACCTTGAAAAGAGCATTTTTATTGACTAAAATTGCTACGCCCCTACTACTAGTCACAAACAAGGCAAAAGTCACCTGTCCCACCCAGTCCCGCTTCAACTTTCAGTGCTCCCGGTCACCTAAGTGAGCTTCCTGCAACAAGGCTAGTTCCACTTCCTCTTCTGTAAGGGAAGATAGGGGCCGGAATTCTCCATCCATTCACGCCAGTGGGATTCTCTGGTCCCGGTTCTTCAGTGAATGGAGTTTTGGCTGAGCGCTAAATTTTCTGTTCTCGTTAGCAGGGGTGGCAGCTTTTATGCAGTTGCAGCTTTACAGGCTCGAGGGCTATTCCTGACCCTAGCGAATCACACGCCGGTGTGGGTTCGAATTACACCAGTTAAACATGGCACGACTGCTGTTCCATTAGCATGTCCTGAATAGCTCTGGAATTTGCACCCCCATCGGGTATGTGGAACATCAGCCATTCAGTCCTGGTTTCAGCACTTAAGTCTCTCAAAAGGAGAATGCCGCCCAATGTGTTTTCAGCTTGAGGAGATTAGGTCATTTCTGAGTGGAGGTCAGAAAGGCAGAGAGTTTGGAGAAGCTTTGAGAGAGAGAGAGAGAGAGAGAGAGAGAGAGTGAGAGAGAGAAGCGGAGTTCTGATCTGCCTGACTCTGAGTGCACAATTCTTTCCAAGTAGGAGAGTATAAAAACAAGAGTAATAATATTTTAAAAGCAGAAGTCTTGTCTGAACACAAGGAAGGGACTGAAACACCCCAGTGGAAGCAGCTATTTGAAGATATTCAGCCAGAATCTGAAGGAGTTCTAACCAAAGCCAGAATATGTTCTGTATGCAAAGTATTACTCTATGCCCTGCTAATTTTAAGGTAGATTGAGAGCTGCACATTATTCTCCTGTTGTTTAATGGGAAATTGTGTAGCAGTATTAAGGGGTAATTGTAAGCTGTTCTTTTCATGAGCGAAGTTAAAAAGTTTAATATTGCATTTATAATATAATTTTGTTTTAGAAATAAATGGAATCACTCCTGGAGTGAATCATTCTTTCCGCACAGTCTTAAAATGAACTAAAATATTGTGGTTTTGATTCAGTATTCTAGCCACTGTTGGGGTATGGTCTGGAATCGTAACACTCCCTACACATTCCAAGAGCACAATTTTAAATTAGCCACGTTCGGGTGTGTACCAAAACATACCCCCCCCGCCCCCTCCAATCTCCAGTCATGCTAGAGGCACCACAGACAACATGGGCAAAATTCTCCGGTATCGGCGCGAGGTCCGCCGACTGGCGCCAAAAACGGCGCAAATCAGTCAGGCATCGTTCCGCCCCAAAGGTGCAGAATCCTCCGCATCTTGGGGGGCCGAGCCCTAACCTTGAGGGGCTAGGCCCACGCCGGACTGATTTCTGCCCCGCCAGCTGACGGAAGTGCCCTGCCAGCTGGCGTGGAAATGACATTGCCGGGCGGCGCATGCGCGGGAGCGTTAGCGGCCGCTTACGGCATCCTCGTGCATGCGCTGTGGAGGGAGTCTCTTCCGCCTCCGCCCATGGTGGAGACCGTGGCGAAGGCGGAAGGAAAAGAGTGCTCCCGCGGCACAGGCCCGCCCGCGAACTGGTGGGCCCTGATCGCAGGCCAGGCCACCGTGGGGGCACCCCCCGGGGCCAGATCGCCCCGCGGCCCCCCCAGGACACCGCCCGCGCCGCCTTATCCCGCCGGTAAGGTAGGTGGTTTAATCCACGCCGGCGGGACAGGCATTCTAGCAGCGGGACTTCGGCCCATCCGGGCCGAAGAATCGCGGGGGGGGGGGGGGGGGGGGGGGGCCTGCCAACCGGCGCGGAGCTATTCCCGCCCCCGCCGAATCTCCGGTGCCGGAGAATTCGGCAACCGGCGGGGGGCGGGATTCACGCCAGCCCCCGGCGATGAAATTCAGTCACCACAACATGAAATAAATACAAAAAAATTCACAATGACATTAGTTCTAAGGAGACATTCCTCAACGCATGTGAGGACCCATAAGGCTAACCCTGTAACCTTGCCGTCATTTGGGAGCCAGATGTCCCTCCCACATACTGACCTATCCATGAAGACCTAAACTTCTCACCCACCACACAGCAATGGCGGCATTCATATTCAACATGGTTAAAGGATAGTAAAAAGCCTATATTACCATCACAAACGTATGGCTGAGAAGAAGACATATCTATCATGCGGCTCAACTATCATACCACTTACACAATGCACCCCTTAGTTCGAAGGAGTATGTTGAAGGGTGTTTTCCATTCATGATAAATGGAAGTCCTTGAGGTTCTTAAGGATAAAACATTCAGTATAGTGCTCATTTTTTAACACCTTCCTGCTAACATGATATATAGTAACACAAGATCAGACAAGAAGCATTGTGACAGGGAGAGACCAGATATTTCAATGAGCAGCAGTCTATAACTCCGAATTTGTGCCTTCTAAGGACTTCACAAAAGCCAAGTCACTAGTTGGATTATCAGATGTCTTCATGGAGTTGTTGGATATCACCCACAGCAAGATAAAGCAGGGCATAGTTCACTCCAGCAGTCTTGAGTCATTTTCTAACTTCATCGCAGTCTCTAAGCTTCTGTTGCATCACCACCTAGAAAGAGACCCCCCCTCCCCCTCTTCGAGCCATGCCCCACCATGCCTCACCACCTCCAGGACTTTCTGGTGATCCATTAAGGTACGAAAACAAATTATTACAGGCCGGGGACATTAGTTGCCTCCAAGCTTCAAAGACAGGATAAGATGTTGCCTTTCCAACTTGAGACGCCCTGCTTTCACATCCAATTTAAGAAAACATGGTAGCCAGCTTGCAAAGATTTTAAGGATCTTACCTCCACTCCAGGTAAACCAATGACTCAGACATTTTTCTTCCGGCCAAGGTTCTCCTGGGTTTCTGACACACCATGTAGTGGTTTTCTAAAGATTGCTTGCAGACCTCAGCTGAGGAAGTTACATTTTCAACATTCAGAATTTTTTCCTCCTTTCCTCATTGAGCCTTTTATTAGTATTGGACTTGGACTCATGAGCACTAATGTTGTATGTCAGCAAGCAGAGTTTTTTTTGTCTATAACTCTAATGATGTTCGCAGTCATCATCTGCAGTGCCTTCAAGAGTGCCTGATCAAGAGCCCGCTCAAGAATCAAGTCTTCATATTGAAGAGTCGGCTCCAGTTGCATCCGACTGCTCCTTTTTGCCCACAATTTTTCTCCAACACTCAGCCTGAAATCTTCCAGGGACACCCACTCCTGGATTAGGTAAGTATGAGCCGCGTAAATGGGATAAATGAAGGATTAAAAGATGAGTAATGCCTGAAGCATTACTGGTTGAGGGAAGGGCAGGATTGGCAGCTAAACGTTCCAGGATTTAGATGTTTCAGGCGGGATAGAGGGGGATGTAAAAGGGGAGGCGGAGTTGCGCTACTTGTTCGGGAGAATAGCACAGCTGTACTGCGAGAGGACACTTCAGAGGGCAGTGAGGCTATATGGGTAGAGATCAGGAATAGGAAGGGTGCAGTCACAATGTTGGGGGTATACTACAGGCCTCCCAACAGCCAGCGGGAGATAGAGGAGCAGATAGGTAGACAGATTTTGGAAAAGAGTAAAAACAACAGGGTTGTGGTGATGGGAGACTTCAACTTCCCCAATATTGACTGGGACTCACTTAGTGCCAGGGGCTTAGACGGGGCGGAGTTTGTAAGGAGCATCCAGGAGGGCTTCTTAAAACAATATGTAGACAGTCCAACTAGGGAAGGGGCGGTACTGGACCTGGTATTGGGGAATGAGCCCGGCCAGGTGGTAGATGTTTCAGTAGGGGAGCATTTCGGTAACAGTGACCACAATTCAGTAAGTTTTAAAGTACTGGTGGACAAGGATAAGAGTGGTCCGAGGATGAATGTGCTAAATTGGGGGAAGGCTAATTATAACAATATTAGGCAGGAACTGAAGAACATAGATTGGGGGCGGATGTTTGAGGGCAAATCAACATCTGACATGTGGGAGGCTTTCAAGTGGCAGTTGAAAGGAATACAGGACCGGCATGTTCCTGTGAGGAAGAAAGATAAATACGGCAATTTTCGGGAACCTTGGATGACGAGTGATATTGTAGGCCTCGTCAAAAAGAAAAAGGAGGCATTTGTCAGGGCTAAAAGGCTGGGAGCAGACGAAGCCTGCGTGGAATATAAGGAAAGTAGGAAGGAACTTAAGCAAGGAGTCAGGAGGGCTAGAAGGGGTCACGAAAAGTCATTGGCAAATAGGGTTAAGGAAAATCCCAAGGCTTTTTACACGTACATAAAAAGCAAGAGGGGAGCCAGGGAAAGGGTTGGCCCACTGAAGGATAGGCAAGGGAATCTATGTGTGGAGCCAGAGGAAATGGGCGAGGTACTAAATGAATACTTTGCATCAGTATTCACCAAAGAGAAGGAATTGGTAGATGTTGAGTCTGGAGAAGGGGGTGTAGATAGCCTGGGTCACATTGTGATCCAAAAAGACGAGGTGTTGGGTGTCTTAAAAAATATTAAGGTAGATAAGTCCCCAGGGCCTGATGGGATCTACCCCAGAATACTGAAGGAGGCTGGAGAGGAAATTGCTGAGGCCTTGACAGAAATCTTTGGATCCTCGCTGTCTTCAGGGGATGTCCCGGAGGACTGGAGAATAGCCAATGTTGTTCCTCTGTTTAAGAAGGGTAGCAAGGATAATCCAGGGAACTACAGGCCGGTGAGCCTTACTTCAGTGGTAGGGAAATTACTGGAGAGAATTCTTCGAGACAGGATCTACTCCCATTTGGAAGCAAATGGACGTATTAGTGAGAGGCAGCATGGTTTTGTGAAGGGGAGGTCGTGTCTCACTAACTTGATAGAGTTTTTCGAGGAGGTCACTAAGATGATTGGTGCAGGTAGGGCAGTGGATGTTGTCTATATGGACTTCAGTAAGGCCTTTGACAAGGTCCCACATGGTAGACTAGTACAAAAGGAGAAGTCACACGGGATCAGGGGTGAGCTGGCAAGGTGGATACAGAACTGGCTAGGCCATAGAAGGCAGAAAGTAGCAATGGAGGGATGCTTTTCTAATTGGAGGGCTGTGACCAGTGGTGTTCCACAGGGATCAGTGCTGGGACCTTTGCTCTTTGTAGTATATATAAATGATTTGGAGGAAAATGTAACTGGTCTGATTAGTAAGTTTGCAGACGACACAAAGGTTGGTGGAATTGCGGATAGCGATGAGGACTGTCGGAGGATAGAGCAGGATTTAGATTGTCTGGAGACTTGGGCGGAGAGATGGCAGATGGAGTTTAATCCGGACAAATGTGAGGTAATGCATCTTGGAAGGTCTAATGCAGGTAGGGAATATACGGTGAATGGTAGAACCCTCAAGAGTATTGAAAGTCAAAGAGATCTAAGAGTACAGGTCCACAGGTCATTGAAAGGGGCAACACAGGTGGAGAAGGTAGTCAAGAAGGCATACGGCATGCTTGCCTTCATTGGCCGGGGCATTGAGTATAAGAATTGGCAAGTCATGTAACAGCTGTATAGAACCTTAGTTAGGCCACGCTTGGAGTATAGTGTTCAATTCTGGTCGCCACACTACCAGAAGGATGTGGAGGCTTTAGAGAGGGTGCAGAAGAGATTTACCAGAATGTTGCCTGGTATGGAGGGCATTAGCTATGAGGAGCGATTGAATAAACTTGGTTTGTTCTCACTGGAACGAAGGAGGTTGAGGGGAGACCTGATAGAGGTATACAAAATTATGAGGGGCATAGACAGAGTGGATAGTCAGAGGCTTTTCCCCAGGGTGGAGGGGTCAATTACTAGGGGGCATAGGTTTAAGGTGAGAGGGGCAAGGTTTAGAGTAGATGTACGAGGCAAGTTTTTTACGCAGAGGGTAGTGAGTGCCTGGAACTCGCTACCGGAGGAGGTAGTGGAAGCAGGGACGATAGGGACATTTAAGGGGCATCTTGACAAATATATGAATAGGATGGGAATAGAAGGATACGGACCCAGGAAGTGTAGAAGATTGTAGTTTAGTCGGGCAGCATGGTCGGCACGGGCTTGGAGGGCCGAAGGGCCTGTTCCTGTGCTGTACATTTCTTTGTTCTTTGTTCTTTGAAGCCTGCGGAAATATTGTTATTCCCGGACCTGCATCATATGATCGCCCCTCAACTTCGTTTTTTAAAGGCCGCCTATGTTGTGCACAGAACCCCAATGAACAGGAGTAAAAATAGAACACCCTGCTCTTCCTCCACACCCCCAACCCACCAGCACTGCCTCCTGGCACTGCCCTTGGCAAGACCCTCTCCCCCTGATGCACTCATCTGAGCTCCACTGGCAGGGATTATCCGGCGTGGAGGTCTGATAATTAGATTCAAATTTATGATGATGGAGTTCCTGAACGTCAGGAATTTCGTTATGTCACGGGCATGGGGAGAAGGCCGAGGACAATCGCGTCACATCTTTACATCGGCAATTTGGGCTTCCATTGCCATTCACACGCGATAGGAACGCGAGTGGAAAATCTCAGCCGATCTGAACATCAGCAGGATCAGATCATTCTGAAATGCTCCATATGGTGAAGAGCACTAATGATTTAGGGAAAAGAGGACTTGCACTTAAAACTGTATTTCACAACCTTAGTGAACTCAAAGTGCTTCACAGCCTTCAATGTATTGATGCATACATTACTTTTACTTAGGGAACTAAGCAGCCAAATTGCATGATTCCATGATTATCGAGATAAACATGAAACAAAATAATCTGTTTTAGTCATGTTGATTGAGAGAGAAATTCTGGTCAGAACATCAAGACACCTCTCCTACTTTTATGTCCATCCTAAATCAGGAGACATTGGTTCAACATCTCACTTGAAAGATGACACCTCAATGGCACAGCACTGCTTCAGTGTGATGAGTTCAAAGGTTTGGGAAAGAAACAAAAGAATCAAGAGGAAGTGTGAAGTACAGATTAATAATCTTTTATTGTCACAAGTATGAAGTTACTGTGAAAAGTCCTAGTCGCCACATTCCGGCGCCTGTTCCGGTAAACTGGTACGGGAATTGAACCCGCGCTGCTGGCCTTGTTCTGCATTACAAACCAGCTGTCTAGCCCATTGAGCTAAACCAGCCCACAGATTAAATCAATTTCAAATCAATTGTAGGAAAGGAAATAAATTGGATCAGTAAAGAAAGCAGTGAAAGAAGAAAAAAGTTTAAATTAAAAAAAAAAAATCTCTTCACAACTGACCATGTGCAGGATTACGATTGAATGGTTTAAATGCTTCCCTTTCTGGACTAGAAAGGTTGTTGATTGGTTTTACAACAACATAAAAAAGATACTAATGCTGTTCAGTTCAAGCCCAAATATTCTTCGGCAAACTTAAAGGGCAATTAATGTGTAAATCCAACAGTAATGAGGTGATTCAGGATAAAATGAAATTTGTTTTTAGCAAATGATGGAGTGAGATAAATCGACTAGCAAATTCTGGAGATGTGCAACTCGTGGCATATTTCTTATTGACCTGAATATGCTGGAGAATTTGCACTTTAATAATGGCATGCATCGTGAAAATGCCACTATTTTTCCATCAACGTTCTAACCAACAAGTTAAATTGAGGGGAAAGGAGTTATGGGCAGATGGGACATGGGATTAAAGTTAAATCACTGCAAAATATAGCGGGTGCTGGAAATCAGAAATGAAAACAGAAATGCTGGATAAACTCAGCAGAACTGGCAGCATCAGTGAAGGGAGAAAGCAGAGTTAATGTTTCAAATCCATGTGACCTGTTACTGTTCATGCATAAGACATTGTGGCATTATCTGAACAGCCTATTTCTGCAAGATAACATCCATACAATGATCAAAAAAGTAATGCAAATTACAAATCAAAAAAACATAGAACTAAAACTTGCTCAACCTCGCTATATCATAATTTTAAACTACAGAAAACTTACACAAAATACAACATAAAAATGCAAAATTAAAGATAACATGCAGGTTAGTTTAAAACCTCTCCATACCATGAATGGGTGTAAATGTTTAATTAGTGGCACCAACATGCTGCGGTTAACATGCGACAGCCACAGAAACAGAACAACAGCCGGTTTGTAAAATGTATTTATTAAAATAAAAAACTGTATACTTTAAAAAGTGCATGTTTTACATCAAGTAGTAGCTATCTAAAGCAAGGTCCATTTACAGTAAGTCATTACAACAAACAACTTAAAATATTACCAATCCACAAATCAACAGCAAAAGATAAATATAAAACAGCAAATAAAGTGAAAGCACTCAAAGATGTATGAATACTTCCAGATAAAGCTGCAAAATTCCTTTTCCTGCTTTCAAATATAGTAAAAAATAAGCATATGTAAACTTTAAAAACTGGTAAGGTATTGAGGGGTTCTACAGAAGATGGCAGCCCTTTATTTTGTACTTTAGCTGATCACCGTCAGCTATTGGGGGAGGGTTTTGGGGGGTGCGGGTACTGTTGTTTTTATTTGTTTTACGGTTTCATTATTATGTATTTATCAAAAAATTGAATAAAAATATTTTGAAAAAACTAGTGTAGCAGCTCCAATAATTTGTATAATTGTATAATTTGAATAGACTAATTATTTACAATATGTTTCAGCGCTCAGGTTTTTGATGATCATTTTTAATTTGGCCACATTATAATCACTTGATTTTAAATTCATGGAATTAAGTTGACAATTAAAAAAATTTGGCTGTGGAAACTGTAGGTTTAATGGCATAGGCGTATTTACATAAGCCACTGGGCTAAAGGCTACAGTTAACAATTGATTTAAAGAAATGATCTGAAACCTGAAATAAAATTTTAGAAGAGGCATTATATACACCTTATAATGTCAGGTTAAAAAAGTCTATCAGAAAATGTGCTGGAAAAAGTCTGTAAATGAGAAGGATATTACTCAATGAAGTACCTTACGCTGTTCATATCTTGCATTATGTCTTTCTATTAAACATAACATACTATCTGTAAGTATACTATCTGGAGAGTCAAAATTGGCACATTTTCTACAAAAGATAGGACAGAGATCCAAATGGATCTAGTCCATTAGTTATCAGGAAGTTCTGTGCAGCCTGTATTTAACCTCTTTAATAACAAATCACATTTTCTTGCAACACATACACCAACCATTCTCTGACAGGAGATCCATTAGCACATATCTATGCTACAGCATGCTTCACACCTCCAAGTAGCCATCCTTCCTGCTGGAAAAACAACAAACAATGACTCGTTCTCAAAGACACATGTCTTTCAGTTAACCATGTGTTAAAGTCACACCTCATTTAACACTCAACGGTAACAATGTGAGACAGACCAGGTACTGTGCATTTCATTTCTAAAGTGCCTCTGTCAAGCTTGGCTGTATTCACATTTATGCTGAATGTATGGGATGTTTTTCTATATGTATCAAACCAGCAAATTAAACTACAATGCATCAGCTATGATGCCTGAAAAGTCACTTCATAATTACTTGGTACATGTTTATAATGATACTAAGAGAAAAAGGCAACATACTTCATATTTCAGAGATGTAAGATTACACAAAATGCTGAATTAAAATATATGTGAGCAAAGAACAGACCCAGCTCTCATTGCAACCCAGTGCACCAGTATTTCTGTTAATACTTTTTTTTAAAAATTGAAACTGTGAATGTCAATTTAGGTACAAATTTGGAATTATTTTACATTTGAAATGCAATTCTACTGCCAACTTGATAAAATGTCTCAACTGATTTAATCTTACAGTCAGTTTTTTATTAACTTCACCATCGTTCTTCAGGGAAACGAATCAAAAGAAAAGGCAATTCTCAGACCTCGTTGCGCTCTTGCTCAAGCGAATCGAGGCATGTGAATAGCGGGAGAGGCCAAAAACGAGAACCACGTCAGGCGCCAGTTTGCGATGTTACCGGTCCGCACCTGTAGCAAAATCTAAATCTCGCCTTAGCGTGGCGAGAAATCAATTATCATCACTTTAGCCCTATTTCCATACAATTAACGAGAGCCACCCATATCCAATAGCCTCCTGTCATTCATCGGCCTCCCCAGCCAGTGCTCACGCTGCCGCTGATCAGTACTCCTTTTGAAACACGTGAACATGGCGGAAGGGCTTCTGTGGGGAGCCATCTTTGCTCGCACACAAATAACCTGGGGATGCTGGGATTGCCGTCCCTGTGCTTGGCGGGGGATCATCGGCTGGGGGAGGGGGACCTTCCGCTGGGGTGGGTCGCCATGGGAGGGTGGGAGGCGCTGGGAACCGGGGAGCAAACCCGCGCGGCACCACCATACCAACCCCTGGATCTTGTGTACCTGTTCCTGGGAGTCCCTTGGCCCTGCCAGTCTTCCCCGACTACCCATAAACCACACAGACTGCCAAGGCCTTTGGCCGTCCGGCCCTATTGCTAATAGGGAATTGGCAATCATGGTTAAGTGAGCACTTCACATATCCCAAATGGATTCCCATGGGTGGACAGGCCATGTAGAATGTGGAAGTCATTGCCTAACTTCCCAATAAGTCCGCAATGCCTGAACACTGCGGGAGGCAACACTACAGCAGATGGGACACAGCTCCGGGGACATGTCCACAGCCGGAGGGTGGGTGGGTGAGTACCATTGGGAGGGGGAGATGCCTGGAGAGATGGGCCAAGGGTTCGGAGCTCGGTCCGCATTGTCGAAGCAAGTGACAGAGGCATCATAGTGGTTGTGCACAAAGGTAGTTATTGTGTAATACAAGTCCCCACTCTCCCAATGGTGTTGATCTCGTCCCATGGCCTTCGATACCCCTGGCGGATGTCCTCTGAGACCGGAGGGCCCCGACTCACTTGTCGGCACCACATGCACAGCCGTGCCGCCCTGTCCCGTGTGCAAGCTTCGAGATGCTGCCTCATCAGAGGGGTGGAACTGGTGGCCACTGTCGCCACTCCATGGGACGGGCCAGGATGGCACTGGGGTGGAGGGACAGCTGGTTCGAGCCCGGGCTGCCACTGCATCATCTGGCTCTGCCAGCCCTGGCGGTTCCCCATCGTGTTGTCTCCCTCGGCGATGCTCTTCAGTGATCGGGACATGCTCTGCAGCGCCTCGGCCATTCCCATCTGAGAGTGGAACATGTGCCGCACCACCTCATCAAGTTCACCCAGGTCGGACAATCTGCCGAGACCCTTAGCCGTGGCTGTCACCGACTGTGCGACACCATTGGACACCTTCACGTCGTGCATCAGGCGGTCGCCACCCTAGCAGTGTTGGCTTTGCTGCCACTCATTGCCGGTGATATCTCCTGCATCAGTAGCCTCCAAGCGGCTATGGACCTGCTGGGATGACGCTGACATCCCCCTCTGAATATTCCGGCTGCTCCCTATCATCTCCATCAGCTCCGGGTTTGATTTGATTTGGTTTGATTTTTTGTCACATGCACCGAAGTACAGTGAAAAGTATTTTTCTGCGGCCGAGGGAACATGCACAGTACGTACATAGTAGACAAAGAGAATAATCAACAGAGAACATGGACAAATGGTACATCGACAAACAATGATTGGTTACAGTGTGGAAGAAGGGGCCAAACAAAGCAAATACATGAGCAAGAGCAGCATAGGACATCATGAATAGTGTTCTTACAGGGAACAGATCAGTCCGAGGAGGAGTCGTTGAGGAGTCTTATAGCTGTGGGGAAGAAGCTGTTCCTATGTCTGGATGTGCGGGTCTTCAGACTTCTATACCCTCTGCCTGATGGACGGGTCTGGAAGAAGGCAATGCCTGGGTGGGAGGGGTCTCTGACAATGCTGTTTGACTTCCTGAGGCAGCGGGAGGTGTATACAGAATCAATGGGAGGGTGGCAAACTTGTGTGATGCGTTGGGCTGAGTTCACCACACTCTACAGTTTCTTACGATCTTGGACCGAGCAGTTGCCATACCAGGTTGTGATGCAGCTGGATATGATGCTCTCTATCGCACATCTGTAGACATTTGAGAGAGTCGATGCAGACATGCCAAATTTCTTTAGCTTCCATAGGAAGTAGAGACATTGTTGGGCTTTCTTGACTGTTGCATCAACGTGAGCGGACCAGGACAGACTGTTGGTGATGGTGACCCCCAGGAACGTAAAGCTATCGACCATCTCTACTTTGGAGCCATTGATGCAGACGGGAGTGTGTGTCATGCTGCATTTCCTGAAGTCGATGATCAGTTCCTTGGTCTTTCAGACATTTAGAGAGAGGTTGTTTTCGGTACATCATGCAACCAAGTGATTTATCTCCCTTTTGTAGTCTGATTCTTTGTCGTTTGAATTACGGCCCACCACAGTCGTATCATCCGCAAACTTATAGATTGAGTTGGAGTTAAATCTTGCCACACAGTCAGGAGTCTATAAGGAATACAGTAGAGGACTGAGCACACATCCTTGTGGGGCCCCGGTGTTGAGGACTATTGTGGAGGAGGTGCTGTTGCCTCTCCTGACAGATTGTGGTCTGTTGGTGAGGAAGTCAAGGATATGCTGCACAGGGAGGGGTCAAGTCCAAGATTGCAGCATTTGGTTATTAGTCTTGTTGGGATAATGGTGCTGAAGGCGGAGCTGAAGGGTAACTCTGTACCACAGGCTCAGCATCAGGCTGGGACCCAGCTGGGTCCTGGAATCCAGCAGACCTCCAACTGCTGTCTAGCCTGGGGGTTCCTGCCTTCACCTGATGTGCATCAACGACTGTGTGGTGCTCGCGAAGCCTGTCCACTAATATGTCCCACCAAGGTGTGTGTATCTATACTGGTGGAGGGTGGGGATGACAGCTGTGCCACGACTATAACAGTGGCATCCCCAGAGCTCTCCTCCGAGGTGGTCACCTGTGAAACTGGAAAGTGTGCCGCCCGGGATGGGCCAGCGCCGTCGGCTGGAGGACCTGTGCGAGAATGGACATGTGGTCAGTGGGAGGGATGGGTCGGTCAGTAAGGCAATAACAATTCACGTTTGACAGGTCCTCCGGGTGGAGCCCGGTGGTTCCTCACCTCTGAGCATCCACCAGCCTCCGTGTCTGTCCTCGGCCAACCCAGTCACCTCCAGGGCACGCTACTCGAAGGAGGTGAGGATTCTCAAGTCCGGCACCCCACCGCCAGTATGGGTCCTCTCCCAATAATTATGGGAGAGCTTTTCCTGAGGAGACACAGATGGGATATCGTTAGCCACACACGTGGTTCACTGTGGTGGGAAGGGGGGGTGAAGAAAGGGTTGAAGGGTGAGGGGGGTGGAGGGAGGAATGGGGAGTTGGGGAGGTGGACACCTCCTTGCGGGGGGTGAGGGATGTTAGTGTCTATGCACTCGTGCTGCCCAGTGTAAGTCATTGACCTTTTTTGACACTGGAGCCCAGTCCTCCTGGTCACACTCCCCGAGCTCACTGCTGCCGCCACCTTGTCCCAGGCAGCACTGATTCGCCTGTAGCTCACCCTCCGTGACTCTAGGGGTACAGGACATCCCTCCTGGCCTCCATTGCGTCTAAGAGCCTACCCAAGTCAGCGTCCCTGAATCCTGGGGCTGGTCTCCTGGGCGCCATTCTTGTGAGCTGGCTGGGGTTGGTTGAGCAAGTGCTGCTTAAGTGCTGCTCGACTTTGTTAGTGGGAGCTGGCGAATATGGTCCTGGCAATTCAGCCTGTGAACCTTCATTTGCGGTGAGAAGCCCGTGAGGCCTCGTTAAGTGGACCAATTAATGTTGAATTGCATTGCCGGCCTCACTGGGCCGAACGCTGGGATGCTCGCGGCAAATCCTGCTCGCTACCACACTTTGTTTCCGGAGATTCGCGCTCAGTGATCCAGCAAAGAATAAAAACTGCACCAGAATGGTAAGGCTCGAGGCACCACAGCTAATTGTCACTTGTACCAAGGTACAGTTAAAAGTATTTTTCTGCACCTTGGTACACGTGACAATAAACAGAATCCAAATCCAATCCAAAGAGCAGTCCAGGCAGAAACTGTGAAAAGTCATTGCTTTTTAACTTACCTGTCCCTGCTGCAGAAGCAGCTGTTACTTCATAGAAAGCCAAAGCACAGAGGGAGAGGGGGGCAAGGGTGTGCGTTATGGAGGGGGTGGGTTGGGGTATTGGCGGTGAGAGTGGCCAACCAGTGGACCTCGGTATCAGGCCGTCCACTCAAAATGGTGGGCCGATAGCGGCATTCTGAACGGAATCCTGGGAGCTCCCCGCCATGCATACATTTGGGAGAATGAATTGTTGCTTGGCGCCACTCCTACCGCCAGCATAGACCAGAAGTGATTCTACCCTGGCAAGAGAAGATAGTCTCCCTAGCAGAGAATTCGCCCTGGGTCTCACTAAAATGGAGTGGTGTTGCACACAGTCAGTCATTGCAGTCGTGAAAAATATGGATGTTGCTAGCATTGTACTGGTCCTCAGGGATACAGTCATAGCACATGCCACAATTCTTATCAGCATGCGCAATTATTATGGTCTTTCATGCTATTTTGTGGATTTTTAAAAGTGTCCACAGAAACACGATCTACTGTTTGAAGCTGCGTAGTGTTATGATCATCAATATAGATAAAATGTGTGAACAACTTTCAGAAGTTAAAAGTTCCAGCATAATCTCATCATTGAAAATTCAAAGCCCTGCTTAGTAACAAAAAGATTATCCAAACGAAAAAGGTAGTTCATCTTAAAAATTGGAAAATTGTCAAATTTATAAAAAAGAACCAACATTATTTTCCGCGAATTCGTGGTGGTTACACTTGAAATTCTAGCCACTGTAAATAGAAGGGGTAATAGTTAAAGAGGAAAAAAATGAGCATATAAATCAGAACTACTGAAATAATGGTTTAACAGAAAGCAATTTAAAATTAAATGTGGTTACTATTAGACTATCAAAGTAACAATATCAATGAAGGAAGCTGTAAGATTAATCTCAAATGTGTGCACAAATTTCAGAACTAAGGGGAAGCAAATGTGAGCCTAAAATCAACAACTGATCCATTCTAAAGGCTGGTCTCATCCTATCTTCTTCGAATTGAATGTTGAATCATAAAAGCATTGTTTTAGGCCATGGACCTATGAACCTAAGACATAGGAGCTTGCTCCGCTATTCACGAAGACTATGGAAGAACTTCCACCTCAATTCCACCTTTTTGCACTATTCCCATATTCTTGGATCCCCTTGATATCCAAAAATGTAACAATCCCTATCTTGAACGTACTGAACAATTGAGCATCTACATGTCTCTGAAGTAGAGAATTCCAAAGATTCAAAAACTCTTTGAGAAGACATTTCTCCTTACCTCCATTCTAAATTGTCAACCCTTAATCGGAGCCTGTGACCCCCCAGTTTAAGGCAGCCAGGCTAAACATTCTCGCATCATCTACCCTGTCAAGCCCCTTAAGAATTTTATGTTCCAATGAAATCACCTCTCATTCTTCTAAACTCTCGGAAATAATGGCCTAGACTCAATGTCTCTTCATGCCATAAACCTGGAGGTGGATACTCACCTCAGAAACCTTTTTGCCTCTTTTGGAGCTACTGGCTGGGGTAGAGGCTTGTTGCTATTGAACCCAATATCATGAACAGGGGAATTTGGAATTGGCTCCAGGCGGTTGTGCTGCTGATGTTGTCCATTTCCCCCTGCTGCAGATTCCAACGCACTTAGATTTGGGGCACTGACAAAGCGATTTGCAATTTTATCATTCTTTTTCTTCTGCTGCAATAGAAACAAGAAAATTTAACACAAATATTAATTCCAAAGTAAGTTCATTATTCATGTGTTTAATAAATCAACAATGTGAATATAGATGATCAAAGCTATTCACCTTGAACATAGTAAACACAAACTGTAGGCAACTACAGGATACTAAGCGGATTACAAAATAAATACTCCTATGAAACAAACCTTAGCTAGAGGATTGATGACTCCGACATTAGGGCTTGCATTAAAAACCTTGTTGAAATTTGTTTCTCTGTTCACCAGCTCAAGCTGGTAAAATTTTTTGTCATCCTATTAAAAGTAATTATCAAATATTAAAATATGCATTCTGTAACTATTCCCTGTTACATCTTGCTGTAATATCTTTTAACATAGTACAATATTCCAAGGTGCTACAGAAGAGCTTAAATACTTAAAAAGTTGCATCAAGACAAAGGGGGAGATATTGGGGCAGGTGACTAAAACCTTGGCCAATTAAAATGTTAGTATGTTAAATATAGTCTGGGGGGGGGGGGGGGGGGGGGGAAGCGAGAGAGAGAGAGAAAGAGAAAAAGATGGAGGTGCTTTGGAAAGGAATTCCAGAGTTTCGGGCCTAGCCAACTTAAGGAGAGGCAGCCAAAGCATGGACTGCATGTTTTAAGTTTGTGGCTAGGCTGCTGATGAAGAAGACCTTTTTAGATCCATAAAACCAGAGAAAAGTTACAGCACAGCCAATCAGCGCATCCAGCAAGACTTTCTGGCCCCATTGCAGCAGATTTCCCTATGGCAGATGCAGTGATCCATTTAAATCCTCGTTGACATTGACGGGACCAGAACATCCCACCAGTAAGAGGGTCTGAAAAAGCCACTCCATTGTGCCTGCGAGGTCGAAAAAGGAAAAAAAAACTAGCCACCCAGTCTAATTCCACCTTTTGTCTTGGATGGTGTTAAACATCTCGAACAGTAATAAAACTGCTCCAATCCAGGAAAGAAAGGTTCCAACACACTACTGGCTCATACATTACAGGTGTTGCCGATTTTTTGGGAAGGGTGTGGGTCACTCTTCACAGAACTACCAGTCTATGACCTGACCCTAGAAGTCACGACACTTATGTGGTTGGTTCAGTTTTGTTTCAGGTCAATGGTAATGCTTAGCATGTTGATGGTTGGGGATTTGATTATTGTAACCACATTTAATGTTTAAGAGAGGTAGTTATATCACCTCTTATTGGAAAAGGTCATTGCCTGACACTTGCGCGACCATTATCACGTCTGGACGTCATCGGAGTCTTTTTACCAGTGTGCCAGGAATGCTTCATTTTCTGAGGAATTATGAATTAAGCTAATCACTGGGCAGCCATTAGCAAATATCCCCATTTCTGACATAAACATAAAATGCTGGATATACTGAAGCTGAGATGAGTGGAAAGCTTCAAGAGGCTACAGAGAAAAGGAGGGGCGAGTACAAGGAGAGATTTGAATATCAGGGTGAGAAATCTAAAATTGATGCATTACTTAATCAAGAGGTAATGTAGGTTGTAAGCAGAGGATTTGTAGGCAAATGGGACATGATTTGAGTAGTCAATGGGGAACAGAGTCTTGAAGGCTTACGTTTACAAAGGGTGGAAGATGGGAGACCTAATTTTTAAATTTGTACATGGGTTGGAGTGCCACACAACACAATGAAGGGCTTCCTCGTTGTGAAGGCGGGACTTTGTCTCCACAAAGACTGCGATGGCCAGTTCTGGCAATACTGTCATGGGCTGATACATCTGTGACAGGTAGCTTGGTGAGGACAAGGTCAAGTAGGTTTTTCCCACTTTTGGTTCGCAAGTCTGAATATGAGAAAACACAGATAATGGTTTCTTCCATAGATGGGCTGGGAGGATGGGGCAGCAACAGTGAGGGGAGGTCAGTGATGGTCTTTGGATTTAGTAGGTAGGAAATGAAGCTTGTGGCGGGAGTCAAATACAATGGTTTTAGTTTTCCCAAAGTACAACTGGAAATAAATTCAATTAAAAGTCACCTATTGGTCAACAGTAATTTAAACATTTGAAGTTCAATGTTGAAAAAATTAGGCTTAGAAAGCGAAAACGTTGCTTCCTTTCTTTCAACCCAACTGTAAACGATAATCATGATTTTGTTGCAAAAATAAGTCCTTCTTCTAGTCTATACAAGTAGAATATCCAATTTTCCTCCTTTGCTTAAATGTACGTCAGACCCGATATTTAAAACTAATAAATACACACCATTAGTTTTTTTGTGAGCTGGTCTCTTTCCGAGATCATTTCCTTTAACTCAGTGATCAGCTGTAGGTCCTCTTGTCTTGATTCCCTGTTATTGTACTTTTCTTCAGCTTCTTCCAATCTAGAACAATACAACCATATTTATCAAAGTTTACGTATGAAGAATGAGGATTCTGTTAGTTTAGAACTTGCTAGATCTGAATTTTACATTTTGCACAAGCAGGAAATCAGAGATTCAAAAAAACAAAGCCACCACAGTTTGACTAACAAAAACGTAAAAAGCAAAGGCACATTTGTCTTGAAACATTTCATTCAATCATAGAAATTTACAGCATGGAGGAAGCCCTTTTGGCACATTGTGTTTGCGCTGACTGACAGAGAGGCATATCCAGCCTAATCCCACTTTCCAGTTCTTGGACCGTTGCCTTGCAAACGATGGTGCTTGAACTGCCTCTACCACCTTTCAAGCTACGAGTTCCAGATTTACACCATCCTCATGAGGATAAACAAAATTCCTTTCAATACCCTCAAAACCTCTGACATCTTGCCCCAAGTCGGCAGGTAAACTCAAGATCTAAAAGCCTAAATCAGCCTGCAGATGGACACCTCAACCAAGGAGAATACTGTCTGCCTATCCACTCTATCTAGATTCATCAGATTTTTCAATCTGTGGATCAAAAGTAAAACTAAATTGAGGATATTGATAAATTAAGAAAAGCAAATTCCACTTGCTAGAAAATAGATATGGGTTTAAGTAATTTATGTTTGTTTTAGTGGGTGTTACGAATAAAATATGGCTTTAGGTTTAAGCTTATTTATATTTCTGCAGTTGTGTGTTCAGGACTTCAGTTTTAGTTTCACTTTAAAAGATAACTGCATTGTCAACGAGGTTTTACAACCCTAATATACAGGGGCCTGGATTCTCCGGTATTTTCCAGATTTATGTTACTACTAATTTCTTTTTAAGCTGCATAAGGGGAACATTTCAAAAATGCAAATAAAATCTTGCTGTAAATAATGAATAACTGAAACCATCATCCAATTCAAATCGGATTAAAAGCCTATTTCAGTGTGCCACTATGCAGCAATTTAAAGGATCCACTTGTGTGTGTGTGTGTGTGTGGCTTGCATAGGGACTTCCGGGTTGCAATGTGGCCTCGTAGTTAGCGGGAAAGGTTGCAGCTGAGGGGTGAAAATTCACATAATACGATTGCTTCATGAATGAGAATTGTTTTGGTAAAGGTGCTGAAATGTGTACAGATCAGTTGGTTTCTCGATAAAGATGAAACTTAAACTCATCAGTATCCTCTTGTCCATTAACACCACTTTGGAGATTATTTTCTTTTCCTCCGTACAGACATATTTGACAAATGAATAGAAGTAAATAAATGCAATTTTAATCTGTGTGTAGCATATGTAATGACATCTAAAATGACTGAATTTTTAAATGTCGTAGCCAGAATTTGGGAGCAGCAAACATAGCATATAAAGCTGTAAAAGTAAAATATTGTGAATTTAATCTTCTTTCTAATTATTATACATTTTAGCCATAATCAGGATCAGGAATCCCTTTGCTGGAATTGCCTATACATCTGGAAATACAAGTGTCACAAATACCATTGAGGAAAATTGAAAATATTTGGTGTGTAAGTATCAGTCTCCATTTAACAATTTTATTCTAGCCTAATAAAATAAGTAATTACTAGGCTTAACAATCTGATATTGTCAGTAACAAATTAAAACAATGTAAAATAGAGAATTTCAATATTAAATAGAACATACAGAGCAGAGATAAGCCATTTGACCAATTACTGGTGTTTATGTTCCATATGAACCTCCGCCAACACTCCTTTAGGTAACCCTATCAACATATGCTACTACTCCTTCCTGTTTCATATGTTTATCTAGCATCCCCTTTGTGGTGTTTCTGTAATCAAAATAAATGAGGCTGCATGCTTGACAACATACCAATTTTAACTTTGGGTGAAAATCGGATAGGCAGAGGTTGAGGTAGGTGGTAAACTTCCCTGATCTTGGGCTGCGGTGATTTTAACTTCTTCGTTTCACCTGTATGACCTGGTCAGTTGCCAGTCTGAAATCAGCTGGTAGACGTAGCTGGCTGGTGGACAGGTGTTAAAATGGCCTCCTTCTGCACTGTAAATTCTATGAAATCTATGAAATTTGGGTGGTAAGATGCTGGCACCAGGACAAAACAACAAACTTCAGAACTCAAGTTGTACAGCGGGAGATTTTTTTATTCATTCATGGGACGTGAACATGGTTAGCAAGTTAGCATTTGATGCCCATCCTTCGTTGCCCTTGAATGCAGTTTTAAGAGTCAACAGACCAGACCAGGTAAGTACTGCAGATTTCCTTCCTTATTAAGGACATTAGTGAGCCAGCTGTGTTTTAGGATTGCATCATGTTTTAACAGGTAGAGAGGCTCTCAGCACTGGAAGGACTAAATTTTCCTTCCAGGTCGGCTGGGCACTCATCTTCTTCTTGGCTTGATAAGGAAAATGAAAGAAACTTAAATAAAATCTCACTGTCTCGGCCTCTTCTGGCCCCAACTCTTTTTACCAACAGGTTCACCAGGTGAAACGTTATACGATTTTCTTTGTCAAACCATTGGTTAAAATATCAGCTGGACCCTGATGAGGTCTTCAGAGCTCAATCTGCATATTAAGGAGGACCCTGTGTGTTGAACTGGGTGTTATTCCTGCCTTCTCAAAAGAATGGAATACCGCAGGATGAGAGCAGGACACTGGCATGAGATTTCTAAGCAATTGTTAAGGCTCCATCTGCCAGTATCAGTCAAGCAGGGAGGATTAAAAATCTCAATAAAGACCATAATCACAACACAAATGTTAGATAAATCCTACTGTTTAGGTTTAACTTCAGTCAAAACAATTGATAAAAAATGATTCTACTTGCACACAGTAACAGGGATCTGCAGTGAATTCAACTGTTAATTTATTAAAATAACCAACATTCAGGAGCATGCAGCAGAAAACCACATTAAATTCTGACACCAGTTTGGCAATCTGCCAGAGAGTGAAGTTGAAAGAAAAATAAATACATACTCATTTGATGTAATGTCATACTTGGTCTCCTTTCCAGAACTGTTATGCATACTTGGATATAGTAAAGGTGCCAGAATCTCTTGAGTATCTTTCTAAGTGACTATTTCTCAAATATATGCCTCAATCGTGTATTGGAAGCCTTTTCACACTTTTGGTGGGGGCGATTCAGTCAGGGAGTAGAAGTTAAACAAGGGAAGATAATAATCACAGCCACGTCCGAGGCTCAAGTAACAACCTACATGTAGTTTCCAACATAGCAGTGGGAGCCTAAACTGATTATTTTCCTTCCAATCACCAAGGTGGTGTAATAACTGAAAAGGGGAAATAGAGAACAACAACATCACCCTGTCTGCTCAAACACAGTGGTCTGAAGTGTATTTGTTTCAACGGCAGAAGTATAGCGGGTACAGATGAACTTAGAGCACTAATTCATTGGAACTATGATGTTGTGGCTACCACAGAATCAGTTAAAGGAAGGGCAGAATTGGCAGTGAAAGTTGGAGGATATAGATGCTGCAGGAGAGATAGAGGGGGATGTAAAAGGAGTGGGGGAGTAGCATTACTGGTTAAGAAGAATATTATAGCCGTACTGCAGGAGGACACCTCGAAGGACTCATACAATGAGGCAATCTGGGTAGAGCTCAGGAACAGGAAGGGAGCAATCACAATGTTGGGGGTCTATTACAGGCCCCCCAACTGCCAGTGAGTGATAGGAGAGAAGATATGTAGAGAGATTTTGGATAGGTGCAAAAGTAACAGGGCTGTTGTGGTAGAGGATTTTAAACTTCCCCTATATTGACTGGGACTCAATTAGTGCTAGGGGCTTGTTTGAGGGACAGTTTGTAAGGTGTACTAAGGCTTCTTGATGCAATATATAGATAGTTCAACTAGGAAAGGGCAGTACTGGACATGGTATTGAAAAATGAGTCTGGACAGGTGGTTGAGGTTTCAGTGGGGGAACATTGTGGGAGTAGTGACCAAAATTCCGTACATTTTAGGGTACGTTTGGATAGGGATGAGGTAACCCTTTAGGTGCTAAACTAGAGAAAGGCAAATTACGATAACTATTGACAGGAATTGAAGAATTTGGATTGGGTGCAGCTGTTGGAGGGTAAATCAACATCGGACATGTGGGAGTCTTTCAAGTGACAGTTGATTAAGATTCAGGAAAGTCTCATTCCTGAGAGAACGAAGGATAAATATGGGAAGTTTAGGGAGCCTTAGATAACAAGGAATGTTGTGAACCTTGTCAAAAAGAAAAAGGCTTTTGTACGGTCTAGAAGGGTGGGGACAGTCGAAACCCTTGAGGAGTATAAAGAAAGTAGAACATAGAACATTACAGCACAGTACAGGCCCTTCGGCCTAGATAGGTAGTTAAGTGGGAAATTAGGAGGGATAGAAGGGGTCATGAAAAGTCTTTGCAAAGTAGGATTAAGGTGAATCCCAAAGCTTTTTATTCATATGTAAAAATCAAAAGGGTGGCCGAGGAAAGGATTGGCCACCTGAAGGACAGTGGGGAGAATCTATGGTGTTGAGCCAGAGGAAATGGGCGAGGTAATAAATGAGTACTTTGCATCAGTGTTCAGCAAAGAAAAGGACTTTGTGGAAAATGATTCTTGGGTAAGGTGTGTGGATAGTCTGGGTCATGTCGACATCAAAAAGGATGTGGTATTGGGTCTTTTAAAAGACATTAAGGTCTCCTGGGCCGGATGGGATTTACCCCAGAATACTGAGGGAAGCAAGGGAGGAAATTGCTGGGGCCTTGACTGACATCTTTGCATTCTCATTGGCTTTAATAATAATACTCTTTATTGTCACAAGTAGCCTTACATTAATACTGCAATGAAGTTACTGTGAAAAACTCCTAGTTGCCACATTCCGGCGCCTGTTCAGGTACAAAGAGGGAGAATTCAGAATGTCCAAAATACCTAATAACACGTCTTTCGGTGAGATCCCACAAGACTGGACAATAGCTAATGTGGTACCGCTGTTTAAGAAAGGTAACAGGGATAATCCAGGAAAATATAGGCCGGTGAGCCTTACGTCGGTAGTAGGTAAATTATTGGAGACAATTCTCAGGGACAGGATTTATACCCATTTGGAAACAAATAGACTCATTAGCGATTGACAGGTTTTGTGAAGGGGAGTTTGTGCCTCACTAACTTGATTGAGTTTTTTGAGAAGGTAACAAAGATGATTGATGTGGGGAGGGCAGTGGATGTTGTTTCCATGGACATCGGTAAAGCCTTTGACAAGGTGCCTCATGGCAGACTGGTACAGAAGGTGAATCAAACGGGATCAGAGGTGAGGTGGCAAGATGGGTATAGAACTGGCTCAGTCACAGAAGGCAGAGGGTAGCAGTAGAAGGGTGTTTTTCTGAATGGAAGGTTGAGACCAGTGGTGCTCCACAGGGATCTGTACTGGGGCCTCTTGTTTGTTAGTAAGTTCGTGGATGACACCAAGGTTGGTGAAGTGGCAGATAGTGTTGAGGATTGTCAGAGGATAAGCAGGACATAGATAGATTGGAGACTTGGGCAGAGAAATGGCAAATGTAGTTTAATCTGGAAAAATGTGAGGTTATGCATTTTGGTAAGTCTAACATAGAGGGAAAATATACAGTAAATAGCAAAACTCTGAGGAATAGACAATCAGCGAGATTTGGGAGTTCAGGTCTTTGAAAGTGGCAACACAAGTGGGCAAGGTAGTCCAGAAAGCATATGGAATGCTTGCCTTCATTGGACGGTGCATCGAGTATAAAAACTGGCAAGTCATGCTACAGTTGTATAGAACCTCGGTAAGGCTGCACTTTGAATATTGCACAGAATTCTGCTCACCACACTACCAGAAGGATGTGGAAGCTTTGGAGAGGGTGTAGAGGAGTTTTAAAAAAAAATATTCATTTACGGGATGTGGGCGTCACTGGTTCAGCCAGTGTTTTGGGCCAGGGTTTAGAGAACCCCGAAGTGTAGCATGGAGTTCACCTGACCCACAACTTTTGATAGATTGTGGAATGGGGAGCACACTGCCCACTCTTCAGGTGTGGTACAGCAGAAATGGAAAAGTATTTTTTTTAAGGCAAAACAATGTTTATTCTATGAACTCTGTTAACCTTTTTAAAACATACAGTAAACATCTTAGCAACCATTAATTCAAATACAACCCCCAAAGAATACAACACTAAGTAATCCGCAAGCTGTCCTGTTAACATCCAGAAGACTTAAAAAAAATCTTTAAACAGAAGCACATCAGGTTAAAGTCATTACTGTAATTAGTTTTAAATCACCAGGATCGATTTACAGTCTTTAGATTAGAGAGAGAGATTCATACACCTTCTGGCTGGGACTACAGCTATCCAGCTCTGAAAACTAAACTAAAACAAAACCTGCAGCAAACAAAAACAAAAGTAAAAAGCTGACAGACAGCCCAGCTCCACCCACTCTCTGACATCACTGCAGTAAACACCCATTTCTTAAAGGTACTCTCACTACAGATATTTATATACACACCCATTTATAAACACCCATTTCTTAAAGGTACTCTCACATGACAATTGGCCATCCTTAGTTGCTCTTCAGAAGTTGGTGGTGAGCTGCCTTCTTGAACCACTACAGTCCTTGGGGTGTAGGTACACCAACTGTACCACGATCTGGAGGGTGTTAGCTATTTCATAGAATTTACAGTGCAGAAGGAGGCCATTCGGCCCATCAAGTCTGCACCGGCTCTTGGAAAGAGCACCCCACCCAAGGCCAACACCCCCACCCCATCCCCATATCACAGTAACCCCACCCAACACTAAGGGCAATTTTGGACATTAAGGGCAATTTATCATGGCCAATCCACCTAACCTGCACATCTTTGGACTGTGGGAGGAAACCGGAGCACCCGGAGGAAGCCCATGCACACACAGGGAGGATGTGCAGACTCCGCACAGACAGTGACTCAAGCCGGAATCGAACCTGGGACCCTGGAGCTGTGAAGCAATTGTGCTATCCACAATGCTACAGTACTGCCCGATGCGGAAAGGCTGAATAGATTCAGACTATTTTCAATAGAATGACGGAGGTTGAGGGGCAACCTGATAGAGATCTACAAGATTATTATGAGGGACATGGATAGGTCGATGGGCAGGCATTCTTTCCCAGGATGGAGGGGTCAGTTACTGGGGGGGCATAAGTTTAAGGTCCTTGGGTCAAAGTTATAGGAGACGTGTGAAGTAAGGTATTTATTTACACAGTGGGTGGTGAGTGCCTGGAAGGTGCTGCCAGGAGAGGTTGTGGAAGCAGCCACATTAACGATGTTCAAAACGCATCTCGCCAAATACATGGACAGGATGGGGATAGAGGGATACAGCACTAGGAAGAGGTGAGTGTTTTGGCCAAGGGTGGCATCATGACCGGTATAGGCTTGGAGGGCTGAAGGGCCTGTTCCTGTGCTGTATTGTTCTTTGTTTTAGATGGGGTTAAACATAGAAAATAGGAGCAGGAGTAGGCCATTCGCCCCCCCCCCCCCCGAGCCTGTTCCGTCATTCAATATAACCATAGTGATCTTCTATATCAATGCCATAGTCATGCTCCTCCCCCAGACCGCCTTACACCTTTAGTATCTAGAAATCTATCTATTTCCTTCTTAAATATATTCAGTGACGTGGCCTCCACAGCCTTCTGTGGTAGAGAATTTGTCAGTCCATTGGATAAAATATCAGCTGGACCCTGATGAGGTTCACCACCCTTTGAGTGAAGAAGTTTCTCATCATCTCAGTCCTAAATGGCCTACCACATAGCCTAAGGTTGAAATTCCTTGTTCCAGGCAACCGCCACCCCCCCCGCAAACCCCCCCCCCCCCCCCCACCCCCGCCTCCTCCCGAGCCAAGGGGAAAATCATCCTGATATTCAGTCTATGTTTTCAGAATGTTATATGTTTAAATTGAGGTCCCCTCTCATTCTTCTAAACTCCAGTGAATATAGGCCCAGTCGACCCAATCTCTCCTTATATGGCAATCCTGCCATCTAGGAATCAGTCTGGTGAACCTTTGATGCACTCCCTCTATGGAAAGTATATCCTTCTTAGGCAAGGAGATCAAAACTGCACACAATACTTCAGGTGTTGCCTCGCCAAGGCCCTGTACAACTGCAAGATATCCTTGCCCCTGTACTCAAATCCTCTTTCAATAAAGGCCGACATACCGTTTGCCTTCCTAACTGCTTGCTACATCTGCATTTTTGTTTTCAGTGACTGGTGTACAAGGAGACCGAAGTCCCTTTGAGCCTCAACATTTACCAATCTATCACCATTTGAATAATACTCTGGCAAACTTGGAAATGTGATATTTACTTCCCTCATCCAAATCATTGATACATATTGGGAATAGCCAGGGTCCAAACACTGATCCCCATGGTACCTCACTAGTCACTACCTGCCACTCCAAAAAAGACCCTTATATTTTTATTCAGTGCAGATTCAGTGATTAGAATGTTCAGTTAATAATACTCCTCATCACACAAGAGATCAACTAGAAAAATATACACCTATTCGTCTAATGTCAGTTGTGAAGAAATTATTAGCATCTGTTACTAGGGACAACAGAGTTGCTGAACATCTGAACAAATATATGTTGATCAATAAGCCCACATGGACTTATAAAGACTTAGTCACATGTATCAAAACTAACCAATTTATTTGAGGAGGCAACATATGTGTTAAATGTGAACAATGTCTACAGATTTTCTTTACATGAATTTCCAGAAGTTCAACAAGTTCCATAGAAGAGACTTTTAATAAAAATTAGAACACCTGGAATTGGAAGCAACCCCTTGGCTTGGTTAGGGAATTGTTTAAAATGTAGGAGATAGAGGCTAGGGATAATGCAGATTGAAACTGAAAGGATGTGACTCGTGGTGTCCTTCAGAGATCTCTACTGGTGTCTCAGATTTACATTACATTTTTTAATGACTTGAATGGTGGAATAAAGTGCTGTGTATCTTTTTGTTGCTGTATATCTTAGTCTGCTGGTGACACCAGCAGAGTAGGTTTGTGTGGTCTACTCTCGCATCCAGGAGTTTATGTTTTTCTGACAAAAAGTTAGATGGCGCAGTAAATAGTATGGATGGAAGCAGAAAGCTGCAAAATGATGCAGGAAGCATGGACAAAACTGGCAGATGGGAGTTCCATGTGGATAAGTGTGAGCTCAACTAATTTGGATATAATTTAGATCAGAGGTTTGCTATTGGCGAGAAACGTGGAACTGTGAAGGAGTAGAGAGATTTAAGGGTCCAAGTGCAAAAATCACTAAAAGCTAGCTACCGTGTGCATAAATAATTTAGAAAGCCTCGGGAATGATAGCTTTCACCTCAAGAAAGCTGAAATACAAAGGAGTGGACGTTTTGTTACGGCTGTACAGAGTTCTGGTTAGAACTCAGTTAATTCTGGGAACTGCACCACAGGAAAAATGTACTGGCCATAGTGGGGAATCAGCACAGATTCACCAAAATTATACCAGATTTAAAAGTGCATATGCTAGACTTGAATTCACTCGAATACAGGAGGGTAAGGGTGATGTAATTTTGGTATTTCAGATGATTATATAGGGTAGTTACAAGGAAACTACTCACAGTGCAGAAGGAAGCCATTCGCCCCAACAGGTCAGCACTGAAAGAGCATTCTACCTAGTCTCACTTCCATGTCTTATCCTTGTAATCTTGCACATTCTTTCTCTTTGGATAACAATCCAATTCCCTGTTAAAATACCTCGATCACACCTGCCTCCACCACCCTCTCAGGAATTCATTCCAGACTCCAACCACCCTTCCAGTGAAAAATAGTTTCCTTGAATTGACAGGCTTGAGGAATGAATGGTCTATTCCTTCTCTGACATTTCCATCAAGTTCTATGTTCACTCAAATATTAAATAGAAGATTAATCAGTACCCTTTATAATACTAATGCCAGAGTTATTTGCTTTAGGTCCTTAAATGATGATTTAAAAATGCTACAAAACATACAAGATTTCCAGAGAAGAAATTTTATCCTTCAGGAGTTCCTGAGCCTTGGTGAAGTCTGCTAGCATGCACTGTGTTTCCTGGAGGTGGGCTGCAGTCATTTCATTTATCATCTTCTCCTGTTTCTTTATCATGTCCTGTTCATAGGTCCTGTTTAAAAAGAGACAAAGTGAAGCTAACTCCCAGCTTAATTTAATAGCCACTAACTTATAAAGCTAAATCTAATTATTTAAATTATTGCAATTAGAATGCCTCAGGTAACTATAGGAAAAAAGTAGACAATGTAAATGTTTGCCATACCTTTCATAGCGAGCTAGGGCATGAACAGGCCCAAACCTTCTCACTTTAATAATTTTTCTGCAATCCTCCCTTGCTGTTGGTGCTTATTGCCTAGCTTTCTCCACTAAATTTCCCACCCAATTTGTCACTATAGGTCCTTTTGCCAAATACCTCAAATCTATGTCCTCAGATTATAATGTAGCAATGTGTGAAGTTATCCACTCTGGGAGGAAAAATAAAAAAGCAGAATATTTTTTGAGTGGTAAGAGACTGGAAAATCTGCATATAGAGGGACCTGGGTGTTAATGTACATGAACTACAAAAAGTTAACATCTAGGTACAGTGAGCAATTAGGAAGGTAAATGGGATATTTGTTTTGTTACAAAAAGGGATTGGAGTATAAGAGTAAAACAATCTTAGTATCCATTGTTAAGGTAAAACCTGAAGTATTGTGTGTACTTTTTGTCTCCTTATTTAAGAAGGGTAATACTTGCTGTTCTGGGATTACAATGAAGGTTCACTAGACTGTTCCCTGGAATGAACAATTTGTCCGAGGCCTATATTCCCTGACATTTAGGTGGATGAGAGATGGTCTAACTGAAATATATGAAAACATTTTAGGACTTGACAGAGCAGATGCTGAGAAATGTTTCCCTCTGGTATCAGGAACATGGGTCTCTGTCATTGAATAAGGGATCTGCCATTAAGGACTGAGATGAGGAAACATAAGAACATAAGAACTAGGAGCAGGAGTAGGCCATCTGGCCCCTCGAGCCTGCTCCACCATTCAATGAGATCATAGCTGATCTTTTGTGGACTCAGCTCCATTTTCCGGCCCGAACACCATAACCCTTAATCCCTTAAACCATCTTCACTCTAGTGTTCTGGATCCTTGGATCTCTCTATGCCGGAGAGCTGTGAATGCTCAATCAGAGTATATTTAAGACAGAGGTTAATATATTTTTGGGTACAAAAATAATTAAATAAGATGGGTACAGAAGGTGGAATTGAGATAGATGATAAACTATGGTCCTTTTGAAGGCATGGTCAAAGGGCCAAATGGCTTATTTAAGCTCCAATTTCTGATGTCCACCCCTTATCTCCTACCACTGGAAGCAGTTTCACTTATTAAGTGCAGGGAGAGTCAACTGAAATCCTTTATCCTCGGTACCATTCTAGCAATTGTTTATCCACACTAAGGCCTTCCTGAAGTATGAACTTCAGAATTGGTCACAATACTGAGGCTGGGATCTAATCAGTGTTTCATAAAAATTTAACATAAACACCTTGCTTTTGAAAGCACTGCCTCTATTGTTACAGATGCGTGGTCAGCTCTCAACAGTGGCTAACGAACTGAACCAGGCACCGCAATGTTTTAAAGTTTTAATGTGGTGCAGAAAGATCGATTTGTTCCAGGAAGATAATATAAGAAATAGGGTTTGTATATTTTATAAACAAACTTCATTAAAACAATATTTTACTTCAGCTCTAACATTAACAAATTACATGCCGTTTCTTAACCTTAATACACTAGTTCCCAATAGACATCACTGTAACAGAACATAAAGCTCTCATGCCACTTTCACATGCATTTAAGAAGCAACTTTCCTTCTGATATGGACATTGTTCTGTCCCCTTTTCCAATGCTTGCCTTGGTGGTCACGTTCATGACCTCTCTGATCGGTTTGTACAGCCTTCTCCTATAACTGTTCAAAACAGCATTTCTAGCTCTCTCTCTCACTAAGCTCCTCCCACCCTTCAAACAAAGATGCTCCCCTGAGGTTGCCAGATTTGAATCCCTTATCTTTATCTTGACTGATTGCCCACTCCTGTTTATACAAAAGAACAGAGCTGTGCCATTCATATGCAACTAGCCTTTCTTTGACAAACAAATAGGTCATCAGACTTTGTGATGGGATAATGGCTGGTAATACAGGTTTGTACCAAACGACAATGGATCTTAAGTAGAGCATCCTTGCAGATCCAGGGCATCCTTATTGCCACTATCTCAAGCTCTGGGCGTATCCCTCCGACTTTGCTGTCTGCAGTCTATTTAACCCCTAAATTGCCTGCTGCATCTTGGACTCCATTTCTGGGCCTAATTTCCTAATATCTCCCTATTTATAAAGCCAACGAAATTTGCACGCCTTTTAAAACAGCCTTCTTAACTTATCCTTTTTTTGGTTCTTTCAAGGAATGTGAGCATTGCTGGTAAGATCAGCATTTGTCACTTCCGGTGGCGGCCATGGAGTAGGAGGTCGCACATTTGGTAGCTCCCGCTTGTGATGAAACCTTTGGACCTTTTCTCCCGTTTTTTTGGAATTTCACTTGTTAAATCGGTGGAGAGTGTGACAGTGAGGAGAAATCCCCCACCAGTGTATGGAGCAGTGGACTAGAAGTGGCCGTGTAAGGAGACATAGTCAAGCAAGGAAGACACGCGCAGAGCTGGCAGCGCAGGAAAGCATGGCGGAGTCGCAGGATCCTGGTTCAGTGGCACAGTGGTCGACGGTACAGCTGGTGAAGTTCTTTGAGGAGAGCTTCGCCAAACTAAAGAAAGATACGCTGGACCCGATTAAAGCATGGATCGATCGGGTGGAACAGGGTCTAGAAACCCATGGACGGGCGATTCAGAAGGTGGAGGAAAAGGTGTCTGAGCAAGAGGACCATTTAACTGCTTTGGAGGTTGAGGTGGGGCTGATGAAGGACCAGCAGAAAAGGTTGCAGGAGAAGTTGGAGGACTTGGAGAACAGGTCCTGGAGACAGAACCCGAGGATCGTCGGCCTCCGAGGGCAGTGAGGGTTTGGATGCAAGGGCATATGTGGCAAGTATGCTGGAAATGTTGGGAAATGGGGCATTTACACGGCCCTTGGGAGTGGACAGAGCTCTTGCCAAGGAAGCCGCGAGCGAATGAACAGCCAAGGGCGAAGGTGGTGCGAATGCACCGGTTCCTGGATAAGGAACAGATTTTGCGGTGGGCCAGCAGGTACGGAGCTGCGTGTGGGAGAACTGGGAGTTGCGCATCTGCAAGGACCTGGGCACCGAACTGGCCAGAAGGCGAGCCGGATTCAACAGGGTAAAATTGGCCCTCTTCAAGAAGGGGGTGAAGTTCGGGATGTTGTATCCAGAGCGTCTTGGGGTCACGTTTGAGGGCCAGGAACTGTATTTTGAATCACCGGACGAAGTTATGACCTTTATCAAGGACAAAAGGCTACCAGGAAATTAAGGCCACTGAACCCTGGGGGAAGGTACGGAGGTGGCGATTTGGTCAAAATCACTTCTGTGTTGTTTTGAAAATGCAGTACTCTCTGTAACAAGGGGTTATTTTTGTTTGCTCCTTCCTTTTTTCTTTGGTTTTCGTTGTGATAAGATGTTTGAGCAGTTGCTCAGAAATGTAAGTTAACTCTGTTCCATTTGAAGTTGGGTGGAGGGATTTTTTCTACTGTTTGTTTACTGGGGACTGTGATGCTTTGAATATGTATGTCCAAGCGGGGGGAAGGAGGGAGAACAATGGGGAGATAGGATGTCTGGTGCCATGGGCGGGGGTTACCAGGCTGGCTAGGTTAGCTAGCTCATGGAAGCACAGTGCGGGGGTACGCAGGTGATCAGTTTGATATGGGGGGTTGGGTTTCTGGTGCTGTTACAAGGGGGGAGGGAGGGGGGAGGGAGGGGGGAGAGCTGCTCTGCTGACAGGGGAGGAACTGTTGCTAGGGGACAAAAGGGAAGTCGAGGACAGCGGAGGCCTGAGGAGGTGAGAGACGCGAGCTGGCGGTTGGCCTGAGACGGGTGATGGCTAATTGGCGGCGGGGGGAGGGGGGGAGGTGCCCCCCACCCCCGACTAGGCTGATTACTTGGAATGTCAGAGGGCTAAATGGGCCGGTTAAGAGGGCTCACGTGTTTGCGCGTCTGAGGGGATTGAAGGCGGAGGTGGCAATGTTACAAGAGACACACCTAAAGGTTATAAACCAGACCAGATTGGTGGGCCGGCCAGGTATTCCGTTCAGGGCTGGACTCTAAGACCAGGGGGGTTGCGATCCTGATTAACAAACGAGTGGCATTTGAGGCAGGGAGAATCGTGGCAGACGCGGGGGGGCAGGTACATTTTGGTGACTGAGAAGCTTTAAGGGATGTGGGTGGTACTCCTGAATGTATATGCACCAAACTGGGATGACATGATGACATGGAATTTATGGGTGTTAGGTAAGATCCCAGAGCTAGAGTCACATAATCTAATTATGGGGGGAGATTTCAATACATTGATCCAGGATTGGACCGGTCAAAATCTAGGACAGGGAGGGTGCCAAAGGGTTTATGGAGCAGATGGGGGGAGTAGACCCATGGAGGTTCGGACGGCCAAGAGTGAAATAATTTTATTTTTTCTCCCATGTCCACAAAGTATATTCTCGGATCGACATTTTTATCCTGAGCAGGGTTCTGCTGCCGGGGGTGGTGGATACCGAGTACTCGGCAATCATGGTGTCGGATCATGCCCCACATTGGGTAGATCTACGGGTTAGTATGGAGAGAGGACAGCGCCCGTCATGGAGCATTAGCCCGTCATTAGCAAATGAGGGTGTATGTGGGCTGGTGAGCAACTCCATCCAGAACTATTTGGAAATATATGATATGGGGAAAATCTCAGCAGCAATGGTGTGGGAAGCTCTGCAAGCAGTGGTTAGAGGGGAGTTAGAGAAAAGGTGGAACGAGCAGAGAGGGTTACTGAGTGGGGCTACTGAAGGAGCGGCAGAGGTCACAGGTGGAGTTTGGGCTGTTGTCTACAGGGAAGGCGGTGGAACAACTGAGGAAGGCAAGGGGAGTGGTGTACGAGTATGGGGAAAAGGCCAGTAGAATGCTAGCACACTAGCTGAGGAAAAGGGAGGTGTCCAGGGAGATAGGGAGAATAAAGTACAGAGGTGGGAATGTGGTCCTGGATCTAGTGGGGCTGAATGAGGTGTTTAAGGACTTTTATAGCAAGTTACATGAGTCGGAACCCACGGCTGGGGTGGAAGGGATGAGGTAGTTCCTGGGTCAGCTGAGGTTCCCGAGGCTGGAGGAAGAACTGGTGGAAGGGCTGGGAGCCCCAATTGAAATTGCGGAAATAACGGAGGGGCTGGAGGGCATGCAGTCGGACAAGGTCCCAGGGTTGGACCGTTACCCGGTGAAATTCTACAGGAAGTTATCGGAGCTATTGGGCCCACTGCTGGTGAGGATATTTAATGAGGCAAGGGAGAGGGGAGTCCTCCCCCGCAATAATGTTGCAGGCCTCGATCTCATTGATTCTGAAACGGGAGAAGGACCCTGAACAATGCAGGTCATAGAGGTCGATCTCCCTCTTGTATGTGGACGCCAAACTGCTGGCTAAGATACTGGCCACAAGGATAGAGAACTGTGTCCCGGGAGTGATAGGGGAAGACCAGACTGGGTGTGTAAAGTGCAGGCAACTCACGGCCAATGTTAGAAGGTTCTTAAACGGTAGCATGATGCCCTCAAAGGGTGGGGGAGATGGAGGTGGTGGTTGCGATGGATGTAGAGAAGGCCTTTGATCGGGTGGAGTGGAATTATTTGTGGGAGGGGTTAGGAACGTTCGGGTTTGGTCAGGGTTTCACTGATTGGGTGCGGTTGCTGTATCAGGCACCAGTAGCAAGTGTGCGTACGAATCGGCGGTTGTCGGGCTATTTTAAACTGCACTGAGGGACAAGGCAGGAGTGTCCCCTCTCCCCGTTGTTATTTGCTCTGGCCATAGAGCCATTGGCTATGGCATTAAGAGCTTCCAGGAATATCGCACTGTGGGGCAGCACGGTAGCATTGTGGATAGCACAAATGCTTCACAGCTCCAGGGTCCCAGGTTCGATTCCAGCTTGGGTCACTGTCTGTGCGGAGTCTGCACATCCTCCCCGTGTGTGCGTGGGTTTCCTCCGGGTGCTCCGGTTTCCTCCCACAGTCCAAAGATGTGCGGGTTAGGTGGATTGGCCGTGATAAATTGCCCATAGTGTCCAAAATTGCCCTTAGTGTTGGGTGGGGTTACTGGGTTATGGGGATAGGGTGGAGGTGTAGACCTTGGGTAGGGTGCTCTTTCCAAGAGCCGGTGCAGACTCGATGGGCCGAATGGCCTCCTTCTGCACTGTAAATTCTATGATTCTATGAATTGGGTAATCTTGAAACAACTTTGTTAGTTAACCGTTGAAATGTGGCTGGGTCGTTTTTCATGCCAAATGGCATAACTTTGAATTTGTATATACCATCTGGAGTCACAAAAGCTGAAATCTCCTTCGCCCTGCACTATAATATGGACTATGGGCGTCATTCTCCGACCCCCCGCTGGGTCGGAGAATGGCCGTTGGCCGCCGTGAATCCCGCCCCCGCCGAAGTCTCCGCTCCCGGAGATTGGGCGGGGGCGGGAATCGGGCCGCGCCGGTTGGCGGGACCCCCCGCTGGATTCTCCGGCCCGAATGGGCCGAAGTCCCGCCCAGGAATTGCCTGTCCCGCCGACGTAAATCAAACCTGGTATTTACCGGCGGGACCAGGCGGCGTGGGCGGGCTCCGGGGTCCTGGGGGGGGCGCGGGGCGATCTGACCCCGGGGGGTGCCCCCACGGTGGCCTGGCCCGCGATCGGGGCCCACCGATCCGCGGGCGGGCCTGTGCCGTGGGGGCACTCTTTCCCTTCCGCCTCCGCTACGGCCTCCACCATGGCGGAGGCGGAAGAGACTCTCCCCACTGCGCATGCGCGGGAAACTGACAGCGGCCGCTGACGCTCCCGCGCATGCACTGGGAAACTGACAGCGGCCGCTGACGCTCCCGCGCATGCGCCGCATTTCCGCGCCAGCTGGGGGGGATACAGATGCCATTTCCGCCAGCTGGCGGGGCGGAAATCCCTCCGGCGGCGGCCTAGCCCCTCAATGTTGGGGCTAGGCCGCCAAAGATGCGGAGCCTTCCGCACCTTTGGGCCGGCGCGATGCCCGTCTGATTGGCGCCGGCTTTGGCGCCAGTCGGCGGACATCCCGCCGTTGGGGGAGAATTTCGCCCTATATCTCCAGCTGAGACAGAAAGTCTCCGAGAATAATAGGTCTTTGAAAGATGTTTTCCGATCTCATCAAGATGCATAATGATGCCTTTTAGGGGTTAATAGGTGGACCAATACAGAATCCAATCATCCTCAGCCTTGAAAGAAAAACAACCATCGGTTCAGACATCAGATAAACAAACCCCTCCTGAAATCATTATGAGGGTGGAGAGATCATGTGACTGAAGTTAGCATTTTAAATCACTTTAATACAGCTGCTATAACAGAGGTGGCCAGGAGTCTGGAAAAGCTGCCAATGAAGCAAGAACACTCTCCCTCCCTCTCCTCTCTCAGGTTAAGACCCTATCTCGGTTTGTTTAAAAATAAAGCACAGATTTTCCACTGAAAGGAAACTGGTGTGTAAGAATCATTGACCTTTTGGAAAAGTTGGATTAAGTTTTAATAAGAAATTGTCCCTGGCAATGGGCTTCAACTTATCTTCTGGAATCTAAGGGCAAACCTGGAAAAATTCCTGTCACAGCCACAGTTACCAGCAAAGGACTCAAACCGTGAACTCTCAAATTTTTACCTCTCAGCATGGAACTTTAATTTGGATAAGAAAGCAACTATCTACAGTATAACTTGTAAATTTCACATCCTTGTGTGTTAATGTGGGTTGCGAAAGGTCACAACGCAAAGGATCACCTTTTAAAATATATTGTTATCTTTACCTGGGTATCTTTACCTGGGTGGTTTTTAACTCAATAAAAAAACACCTTTTTATTTTGAAACTTAACAAAGCCTGCTAGACTTGTTTGTTTGCATTAAGTACGTAAATTGTTAAAATCACAGGCATTGGGTGGGGTTTCCTGGTGCTGCGTGCCACCAGGATTGTCCAGTGCCACTGAAAGTCAATGGACTTTTGGCTGGACTGCAGAATCTTACACAGTGGGTCCTGCCACGATGGAGCCAAAAAAAATCCCAACCATGGAATTAAATACCTTCTAAGAAATATTAAATATTCTTCAAGAAAACTTGTTGCTGTAAGACCACAAAGCATAGGAGCGGAAGTAGGCTATTCAGTCCATCAAGTCTGCTCTGTCATTCAATGAGATCATGACTCATCTGATAATTCTCAACTCCACTTTCCTGTCTTATCCGCATAACCCTCGATTCCCTTACGGACTAAAAATTGGTTTATTTAGCCTTGAACATACCTAACGACCCAGCCTCTACAGCTCTCTGGGTAAAGAATTCCACAAATATACTACAAAATTCCTCCTTATCGATGTCTTAAATGGCAGACATCTTACTTTGAGATTATGCCCTCTGCTCCGAGACTCTCCCACAAGGGGAAACAACCTTTCCACATCTACCCTGTTAAGCCCCCTGAGAATCCTAAATGTCACAATAAAGTCACCTCCCATTCTTCTAAACTCCAATGAGAACAGGCCCAATCCACTCAATCTCTCCTCATAAGAAAATCCCTCCATATCCAGGATCAACCTCGTGAACATTCTCTGGACTGCCCCCGATACCAGTATATCTTTCCTTAAACAAGGGGACAAAAACTGTTCACAATATTCTAGTGTGGTCCAATTAGAGCCTTGTATAGTTTTAGCACGTCTTCCCTATTTTTATATTTCATTCCCTTTAAAGTAAAGGCCAACACTCCGTTAGCTTTCCCTACTAACTGCTTAATTTGCATGCGAGCTATTTGTAACTTATGCACAAGACCCCCCAAATTCTGAGCTGCAGCTTTCTAGTTTTCTCCATTTAAATAATATTCAGCTTCTTTATTCTTCCTACCAAAGCGCATAACTTAACATTTTCCTCCATTATATTCCATCTGCCAAGTTTTTGCCCACTCACATAACCCTCTGTAGACTTTTTGTGTCATCCTCACTACTTGCTTTTCCATCTATTGTTTTCTTTTTTTAAATAAATTTAGAGTACCCAATTAAGTTTTTCCAATTGAGGGCAATTTACATGGTCAATCCACGTACCGTGCACGTCTTTGGGTTGTGGGGGCAAAACCCACACAAACACGGGGAGAATGTGCAAACTCCACATGGACAGTGACCCAGAGCCGAGATCGAACCTGGGACCTTGGCGCTGTGAGGCACAGTGCTAACCACTGCGCCACCGTGCTGCCCTTTTCCAACTCTTGTTTTGACATTTATTTCCCTGATACAAGTCATTTATATTGTAAATAATTGAGGCCCCAACACTAATCCCTGTTGCACTCCACTAGTTACAGGTTGCCATCCTGAAAATGCTCCTCTTATGCTAACTCTCTGGCTTCTATTAGTTAGCCAATCCTCTATCCATGCTAATATACTACCCAACATCATGAACTTTTGTCTTATTAAGTAGCCTTTTGTGCAGTATTTTATCGAATGCTTTTTAGAAACCCTAATATATTACATTTACTGATTCCCATTTATCTATATTGCTTGTAATCACCTCAAAGAATTCTAGCAAATTTTTCAGGCAAAATTTCCCCTTCATGAAGCCATGCTGACTCTGCTTTATTTTATTATGTATTTCTAAATGCTCAATTACATTCTTCTTAATGGATAATATTTTCATACCAGCTGTTAATCTAACTGGCCTATGGTTTGTTTTTTTTCTCCCTCGCTATTTGAATAAGGGTGTTTACATTAGCAGTTTTCCAATCCTCTGGGACTTTTCCAGAATTTAAGGATTCTTGGAACATTACTACCAGTGCATCCAATATCTCTGTAGCTACTTCCTTAAATATCCTAGGATATAACCCATCAGGTCCAGGGGACTTATCAGCCTTTTCTGTGTATGATAGAGAAATCATATTTCATCCCTCCTCACATGGCCGTAACAGTGTACATCAGAGCAAAAAAAAAGGAACAAATGTTTAATGGGTCGCAAGATCTCATCTCAGTCACTCAAAATAGGAGAGGGCTAAGAGTTAATCAGGCATCTCCTGACTAAGGAGTAAAGGAAGGAGTCAAAAGAGTTAACTTCAAAGGCAACTCAATTATTCGTACAGCTTCAACAAGCAATAATACATTTCGATTCATTTTTAAAATTTCAAAATGATTTCTGCACTGGACATTATGCACTTGATAAATTGTCAAGAAAATGAAACATTCAAAACTTCTTTTACCAGTTTTAAGATTTTTTTCATTTTAATGGGGACTAGTTTTTACCTGATCAGTAAAGAAATGTTTAAACCGATTAACCAAAAGGAAAGAGGGAAAAAAAAAAAAATCAAAATTCTTTACCCCGTCCCCCCACCTCTTTTACCTAATTTTCTGGTTGACTTCACTTCGAATTTTTAGAACTTCATTCCCTTTATATTCAAGCTCTTTGGTCAAGGTGCTTAAATTGTCATGCATAGACAGGTTCTCCTCATCCAGCTCTTTTAGGTGTTGCTCACGATTCCGTACTTCTTCTTGTAGGTCAGATACTCTGCTCAGTAGTTCTTTCTTCTAGATTGCAAAAATAATCTGATGAATTAGTAGGCATATGCCAGTATAAAGGGGTCATTTTATGAAATGTACTCCCACTTAGAACATCATCCAAGGGGCTGACATAGAATTATAACATGAGAATTATAATATGAAAATTCCAAATATAGCCCAAAAGAGCCAAAACGGCTTGATTTTCAATTGTCCCTCCCCAACCCCGCATAAAAAACCTCACTCGCCCAACATGCATCCATTATGAAATCACTTAAAAGCACAGTTTCATTCAACTCATTCTCCAGTTTATCAGCTGCTGTTAAGAAGTACAAATACACATTATAATGATTCAAATTATGATACAGAGGTCAGGGAGTAAGAGAAAGAACTAAGTATTTCTTAGCAGATAATAATAATCATTATTAGTATTACAAGTAGGCTTACATTAACACTGCAATGAAGTTAGGTACACAGCGGGAGAATTCAGAATGCCCAATTCACACGTCTTTCGGGAAACCGGAGCACCCGGAGGAAACCCACGCAGACACGGGGAAAGTGTGCAGACTCTGCACAGACAGTGACCCAAGCCAGGAATCAAACCTGGGTTCCTGGCGCTGTAAAGCAACAGTGTTAACCGCTGTGCTACCGTGCTGCAAATGAAAGACACCAATGTCTGAATGATTTGAACATAAGGGGAAAAGTAGGCAATAGGCTAATCTAAAGTAAAATATGAGTATTATGAAAATACATTTTGTCGAAGCGTTTCATCTTGCAGCTATCAGGAAAATTGCAAGTATACCAATGTCAGGAGAAACTACAACCTGATACTGTATGAGAGTGCTGATTGGTTGGCAAGTGGACTCTGATTGGTAGAGGCATTGCCATGAAAATACACCAGTTAATTATGACTGATAGTTAATTGCCAAGTACTGTTTGAAAATTTAAACCAGGTAGCTTGAGGTTGATTGGTCAAGGCATTGCCCTGAGGAATGAACCAGTGACTGGTTATCAGTTACTTTGTTCAGCAGAAACAGGCACAGTGCGTGTAATTGTTCTTTGTGTGTGCAAAGAATGGGGCCCTGTGTATTAACATATGTAGCTTTCAGTACAGGTAAATGCATGAGCCTGATTGACAAATCATAAATTGGTTGTTTACATAATTCTTTGCACACTGAGGACTATTTAGCAAATGTTGTCCAATTACAGAATAACACCCAAAGTTGGACATTGTGTTTTGATACTGCGGATCTAAAATAAAAACAAAAAGTGCTGAAAAATTCGGCAGGTCTGGCAGCATCTGTGGAGAGTGAAATAGAGCAAATGTTTAAAGTCCAATACGACTCTTCTTTGGAAACCTGTATCCAAGGGTCTTAAAGGAAGGGACTGAAATGACAGTGGATGCATTGGTTGTGATAGTCCAAGATTCCCTAGATTCAGGAAAGGCCCCACTGTATTGAAAAATCATAAATGCAACACATTTATTCAAGAAAGAAGGCAGACAGAAAGCAGGAAGCTGCAGGCAGGCCAGTTAGCCTAACATCCTTCATAGGGAAAATGCATAATTGACGAGATAATAACCGGACAGTTAGAAACACATAATGGACCATAACGTGTCCTCCCCGTGTCTGCGTGGGTTTCCTCCGGGTGCTCCGGTTTCCTCCCACAGTCCAAAGATGTGCGGGTTAGGTGAATTGGCCAATGATAAATTGCCCTTAATGTCCAAATTGCCCTTGGTGTTGGGTGGAGGTGTTGAGTTTGGGTAGGGTGCTCTTTCCAAGAGCCGGTGCAGACTCAAAGGGCCGAATGGCCTCCTTCTGCACTGTAAATTCAATGATAATCTATGATTAATCTAGGACAAAGGTTCGGCACAACATCGTGGGCCGAAGGGCCTGTTCTGTGCTGTATTTTCTATGTCCTATGTTCTATGTATAACGTCCTGGTTCCCCAGCATCACATTTGGGGAGTACCTGTTAGGTACCCATACGAGAATCCCAACAATTTGCAATTTGTAAGACTGTGAGGGAAGACTACTAAATCACAGGAGTGGTAACACTGGCCAATAGATATCTTTTATGTTGAAAGAAACTTTAAACACAGAATAAATCACATTTGTAACACAGTAATAGCTTTTCAATGAACAGTTAAAACAGTTCTTAAATAAAAGGAAATTAAAAACTTTTTCTCACTATCTATACTGCCACTGTATATTCCAATTAAGTAACTCAATTTAACACTCAGGGCTACCTGCGTCTCTCTGCAGACCTTTGGAGAGAGACAATTTCAGGCACAACCTGAAAATTCTTCTGTCTTGTCAGACTAAAAGCCGATGGCAAACTGCGAAACTACCGACTATCCTGACGCCTCCCACTAAGATGCTCCATGATTTTCCTAGCTAGGATTAATCACAATCCCTCAAACTATCTACAGTCCAGGTAACCTCCTAAAAATAAACAACATTATATTAGCCATTTATACGTAAACAAGTAAATGGTTAAAATCACCAATGTCCTCACCTTTACAACTCCTTAATCACAGCTTGAGCAGACATACTGTCTGTATGAATTTTAAACCAGAGTTTTTAATACAATTACCGCAACAAAATGTACTATCTAACAATTTCCTACATTCATCACATACCCCAATGATGCACTGGGTATCCCTATTGGACGTTTCCACGTTAATAGGGATTCCCAGTGCACCATTGGGGTATGTGATAAATGTAGGAAATTGTTATACAGTATATTTTGTTGCGGTAATATTATTAAAGACTCTGGTTTAAAATATATACGGACTCTCAAAGTGTAAGATGGAATAAAAACACTTTTAACTTCAGAATAACCATCTTAAAGACCCACAGCGGGCATTTTCCATATCCCTGACCCCCCACACCTCCCCCACCACCCAGAGAACTCTCAAACTTCCCCAACCATCACTGACCACCCTCTACCACCCCCCACCCCCTCTCCAACCTCCACCAGCGTGGCCCATACCCACATCAGTTACCATCAACTCCCCACCCGGCCTGGCCTAACAACCCTCTCTCCCATCCTTGTCCTGGGTCTGAGTCTGAAGAATCCTGTCTCAAGTTTTCAACTAATGGGATGGAGACTGAGAAATCATGCTCAATTTTACCAGTACTCTGCAGATTGGCTGATAAGTGGAAATTCTCATATCATGGTGCTGGAAAGTGTTCGGAGGGAAGCTTGACATCCTCCCACTGCCAGAGGATATTACCAGCAGCAGACTTTTCTGCAACATGGCCGCAAGCTTACCAGCCATTATCAGCCACTTCCTGCCCACACCGGCATTTTTCGAGCATTGTGAGGGGACACCACCATGGGTGAAGACCACCATTTAAAAACTGGTGGCCTGCTAGCAGGTTCCAAGAAGACATCGCCTTTACAACCACACCATGGCTCGGAGAGCCCCCCTCAGGCCACCCCAACAGTTCTGCCACAATTTATGACAGTCACAACCATGATGTCCCTGATACAGCATATAAAATAATTTAGAAGATTAATATATTTTAAATATTTCCTAAATGCATAATATCTCAGCAATTGGTGATAAAATGGGAGCAATAAATCATCCAAATAACAAGCTATTTATCTAATTTGGAAATATACTGATGAATCCTGTTGGAATAACTGAACAATTGTGTTTATTTCTATTTTAAAAATTGACCACAATTTCAAGCAGCTACATTCTGAAACAATCAAGAGTGGAACATGACAAAACCACTTACAAAATCCAAATAAATTTGAAGTGGAGGTGATAAATTGCAGTACCAGGATCAAAGCAAGATAGGGAGTTCCCAACTAACATAGAACATAGAACTATACAGCGCAGTACAGGCCCTTCGGCCCACGATGTTGCACCGAAACAAAAGCCATCTAACCTACACTATGCCATTATCATCCATATGTTTATCCAATAAACTTTTAAATGCCCTCAATGTTGGCGAGTTCACTACTGTTGCAGGTAGGGCATTCCACAGCCTCACTACTCTTTGCGTAAAGAACCTACCTCTGACCTCTGTCCTACATCTATTACCCCTCAGTTTAAAGCTATGTCCCCTCGTGCCAGCCATTTCCATCCGCGGGAGAAGGCTCTCACTGTCCACCCTATCTAACCCCCTGATCATTTTGCATGCCTCTATTAAGTCTCCTCTTAACCTTCTTCTCTCCAACGAAAACAACCTCAAGTCCATCAGCCTTTCCTCATAAGATTTTCCCTCCATACCAGGCAACATCCTGGTAAATCTCCTCTGCACCCGCTCCAAAGCCTCCACGTCCTTCCGATAATGCGGTGACCAGAACTGTACGCAATACTCCAAATGCGGCCGTACCAGAGTTTTGTACAGCTGCAACATGACCTCCTGACTCCGAGAACTCAGTCCCTCTACCAATAAAGGCCAACACTCCATAGGCCTTCTTCACAACCCTATCAACCTGGGTGGCAACATTCAGGGATCTATGTACATGGACACCTAGATCCCTCTGCTCATCCACACTTCCAAGAACTTTACCATTAGCCAAATATTCCGCATTCCTGTTATTCCTTCCAAAGTGAATCACCTCACACTTCTCTACATTAAACTCCATTTGCCACCTCTCAGCCCAGCTCTGCAGCTTATCTATATCCCTCTGTAACCTGCTACATCCTTCCACACTATTGACAACACCACCGACTTTAGTGTCGTCTGCAAATTTACTCACCCACCCCTCTGCGCCTTCCTCTAGGTCATTGATAAAAATGACAAACAGCAACGGCCCCAGAACAGATCCTTGTGGTACGCCACTTGTAACTGAACTCCATTCTGAACATTTCCCATCAACCACCACCCTCTGTCTTCTTTCAGCTAGCCAATTTCTGATCCACATCTCTAAATCTCCCTCAATCCCCAGCCTCCGTATTTTCTGCAATAGCCTACCGTGGGGAACCTTATCAAACGCTTTACTGAAATCCATAGACACCACATGGGGCAGCACGGTAGCATGGTGGTTAGCACAATTGCTTCACAGCTCCAGGGTCCCAGGTTTGATTCCGGCTTGGGTCACTGTCTGTGCGGAGTCTGCACATCCTCCCCGTGTGTGCGTGGGTTTCCTCCGGGTGCTCCGGTTTCCTCCCACAGTCCAAAGATGTGCAGGTTAGGTGGATTGGCCATGATAAATTGCCCTTAGTGTCCAAAATTGCCCTTAGTGTTGGGTGGGGTTACTGGGTTATGGGGATAGGGTGGAGGTGTTGACCTTGGGTAGGGTGCTCTTTCCAAGAGCCGGTGTGGACTCGATGGGCCGAATGGCCTCCTTCTGCACTGTAAATTCTATGATAATCCACATCAACTGCTCTACCCTCGTCTACCTGTTCAGTCACCTTCTCAAAGAACTCGATAAGGTTTGTGAGGCATGACCTACCCTTCACAAAGCCATGCTGACTATCCCTGATCATATTATTCCTATCTAGATGATTATAAATCTTGTCTCTTATAATCCCCTCCAAGACTTTACCCACTACAGACGTGAGGCTCACCGGTCTATAGTTGCCGGGGTTGTCTCTGCTCCCCTTTTTGAACAAAGGGACCACATTTGCTATCCTCTAGTCCTCTGGCACTATTCCTGTAGCCAATGACGACATAAAAATCAAAGCCAAAGGTCCAGCAATCTCTTCCCTGGCCTCCCAGAGAAGCCTAGGATAAATCCCATCAGGCCCCGGGGACTTATCTATTTTCAGCCTGTCCAGAATTGTCAACACCTCTTCCCTACGTACCTCAATGCCATCTATTCTAATAGCCTGTGTCTCAGCATTCTCCTCCACAACATTATCTTTTTCCTGAGTGAATACTGACGAAAAATATTCATTTAGTATCTCGCCTATCTCTTCAGACTCCACACACAACTTCCCATCCCTGTCCTTGACTGGTCCTACTCTTTCCCTAGTCATTTGCTTATTCCTGACATACCTATAGAAAGCTTTTGGGAAATATGTCAATGTCCAACGTTTGAAAGGAAACTCATTAAAGTCAGGACAAATCTTATGAACTGAGGCAAATTAATGTAATAAGAAGTGCACAAAGATCAATTTCAGAAATTAATAGTGTTGGTCAAGAGGAAGCTCTTTAGACATTTGGTAAAATTTACTGAAGAAGGGAATAGGTCAACAGAGTAAAGCAACTGAATATATATTCCACAAAGCTCACAGTTCCCAGTACAGAATTCTTAATTCACGCCATCAGAGGAGACTTTACCAGAAGGCAAGGCATATCCCTCACAATAAAGAGTAAAGCTTGTCAACAAATGAGTCCCCAACAAATGTGTCTTTCCTTGGATTGCCAGCTTGCCATGGTGGAGAGGCATGAACGTTTTGTTGATCCTTAGAGCAATATCATCTGGAGTCTTAAACTGGTGGCAGGATCACCCATGATGCTAAGGTCAGAGGAGAGGAACCAGATGAAGAGCAATCTAAAACAAGTCCTCAATGGCGGAGAAGGCGAAAGTTACTTGTATAGTATCAACAGCTGCAATGGCGGATGAAGGCTGCAGCAGTAGGGAGATCTCCAGTCGCGAGACACCTTGCCACTGGGACTGGGCCATACTCTCTGTCAAGGACCATGTCTGCTGTGTCTGCTGATGCACACCCACGTTAAAAGATGTCCCACACCAGGCATCTACCTAGGGAAAAACAGCACACACACCCACACAGATGAGCTCTGTGGTAATCGAACAAAGGTAACGGGGACAGGGCCGTGAGATCTGGAAGTCCGTCACTTTGCACCAGCATATAGGCGGTGGAGTTTGATTCAGTAGTCTTGATCTTGGAATAGGAACTGGAGGGCATTTCAGCCGCTTTCTTCACGACTGAGCCGCCGTCTTCAGGATCCACTCTGCTCACCTCTCATGGGGAAAGGACTGGAAAACGTGCCCTAAAAATAGTCTGTCCATCCCCAACCTGGTGGGAAAACCGCATTCAGCAGCTCATCTATCTGCGGTCAGAAAATCGAAGTAAAATGAGCAACACGATCGATCGGAACTGAGAACTGCCCTTATTGCCCATGAACTCAGGCCCTTCAACATTGACGTCATTGCCCTGCAATAGAAATGAAGAGCAAACAACGGGCAGATGAAGGAATTTGGTGGTTACACTTTCTACTAGAGAGGAATACCCGAGGATGAGCCCAGGATGCATGGAATTAGTTTCGCCAACAAGAACAAACTCATCAACCGATTCTCGGAACTTTCTGTCGGCATCAACAAGCGCCTCATGACCCTTCATCTACAACTTGCCGAACACCATCAGGAAACGGTCGTGTATGCCTATGCCCTGCTCCTTGATGCCAATGATGAATCCGAAAAGGCTTCTATTCCACCCTGGACACCATACTTTCCAACATTCCTAAGGAAGATAAGATCATCCTCCTTAGGGACTTTTAGCGCCAGGATTAGAAAGGACTCCCAACGCTGGGAAGGTATCATCGGAAAGGAAGAAGTTAGAAATGCAACTCTAACAGGGTTCTCCTGTTCACCAAATGCTCAGAACACCAGCTTGTAGCACTAACACACTGTTCTGCCAAAACGACAAGTTCAAGACTTCTTGGAGACACCCATGATCAAAGCATTGGTACATAATTGACTTTGTCATTGTCCAATCCCAAGACCAAAAGGATGTCCTCAGCACCAACGCGATGACCAGTGCAGATGACTGCTGGATAGACCACCAGCTCATCTGTTCCTCTATGTCCATCAAACTGTACCAGAAGCAGCGGAATAAGAAACAACTCAGAAAAAAGATCAATGTTGAGCATCTTCAAGTGCAAGAATTCTGGTGAAATTCCAAAAATGTTTTCTCAAAAATCTATAAAGTGTTCATTCATGGGGTGGAGGAAAACTGGAAAGAACTGAAGACAATCATCATCGCAAGCTGTGAAGAAACCATGGTCTACAAGACAAGTAAACATCAAGACTGGTTTGACGAGAATGGCCACACTATCCAAGGCCTCATCGACAAGAAGAAGAAAACTCTCCGCACCTGGAATAATGACATAATCAGCAAGGCAAAGAGGAGAACTATGAATTAGCCAAGTTGCAGGTATAAAGAAGAACTAGGGAACTCAAGAACCAATGGTGGACTGAGAAATCCAAGGAGCTGCAACTCTTTGCTGACAAGCATAACACCTGGGGCTTCTTCAGTGCCAACAAGACACCATGTGGACCCAACATCCCAGGCCTTTAACTGGTGTGGAGTAAGGAAAAGAACCCTCTCAAGAGACAGAGTAAACATTGGTCTCCGATGGAGAGAACACTTCAAAGAAGTTCTGAACCGTGATTATGGGCAGCACGGTAGCACAAGTGGATAGCACTGTGGCTTCACAGCACCTGTGTCCCAGGTTTGATTCCCCGCTGGGTCATTGTCTGTGCGGAGTCTGCACGTTCTCCCCGTGTCTGCGTGGGTTTCCTCCGGGTGCTTCGGTTTCCTCCCACAGTCCAAAGACGTGCAGGTTAGGTGGATTGGCCATGATAAATTGCCCTTAGTGTGCAAAAAGGTTAGGAGGGGTTATTGGGTTACGGGATAGGGTGGAAGTGAGGCTTAAGTGGGTTGGTGCAGAATCGATGGGTCGAATGGCCTCTTTCTGCACTGTATGTTCAATGTCCAATGTTCTAACATAGATGAGGACGTGTTTGAGGAAATTGCCAAACTCCCCATCAAAGATGATCTTGGACTCCCACCAAATATGGACGAAGACAAAGCTGGCATTAAACACATGAAGAATGAAAAAGCTGCAGGAGTGGATGGGATCCCAGAGGAGATATTTACAGTTGGAGGGGACGAGATCACCCGTCATCACCATCAGCTGTTGCTGCAAATCTGGACAGAGAAGAAATTTCTGCCGACCTCAGGAATGCCTTCATTGCCACCATTTCACGAAAGGAGACTGTAGGAACTCCTGAGGAAACTCCCTTCTCCCCATTGCCGGGATGGTCATTGCCCAAATCCTTGTTAGCTATCTTCTCCCAGTCTTAGAAGAAATCCTTATGGAAAGCTAGTGTGACTTCCGACCAAACAGCGGATATAATTTTCATTGCTTGGCAACTTTATGAGAAACGCCAGGAGCAACATCAACCAATCTATATGGTCTTCATCCATCCGACCAACGCTTCAGACTCAGTTAATCGGGAAGCACTGTGGAAGACCCTGTCAAGAGAGAGTCATCCACATCCACCGACTCTTCTGCGACAAGATGTCGGTGATTGTCCTCACCGACAGAAAAAAGACAAAAAACTTTGAGGTCAAGACTGGAGTCAAGCAGGAATGTGTCATCGCCTCTACCCTTTTCTCCATCTTCATCGCCACCATTCTAACACTTGTCAACAGCAAGCTTCCTAGTGGAGTGGGCATCATTTTCAGGATGAATAGAAAACCTTTCAACCTCAACCGGTTGAATTCCAAGAGAAAACGATGCTTACATCGCTTGTGGAACTTCAGTTGATTACATTGCCATCTTAGAAGAGAATCTCCAAGTCATGCTTAATACCTTTGTGGATGCATACCAAAGAAATGGTCTCAGCCTCAACCTCAAGATGACTTAAATCCTTTACCAACCCGCCCAAGGCAAGATCTGTTCTCCCCCTCCATCAGGACCAACGGAGAAGCCTCTCAAACGTGGAGCATTTCCCGTACTGGGAAGCCACCTCTCCTCTAAGGCTGACATTGATGCGGAGATCCAACATCGTATCCAATCTTCCTTCGAACACCGAAGGACAAGAGTCTTTGACGACGATGACATTCGTGCTGACACCAAGATCCTTGTGTACAAGGCGGTTATCCTCCCAACTCTTACATATGGTGCAGAATAATAATCTAATAATAATCTTTATTATTGTCACAGGTTGGCTTACATTAACACTGCAATGAAGTTACTGTGAAAATCTCCTAGTTGCCACATTCCAGCAACTGTTCGGGTACACCGAGGGAGAATTCAGAATGTCCAATTCACCTAACAAACATGTCTTTCGGGACTTGTGGGACTTGTAAAATTCTAACAGGACTAGACAGGGTAGATGCAGGAAAGATGTTACCAATGATGGGTGTGTCCAGAACCAGGGGTTCACAGTCTGAGGATTCAGGGTAAACCATTTCGGACAGAGATGAGGAGACATTTCTTCACACAGAGAGTGGTGAGCCTGTGGAATTCATTACCACAGGAAGTAGTTGATGCTAAAACTTTGAATATATTCAAGAGGCGGCTGGATCAAAGGCTATGGGGAGAAAACAGGATTAGGCTATTGAGTTTGATGATCAGCCATGATCGTGATGAATGGCAGCAGGCGCGAAGGGCCAAAAGGCCTCCTCCTGCTCCTATCTTCTATGTATCTATGTAAACCGGAGCACCCGGAGGAAACCCACGCAGACACAGGGAGAACGTGCAGATTCCGCACAGACAGTGACCCAAGCCGGGAATCGAATCTGGGACCCTGGTGCTGTGAAGCAACAGTGCTAACCACTGAAATGTGGGCTACGTAGATGCAACCTCAAAGCTCTGGAAAGGTACCATTAATGTTGTCTGAGATGGATACTCCGTATCAGCTGGGAGGACAGGCATTCTCTCAGTGTCCTTTAAGTATCCACGAGCACTAACATCAAGGCCATGACCATCCAAAACCAACTCTGCTGGACTGGCCATATGCTTAGGAAGTCAGAGTCCTGACTGCCAAGGCAAATCTTCTTTGCCCAGCTCAAGGAAGGCTTCCAAACAAGAGGAGGGCAAAGGAAGTGCTTCAAAGACACCCTAGTTGCTTACCTCAACATCAACACCTGGGAGACCTTTGCTCAGAAGAGACATACTTGAAGGAACCTTCGGATTGAAGGGACACATTTTTCGAGGACATCTGACGGCAATAGGAGGCCTGGCAAAGGAACCCGAGAAAGGAATAGCAGCAATCTAGAGTCCAAGCACCAATCCCACCTCCCGGAAACACCTACTAAGTATGCGGCTCCAGGACCGGGCTCATCAGACGTTCAAGAACCCACAGAACCCAAGACCAGCAACACGGAGCTTCTAAGGTGGACAATCATACTTATTAGTGGGTGATCGCCAAAGAAGAACTATTTCTGCGCATCAGTATCAACAGCACAAATAAATAAATGACTCCATGGTCAACAGCAACAATAAGCATACAGAAAGAAATATGGGAATTTTAAGAAAAAAAAGAATATAATATAAAAAAAGCACTTTGGCACTGCTGATATACCAGAGCACATAATTTTCTTTTCTGTTCAGATAATTATTATATTTGACCTAAGCTACTTTGAATCACATCACTGAATAGCACCTATGTCTGAAGCAATTTGTTGAACTGTGGAATAACAGTAGAATCACAGAATACTACAGTGCAGAAGAAGCCCTTCGGCCCATCAAGTCTGCACCGACGCATGAAAGGCCCTGACCTGCCCACCTAATCCCACTTGCCAACACTGGCCCATAGCCTTGAATGTTATGGCATGCCAAGTACTTTTCCAGCTACTTTTTAAAGGATGAGAGGCATCCAGCCTCTACCACCCTCCCAGGCAGTGCATTCCAGGTCATCATCACTCTCTGGGTAAAAAAGCTTTTCCTCAAATCCCTCCTAAACCTCCCACCCCTCACTTTGAATGTGTCCCCTTGTAACTGACCCTTCAACTAAGAGGAACAGCTTCCTCATCATCTTGTACACCTCAATCAGGTCAACCCTCAGTCTTTTCCGCTCCAGAGAAAACAACTCAAGCCTATCAAATCTTGCTTTAAAACGTAAATGTTCCATCCCAGGCAATATTCTTGTGAATCTTCTCTGCACCCCGTCCAGTGCAATTACATCCTTCCAATATTGTGGCAACCAGAATTGCACAAAGTACTTCAGCTGTGGCCTCACCAAAGTTCTATACAGCTCCATTATGACCTCCCTGTTTTTGTAAACTATGCCCCGATTGATAAAAGTGAGTGTCCCATATGCCCTTTTCATCTCTTATTAACTTGCCATTCTGCCTATATAGGTGTGTAAACTGTGGTAATACATTTTTTTAAAAAGGAATAAAATAATGAACTAACCCACCTGCTGTCTATGCAGCTCAACAACCCGATCTAATTCCATTCTCACAGTTGCTATTTCCTGTTGGTTGTTTTGTCTCAGCTGATCCATTGCTATAGAATGCTGATAGTTGAGATTGGAGCGCAAAGAAGCTAGAAAGACCATACAATATAGCATCAGTAGTTGCAATACTGTCTTGACATTTTTCTAGAGGTCGTTGACCAAACACAAACCTAAGAAAGAATACACTTAAAAGTGAAAGGAAAACAGAGCCACCAATGCTATAGATGGAATCCCATATTATCATGTTTTTGAAAATGTCTTTACGGAAGCAAAAAGGTTTAGAATTTAAACATCATTAAAAATATAACATCTATGGAGTTTTTAAAAAAAAAATCACAATATTCACGCAAGTTAAAATATGAGTATGTGGACGCTGGATAGAGATTAAATTCTGAGAAATTAATTGATGTTGTGTTTATTTCGTAAGTGTACAATGTACACCCAAGCACAAAATTGTTCAAAATATGTCGGTGCTTGAAACAGGAGACAATATCTGTCTCTAAAATTAAACTTCTTACAATCTCATAAGAGGTCTTTGAAGTCTTACTATTTCTTCTGGGATCTTCCAACATGGTTCATACTCATACAAAAATGAATAATTGCTTTAAAATAGGATACTTCTTAGAAAATATTTATTTCATTGGAGACAGATTATTAGCACATGAAATTAAAAAACATTTTTCAACTTTTTTTTTGATTGCTGCTTGGGAAACTAAGTGCCAATCCTAGAATCTGAGTGAGGTTTGCTGTTTTAAAATGTAACAAACAAACCTTCCCATGTGGAACACTGGGGTTTTTGCGGTTAATCAATTCCAATTGATTTGATTGATTTGATTTATTGTCACGGGTACCGAGGTACAGTTAAAAGTATTGTTCTGCGTACAGTCCACACCAATTGTACCATATATGAAAAAACATAGGACATACATAAATACACAGTATGAATACATAGGCACAGGCATGGGGTGAGCATACAGAGTGTAGTACTACTCAGTAGAGAAGATGTGTGAAGAGATCAGTTCACTCCATAAGAGTGTCATTCAGGAGTTTGGTAACAGCGGGGAAGAAGCTATTTTTGAATCTGTTAGTGCGTGTTCTCAAACATTTGTATTTCCTGCCCAATGGAAGAAGTTGGAAGAGAAAATAACCCAAGTGGGATGGGTCTTTGATTATGCTGCCTGCTTTCCAAAGGCAGCGGGAGATGTAGACAGAGTCAATGGATGGGAGGTAGGTTTGTGTGATGGACTGGGCTGTGTTCATGACTCTCTACAGTTTCTTATGGTCTTGGGCCAAATAGTTGCCATATCAGGCTGTGATGCAACCAGATAGGATGCTTTCTGTTGTGCATCTGTTAAAAATTGGCAAGAGTCAATGTGGACATGCTGAATTTCCTTAGTTTCCTGAGGAAGTAGAGGCACTGTTGTGCTTTCTTGGTTATTGCTTCGATGTGATGGACGCTACGACCAGGACAGATTGATGGTGATGTGCACACCTAGGAATTTGAAGCTGTCAACCATCTCCACCTCGGCACCATTGATGCAGACAGGGGAGAGATTGTTGTTGTTACACCATGCCACTAGGTTCCCTATCTCTCTCCCTTGCTCTGACTCATCGTTGCTCGAGATCCGACACATTACAGTCGTGTCATCAGCAAACTTATAGATGGAGTTGGAGCCACATTGGGGCAGAACGGTAGCACAGTAGTTAGCACCGATGCTTCACAGCTCCAGGGTCCCAGGTTCGATTCGCGGCTTGGGTCACTGTCCGTGCGGAGCCTGCAAGTTCTCGCTGTGACTGCGTGGGTTTTCTCCGGGTGCTCAGGTTTCCTCCCACAGTCCAAAGATGTGCAGGTTAGGTAGATTGGCCATGCTACATTGCCCTTAGTGTCTAAAAAGGTGGGGTGTGGGCTAAAGTGGGGTGCTATTTCCAACGGCCGGTGCAGACTCGATGGGCCAAATGGCCTCCTTCTGCACTGTAAATTCTATTTTACCACACAGTTGTGTGTATAGGGAGTATAGTTCATTTGTCCCAATTCAACAAGTTGAAAGCTTCCAGCATGCCAAGTCTGATTTCATCCAGTTATGGGTTATTCAAACCAATGGGAAAGGACAGAAGTACAGTGCTGCTCAGCCAAGTTACAGCAGGATTCTTTCAGACTACTTTGTCCTCTAACTTGGCGGGCCTGAATTGATTTCACATGGCCCTTGCTTAGGTGAAGTGGCAGCAAATGATACCAGATGCTGAGAAGCTGAATATCAATTCCAGAATCCAGCTGAGAGCAGCTAATTAGCAGTTGCATAGAGTAGCTAAGTTGGCTGGACAGCTGGTTCGTGATGCAGTACAAGGCCAACAGTACAGGTTCAATTCCCATACCGGCTGAAGTTATTCATGAAGGCCCTACAGAGGAGGTTTACTTGGATGTTGCCTGGTTTGAGGGGGTGTGAACTATGCGGAGGGGCTGAATAGACTTGGTCTGTTTTCATTAGAACAAAGGAGGTTGAGGGGTGACCTGATAGATGTCTACAAGATTATGTGGGACATGGATAGAGTGGATGGGCAGGCACTCTTTCCCAGGGTGGAGGGGTCAGTCCTAGGTTTAAGGTCCTTGGGGCAAAGTTTAGAGATGTGCGAGGCAGCTTTTTCTACACAGAGGGTGGTGAATGCCTGGAACGTGTTGCCAGGGGAGGTTGTGGAAGCAGACACATTAACGATGTTCAAAATATCTTGATAAATACATGGATAGGAATACGGCACAAGGACGTGCTGAGGATTTTGGCTAAGGTTAGTATCATGACCGAAGGGCCTGTTCCTGTGCTGTATTGTTCTGGGCTGGTGTAGCTCAGTGGGCTAGACAGATGGTTTGTGATGCAGAACAAGGCCAGCAGCGCGGGTTCAATTCCCGTACCAGCTGAGAATTCTGAATTCTCCCTTGTGTACCCGAACAGGCGCCGGAATGTGGCGACTAGGGGCTTTTCACAGTAACTTCATTGCAAAGTTTTAATGTAAGCCTACTTGTGACAATAAAGATTATTTATTTATTATTATTTATTTATTTGTTCTCAACCTTACCCTCGCTTGAAGTGAGGTGATCCTCAGGCTAAACCACACCAGCTCTCTCCCTCAAAGGGGAAACAGCCTATGGTCATCTGGGACTATGGCGACTTTACTTTAGAGCAGCTCTGCAAACCTGCCACTATTTTTTTATATTATGCTTAGCCCCCAGCTTCTTCCTTTGTGTCACCTACAAGATGCATTGCAGCATCCAAGGTTCCTTCAAAAATATCTTCTAAACCCACAACAGTTACCATTTCAAAGAATAAGGATAGCTAAAGCATGGGAACACCACTACCTGCAATTTCTCTTCTAAGTTATGCATCATTCTAACTTGGAACCACATTCTTGCTCCTTCAATGTCACTGGGTCAACTCTTTTTCTAACAGCACTCAGGGTGTATCTACAGCATGGGAGGTGGTGCCATAGTGGTATTATCACTGGATTAGTAATCCAGACACCCAGGGTAATGCTCTGGGGATCCGGGTTCGAATCCTGCCACGACAGATGGTGAAATTTGAATTCAATAAAATATCTGGGATTAATAATCTAATGATGACAATGAAACCATCTAGTTTTGCAAATGCCCTTTAGCAAAGGAAATCTGCTATCTTTACCTGGTCTGTCCTACATGTGACTCCAGATCCACAGCAATGTGGTTGACTCTTTTAAAAAAAAAAAGCCCCTCAGCTCGAGGGCAATTAGGATGGGCAACAAACGCTGGCCTTGTCAAAGAATAAAGGAAAAAATGCACGTGGACTGCAGTAGTTCAAGGCAGTGACTCACCACCACCTTATCAAAGGCAATTAGATTTGGACATAAGTGTTGGCCCCACCAGCTGAAGGATTGAGCTTTCTTTTTATAAATATAGTATTATTAGAACTTAGTGTCATATTCTTAAGTATATTTGTTAACATTATATTTTGTATGCAACATAATTGCAAAATGTGATGGTTAAGTTCAGTTGAATTTTGTCCAAGTAAAATGAAATGCCAAAAAAGAGATGTAAGAAAATGGTGAATTCAGTTAATATACAACTTTACTGGAAAAGCTTTAGACTTTGGATAGCCTCAGGAAAACATCTGATCATTGGTAAAGGACTGTAAATATGTCCTGTCCGATAATGACATAGAACATACAGTGCAGAAGGAGGCCATTTGGCCCATCGTGTCTGCACTGACCCACTTAAGCCCTCACTTCTACCCTATCCCCGTAACCCAATAACCCCTCCTAACCTTTTTTTGTGGACACGAAGGGCAATTTAGCATGTCCAATCCACCTAACCTGCATATCTTTGGACTGTGGGAGGAAACCGGAGCACCCGGAGGAAACCCACGCAGACACGGGGAGAACGTGCAGACCGCACAGCTAGTGACCCAGTGGGGAGTCAAACCTGGGACGGTGGTGCTGTGAAGCCACAGTGCTAACCACTGTGCAACCATGCTGCCCACAAATGAGCTGTTTTAAGAAAGATTATGCATAATGGCCCATTTAAGCTGCCTTTGTTACATCAGTGACCCCAGAGCTACAGCAGCAGGAGGTGACCTTTTGGTCGAACAGCTTTGAAAGACAAAAGCATGAGTTGCAGAGAGTTAATAGTATGGTGTGAGAGACTGAAGCCCCGACAAACAACAGACACAAATCACAAGTTTGGGAGGGTCTTGAAACACATGCTAGCTCAAGGTACAGCCTTGGTAGAACAATGAGGTAATGACTAATCAACGAGTCGACAGAGGAGGATTTTACCTAACATAGAAAACAGCCAGGACTGTAAATGGGTGCAGAGGAAGGACTTTTCAGACTCCAAAGTGCACATCATTGAGAAGAAGAGAAAAAAGATTGACTTCAATGAAAATGAAATGAATGAAAATGAAAATCGCTTATTGTCACAAGTAGGTTTCAAATGAAGTCACTGTGAAAAGCCCCTAGTCGCCACATTCCGGCGCCTGTTCGGGGAGGCTGGTACAGCATGCATGCCGCAGAAGTTAAGGTGGACACCGGCGGTGTTCCACAGTTAATGTGACTGCTTAACACTGCCTTCTGCGAAATATCATGTTTAATACATATTGCGATAATCTTAATTAATACTGTAAAACTTGTGAAAACAAACTTGGTCCCCCTTGTGGTCTCTTGCTAGGCTCAACTGATCAGCTCTTAGATCAGCTTCCCCAATTTAGCGCAGAACTTTCTGGAAGGAAATGGCAAGTGTCAGGTTTTGACTGAAAACCAACATGTTTCTCCCCAGGAGCACAGGCAGGTTTTCTGTCCAGACCTTCTGACACTTGTCAGAAAACAATTGGGTGTGTAGGAACGTCACTCTGGTGGGGTCTCATAGAACTGACAAGCCGGCTACACAGTGATTGGGACACCATTTCAACAAGAACAGTGAACTCCCTCCCACCCTTCCACAGCCATGGAGGCCTCCCTTCCCCAAACAAGTTTTGGGCCGAGCCCCCCACCATGTAGGTATCGGGGGGCACACCCCTCTCCCTCCATGCGTTCTTCGGGGCGCGCCCCTATCACCCCCACCACACACAAGGGGAAGCCCCTACTTGCCCAGTGGAGGGTTTCCCCTTGCTCAGTGCTTCCAGCAGTGCCCCTGGCACTGTCAGGGGACACTGCCCAGCCTGGGTCCTCAACCTGGGGCTTATGCACCCCTGGCTTCGTCAATTTTGAAAACTAGTAGTGAAAAACACTGTGTGACATCACATTGCCGGGGAAGATGATCACATGGGGCTGAAAGCCGTTTAATCATTTAATGACATTTAAATTTATTTAAAATAATGATCACATCACCAGTAGGGAGCAGGGAAGATCTCAAATCGAGATCTCCCTGGCGCAAAGTCATGTTTTACTGGCCATAATTGGATTTGTGCGTGTGTCGACCCTTAGCTTGCAATTGTAATTTACCTAAATCTTACTAAAACAAACCCCAGATCTTACACATTGACATAGGAACAGGAGTGGAGAGAGTTCCAAACCTCTAACACCCTTTTAATGAATAAGTTCTTCCTAACATCTCTTCTGAAAGGTCTAGGCCTAATGTTTAGACTATGCCCCCTAGTTTTGGAATCTCCAAGGAGTGGAAAGTTTTTCTTTACCTACCCTGTCTTCCCCTACTAATTACTTGAAGACTTTGATCAGATCACCCCTTAGCCTTCTAAATTCTAGTGAAAACAAGTCTAATTTGAGAAATCTTTCTTTGTAACTCAATGCCTGCAATCCAGGTATAATTTTTGTAAATATACGTTGCACTCCCGCCAAGGCCAAAATATCCTTCCTGTGGTGTCCAGAACTGGTCACAGTACTCCAAGTGGGGTCCAACCAGGGTTTTGTAAAGCTGCAGCATACATAACCTTTGTATCTTTATATTCCAATCCTCTGGATATAAAGGCTAGCATTGCATTAGCCTTTTATATTATTTTCTGTACTTGTTCCTGACACTTTGAGGACCTATGCACCTGAACCCCCAAGTCTCTTTGGATATTCACTGCATCCAACCTCTTTCCATTCAGAAAGTACTCTTCTCTCTATCATATTTTGGTCCAAAATGGAGAACCTCACACTGGCTTACATTAAATTCTATCTGCCACAATTTTGCCCATTAGCTAGTCTGTTGCTATGTCCTTGCAATTACATGCGATCATTTAGGCTATCTACAATGTTACCTAACTTTGTGTCATCTGCAAATTTGGACATATGACTTTCTATGCCATCATCCAAGTCATTGAATGTGAAGAATTGAGGTCCCAACACAGATCCCTGTGACCCCCTGCCAATTTGCGTAATTACCCATTATCCCCACTTTCTGTCGCCTGACACCCAGCTAGTTTCCTAACCATGTCAATAATTTGCCCTCAACTCTGAGGGCTTTCAACATAGTTAACAGTCTTTTGTGTGGGACTTTATCACATGCCTTCTGGAAGTGCATATAAATGACATCCATAGACATTCCACTGACCTCTACCGTAGTCACTTAGTGACCTCAACTAAATTCAATAAGATTAGTCAGACATGACCTTCCCTTCACGAATCCATGCTTACTCTCTCTGACCAAAATTTTTCAAGGTGTTCAGTTATCCCACCCCTGATTATAGACTCCAGCAATTTCCCCAGCACAGACAGTAGGCTAACTGGTCTGTAAATTCCCTGGTTTCCCCTTTTTCACCCTTCTTAAAAAGTGGAGTGGCATGTGCTATTTTCCAATCCAGAAGAACTACCCCTGAATCTAGTGAATTCTGGCAATTAGGGCATCTACAATGTGCTCCTCTACTTCCTTTAACACCCTTGGATGGAAACAGTCAGGTTCTAGGGATTTGTCACATTTTACTTCCATTAATTTCCTAGTTAGCGATGCTGTACTTACATTAATTGTATTAAGTCCCTGTCCTCTATTGACTATTATTTTTTTGGGGACTTCTGGCAAGTCATCCTCTTATCAAGTTATCACTGAGGCAAAGTAATTGTTCAACATGTCTGCCATTTTCCCATTATCACACAAAATACTCCACTAATGAATTAAAAAAAAAAAACACTCATCACTTCTAAACAGGAAGATATGCTACTTATTTAAGGCACAACAGATTAATTGCATAAACAACAGTGTGAATCAGAAGAATTATTTGAGAATACATACCAAGTATCAATTTCCCTTCATCTTGTAGCTCTGTCCTCAAATCCTGTAGTTGCTGCTTTGCTTCCTTTTGCAAGGCCTCCAAATTTATTCTCTCAGCGTCCTTCTGAGCTTGCAAATTTTTGATATGTTGCTGGTTTAAGCATTCTTCCAATTGCTGTAAAACACAATTATTGCCATTCAACTTTATTTTTCATAGATTTTTTTCAGGTTATGTAACAAGTCCACAAATTGCAACTTCATCTTTTCAGAAGGAAAGTTTGTTCACAGTAGTATAAAGTTCATAGTACATTATGTACAATTCAGATTCAAAATCTTCTTTTGCCAGGTTAATTACTGATCCACATATATAAAAATCTGAGACCATAAAATCGCAAATAAACACAGATGGAACTTCAAAGAATTTGCAACTGAATTTCTGCACAGAAAACAACAATGTATTTACTGACACAGTAAAGGTAAATAATCTTATTCTAAACTTATGTTGCGATACTAGTTGATGTTAAAAACTGGGCGGGAAACGTCCAGAATGGAACCCTGACTCAAAAGACCATAAGCTTCATTCTTTTTCAGAAAACATGGTGGAACAATATACCTGGATGGTACAATATACCTTTATCCCCTCATTAGCTTACACATAGGTTTTCGGATTAACACAGTTTACAAAATACATCTTAAGCTACAGTGGTCGGATTAATGCAAAGTTTCTTTTCAGCACACAACATGACTGTGGGCAAATACACGCACTCTGCTCTGAACCCAACTTAGTGTCTGTGGATTTCTCTTCAGAATCTCCCCAGATTATGATCATAGGAGAGTTTCAAAACTCCACTCCCAAAATCATGCTTTAGAATCTCTCACAACCATGCTATCCTTTAGTGGTTTGCATTCCAAAATCCAATCCCGGTTTTCCAAATGACACTTTTAAACAAAGCTTCCGCTCTGTTTTTAACAGCAAGTCCAAGATTTTACACCAACCCTTTTTAGATTTCCTTGTCATAGTGGCCATAAAATCTACTCACAGTTGCTTTAACTCTCAATTTCAGACTACATTAAAATGATGTTAAATGTTTCATCTGCCACTGAAGTCTGCTGGTTCACTTTAAATTTAGTTACTGCAATTGTCTCTTTAATTCAATCTTCCTTGAATTCTTCTGAACAATACCCTGATCTCTGTTTTCTTAACTTTCTTAAACATTCTTTCTGTCCCAATTCCCTGGTTATCTAGATTGTAACTTGTACTTTAGGAAGACTGCCTCTTTGCAGCTCCCGCCCTGTCTAGTCTTTCTTCTGGCAAAGTTGAGAGATGTTCACACCCCAAGGTCCTGTCTCCAACTTTCCACAAATACAGCTAAAGCTCAAGCTTATAAGTTTCTCTACCTTACAATAGCCCAGTTGCTAAGCAACACACACATGCTTATTCCTCTTATTTATTCATCACACTGCAATCCTCTCGAAGCACAATAGAAACAAAATTGGAACGTAACCAATCACCACACATCAGCACATCTTTGTACAGCATGAAGCTAACTATAGGTTTTACCCTTCTAGGCACAGAAGCATTAGATCAAACCCACTGAAAACTATACCTTATTTCTAATGTTAACTAATACAAATATAAATTCTTTAAAACTACCTTTGTTTTCCTAACATTTATTAAAAACTCATTGTTAGCCTGGTAGTACAACTCAGCAGGTCAACATTGCTGTTGAAATTCAGATCTGCTGTAAGAGCTCTTTTAAGTGTTCCTGCAAGTAGTTCCTGCACCTTGTGTTGACGAGTCTGTCCATACGGCCAAATATTACAAGTTGTTGATAACTACAGAGAGTTAAATCAAGGATCATGGTGATCTTATTAAATGGCAGACCAGGCTCAAGGGTTAACCGGCTTACTCGTTCCTATGCCCATGTTTCCAGCAGGTACCATTTTCACTGGCAGGGGAAAGAGGGTGCAACGTGAAACACACAGGTGCAAAATACTTATTCTCAGTCCAACCAGGCCTAATTGCCATTACTACAAAAGTCTCAACCCGCAGCGTGGGATCCATGAGTCACAGAGGTCTACAGCACAGAAAAGGCCCTTCGGCCGATTGCGTCTACACCAGTCAAAAACAACCGCCTAACCATTCTCATCCTATTTTCCAACACTTTGCCTTATATGCCTTGGCATCACATGTGCACATCTGAATACTTCTCAAATGTTATGAGGGTCTCTGCCTCCATCATCCTTTGAGGCAGTGAGTTCCAGACACCCACCATCCTCTGGGTGAAAAGGATTTTCATCACCCCCCCTCTAAACCGCCTGCCCCTTACTTTAAACTATGCTCCCTAGGCGTCATTGATCCCTCCACCAAGGGGAAATGTTTCTTCCTCTCTACTCTATCTATGACCCTCACAATCTTATACATCTCAATAATGTCCCTCCTCAGAACCTTTTGCTCCAAGGAAAACCCAGTCTATCCAGTCTCTCTTCATAACTAAAATGCTCCAGCTCAGGCAAAATCTTGGTAAATCTCTTCTGCACACTTTCCACATTCCTCCTATAATGTGCATCCTAGAATTGCACATAATACTCCATCTGTGGCCTAACCAACATTTTATGACATTTGGGCATAACCTCCCTGCTCTTAAAATCTATACCTTGGTTAATAAAGGCAAGTGTACCATATGTCTACTTGACCACTGAATCCACCTGCCCTGCTACCTTAAGGGTCAGATGTAAATGCACACAAAGTCTCGCTGATCCTCGGGCTTCCCAAGTTCATCATGTGTTCCCTTGCCTATCCAAATGCATTACCTCAAACGTATCCAGATTGAATTCCATTTACCACTGAATAACCCATCTGACCAGCCTGTCTACATCCTCATGTAATCTAAGGCTATCCTCCTCACTATTTACCAATCTTTGTATCATCGGCGAATTTACTGATCAATCCTTCCACATTCATGTCTAAATCATTTATATAAACTACAAACAAGAATGACCCCAACATTGATCCCTGTGGGAGCCCACTAGACACAGACTTCTATTCAGAAAAACACACCTCAACCACCAATTTATAACGGGGACAAAAAAATGGCTGAGCAACTAAATACATACTTTGGCTCTGTCTTCACAAATGAGGATGCAAAGAAGATACCAGAAATGCTGGGGAACGCAGGGTTTAGTTAGAGGGAGGAACTGAAGGAGATCAATATTAGTAGAGAAATGGTGTTGAAGAAATTAATGGATTGAAGCCTAATAAAACCCCAAGGTTTGATAATCCACTTCCCAGAGTAATTAAGGAAGTGGCTCTAGAAATAGTGGATGCATTGGTGGTCATCTTTCAGGATTCCATAGATGCTGGAACAGTTCCTACAGATTGGATTGTAGCTAATTTAACCCCACTATTTAAAAGGGGAGGTAGAGAGAGAGAAGGCAGGGAATTATAAACCAGTAAACCTGACATCGGTTTTCTAGAATCCATTTTCAAAGATTTTATAGCAGAGCACTTAGAAAACAGTAGCAGGACCAGACGGTGGATTTGTGAAAGGGAAATTATGCTTGACAAACCTCATGGAATTCTTCAAAGAGTTGCTGAGGTGGAGCCAGTGGATGTGGTTTATTTGGATTATCAGAAGGCTTTTGATAAAGTCTCACATAAAAGATTAGCGTGTAAAATTAAAGCACTTGGGATTGGGGTAGTGTGTTGCGGCGGATAGAAAACAGATTGGCAGACGGGAAACAAATGAGGAATTAACAAGTCTTTTTCAAATTGGCAGGCAGTGACGAGTGGGGTGCTGCAGGGATCAGTGTTAGGACCCCAGCTATTCACAATAAATATTAATGATTTAGATGAGGGAACAAAAGGTAATATCTCCAAATTTGCAGATGGCACAAAGTTGGATGGGAGAGTGAGCTGTGAGAAGGATGCTCAGATCCTTCAGTGTGATTTGGACAAGTTGAGTGATTGGGCGAATGAATGGCAGATGCAGTATAATTTGGATAAATGCAAAGTTATCCAGTTTGGTAGCAAAAATAGGAAGGCAGACTATTATCTGAATTGCCAAATAATAGGAGAGGGGATTGTGCAACGAGACCTGGATGTCCTCTTACCCAGTCACTGAAGGTAAGCATGCAGGTACAGCAGGTGGTAAAGGCAGCAAATGGTATGCTGGCCTTCATTGTGAGAGGATTCAAGTAAAGGAGCTGCAAATATACAGGTGAGGTCACACCTGGAATATTGTGTGCAGAGTTGGTCTCCTTATCTGAGGAAGGATGTTCTTGCTACAGAGGGAGTGCAGCAAAGGTTTACCAGACTGATTCCTAGGATGGCGGGATTGACATATGAGCAGAGTCGGTTAGGATTGTATTCGCTGGAGTTCAGAAGAATGGGCGGGGTGGGGGAATCTCACAGAAATCTTTAAAATTCTGACAGGACTAGATAGGGCAGATGCAAGAAGGATGTTGCCGATGGTGGGGGTGTCCGTAACTGTTATGGGCCAGGGTTTAGAGAACACCAAAGTATATCATGGAGTTCACCTGACCCATAACTTTTAATAGATTTTGGTTATAGGGAGCACAAGGACACACTTTACAGGTGTGATGCAACAGAGGTCTAAACTATTTTAAAAACAAAACAATGTTTATTCTATGAATCCAGTTAACATTTTATAAACCCACAGTAAACATCTTACCAGCTACCAACACTGATAACGCCCCAAAAAGATACAGTACTCTATAGGTAACCCTTAGTAACTTTCCTAACAACATCCTTAAGCCAAAACACTTTTTAACAAAGAAAGTAGGTTTGAATTACTTCTAAATTATGAAGTGATCTGAACACCTTGTTTAACATACAGAGAGTGACCAGTATACATCTGCATGGTTTGAATGCAGCTCTCCAACTGAAAGCAAAACTAAAACAGAGCCAAAAAGAGCTTCCAGCTCAAAACGAAAGTAAAAGGCAGAATCACATTCCAGCTCCACCCACACAATGACATCACTGCAGCAATTTGATAAAACACAGTTTTCTTAAAGGGACTCTCACATGACAGTAACCAGGGTCACAGTCAGGATATGGGGTAGAAAATTTAGGACAGAGATGAGGAGAAATGTCTTCACCCAGAGAGTGGTCGGCCTGTGGAATTCATTACCACAGGAAGTAGTCAAGGCCAAAATATTGTATGCTTTCAAGAAGCAGTTAGATGTAGCACTTGGGGCAAAGGGGATCAAAGGATATGGAGGGGAAGATGGGATTAGGCTATTGAGTTGAATGATCAATCATGATCATATTGAATGGCGGAGCAGGCTCAAAGTGCCGAAAGGCCTCCTCCTGCCCCTATTTTCTATTTTTCTATCACCCGCTGCTTCCTGACACTCAGCTGATTCTGGATCCAATTTGCCAAATTTCCTTGGATCCTATGGGTTCTTATCTTCGTGATCAGTCTCCCATGTGGAACATTATCAAAAGCCTTTCTGAAGCCCAAGTGTACTATGTCAAAAGCATTGCCCTCATTGATACATCTGGTCACACGTGTGTATCCTCTGTACAGAGCTCTGTAAGCTAATGTTTAAAATACTGAAGTCTGAGTTCAGAGATAGGTAGCAAACCACAAAGTGAGGTGCGGGGGGTTGAGCTGTGCGGCAGCTCTAGATTTTTCTTCTTTCAGGCAGCCAAGTCCGAGACTTGACAGAACCGGAGGCTCGCTGAATTGGGAGTGTGCTGTGAAGGAAGGAACTTTAAACAAAAATGGACACAGCATCATCCTCCAAACAGGTGCTAGAGAAAGTGTAACAGGAGCAGCATGCAGCCAGAGCTAGGTACCTGGGCAGGAGGTGGCAGGGGCACCACAGAAAACAGCAGGAAGTGGAAATAATAGTGAGCAAAGCATGTTATGCTCATGTAGGGTACCCCACAGGCTAACGGCAAGATGAACACTTTACTTTTAGAAACAATTAAAATTCGCAATTTACCATGACAAAATGGAGTCCAAGAGTCAAGTGACTTTCTTGTGCACACATATGGAACTCCTGGAAGCTGCAAGTAGATTGCTTGGATGTCAATGATGCGTTGGATTTACCATTGAAGAGATATTAGAATGCAACAGATCTCTCTTGTGGAGTTTTAAAAAAAATGTATTTGCAATGAAGGGGCAATTTAGTGCGGCCAATCCACCTACCCTGCACATCTTTAGGTTGCGCGGGTGAGACCCACGCTGACACGGGGAGAATGTGCAAACGCCACACGGACAGTGACCTGGGGCCGGGATCGAACCCGGATCCTCTGTGCCATGAGGCAGAAGTACTAACCACTGCACCATCATGCTGTCCAGTCTGCCCTCTCAGGGGAACGTGTCTGCAAAGGCAGCAATTTGATTCTCAGAGGTTGGGTCCGGTTGGAGACGAGCCATTCAAACCAGGAAAGAGGTCGAAGGTAGCCACATGGGGTACCGTGGCGGATATTTGCGCTGTGGGAATTCATCCCAGTTAAAATAAAAATAGAGAGGTCCCTCACCCTCCACATGCCGTGGGCGGAATTCTCCCCCCCATGCCAGGTGGGAGAATCGCCCGGGCGCCGCGCGGGTCCCGCCACCCCGTCCCGACGCCTACACGCGATTCTCCCACCCACCCCCAAACCGGCGCGGCGCGAATCACGGCTGGCCGCTGGGAGAATCGCCGCTTGCCGTTGGTAATGGCGAGCGGCGATTCTCTGGCCCGGATGGGCCGAGCGGCCTGCCCAAAACGACAGGTTCCCGCCGGCGCCATCCACACCTGGTCGTTGCCGGCGGGAACAGCGCTGGAACACTGTGGGGGGGGGGCGAGGGGGGTTCATGCACCGGGGGGGGGGCTCAAAAGGGGTCTGGACCGCGATCGGTGCCCACCGATCGGCGGGCCGGCCTCTCTGAAGGAGGATCTGTTTTCTTTCGCTGCCCTGCAAGATCCATCGGACATCTTCTTGCGGGGCGGCCGCGGGGAGAGCGGCAACCGCGCATGCGCGGGTGACGTCATTTACACGGCGCCGGTCGCGTCATTTACGCGGCGCCGCTTTTACGCAGCGCCAAGGCCCGGCGCACTTAAATGATGCGGCACCGCTCCTAGCCCCCTGGGGGCGGACTAATAGGGGGCTGGGAACGGCCTCCGATGCCGTAGTGAAACACTCCGGTTGTCACTCCGGCATCGGGACTTAGTCTCCCGATGGGAGAATTGCGCCCAGTATCTTTGCCATCTCATTCCCTATATGTCAGGCAATGATCCACCTCCCTCCCCCACCCGCCTCCAATGGCCCCTCGGCTCCCTATGCCAAAATATGCTCCCCAACCTCCTCCCATGTCCCCTTATGCCCCTGTGCCAAACTATGTCCCCACCAATCCCCCATGCCAAGATTTGGTAAAATACTGTTGATGTTCGAAATCTAAACGAGAAACAAAAAACCCTGGCAAAATTCAGCAGGTCTAACAGCATAGAACATAGAACGATACAGCGCAGTACAGGCCCTTCGGCCCACGATGTTGCACCAAAACAAAAGCCATCTAACCTACACTATGCCATTATCATCCATATGTTTATCCAATAAACTTTTAAATGCCCTCAATGTTGGCGAGTTCACTACTGTAGCAGGTAGGGCATTCCACGGCCTCACTACTCTTTGCGTAAAGAACCTACCTCTGACCTCTGTCCTATATCTATTACCCCTCAGTTTCAAGCTATGTCCCCTCGTGCCAGCCATTTCCATCCGCGGGAGAAGGCTCTCACTGTCCACCCTATCTAACCCCCTGATCATTTTGCATGCCTCTATTAAGTCTCCTCTTAACCTTCTTCTCTCCAACGAAAACAACCTCAAGTCCATCAGCCTTTCCTCATAAGATTTTCCCTCCATACCAGGCAACATCCTGGTAAATCTCCTCTGCACCCGCTCCAAAGCCTCCACGTCCTTCCTATAATGCGGTGACCAGAACTGTACGCAATACTCCAAATGCGGCCGTACCAGAGTTCTGTACTGCTGCAACATGACCTCCTGACTCCGGAACTCAATCCCTCTACCAATAAAGGCCAAAACTCCGTAGGCCTTCTTCACAACCCTATCAACCTGGGTGGCAACTTTCAGGGATCTATGTACATGGACACCTAGATCCCTCTGCTCATCCACACTTCCAAGAACTTTACCATTAGCCAAATATTCCGCATTCCTGTTATTCCTTCCAAAGTGAATCACCTCACGCTTCTCTACATTAAACTCCATTTGCCACCTCTCAGCCCAGCTCTGCAGCTTATCTATAACCCTCTGTAACCTGCTACATCCTTCCACACTATTGACAACACCACCGACTTTAGTTTCGTCTGCAAATTTACTCACCCACCCTTCTGCGCCTTCCTCTAGGTCATTGATAAAAATGACAAACAGCAACGGCCCCAGAACAGATCCTTGTGGTACTCCACTTGTAACTGAACTCCATTCTGAACATTTCCCATCAACCACCACCCTCTGTCTTCTTTCAGCTAGCCAATTTCTGATCCACATCTCTAAATCACCCTCAATCCCCAGCCTCCGTATTTTCTGCAATAGCCTACCGTGGGGAACCTTATCAAACGCTTTACTGAAATCCATATACACCACATCAACTGCTCTACCCTCGTCTACCTGTTCAGTCACCTTCTCAAAGAACTCGATAAGGTTTGTGAGGCATGACCTACCCTTCACAAAGCCATGCTGACTATCCCTGATCATATTATTCCTATCTAGATGATTATAAATCTTGTCTCTTATAATCCCCTCCAAGACTTTACCCACTACAGACGTGAGGCTCACCGGTCTATAGTTGCCGGGGCTGTCTCTGCTCCCCTTTTTGAACAAAGGGACCACATTTGCTATCCTCCAGTCCTCTGGCACTATTCCTGTAGCCAATGATGACATAAAAATCAAAGCCAAAGATCCAGCAATCTCTTCCCTGGCCTCCCAGAGAATCCTAGGATAAATCCCATCAGGACCCGGGGACTTATCTATTTTCAGCCTGTCCAGAATTGCCAACACCTCTTCCCTACGTACCTCAATGCCATCTATTCTATTAGCCTGGGTCTCAGCATTCTCCTCCACAACATTATCTTTTTCCTGAGTGAAAACTGACGAAAAATATTCATTTAGTATCTCGCCTATCTCTTCAGACTCCACACACAACTTCCCATCCCTGTCCTTGACTGGTCCTACTCTTTCCCTAGTCATTCGCTTATTCCTGACATACCTATAGAAAACTTTTGGGTTTACCTTGATCCTACCTGCCAAATACTTCTCATGTCCCCTCCTTGCTCGTCTTAGCTCTCTCTTTAGATCCTTCCTCGCTACCTTGTAACTATCCATCGCCCCAACTGAAACTTCACACCTCATCTTCACATAGGCCTCCTTCTTCCTCTTAACAAGAGATTCCACTTCTTTGGTAAACCACGGTTCCCTCGCTCGACGCCTTCCTCCCTGCCTGACCGGTACATACTTATCAAGAACACGCAGTAGCTGATCCTTGAACAAGCTCCACTTATCCAGTGTGTCCAACACTTGCAGCCTACTTCTCTACCTTATCCCCCCAAGTCACGTCTAATGGCATCATAATTGCCCTTCCCCAGCTATAACTCTTGCCCTGCGGTGTATACTTATCCCTTTCCATCATTAACGTAAACATCACCGAATTGTGGTCACTGTCCCCAAAGTGCTCTCCTACCTCCAAATCCAACACCTGGCCTGGTTCATTACCCAAAACCAAATCCAACGTGGCCTCGCCTCTTGTTGGCCTGTCAACATATTGTGTCAGGAAATCCTCCTGCACACACTGTACAAAAAACGACCCATCTAATGTACTCGAACTATATCTTTTCCAGTCAATATTTGGAAAGTTAAAGTCTCCCATAATAACTACCCTGTTACTTTCGCTCTTATCCAGGATCATCCTCGCCATCCTTTCCTCTACATCCCTAGAACTATTTGGAGGCCTATAGAAGACTCCCAACAGTGTGACCTCTCCTTTCATGTTTCTAACCTCAGCCCATACTACCTCGGAAGATGAGTCCCCATCTAGCATCCTCTCCGCCACCGTAATACTGCTCTTGACTAGAAGCGCCACACCTCCCCCTCTTTTGCCTCCTTCTCTGAGCTTACTAAAACACCTAAACCCCGGAACCTGCAACATCCATTCCTGACCCTGCTCTATCCATGTCTCCGAAATGGCCACAACATCGAAGTCCCAGGTACCAACCCATGCTGCCAGTACCCCTACCTTATTTCGTATACTCCTGGCATTGAAGTAGACACACTTCAAACCACCTACCTGAACACTGGCCCCCTCCTACAAAGTCAAATCTGTGCTCCTGACCTCTATACTCTCATTCGCCCTTACCCTAAAACTACAATCCAGGTTCCCATGCCCCTGCTGCATTCGTTTAAACCCCCCAAAGAGCACTAACAAATCTCCCCCCCAGGATATTTGTGCCCCTCAGGTTCAGATGTAGACCATCCTGTCTGTAGAGGTCCCACCTTCCCCAGAAAGAGCCCCAGTTATCCAGAAATCTGAATCCCTCCCGCCTGCACCATCCCTGTAGCCACGTGTTTAATTGCTCTCTCTCCCTATTCCTCATCTCACTATCACATGGCACGGGCAACAACCCAGAGATAACAACTCTGTTTGTTCTAGTTCTGAGCTTCCATCCTAGCTCCCTGAAAGCCTGCCTGACATCCTTGTCCCCTTTCCTACCTATGTCGTTAGTGCCAATGTGGACCACGACTTGGGGATGCTCCCCCTCCCCCCTAAGGACCCGGAAAACACGATCCGAGACATCACGTACCCTTGCACCTGGGAGGCAACATACCAAACGTGAGTCTCTCACGCTCCCACAAAATCTCCTATCTGTGCCCCTGACTATCGAGTCCCCAATTACTAATGCTCTGCTCCTCTCCCCCCTTCCCTTCTGAGCAACAGGGACAGACTCCGTGCCAGAGGCCCATACCCCAGCATCTGTGGGGAGAGAAACGGAGTTAATGTTTCGAGTCCATCTGACTCTTCTTTAGATTCACATGGACTCCTTTCACTCATGCCCAATAGAAATGTCAATCAGCCAACCCCTTTCAAAGCATCAATAAAAAACTGTAGGCACTTGAAATATTTGAACCATTAAATAAACATTGTGAAATTGGCAGCTGAGATCAGGGAGCCAGAGCTGTTAATCAGCAATGTTTATCCTGGGACTCAGTTGTTTCGTCTGAATAATGAATTTTTGGGCTCTCAACCAAGCCTCTTGACACACCTGTCACAAACCTTTCAGCCAAGACCTCTAATTCATGGTTTGTAACCAATGGTCAAAGGATACCCCTAATGGGAGTGGCTGCTCACTCCTTTTTGGTGACTGAAGACAGGGCTCAATGTCGCTACAACATCAGCCATATGCAGACGAGGACCATGATCAAGCACTCTATTGGCTGGTTAATGATTCAGTTCAGATCCTTGACCACTTGGTAGGAGTACTCCACTACTTGTCTGCAAAGGTGTCAAGGATATTGGTGATTGGCTGCATGATCCATAATATGGCTGAAATGAGGGGAATTAGGATGAACTGGCCAGAGGCTGGCAAAGGTACCATCTCAATGGAAGATGAGAAAATGTTCTAGGAGCACCCTGTTACCCTTAATGGAGATGCCAGGTAAGTGAAAGGTGACAATGGGAGGAGACATCCAAAGTGTGAAAGAAAGGCCCTTCTGGACATGAATGGCCACACCCTTCAAGCTCATGCTGCCACGGAGAGAAGGATTACTGGCTACAGTCGCCATTGCTACTGGGAAGAACTTGATTCTTCATCATTGCTGAAAAAAGTCACATACTGTCAAAGCTTTTCATCTTGCACTCATCTGGAGAAAATTACAAGAACACCAAATCTTTGGTTTGCTTGTTCACATCTTTGTCCTATGCAAGCAGGAAGAACCTGTCAATTTATTGCACCTTTTAACTAAACAAAAGTTTGGGGAACGGCCATTCCTTGGTTCATTCCCCACAGCAATCCCTGACCAACCAGAGTTGATCTAACTGGCTTGAATTCAAATAAAAGCTTGGCAGTTAACTGTTTCCTTGTGCAGTCTCCATGGCAATGCTTCTACCAATAAAAGTGTATTTTCCAACCAATCTTCGCATGCAGCATAAACTGTTGTTCCCTTTGAGATTTGGTATTCTTGAGAATCTGCCCTGATGAGTGCAAGATGAAAAGCTTCAACAACATGTCTCTTTTTCCAGCAACATTCAAGTTCTCTACTACTAAGCAACTCTCTGCTGCTTTACGTTTCCCTGGTAATTCTAGCTAACATCCTACAATGAGAAACCACCACATCCATCACATAAAGTACAGAGTGTATTTACAAGGTGAATAAAATTAACTGGTAACACTGAGATTAATTGTCACCATTGTTAACTGTTAATGATTAAAGCCAAGTGGCACTTGCCAGTTGCAAACAGTGCTACGTAGTCGCACATAGATTCAGACTGCTCTGGCTATATATCATTGAGGAGAGTGACAGCCTGCCTCATCATGCAAGGGTGCATTGAGGGCCTACCTGAGACTGCAGGCCCTGGTCAGTGGTTCCTGCATTGCAGATAAGGGCTCCAGTGGAGGGGCAAGGGAAGCATAGAACATGAGAGTACTGACTGCAGAGCTCTCATCCTCCTCAACCCACCTCCACAGCAATGGGTTGTCATTAGGTGGGTTGGTTGGGGATGGCTCCTGGGGGGAGCAGGCTTCTCTTTCAGCCACGTGCATGAACATCTTGTTCTGGGTACGCAGATCCTTGCATATTCTTTGAGGATCAGCACTCGTACTCTGAAAAACCTGCTGCAGGCTACTGAGTGAACCATGTAATCTTTGCAGGGCATCACGTTCCTATTGCATACACTGGATGTGATGCTGCATGTAGCTATCCATGAAATTGGCCATTCTCTTATGGATGGAGCTCATATGATCAAACCTCAAGACATGGTCAAGCACATCACCGTATGTGAGCTCAAATTGCCTCAGGAAACTCTGCCAGATATCCGTTGCTGCTCCAAAAGGTGACTTCTGAGGCCCTCTCATTGCAGCATCATTATGACTGCCTTTCTTTCTGTGAGGGGAACTGTCCACAGGTGCCTGTGACTCAGATACAGCCTCTTGCATTCAGGTGTAATGCCCTCCACACCTCAAGCCCTGACTCAAATGCGTGCAATATTCCACCAACGTGCTAGTTTCTGTGTTGTGGGCTGCTCAGATGTGATGGTGGTTCCTCAGCCAACTCTTCCTCCTCCTAATGCCCAAGGGATGATCTGGCTTGGTGAGGTGGTGCTGGGGCAGCGAAACCGGTGTGATCTGTGTGTGACACAAAAGGACATATTGAGAGCATGTATGGCTTTTGATATATGCCTTCAAACATCCCAATGGAACTCTTAGTCCACTGTTCCTACTCCTCAATGAACTAGAAATCTGCTTTGTGTTCCAAAACAGTTAATTTCTAGTTCAACTCTGCCATTAACATCATATTCAAATGTGCCTCTAATGCCACCTTTGACACCTGCTACGAGTGATTCACCCTCCTCAATTCTGAGCTCATCGGGCACCCTGGTAATCTCCATTGCCATTTTAATGACAAGAGGTGATTCAGGCATGCTGAGCCACCCCCAATCTGGGTCATCTCTTTGGAATTGTGAGTTCTCTTTTACAAGTACAAAATAGAGGGGGATGTAAGGCCCTTCTGTCCTACATTCAGGCTTGAAACTCATCAATGCAGTGGGCATTCATATGTCATCCATAACTACCTTGATCTACAAGATGTCACACAACTGTCCATATTAGAAAAGTACATGGCAAGTGTTTTCCAGCTACTGTCATGCAGCTGATAACCATCATAGTGCCATCCATCTGCATCTACTAAACAACTCACCTTGCCAGAGCGCAGCAGGTTGTAGAACTGCATGTGGCATTGTATCCATGGTACTCCCATGTTGCGCTCACAGTGGCTGTTATTATCTGCCATGCTGTCTTGCTAACACTCAGGGGGTTCCTCCTTTCTCTTGGTGCAAAATATCTCTCTAGCTTTGCAACTCGTGGACAAGAAACCTGAGATGTTGGTCACAAAATTGGGGTGTTGTCGCTCCTTCAGCTTCTGGAGCGGTCCTCCTTTACGATATTCTGGCATCACAATGAAGAAAGTACATGGGTAAATCAGGTGTTTTGTTTCGTTCAGTACATCACATCATCAGTGTCCATTCACATGTTGGGAACTGATAATTTGTTGTACACAGACTGATTTTGCTGGGGGAGAATGCACTGTGCGGATGCCAACATGACATGTGCACTCCAGCTCTGAGTCAAACGCATCTGCGATGACAGTTTTCCATTGTGATGGTAATGGACAGGGCACATTTGGGTGCCCATAATTAGATTTATGGGAAGCAAAAGGGTAAGAGGTCTATAAATCATAGATCATTATGCTGAAATCATTTACTGCAAAACAACAGGGCCTGCTAAAATCTGTCACGATGCAGCCAGATGGATGGCTGTGTCTTGTTAAGCTTTGCCAATATTAAGTGACTGTTATGTGGTCCTTGATTAGACTGGTCAATAGGCAGCACTAAAATCTATACTTTGCTATGGAAGGCCCATGGTGGGCTAACACTATGAATGAAACTAACCAGGTGGCCAACAATTACAGTTTTTACTCACTTGACTGCTGACAGACTTACCCAACAACGAACCTTCAAGAGTTCTGCAGTTTCCCCACTCACAGAAAAATGGGGTCCTGGACAGCCATTTTACTCAGGCCTGAGACTTGATCCACCTTCCTCATCATTTAGTTCCGTCTCCTCCTCTGAACTGGTTTGGGGTTGGTGAGCATGACTCAATCGTGGCCCTGCCTCGCTGTAATAAAAATTGTTCATGCGGGAGGGCAGGGGGAGAATCTCCATGGAGATGCGTCTTCCCGACTCTACTTTCCCACCTCATAAGCAAAAATCTGGCCCGTGTCTTTCACAGGCGCCCTTGTGTGCTTTTCCAATCTTTCAACAGGCAGATTTAGGGAGATGAAGTCGAATATTTATTTTGCAATAATTAAGTGAACATGCAAAAAACGAGATGTCACACACCACCATCATCACTGAATGCCTAACAGCCACTTTCACATACCATCTCATGTAAGATTCTATACAAATGGGGGCACAGACAGCAGAGCTAGCTGACGAGGAAAGGGATCCTCCCACCAAACACCAGACATTAGCCCGCATGTTAACATAAACAACGGACAAAAAGGAATCAGAAATCACCCATAGTCACTATTAACACATACAGTCCCACTCCCCACCCCCCCTCATCCCCAATGTTCGATGTGATCCAATTCTCGAAAGTGCATAATGAATAATGACCATGAATTGTACAACCCCTCCATCCTTCCCCTCAGTTCAAATTTGACCTTTTCAAGTGTCAAGAATTCCCGCAGGTAACCCCGCCACGCCAGGGTGGAGAGGTTGATCTCCACCTAAACAGGATCCGGCTTCGGGCGAACAACGAGGCGAAGGCTACAACATCTGCCTCCTCGTCCGTTTATAACCCCGGCTGATATATTCGACACCCCGAATATGGCCTCCCGAGGGCCCGGGTCCAGTTTCACGTGCACCACTTTCGAGATTACCCTAAACACCTCCTTACAGTAATCCTCCAGCTTTGGACAGGACCAAAACATATGAACGTGATTTTTTTTTGGGGGGGGGGGGGGGGGGGGCGCGCCCGCAACATTCACACACATCTTCTACCTGCTCATAGAGCCGGCTCAACCTCGCCCTTGTAAGGTGTGCTCTGTACACCATCTTCAGCTGTATCAGCTCCAACCTCCAACACGAGGTGGAGGCGTTCAACCTCCGGAGCACCTCACACCAGAAGCCCTCCTCCATACCCTCTCCCAACTCTTTCTCCCACTTTGCCTTGATCCCATCTAGCGGCACCTTCTCCTCCTCCAAAATAGCCCCGTAAACCGCCGATGCTACCCCCTTCTCCAGTCCCCCTATCGTCAGCACCTCCTCCAGCAATGTGGAAGCCGGCTCTACTGGGAAGTTCTGTATCTCCTTTCTGGCAGTCTCGAACCTGCATGCATCTAAATATTTCCCCCTGCTCCAGCCCATACTTCGCTCCCAGCTCCTTCAATCCCGTAAAACGACCCCCAAGAAACAAATCTTTTCGCGTCCTAATTCCTTTCTCCTCCCATCTCCGAAAATTTCCATCTGACTTCCCTGGCTCAAATCTATGGTTCCCCCGAATTGGCATTGACCCTGCCCCCAACCCGAAGTGCTGTCGTAACTGCCTCCAAATTCTCAACGAAGCTATTACTACCGGACTCCCGAGAATCTTCCCAGGGCTGCAACTACAATTTTTAATGGCCAACATGTAATGCTGTCAGGTTTGGGTTACAGTTAATTGACTCTCATGCCTGCTGGCCATGTTATCTTGTTACGGTGTTCATGGCTGAATACTACTCTGTTATTCGTTTCCACTCCCCACATGTATGACGCTGAGCAATGGCAATTTTTTGCACCTGGTTTTGAAAGGTTTGCAAGATGGCACTGTGCCTGTGTATGCCAGGCTTCATGCTGGCCTCTTACATGTGACAATATTAGTTCACTCCTGAAGGCCTGGCTAGCGTGGCCCGATGGAATCCGTGTTAGATCTCAGAAGGACAATCGACATAGATCTCAAAACATTTCTTCGGGCACTATTTACCAGCCACGTGCTGTTGGAATCGGGATGAGATGTGGCCGGTAGATCCTGGGAGAAGCCAGGCTGGCAGTGGCAAAATGCTCAGGTGGCATTTTGCACGTGCCAGGGATTGGGCCTTGGGGTGCCCTGTCGTATGAGGTGGTGTGCGGGGGAGCGCGAGGACCCCCAACAGGTGCGTTAGGGGGGGTCCAGTGGTCACGTCGGGAGTTGAGAGCGCGGGACGTGATCTCGTCCAATCGGAGCTCTTCAGTGCAGGAAATGCGAGGGAGCGGTCTCATCAGGGCATTCCCTGTTGTGGCTCAAAAAATAAATAAGATACCTACAACCGCCGGGAACGGCCCCTCCAATACTGCGCAGAATGGACTGTGTTTTCTTTTCTGTTAGATCGTGCCCAGTATGTTAGGTATCCTCATGCGTATCGTACTTCAGTAGACAGAAATTGTGGATGACTGAAATAAGATGATTGCGATGCTCCTGCACATCTTCTGACGCCCTCCAATATTGACAAACATTGAAACAGAGCTAAAGGACAAAATATTAGGTCTGGTGATGAAAAGGCATGTCTTAAAAGAGGGGAGCACAGAAGTTTAGTAAGGGAATTCCAGGTCTTTGGTTCAAGACAGCGGAATGCACAGTCGTAGGTGATATTGTGAAGGAAGCGGGAATGGACAAGAGGACTATGGAGAATGATAGGTCTGGCCCAAGAGTTATAACTCTTAATTGGGGCAAGGCCAATTTTGATGGTATCAGACAGGAACTTGCAGAGGTAGATTGGGGGAGACTGTTGGCAGGCAAAGGGACGGCTGGTAAATGGGAGGCTTTTAAAAATGTGTTAACCAGGGTGCAGGGTAAGCACATTCCCTTTAGAGTGAAGGGCAAGGCTGGTAGAAGTAGGGAACCCTGGATGACTCGAGATATTGAGACTCTGGTCAAAAAGAAGGAGGAGGCATATGGCGTACATAAACAACTGGGATCAAGTGGATCCCTTGAAGAGTATAGAGATTGTCGAAATAGAGTTAAGAGGGAAATCAGGAGGGCAAAAAGGGGACATGAAATTGCTTTGGCAAATAATGCAAAGGAGAATCCAAAGAGCTTCTACAGATACATAAAGGGAAAAAGAGTAACTAGGGACAGAGTAGGGCCTCTTAAGGATCAACAAGGACATCTATGTGCAGAGCCACAAGAGTTGGGTGAGATCCTGAATGAATATTTCTCATCGGTATTCACGGTGGAGAAAGGCATGGATGTTAGGAAACTAAGGGAAATAAATAGTGATGTCTTGAGAAGTGTGCATATTACAGAGGAGGAGGTGCTGGAAGTCTTAAAGCGCATCAAGGTAGATAAATCCCCGGGACCTGATGAAATGTATCCCAGGATGTTGTGGGAGGCTAGGGAAGAAATTGCGGGTCCCCTAACAGGGATATTTGAATCATCGGCAGCCACAGGCGAGGTGCCTGAAGATTGGAGAGTAGCGAATGTTGTGCCCTTGTTTAAGAAGGGCAGCAGGGAAAAGCCTGGGAACTACAGACCGGTGAGCCTAACGTCTGTAGTAGGTAAGTTGCTAGAAGGTATTCTGAGAGACAGGATCTACAAGCATTTAGAGAGGCAAGGACTGATTCGGGGCAGTCAGCATGGCTTTGTGCATGGAAAATCATGTCTCACAAATTTGATTGAGTTTTTTGAGGGGGTGACCAAGAAGGTAGATGAGGGCAGTGCAGTAGACGTTGTCTACATGGACTTTAGCAAAGCCTTTGACAAGGTACCGCATGGTAGGTTGTTGCAGAAGGTTAAAGCTCACGGGATCCAGGGTGAGGTTGCCAATTAGATTCAAAATTGGCTGGACGACAGAAGACAGAGGGTGGTTGTAGAGGGTTGTTTTTCAAACTGGAGGCCTGTGACCAGTGGTGTGCCTCAGGGATCGGTGCTGGGTCCACTGTTATTTGTGATTTATATTAATGATTTGGATGAGAATTTAGGAGGCATGGTTAGTAAGTTTGCAGATGACACCAAGATTGGTGGCACAGTGGATAGTGAAGAAGGTTATCTAGGATTGCAACGGGATCTTGATCAATTAGGCCAGTGGGCCGACGAATGGCAGATGGAGTTTAATTTAGATAAATGTGAGGTGATGTATTTTGGAAGATCGAATCAGGCCAGGACCTACTCAGTTAATGGTATGGCGTTGGGGAGAGTTATAGAACAAAGAGATCTAGGAGTACAGGTTCATAGCTCCTTGAAGGTGGAGTCGCAGGTGGACAGGGTGGTGAAGGCGGCATTCGGCATGCTTGGTTTCATTGGTCAGAACATTGAATACAGGAGTTGGGACGTCTTGTTGAAGTTGTACAAGACATTGGTACGGCCATACTTGGAATACTGTGTGCAGTTCTGGTCACCCTATTATAGAAAGGATATTATTAAACTAGAAAGAGTGCAGAAAAGATTTACTAGGATGTTACCGGGACTTGATGGTTTGAGTTATAAGGAGAGGCTGGATAGACTGGGACTTTTTTCCCTGGAGCATAGGAGGCTTAGGGGTGATCTTATAGAGGTCTATAAAATAATGAGGGGTATAGATAAGGTAGATAGTCAACATCTTTTCCCAAAGGTAGGGGAGTCTAAAACTAGAGGGCATAGGTTTAAGGTGAGAGGGGAGAGATTCAGAAGGGCCCAGAGGGGCAATTTCTTCACTCAGAGGGTAGTGAGTGTCTGGAATGTGCTGCCAGAGGTAGTAGTAGAGGTGGGTACAATTGTGTCTTTTAAAAAGCATTTAGATAGTTACATGGGTAAGATGGGTATAGAGGGTTATGGGCCAAGTGCGGGCAACTGGGACTAGCTTAATGGTAAAAACTGGGCGGCATGGACTGGTTGGGCCGAAGGGCCTGTTTCCATGCTGTAAACTTCTATGATTCTATGATTCTAAGACAGAATGAAATATTACAGAATGTTCAGAAGATCGTAGGACTGGCGAACGGACTGGGATAAAGGAGGGAGTGAAGCCATGGAGCAATTTGAACACGAGGATGAGACTTTTTTCATCAAGACAGGTGGACCAGGAACCAACATACATTAAGCAAGGGATGATGTGTCAATGGGACTTGGTGGGTTAGTTTATGGGTAGCAGAGTTTTTGATGAAATCTAGTCTGGAGAGGGATGAAGATGAGAGGCCAACCAGCTAAGCTCGAGTTTGAAGGTATCGGAAACATGGGCGAGTGTTTTAGCAGCAGATGGCTGAAGCAGGCTTGTCTCTTTGCAAAGATATGCAGAGGGAAAGGTAGTATTGAGGAAGCAGGGGGGCTGCAGACGGACTTGGACAGGCTCGGAGAGTGGGCAAAGTAGTGGCAGATTGAATACAATTTGGAAAAGTGTGAGGTTATGTACTTTGGAAGGAAGAATAGAGGCATAGATTAATTTCCAAATGGGAAATGGCTTAGGAAATCAGAAGCACAGAGGGACTTAGGAGTCCTAATTCAAGATGCTCTTAAGTTTAACGTTCAGGTTCAGCCGGCAGTGAGGAAGACAAATGCGATGTTAGCATTCATATCAAGAGGGTTAGATTACAAGAGCAGAGATGTACTTCTGAGGCTGTATAAGGCTCTGGTCAGACCCCATTTGGATTATTGTGAGCAATTTTGGACCCCGTATTGAAAGAAAGATGTGCTGGCCATGGAAAGGGTCCAGAGGATGTTCACAAGAACCTGGAATGAAGAGCTTACCATATGAGGAGCAGTTGAGGACTCTGGGTCTGTACCCATTGGAGTTTAGAAGGATATGGGGGGATTTTATTGAAACTTACAGGATATGAAGAGGCCTAGATAGAGTGGATGTGGAGAGGATGTTTCCACTCGCAGGAGAAACTAGAACGCGAGACCACAGCCTCAGACTGAAGGGACAATCCTTCAAAACTGAGATGAGGAGTAATTTCTTCAGCAGAGGGTGGTGAATCTGTGGAACTCTTTGCCGCAGAAGGCTGTGGAGGGCAAATCACTGAGTGTCTTTAAGACAGAGACAGATAGGTTCTTGATTAATAAGGGGATCAGGGGTATTAGGGAGAAGGCAGGATAATGGGGATGAAAAACATACCAGCCATCATTGAATGACGGCGCAGACTCGATGGGCCGAAGGGCCTAATTCTGCTCCTGTGTCTTATGGTCTTTGGAATCTGAGTTTGTAGTCATCCAGAACTCAAACCCATGTGTAAAGTTCATTCACTACCAAAAAGTTCCATGTACTGCACAGATTACAACGATTATACATTATGATCAGAGAAAAATCTCAATATATAAAAAAAACAAAGTAGGAATTGCTGCTAAATTAATCCTAAAATTGATTATAAGACAGGACTCATAATACAATGCAGAATGCTATGCTTTCCAATTTGAAATAACTTAAAAAAGTGAAAAAAGTTTTAATTAGAATGAAATAGCCAGTCAGAATCTAAATTCCCCCGAGTGAGAACTTCCAATATTTTAGACAAGCCTTCTATTTTAGGGGTGGAATGTGAGAACATCACCAATAAAATATAGTTCCATAACTGCAGGTATTTGTTATTTAATGGGCTGTTAAATATATTATATGACTACTGCACAAAAAAGTGAAAAAATAAAAGTCAATTCAACATTTGAAAGTGTAGTACTACAGCAACACCAGACCTTGCATTCACGGTCCTTGGATTCCTGCATATTTCTAAAAGCAATCCTGTGGGCATCCTCCAAAGATGCCAGTCTGCGTTTATGCTCGTCTTCCATCCCCTCTATTTGCTGTGTAAGCCGCTGTCTCTCACGGTTGAACTGGCACTGTAGTTTTTGCAAGGAATCTTGCGACTGGGATAGCTGCATTTCGAGGCTTTGTTTCAATAAGGAGATCTACAGCAGACACAATTTAATATTGAAACAGGAATTAAAGATAGCAATATTTGTAAATCAAATATAAAGACAGTAACTAAATTATGCTGGATTCAGATAGGTTAAATACATTCATACATTTAACCTCAAGACATGGAATGGAGATTCTCCTTGCAGATCAAAAGCAATGAAAATGGCTCATGGATTTTGGAACAATAACGTTCATTGCACTACACAGGAGGCCGTGTATGCAAGCATTCTCTGCAGTTCAGCAATTTGAGAAAAGTCATTCTTGAAGCTGAATTGTTCACACATTTAATTTTTTAGATTAAGAACTGTAAAAAACAATTGTGCAAAAGTGGAGTGCAGTTTTGAGAATATAAGGTTTAATTTTCCAACTTCACACTTGGCATTTCCCAGCCAGAGGGCTGGATTTTCCCACTGAAGGCAGGAAACGTGATGTGGGTTTGATTCTGAGTAGCGAGTCATGAATTGTATCTTTTATAGGTAGGACCCAAGAGACAGATCTGTCACCAATCAATGGTTGCGGGGAAGGGGAGTAAATGGAGGTGGAACACCAGGGAGATTGGCCAAATCATTACATTGACTGCCATCTGTGCATGGTATTAAAAAATAAAAGATGGGGGGGGGGATGTGAAAAAAAATCCCACAGTGAGGACATTTAACCGCATGTTTCCCAGCACTTACAGCGCTGAGAAACACCCCGCTTTCGAACACATCCGGCCAGATACGGGGTCTCAGTGGGGAATGCACACTAAGGCCACACAGCCCTATTTTCTGCACTGAGGAGCTCCGTTTGCCGGAACTCCTCAGTGCAGCAAGAGATCGGCCCGATCCCAATGCGCGTAAAATGCCAGCTTGGCACTTTGGCAGTACCAACCTGGTACCCTGGTAGTGCCCCTGCCAGTTAGCAGTGCAATGCTGGCACCCAAATGGCATTGCCAGGGTCCCCATGTGGCACCAGCAGTGCCAGGATACCACCCTGCCCAAAGGGCATGCACCTGGTGGCTTCCGATCTCCTGGGAGACCCTCACGAGTGCCGTTCCATCTGGTCTCCATTTGTGGAGACCAGTACTGAACAGCACTCACCCGAGGTGAAGGAGATAGATCCCAACGCCTTGGGTATACCGGGAAACTGCATATTAAAGCGAGACCAGCTCTTGCTCTAACATGCAGATTTGCCAAAAGGTGATGCGGGAGTCACATCGCAACATCTTGCGAGATTGCATTAGATCTCACGAGATTTTGCGAGCCAGGTAGATCTCGGGAGCGGGGTCTCCCGGCTTCTATTGGCCACATTGAGCTGCGACGCGCTGCTTTTGGGACGCAGTGTGGCCGTTTTACCGCGCCTGGGATCTTCATCTTCAAAGTGGCCAGAACAAATCGATAGTGGGGAACAGGGAGAAGACAAGGAAAGGTTGGTTATTAACATTTATTACTTTATAGTAATTTATAAAAAAACTTTCATATATTGACATTAAATAAACCAATTTCAGTGCTGTTGCCTCTCTTCCTGCCAGGCTGCAGGTGGTCAGATTCAGAAACCTCCCAACAGCCATCCACTCCCACGAAAAACAGAAGAGGTCAGAAGGCAAGCTCATTTGGGCACTTCTATGACCTCAAGCTGCCGAATTAATGAGGAGGTTGAATTTACACTCCTGCCTGCCTCTTATTCTTCCCCTTTCCTGTCCTCAGGAAAATTGCCAGAATCGGGAAGGGAGGTGGCAGACTGACATGCAGATCGCTGCGTCATTTTCTTTTGCTAATATACCTCATTTCATCTTTATTTGGATAGGAAAATCCAGCCCAAAGTGTTATATATTTTTTGCCCATAGACAGTTATCCTCAATGTGCAATAACAGTTCATGCTCCTGACAAGCAAGATTCCATGAAAAAAGTGAAAAATAGGAAAATTATTCTATGTGGATGACGTAGTGTGACATAGTTAGAGCACCAATAAATAGCATTAAAGATGTAGTTTAGATTTCATTGCTGCAATCGTTAAAAATTCTGGATTTCCCTCATACTAATTTTTTGTCTTATTTTTTCCCTTATCTTGATTCAGAAAGAATGATATTGCATAGTCTGTATCCACAGGCATTGGATAGAAAATCTGAAAAGCTACCACATAACCATTGCAAGTTAATTGTCTTGGCGAAACAGAAACAAGGTACCTTACTAAATGTCTTGATTACAATCCTATTATATTGAATGTCTGTAGATCACTGACAAAAAACTAACATGAATATATATTATAAATTACCTGTAAACATTAAATTCAAATGACATCACGCATAAGTGATAGTTTGCTTTCTATCAAATGACTTCCTTCTCATGCACACATACAAAGTCTACCAGCACAATATTTCATGCATAGAGAGTTGGTGGGCATATTAAAATACAATTGGTTTAACTTCTGGAGTTGAATATGGAGGAAAGCTGATAAGCCACATTGATGTATAAGAGAATATTGAACCTCCTCATTTTGTATTCATTTTTAATTATGAAATTTCAACTTCACATTGCTTTAGAACTTAGGCAATAAAATAATCTCATTACATTAGGGTTCTTTCTTGGTCCTAAATAAACTCTACCCAATGGGCCACCATTCTTACTAATGGGAGAGAATCTTTCCTTAAGAAAGTCCTGAACGATTCTCCTACCTGCAGGGGGCTGGTAGGGCCCCGGAGTGCTCCTTGCAGCTCTGGCTGCGGATACGGGGCCATGCATTTCCGGTTGGGAGTCCGCGCATGCGCACGGCGGCGGCCTGCAGAGGCCATCCCCTGGGACATGGCCGACTCGGACCGCGGAGCGGCATCAAAAATGTAGGCCCCCCCAGGATCGCGTGCGCCTGCGGGTCCGTAACGCCCGATCGCTCCCCTGGCCGCCAATGGGACCCCCCCGCCCGGTGATCGATCCCCACACCCCCCCACCAGTGCGGCTGCAGACTGAGTCGGCAGCCACCACCCGAGGTTCCTGACGGCCGATAGGAGAATGCTGGGGGGGAGGGGGGGGGGGGCCTATGTCAATGGCCCCCTACCCGTGCCACGTAGTTCGCGCGTGAGAGACTCCCGAGCGATTCTCTGGGGACCAGAGAATCACGGGAGCGGCGCCGGTCCCGATGTGCGGATAAACAGCCATTCTCCGCCTCCGCGCCGAACGCAATTTTGGAGCAGAGAATCCAGCCTAGGATCTATTTAATTACAACCTAATTCTATATATTAAGAAAACTGACATCTCTATATTATCATGGCTTTGTAAAGTCACATAAGAATGGAAAAACGGACTAGGTGCAGCACTAATCTTTTTACTGGGACAGAACATGAAATCCTTTTGAAGAAGTGGGAAGCAGAAACAGTTGTACACAAGATGTCTGTTCCCAACGAGTGTTCATGTAGAATTTTTTTGGTCATAAAACACAATAAGGGAAGACTAATAAATATTCCCTTTTGCAACACCTGGGATTATATGACCATTCAAATGAAATAAAAGTACCTTTTAAAAAATAATGTTATTTCTTCATATGCTGGGCATTGTCTTTTAAGAATAAATTTCACAATTTTGGATCTTTTTACCTCTTGGTTAAATCTTTTCTGTAAGTTAATGCAGTTCATGTTATGATAAATGAGAGCAATTCAAAAAATGCAAACATGCAACAATCACACACAGATATACATATATATCATATACATATATGTGTATATATACTACAGGCAAGATGGGTTCTGCATTATTTTAAGACTGCTTTTTAAATTTCTCATATTATAAAACAAACGGACTATTTTTCCAAGATAGAGTAGTTCAAAGAAATTATGCTTTAAAATGCAGAGATCGAGTAATGCAAGCATGCCACGCCTACATGTTAGGTATCAGGCAGGATGAAAATTGCATCTCACTTACATTACTGATAGATTTTTGTAAAGCCTCACCTAGAAAGTGGCGCTATAAAAAAAAGATCACAGGAATAAAAAAAAACTTTCAGAATCTAATTGTGAAAATAAGAAACAAAATTTGGAGTAAAAATGGAAAGAAGATACAATTGTTTATTATGAACAGTGTGATAATATTGTCACACAGTTAAAAAGATATGGTTAAGATGAGGTATTCAATATTTGCATAGTCAGGCTGAATTCTATAAGAACTGTATCAACAACTGCTTCAGGTTGTCAAAGTATTTTATTTATACAAGATTCAAGCAGTGTATAAGTCAAAAGCCACATAAAAAGTTATTTTTTGAATATGAAAAAGGCATTGAAAAACACAAAAGACTTCTGTTATATTAGGTTTTTTTTATGTCCTTGGATGCGGTCAAATCAGTTAAAGCATGCATTGCAAAAATATTCAGAAGTGTTTGTTAACAACACAGAAGCAATGCAGCAAAGAAATTCTGCTCCCTTCGTTCAACATTTATTTTGCTTTGAAAAGTCTTTGGGGAAGTGCAGTGATCAAAGCAAAGGGCATATTTTATCCCCCCCATGTACAGTTAGCATTAAGTGCTCCTGGACGATAACATGCAGATTAAAGTTCCTTCTGAATTATATGATCAATGAATCATAATGCAGTCTCAAAAGTGTGCCATTTTCAAAGTAATGCTGCAATCTTTCACACTAGCTAACATATGGCCTCTGAGGGGGGCTACCCAATTAATTCTAGGCAGTTTTAGTCATGGCTAAATTGCAAAACTGCTCAGATCCGCTTTACTTCATACCTTTCATACAAAGCTCATTACAGAAGTCTGAATTTGAAATATTTTCACAAGAGATTAAATTTTGTTGTTGTTTGAGGGGTTTTCCTGATCATCTTTGATGCCTGGTTCTGAACTACCCCATATCAGCTGCTGCCTTTGATATAATAGAGTGAGACTGTGTAGTTGCTGGAGTTGGCTAAAGTGGCAGCCTCAGGCATTTAAACCTCCATCAAGCCCACAAGCCTTCTAAATTTTCCAGAAACAAATTGTATAGACAAGTTCCAATATTCATAAGGAGCAAGAGAAAGAAAAATGTAAACAAAACCTTTCAAAAAGAATTACAAACCAATTGATCATCACATAATCTGCTTGTACTCCAATATCTCTATCCTCTATATTTAGCATTTGCTGCTGAAAAATGTTCATCCTCAAAATTCCCCTGCATCCTCATAATTTCCCCATGAAACTGAAATCTCTCTACTAGCCATTGCAGCATCAGTAAATGGGAACAGCTTTTTGTCTACCTTAGCTAAACCTTTCATAATCTCGCACATCTCCATTAAATCTCATCTCAATCACTTTTGCTCCAAGACCAACCCCAGCTTCTCTAACTTAAACTTGTAGCTAAAATCCATCATCCCTGGATCAATTCTGGTAAATCTACCCTACACTTTCTCAAGGATCCTGACATCCTTTGGAGTGATGGAGTTCTCGCCCACTGGTCAGAGAACCAACAAGGCACACTCGTCGGTTACTTGGGCAGGCTTGACCGAATCAAGTGCCCTTCACCCACTTAAGAGGACACCTTTGAGCCTTCCCTGTGACTGAGGCCCCGGCAGCAGATGTCTCACCCACCAAGAGCTGCCATCCTCTCTCCTCATACTGCTACCACCAGAGGAGGAGTGGGCCCCAGACCAAAGGGGAGCAAAGGTGGGAAGGGGAAACTGATGTGGAGGTTGGGGAGTAGGAGGGTCAGAGGATGCTAACGTCAGGTCCCTGGAACAAGCACAGGGTGCTTGACTACAAGGGAAACTCCATCATCTAGTAAACTAGTGGAAAATATAACAGGATTTGCTGAGCGGCCTTCCAAGGACGTGGGAAAGCCATGTGGCCTCAATTTAATTCCTGAGCCACCAGTGTGTAGCAACTGGCTTAGTGATAATGGATGTCAAATTGGTCGTTAAACGGCCTAATTCATAAATCGTGAGTGGTTTTACCACCACCAAGAGACTAACGCTGGTCCACGCCCACAATTGACAGGCCTGGTTGCCATAATTCCTGCCACAACAGATTGGGTTAAACCCAGCTGCTCAAGAGTGGTCACCAGAACTAACAACAATACTTTAGTTGTAGTTTAACGAGAGCTTGCAAAGGTTCAGCATAACTTTTCTGTCAATATCTGTCTTTATGAAGCCCAAACTCCCACATGCTACATATCAGACATAAACAATTATTTTTATTTTACATTGGTTAATAAACTTCACCGGAAAAGGAAATTTGGCTGGGTAACTCCATCCGATAAGTCAGAACTGCTGAAACCAATATTGTCAGAGATTGATGTAAATATTCTTAAACTTATGTCATACATAGCATTTCTGCTGTCTCTTCTTCCCACTAGCCCTAATGAGAAAAAAAAAACTGGAGACTGAACACTGCAACACACAGGGAGGTTAAGAGTTACCTGGACTCTGTTTCAGGAGATGATCACATCACTGAGGATAGAATCTTACGGTTTAGAAAGTGGTCAGAGAAAGGAGGGTGTGACTGTAGCTGAGGCAGGTAAGGGGACCCAGTGGACAAGAGTGCCAGCTTCAGCAATTGCCCAACAGGTTTGAAGTTATTCCAGCTATTTGGAAGAGAGTGGGAGCTGCAAGGTGGAGTTAATTGACCATCGGCACTGTGGTGCAGGAGGCATTCATGTTGAGGGAGCACAAAAGAAGGCAGCGGATAGTAGGGAACATACAGTGAGGGGAATTCATAATGCTCTTTGTGGCAACGCGCGAGCCGTGTTGCTAGCCCGATGCCAGGGTTTGGGACATCAACTCCAGGCTCGAGAGGAATTGTAGTGGGAGGGGGAGGACCCCATTGTTATGGTCTCTGTAGGTACCAGTGACATCAGTAGATTGAAGAAATGGGCTATGGTTAGAGAGCTTGAGCAGCTAGGCACTAAACTAAGCAACAGAACCTCCAAGGTTATAATCTCTGGATTATTTCCTGAGCCATGTGCAAATTAGCATAGGGTATATAAAATTAGAGAGATTATTAATACATGGCTCAAAGACTGGTTTGGGAGAAGTGGGCTTTGGTTTGTGGGGCACTGGCATCAGTACTGGGGAAAGTGGGGGCTGTACATAGAACATAACAGTGCAGAAGGAGGCCATTCGGCCCATTGAGTCTGCACCCACTTAAGCCCTCACTTCCATACTATACCCGTAACCCAACAACCCCTCCTAACCTTTTTGGACACTAGGGACAATTTAGCATGGCCAATCCACCTGAGCTGCACATCTTTGGACTGTGGGAGGAAACCGGAGCACCCAGAGGAAACCCACGCAGACACGGGGAGAATGTGCAGACTTGGCACAGACAGTGACCCAGCGGGGAATCAATCCTGGGACCCTGGCGCTGTGAAGCCACAGTGCTATCCACTTGTGCTACCGTGCTGCATTAGGGTTAGAGACGGCCTACATCTGAACCGTGCTGGTACCGTGTTCTTGCAAAGCGCATAACCAGATAAGGAGACTGGGCATTAAAATAAATAGAGTGGGGGATGGTTTTGGAGAGGGGAGAAATAGGATAAAAAGCAAATGGATATGGCAGCATTAATAATCTTCATTAGTGTCATAAGTTGGCTTACATTAACATTGCATTGAAGTTATTGTGAAAATCCCCTAATCGCCACACTCCGGCTCGGTTACATTAAGGGTGGATTCAGAATGTCCAATTCACCTCACAAGCAGGTCTTTCGGGGCTTGTGGGAGGAAACCGGAGCACCTGGAGGAAACCCACGTAGACACAGGGAGAATGTGCAGACTCCGCACAGACAGTGACCCAAGCCTGGAATTGAACCTGGGACCCAGGTGCTGTGGAGCAATAGTGCTAACCACTGTGCGATACAATTATTTAGGTAAAGATACCCAGAGTATGACAGGAAGGGACAGAGTGTACTTTAATCATAGGTGAATTTAATCTTTATGTAGATTGGAAAAATCAAACTGGCAGAGGTATTCATCAAGAAGAATTCATAAAGTATATTCGGGACAGCTCCCGAGAACCATATGTGGTGGATCCAAACGGGGATCAAGCAATTTTGGATCTGATAATGTGTAATGAGGCAGTTTTAGGAAATAATTTCAGAATAAAAGATTCCTGAGGAAACAGTGACCAGAATATGGTAAATTGTAGCTTTCAATTTGAGAGTGAGAAATGTGGATCAGAAACAACTGTGATAAACTTAAATAAGGGTCATTAGAACAGGAATGAGGGCAGAGTTGGCTGGAGTGGACACGGGAAGGAGTTTAGCAGAAAAGACGATTGATTGAGGATACTTCACTCACAACAAAGGTATATCCCAATGAGGAAGAAGGATTCTAGGAAGGGGATAAATCAACCATGATTAATCAAGGGAGTTAATGATAGTATTAAATTGAAAGAAAAAACTTACAATAAGGCAAAGATTAATGGCAAGCCAGCGGTTTGGGAAAGTTTTAAACCAACAAACGATTACGAAACAAATAAAGGGGGAGTATATAAATTAAGATGGTAAACTAGCAAGTGATATACAAATGGACAGCAAGATCTTCTTTAAATATATAAAAAGGAAACAAGAGGTCAAAGTGAACATAGGCTCCTTAGAGAATGCGACTGAGGAAATAATAATGGGGACCTGGAAATGGCAGAGGAGTTAAACAAATATTTTCTGTCAGTCTTCATGGTGGAAGACACCAATAGCTTTTCAAAATTATTAAATAATCAAGGGGCAAAAAGGGAACCAGTAGATGTAATGTACTTGGATTTCCAAAAAAAGCATTTGATAAGATACTGCACAAAAGGCTACTTGATGAGATAAGACCACATGGTGTTGAGGGTACCATATCAGCATGGGTAGAGGATTGGCTATCCGATAGATGATAGAGTTGGGCCAAGGTGGCAAACTGAAACTAGTGGAGTGCCACAGGGATCAGTATTGCGGCCACAATTATTTACAATATATATTTATAACTTGGATGAGGGAATTGAATATACTATTGTCCAGTTTGCGAATTACACAAAAATAGGTGGAAAGGTACAAAGGGTCTACTGAGGGATAAATACAGGCTAAATGAGTGGGCAAAAACTTGGCAGATGGAATATAATGCAGGAAAATGTGAAGTTATGCGCTTTGGTACAAAGATTAAAGGAGCCAAATATTATGTAAATGTAGAAAGACTGCAGAAAGCAGCGAGATTTTGGGGTCCTCATACATAAATCACGAAGAGCTGGCATGCAAGTTCAGCAAGCAAAAGGGAATGGAATAAAACACAGGGAAGTTTTGCTAAAGATATATGAGGCACCAGTGAGACCACACCTGGACTACTGTGAACAGTTTTTGGATTGGATTTGTTCGTTGTCACGTGTACCGAGGTACAGTGAAAAGAATTTTCTGTGTGCAGCTCAAATAGATCAATTAGTACATGAAAATAGGGCAACACAAGGTACACAGTGTAAATACATTGACACAGACATCGGGTGAAGCATACAAGAGTGTAGCATTAGTCCATAAGAGGGTTGTTTCGGAGTCTGGTAACAGCAGGGAAGAAGCTGTTTTCATAGAATTTAGAGTGCAGAAGGAGGCTATTTGGCCCATAGAGTCTGCACTGACCCTTGGAAAGACCACTTGTGATGTTGTACGAATTAAGTAATGGCATGATGGGAAAACTTTTCAACTATTCGGTACAATGCAAGAAAAGCTGACCTAGCCACTTCAATGTACCAGAGCCCTTTGCAAGGAATGCTGATCTAGACATTCCAAAATGCCTGACCTCTGTAAATTCTGATAAGGCTAATTCGTCATAACCCAGGGCGGTATGAATAAGACAAGATAAGGAATGGATGAGTCTCCTCCGACCTTTTAATGTTCTATCAAAGGACAAGATAATGGTATGAGTGATGAGACAAAGTGTCCTTGGAGGTCAGCAGGTTCATGACATTGCTTCCGTTTCGTCTTCCGATCAAATTCCTGACTAAGCTGTAGCCATGCAATCTTGATAATGATAATGTATAAATACTGAACTGATTTTCTGTAAAAGACTTTGGAAGGAATCAGCAGTGGTAATAACTGCTCTCTGACCTCAAGTTTCAGCCATTACTGCATGCAGTCATTTTGTAAATAAAGCCTTGTTATTTTGCCTTAACGAGCGTTGTTGAATCTTTCTACTACAGTCCAGAATCAGGAAATTATTGACTTCAACACACTCCACTTAAGTCCACACATCCACCCTATCCCTGTAACCCAGTAACCACTGCTAACCTTTCTTTGGACACAAAGGGCAATTTAGCATGGCCAATCCACCTAACCTGCACATCTTTAGACTGTGGGAGGAAACAGGAGCACCCGGAGGAAACCCACGCAGACACGCGGAGAACGTGCAGACTCCGCACAGACAGTGCCCCAAGCCGCGAATAGAACCCGGGACCCTGAGCTGCAAAGCCACAGTGTTAACCACTATGGTACCGTACCGCCCTATTCTATTCATGGGTTCTCAGACTTTTGTATCTCCTGCCCGATGGAAGAAGTTGGACGAGTGAGTAAGCCGGGTGGGAGAGGACTTGGATTATGCTGCCCACTTTCCCAAGGCAGTGGGAAGTGCAGATAGAGTCAATGGATGGGAGGAGGGTTTGTGTGATGGACTAGGTGGTGTTCACGACTCTCTGAAGTTTCCTGCGGTCTTGGGCAGAGCAGTTGCCATACCAGGCTGCGATGCAGCCAGATAGGATGCTTTCTATGGTGCAACAGTAAAAGTTGGTAAGAGTCAATGTGGACATTCCGAATTTCCTTCCTGAAGAAGTACAGGCATTGTTGTGCTTACCTGGTCGTAGTGTCAACGTGGGTGGATCAGGACAGATTTTTGGTGATGTGCACACCTAGGAATTTGAAGCTGTCAACCATCTCTCCACCTCGGTTCCGTTGATGCTGACAGGGATGTGTACAGTACTTTGCTTCCTGAAGTCAATGACCAGCTCTTTAGTTTTGCTGAAATTGAGGGAGAGGTTGTTGTCGTTACACCACTCCACTAGGTTTTCCATCTCCCTCCATGTCGTTGTTTGAGATGCGACGCACTACAGTCGTGTCGTCAGCAAACTTGTAGATGGAGTTGGAGCCAGATTTTTCCACTCAGTCGTGCGTGTATAGGAAGTAAAGTAGGGGGCTAAGTATGCAGCCTTGCAGGGTCCCAGTATTGAGGACTATCATGGAAGAGGTGTTGCTGTTTATTCTTACAGATTGTGGTCTATGGGTCAGAAAGTCGAGGATCCAGTTGCTAAGTGAGGAGCCAAGTCCTCGGTTTTTGGGCTTTGATAGGAGCTTGGCTGGAATTATGGTGTTGAAGGCGGAGCTGTAGTCAATAAATGGTGTAGGAGTCCTTGTTGTGGAGATGCTCCAGGGATGAGTATAGGGCCAGGGAGATGGTGTCTGCTGTGGACTGGTTGCGGCGGTATGTGAATTGCAGTGGATCTAGGAATTCTGGGAGTATGCAGTTGATTTTCCTCATGACCAACCTCTCCAAGCACTTCATTACGATCGATATCAAGGCCACCGGATGGTAGTCATTGAGGCACGTTGTCTGGTTCTTCTTTGTCATCGGTATGATGGCGGTCTTCTTGAAGCAGGTGGGGCCCTTCCGACAGAATGGGCCGCGCAAGATCTGAGTGCGAGACCATGGACCCCATCTGGACCCTTCGCCTTCCGAGGGTTCACTTTCAGGAAGGCTAAAGTGACTTTGGAAGTTGTGATGGTGGGTATGGGTGTGTCGGGGGCTGCTATGGCAATCGACAGCAGTTTGATGGTTTCCTGGCTCGAATAGAGCATAGAAAGCGTTCAGTTTATCAGGGAGAGGTACGCTGCTGCCGGAAATTTTGCTCGGCTTCGCTTGGTAGCACGTTATGTTGTTTAGGCCTTGCCAGAGCTGACGAAAGTCCCCTTATATAAAGAAAGATATACTGGCATTGGAGGCAGTCCAGAAAAGGTTCCCTAGATCGATCCAGTGCATGGAGGGATTTTCTTATGAGGAGAGGTTTAGTGGTTTGGGCCTACACGCATTGGAGTTTAGAAAAATGAGAGGCGCACTTATTGAGACATATAGGATTCTCAGGTGACTTGACAGAGTTGTTTCCCCTTGTGAGGAAGTCTAGAAGCAGAGGGAAAAATCTCAAAGTAAGGGGTCACCCATTTAAGATAGAGATGAGGAAGAATTTCTCTCTCAGAGGGAAGTGAATCCTTGGAATTCTTTAACTAAGAGGTCTATAGATGCTGGGTCATTAAGTATGTTCAAGGCTGAGATAGACAGATTTTTAATCAGAAAGGGAATTAAGGATTATGGGGATAAAATGGAAAAGTGGAGTTAAGGGTTACCATATCGGATCAGTTATGATCTCATTCGATGGGCTGAATGGTCTACTTCTGCTCCTGCAGCTTATGGCCAGCGTCAGATCAGCTATTCATTCAAACATACCTTATTCTGGGTTTCTGAAGTCAGGGTGCGTGAAGTCAAAGGATTTGAGAACTCTGAAGGAAACATTTCAGCTTGGTTTCTGTTTGCTTTCATTCATGGGATATGGACATTGCTAGCAAGGCTAGTATTTATTGCCTATTCTTAACTGTCCTCAGGAAGGTGCTGTTTAGCCATCTATTTGAACTGCTGCTGCCCATCTAATGTAGGGACACCCACAGTGCTGTCAGGAAGGAAGTTCCAGGATTTTTACCCAGCAACAATGAAGGAATGACAATACAGTTCGAAGTCAGGATAGTTGGTGGCTTGGAGGACAATTTGCAGGTGGTGGTGTTCCCATGTGTCTGCTGCCCTTGTTCTTCCAGATGGTAGAGGTCACAAGTTTGGAAGGTACTGTCAAAGGAGGCTTGCCACGTTACTGCATTGCATCTCGTAGATGATACACTGTTGGCACTGTCAAGGTGGTGCTGATCAAGTGGATTGTTTTGTCCTGCATGATATTGAGCATCTTGAGTGTTGGAAGCTACATTCATCCAGGCAAGTGCTGAGTAGCCCATCACACTCCTGACTTGTGCCTTTTCAGTGGTGGACAAGCTTTAGAGAGTAAAGACATGAATTACGTGGTGCAGAATTCCCAGCTTCGGACCTGTCTTTGTAGCCATGGTATTTATTTGACTGGTTCAGTTAAATTTCTAGCAAATGGTAACCCCCAGAATAATGGTGGGGACTTCAACATAGTAATGCTGCTGAAGGTTAAGGGGAGATGATTAGATTCTCTCTTGTTGAAGATGTTCATTGCCTGGCATGTACAAGGCACAAATATTTTATTTATTTAATTTTAAAGTAAATTTAGAGTACCCAATTCATTTTTTCCAATTAAGGGGCAATTTAACATGGCCAATCCACCTACCCTGCACATCTCTGGATTGTGGGGGCGAAACCCACGCAAACACAGGAGAATGTGCAAACTCCACACAGACAGTGACCCAGAGCTGGGATCAAACCTGGGACCTCGGCGCCGTGAGGCAGCAGTACTAAGCACTGCGCCACCCTGCTGCCCCAGGCACAAATATTTTCTGCCACTGATCAGCAGAAGCCTGAATGTTTCCCAGGTCTTGCTGCATACAGTATTTGAGGAGTTGCAAATGTTACTGAACACTGTGCAATCAGCAAAGATCTCCACTTCTGCCCTGCTGATGAAGAAAAGGTCATTGACAAAGCAGCCTGAACTTGGCTAATCTGCTACAAATCACAGGAAGCTCAAGATGATAAATTAAAAATAAATTAATCATCACCAGAGCAAACAAATTTCATTACTTTTTACATTATTCTATACTTAAAATGATGTGAGGATGCTCTTCACAGAATGTATATTGAATTCATTATTGCATATTCTGTCACTGATAGATGCATATCCGTACAGCAGTCCAAGATTACTCCCCGTATTATTACCTTGAGTTTAAACAAAGTTGATTTGGCAGAAGGAAAAAGAATAGACCACACTATTTAACCCTTTAACATAGACTAAATGCTATGAAGGTGCAGTAGGTGTTTGACATCAAGAACATTTTTGTGGAATAAGTTATCCCCCAAAAAAAATCGCTGAAATGAATTTAAGCAGCAATAAAAATTGAATTGTTAGGCAGGTTTGTTGGGCCAAAATGGCTTTAACGAGCTTAACATTTCTCAAACCTTCACATTCTATATATTGAAATATTTCATGCATACTATATTAGATAGTGAATCAAATCTTGAATTAAAACAGAATTACATTTAATAAAAATGAATTATTCTGAATTAAAATATAATAAAGACAAGCACAAAACAGCTCAGTGGCTTTTTCATCATCTACAGAATCACATTAGAACAGTGTATTATGCAGCCATTCAGCCTATCATGTCTGCGTCGGTCCTCCAATTAAGCATTATGACTTAGTACCATTCTCCTGCCTTTACCCTATAACCCTGCACACTCTTTCTATTCAAACAATCATCTAATGCCCTCTTGCCTCAAATGAACATACCCTCAGCCACTTACACGCAGAGAGCCTGAAAACAGGAGGGTCAGAGAATACTCTCCACTTTCCCAGAAGAGGGCAGCTCCAACAACACTCAAGAAGTTCATCAGAACAGAGCAATGTACGTTTTAAACACCCCATCCACCAGCACACAGTTGTTGGAATGGGTACCATCTGGAAAATGTGTTCTAGCAACACACCAAGACTCCTTCAACAGTACCACTGAAACTCACAACCTCCAGGTGCCCTCCACGTCATATGCCATCCTGACTTGGAAATACATCACTGTTCTTTCATCACTGAGTCAAATTTCTGGAGCTCCATACCTAAGAGCACTGCTGGATGCTTCACCAATTGAGCTGCAGTGATCGAGGGCTGGTTTAGCACACTGGGCTAAATAGCTGGCTTTTAAAGCAGACCAAGGCAGGCCAGCAGCACGGTTCAATTCCCGTACCAGCCTCCCCGAACAGGCACCGGAATGTGGCGACTAGGGGCTTTTCACAGTAACTTCATTGAAGCCTACTTGTGACAATACGCAATTTTTATTTTCATTTTTTCAGAAGGTGGTTCATCGCCACTTTCACAGGAGCAATTAGAGATGGCCTTGTTCGGAATTATTCTATAAATGAATATAGGCTGCCCACCCTCAGTCACAGACAAGGATACCACATAAAGAATGGCTGCTTGCCGCCACCACTATTATCCATGGAATTACGACTTAGTCACTGCCTTCAGAACAGAAAAGGTAAAGTGAGAACAATGAGGGAAAATATAAATATACAATGGAATTAGTTACAACTTTTCAGTTTGGTTGTAACATTAAAAAAAATGTCCTTATATTTTTATTAGGTTACTTAAAGCCATCGCTCTAATTCATGTACGCAATAACAAAAAAATCCCCAACAGCATTTGAAGAAATGCAGTTTCTTTTTAGTTGTATTTATCAGTGCTATTTTAATATTAAAAGAGAAGTCAGATATTGGATGAAGGAAGGGAAAATTTGCAAAAAGTAAATTGCATTGGATATTACACTGTTATAAAAACTGTATCAAAACAGAGAAGATCCAGTCACCTGATTCAGAAGATCTTCAACCTTTTTCTGCCAACTTTCTTTCTCTGCGCTATTTTCTTGGTCCTTCAGATGCGACAGTTTACCCAGAGCAGACCGTTTCTCTTCTTCATGCTGTCTTTCTAACTTCTCACACAGTTTATCATGTTCTTCCCTAAGATAAATACTTTACTTCAGCATTTCAGTTTACAAACAGCTGGCAAGGTTTATTTGCACATACAAACATAGAAATATTTAAATAGTGAACTCCTCAAATCATCAGATTTATTAATTCAAAAAATGATAAGTCAAGGTTGAAAAGAAAGTTTGCCCAAGAAAATCTTAACACTCTTTCCTGAAATTCTTCCCTTGTGTACACCAGTTATAATAAGTTATGAAATTCAGTCACGTGTCAAAGGTTTGTAAAAGCCAATTTAAGATGCTTTGAATTAAATCAAAAAACTTTGTTAATTCCAAAATTGATGCATTGACATAGAGCAAGTCGAAACCTTGCTTTGCAACTGAAAAAGCGAGTTAGCATAGTTTGAACAGAAGCAGCGCAGGCATACAAATCTAGAGGTTTTTGGTGTATTCTGTAGTACATAGAGGATTCTGTGCTACATAGGTCAATGATTGTGTCTTCCACTGTGAAGACCGACCCAAAAAACCTGTTCAGTTCCTCAGCCATTTCCTCATCGACCATTATTAAATCTCCCTTCTCATCCTCTAAAGGACCAATATTTACCTTAGCCACTCTTTTTTGTTTTATATATTTGTAGAAACTTTTACTGTCTGTTTTTATATTCTGAGCAAGTATACTCTCAATCTATCTTACTCTTCTTTATAGCTTTTTTAGTAGCTTTCTGTTGCCCCCTAAAGATTTCCAAGTCCTCTAGTCTCCCACTAATCTTTGCCACTTTGAATGCTTTTTCCTTCAATTTGATACTCTCCCTTATTTCCTTAGATATCCATGGTCGATTTTCTCTCTTTCTACCGTCCTTCCTGTTTGTTGGCATAAACCTTTGCTGAGGAAGGACTCGCTTGGAAGGTTCTCCACTGTTCCTCAACTGTTTAACCATAAAGTCTTTGCTCCCAGTCTACCTTAGTCAGTTCTTCTCTCATCGCATTGTAATCTCCTTTGTTTAAGCACAAAACACTACTGTTTGATTTTACCTTCTCACCCTCCATCTGTATTTTAAATTCCACCATATTGTGATCTCTCCTTCCGAGAGGATCCCTAACTATGAGATCATGAATCAATCCTGTCTCATTCACAGGACCAGATCTAGGACCGCTTGTTCCCATGTAGGTTCCATTACATACTGTTTTAGGAAACTATTGCGGATACATTCTATAAACTCCTCCTCAAGGCTGCCTTGACCGACCTGGTTAAACCAATCGACATGTAGATTAAAATCCCCCATTATAACTGCTGTACCATTTCTACATGCATCCATTATTTTTTTGTTTATTGCCTGCCCCACCATAATGTTACTATGTTGGAGGGTGGTGTGGCTGACCACAGTTCATCTGTTAATTTACGTGTACCTCATACTTACTTGGAAATTGTTTATCTGTCTATTTGCAAAGATATTTCTGGGCTAAAAGAATAGTGCGATTTGAATCATTTTCATGTGTTGGTGTTGTGATCTTTCCAATCTTTTTGTCTGGTGCAAAATAGTTAATTTTTCTTGTTTAATAAATGTTTTAATTTTTGTGTTAAAAGTTCATCAGCAGACTCCTGTGAATTTGTTCAGTCATGTTCCTCTACAAGGTTCTTCAAAAATAAATAAAGTTAGCATCTATCAAGCCAGGTTTCACTGTGGGATCTGACTTATCCAGAATTAACATGAGCTGGGATTGTAACAATTGGCAGTGGATTACATTCAATTGGATCACTGGAATTACCTTACAATTACTTTCCATTTTTGTTCCAAATCCTTTTCCAATTTTTCCAATTTGTGCTCCTCCTCTTCTTTTACTGCCATCAGTCTTGCCTCATAGTCCTGCCTTTGCTGCTCCAATTCTCCCTATGGCAGACAAACAAATGATTCTTGTTACTGTAGTAATTCTTTACATGTTACAAAAATGTAACGTCTATTGTAATTATTTCTTTGCAAATTCAATTGTTACCAAAAAGGTTTTACTTCTTTATCGTGCTTCATAAGAGACCAAATCTTTTATGACCCATACTTCCACAATTCTTTGAGCCATGCTGCGATAGCACTAATTATTGCTCATCTCTTGTAATGTTACATATGTCCACCAATTATATTACCTACTTTGAAAGCAGGCAGTTGCCAGTCATATCATCTTGGTCAGGCTAGAAGTGGAATGATTACAATAACAGAAAGCTATGGCAAGACATTAACACACTTTTTGACTTACAATAAAACTTGTATCACTTTTGACTAAGTTGCAAACAGCCATTACTCGGGAGGTGAGCCACAAGGAGACACTCTATGGCATGTTATGTCGTTGAAGCAGAGAATAGGTGGCCAAGAGTTTTTCTTAAATTGCCTTTTCTTATCTGTCAAAGGAGGCTAATTTCAACAATAACATTTTCTTGTACAATAGTCAGGGGGCATTTAGCTCAGTGAGCAAGATGAATGTGTGGTTCTGGATAACATCAACAGTGCAAACCCCCGTTCTAGCTGAGGTAGACTTGGGGATTGCCTCTTTGCCCTGCCCCAAAGCAAAATTACGTTGTTCAGTCATCTTCGAATATTCAACGATACTACCTGAAAAAGAATAGACTAGTCACAACAACTATTGTCCAGCACTGACAGAAGAATTCTTCTAGCATTTTGATAGTAGATTTTATTTTAATACCTGACAACAATTACAATAATAGATTCTGAATTCTTGAAAATCTATGTAGGTTTTCAAACAAAGCCATCCGAGATGCCAAGAAGAATATCAAACCAAGCTAGAGTCACAGACAGACTCTCGGCGGTTGTGGCAAGGACTAAACAACATAACGGGCTACAAAGCGAAGCCGAACAGTATCTCTGGCAGCAGCGCACCCCTTCCCGATGAACTCAATGCATTCTATGCTCGGTTCGAGCAGGTAACCAACAATCCACTGGCGAGTGCCCCAGCAGTCCATAATTCACCCATACCCACCATCACAGCTTCCGAAGTCAGATTGGCCTTCCTGAAAGTGAACCCTCGGAAGGCGACGGGCCCAGACGGGATCCCTGGTCGTGCACTCAGAGCCTGCGCGGACCAGCTGGCAGAGGTTTTCACGGACATCTTTAACCTGTCCCTACTCCACTCCAAGGTCCCCACCTGCTTCAAGAAGACCACCATCATACCGGTACCAAAGAAGAACCAGGCAACGTGCCTCAATGACTACCAACCAGTGGCCCTGACTTCAGTCATAATGAAGTGCTTCGAGAGGTTGATCATGAAGCGCATCACCTCCATACTCCCAGAACACCTTGATCCACTGCAATTCGCATACCGCTGCAACCGGTCCACATCAGACACCATTTCCCTGGCCCTACACTCATCCCTAGAGCATCTCAAAAACAAGGACTCCTACATTAGACTCCTATTTATTGACTACAGCTCCGCCTTCAACACCATAATTCCAGCCAAGCTCATATTAAAGCTCCAAAACCTAGGACTTGGCTCCCCACTCTGCAACTGGATCCTCGATTTTCTGACCAACAGACCACAATCAGTAAGAATGAACAACAACACTTCCTCCACAATAGTCCTCAACACCGGCGCCCCGCAAGGCTGCGTACTTAGCCCCCTACTCTACTCCCTGTACACACACGACTGCGTGGCAAAACTTGGTTCCAACTCCATCTACAAGTTTGCTGACGATACGACCATAGTGGGCCGGATCTCGAATAACCATGAGTCTGAATACAGGAGGGAGATAGAGAACCTAGTGGAGTGGTGTAGTGACAACAATCTCTCCCTCAATTCCAGCAAAACTAAAGAGCTGGTAATTGACTTCAGGAAGCAAAGTACTGTACACACCCCTGTCAGCATCAACGGGGCCGAGGTGGAGATGGTTAGCAGTTTCAAATTCCTAGGGGTGCACATCTCCAAAGATCTGTCCTGGTCCACCCACGTCGACGCTACCACCAAGAAAGCACAACAGCGCCTATACGTCCTCAGGAAACTAAGGAAATTCGGCATGTCCACATTGACCCTTACCAACTTTTACATATGCACCATAGAAAGCATCCTATCGGGCTGCATCACAGCCTGGTATAGCAACTGCTCGGCCCAGGACGCAGGAAACTTCAGAGAGTCGTGAGCACCGCCCAGTCCATCACACGAACCTGCCTCCCATCCATTGACTCCATCTACACCTCCCGCTGCCTGGGGAAAGCGGGCAACATAATCAAAGATCCCTCCCACCTGGCTTACTCACTCTTCCAACTTCTTCCATCGGGTAGGAGATACAGAAGTCCGAGAACACGCACGAATAGACTAAAAAACAGCTTCTTCCCCACTGTCACCAGACTCCTAAATTACCCTCTTATGGACTGGCCTCATCAACACTACACCCCTGTATGCTTCATCTGATGCCAGTGCATATGTAGTTACATGGTATACCTTGTGTTGAGCTATTATGTATTTTCTTTTATTCCCTGTTCTTCTCAAGTACTTCATGATCTGTTGAGCTGCTCGCAGGAAAATACTTTTCACTGTATCTCGGTACACGTGACAATAAACAAATCAAATCCAATCCAATCCAAACAACTTGACTTCTCTTATAAGAAAGCTCGATTGATGGTCTAGCTGTTTGAAATAATAAATGTCATGCACTTCTTCTAGCCTGTGATATACATTTCAAAGAAGCATTGATCCAGAATTCAACTATTTTTGACCTGACTAGTTTCTAAGTAAAGGCCAGGGGTGGGATTCTCCGCAATCGGCGTGATGTCCGCCGACCGGCGCCGAAAATGGCGCGAATCAGTCTGGCAACGCGCCGCCCCAAAGGTGCGGAAGTCTCCGCATCTTGGGGGGCCGAGCCCTCACCTTGAGGGGCTAGGCCCGCGCCGGACTAATTTCCGCCCCGCCAGCTGGCAGGAAAGGCCTTTGGTGCCCCGCCAGCTGGCGCGAAACTGACTTTGCCTTGCGACGCATGCGCGGGAGCGTCACCGGCCGCTCACGGCATCCCCGCGCATGCGCAGTGGAGGGGGTCTCTTTCGCCTCCGCCATGCTGGAGACCATGGCGAAGGCGGAAGGAAAAGAGTGCCCCCACGGCAGAGACCCACCCGCGGATCGGTGGGTCCCGATCGCGGGCCAGGCCACCGTGTGGCACCCTCCGGGGCCAGATCGCCCCGCTACCCCCCAGGACCCCGGAGCCTGCCCGCGCCGCCTTGTCCCGCCGGTAAGAGAGGTGGTTTGATTCTCGCCAGCGGGACAGGCATTCCAGCAGCGGGACTTCGGCCCATCCGGGCCGGAGAATCGCCGGGGGGGGGCCCACCAACCGGCGCGGTGCGATTCGGCAACCGGCGGGGGCGGGATTCACGCTAGCCCCCGACGATTCTCCGACCCGGCGGGGGGTCAGAGAATCCCGCCCCACAGCACCAAAAGTGGCTACATATCTCTTACTGAATCCACGGTGCATTTTAGCCACTTTTATGTATTTGGTATCCGAACAATAACAGTTGGGACTCAGATAGTAGCAGTGTGCAGGAGGTCTCAGAGAGGAATGGTTTTTGCAGAGAGGAAAGGGACCTGAATGCTGTCTTGGTTTGGAGGGGGCAAGGTCAGCAGCCACAAGAGAGTGGCCAGCTTTGTGTTGAGTCCCATGCAAAAGCACCTTAGTGCAAGAGGTGCGAGGCTTCCTGCACGGTGAATAGAGCTCTGTTGCAGCAGTGGGGGAGAAAAAGGGCCTTGAACAGGACTATCTCATGGGTGGCCGATTATTGAATGGAAAGACTATGGGACCAATACGTAGGAGAGTCCAAGTGCTTTGGTTAGAGCACTAACTGGATTACAATGGTGCTTTGGTTGGCTTAGCAAAGTACATTAATTGACGAAACATGGATTAAGTGAAAGTAAATCCTTTATAAGAGAAGATTTAAAATTATTTACAATATATACTCAATATTTAGATTTTATTAAGCGGCTACTTGTCATCATTTTCTCACCCACCACCCACAAGCAGAATACAGTTGTTGCTCCTCAAGCCTCACAGGTCGTCAGATGCATGATGGAGTTAATGTCCTGCCTTTGTTGTCTCCAAAGGTGCTCTGTACTCTGCTTTCCAAGACTTAAATCACGCTCTTGCAAGTTTTCCATCACAAACTGACTTTGGATTCCCACACGTCCCGTTTCCAGGGTCTCTCTCGTGCACCTTCCATCTCACTCTAATCCTCCTGCTATTCCTCATACAAGGAGAGGCTCTATTTCTCACCCTCCTCTGGCTCCAGTACCAGGCCCCTTTGCTGCACCAGGTTATGGAGCATGCAGCAAACTAAAATTATACAGGTCTCTCAGAAAGGTGCCAACTGTAGGGTCACACTTAAACAGTCAAGGTATCTGAACCACATTTTGAGCAGCCCAATGGCCTGTTCATTCAGAGCCCTCGTATGAAAGTGGCTTTCATTGTACCTTCTCTGGGGTCTGTCTGCAGTTGCCATATGGGTGATCAGCCACTTCCTCAGGAAATACCCGTTTATCCCCGAGTATCCACCGATGTAGATGTGAGGTCAATTGAGGCAGACTTGATTTCCGTGAAATAAATTAGCTGTGGCAACCATCAGGATAACAGGTGCAGACAAGAAGGAACCTCTTGCGATGGTCAAAGTGCAGCTGCACATTCAAAAAGTGCTGGCCCTCGCTGTTTATGTACCCGCCCTGAATTCTGCACAGGAGCCTTTTTTGCAACATTTGTGCAGTCATGTCTTGAACCTGTGTAAAGCCAAACATGGATGCAAAGCCCATTATCCTCCTTGTCTGAGTTGCTGTGTGTGGCGAAATGGCATTGGTCACAGCGTGGGTACACCTGTGTACAGCTGACTGGGAAATGCCACATGAGTCAGCTGCGGAACCTTGGAAATGTTAAGGACCACAGTGAGTTTCAGTGCCACTGGCGGTGTATGTCTCTGGTGCCCCCTTGCCTTCAGATCTTCTTGAAAAATGTTAAACCACTACCTATCTGCATAAACACAGCCCCCTCCTACTTTGTATCACACTCTTGTCAAGCTAAGTGACCCTGTTCCTGTGAACCCGAAAGATATTTCCTCACTCTCCAAACCACATTCTTGCGGGCAGCTGACATCGACTAGTCCATCAGGGCGGCACGGTGGCACAGTGGGTAGCACTGCTGCCTCACAATGCCAGTGATCCAGTTCAATTCCAGCATCGGGTTACTGTCTGTGTGGAATTTGTACATTCTCACCGTGTCTGCGTGGGTTTCCTCCGGGTGCTCGGGTTCCCCCCCACAGTCCAAAGATGTGCAGGTTAGGTGGATCAGCCATGTAAATTGGCACTTAGTGTCCAGGGATGTGTGGATGAGATTATGGGGATTGGTAGGCATGGACACTTGCAAATGAACAAACAACAAAGAACAAAGAAAAGTACAGCACAGGAACAGGCCCTTCGGCCCTCCAAGCCCGTGCCGACCATGCTGCCCGACTAAACTACAATCTTCTACACTTCCTGGGTCCGTATCCCTCTATTCCCATTATATTCATGTATTTGTCAAGATGCCCCTTAAATGTCACTATCGTCCCTGCTTCCACCACCTCCGCCGGCAGCGAGTTCCAGGCACCCACTACCCTTTGTGTAAAAAAACTTGCCTCGTACATCTACTCTAAACCTTGCCCCTCGCACCTTAAACCTATGCCCCCTAGTAATTGACCCCTCTACCCTGGGGAAAAGCCTCTGACTATCCACTCTGTCTATGCCCCTCATAATTTTACGACCTCTATCAGGTCGCCCCTCAACCTCCGCCGTTCCAGTGAGAACAAACCGAGATTATTCAACCGCTCCTCAAAGCTAATGCCCTCCATACCAGGTAACATCCTGGTAAATCTCTTCTGCACCCTTCTAAAGCCTCCACAAGTGTGGCGACCAGAATTGAACACTATACTCCAAGTGTGGCCGAATTAAGGTTCTAGACAGCTGCAACATGACTTGCCAATTCTTATACTCAATTCCCCGGCCAATGAAGGCAAGCATGCCATATGCCTTCTTTACTCCCTTCTCCACCTGTGTTGCCCCTTTCAGTGACTTGTGGACCTGTACACCTAAATCTCTCTGACTTTCAATACTTTTGAGGGTTCTACCATTTACTGGATATTCACTACCTGCATTAGAGCTCCCAAAATGCATCACCTCACATTTGTCCGGATTAAACTCCATCTGCCATCTCTCCACCCAAGTCTCCAAACGATCTAAATCCTGCTGTATCCTCTGACAGTCCTCATCGCTATCCGCAATTCCACCAACCTTTGTGTCGTCTGCAAACTTACTCATCAGACCAGTTACATTTTCCTCCAAATCATTTATATATACTACAAACAGCAAAGGTCCCAGCACTGATCCCTGCGGAACACCACTATCCAACATCCACCAATTCCTTCTCTTTGGTGAATACTGATGCAAAGTACTCATTTAGTATCTCGCCCATTTCCTCTGGCTCCACACATAGATTCCCTTGCCTACGGTAGCATGGTGGTTAGCACAATTGCTTCACAGCTCCAGGGTCCCAGGTTCGATTCCCCGCTGGGTCACTGTCTGTGCGGAGTCTGCACGTTCTCCCCGTGTCTGCGTGGGTTTCCTCCGGGTGCTCCGGTTTCCTCCCATAGTCCAAAGATGTGCAGGTTAAGTGGATTGGCCATGATAAATTTCCCTTAGTGTCCAAAATTGCCCTTAGTGCTGGGTGGGGTTACTGGGTTATGGGGATAGGGTGGAGGTGTGGACTTGGGTAGGGTGCTCTTTCCAAGAGCTGGTGCAGACTCGATGGGCCGAATGGCCTCCTTCTGCACTGTAAATTCTATGTAATCCTTCAGTGGGCCAACCCTTTCCCTGGCTACCCTCTTGCTTTTTATGTACGTGTAAAAAGCTTTGGGATTTTCCTTAACCCTATTTGGCAATGACTTTTCGTGAACCCTTCTAGCCCTCCTGGCTCCTTGTTTACGTTCCTCCTACTTTCCTTATATTCCACACAGGCTTCGTCTGTTCCCAGCCTTCGAGCCCTGACAAATGCCTCCTTTTCTTTTTTAACGAGGCCTACAATATCTCTCATTATCCAAGGTTCCTGAAATTTGCCGTATTTATCCTTCTTCCTCACAGGAACATGCCGGTTCTGAATTCCTTTCAACTGACACTTGAAAGCCTCCCACATGTCAGATGTTGATTTACCCTCAAATATCCACCCCCAATCTAGGTTCTTCAGTTCCCACCTAATATTGTTATAATTAGCCTTCCCCCAATTTAGCACATTCACCCTAGGACCACTCTTATCCTTATCCACCAGCACTTTAAAACTTACTGAATTGTGGTCACTGTTCCCAAAATGCTCCCCTACGGAAACTTCTACCACCTGGCCGGGCTCATTCCCCAATACCAGGTCCAGTACAGCCCCTTCCTTAGTTGGTCTGTCTACATATTGTTTTAAGCAGCCCTCCTGGATGCTCCTTACAAACTCTGCCCCGTCTAAGCCCCTGGCACTAAGTGAGTCCCAGTCAATATTGGGGAAGTTGAAGTCTCCCATCACAACAACCCTGTTGTTTTTACTATTTTCCAAAATCTGCCTACCTATCTGCTCCTCTATCTCCCGCTGGCTGTTGGGAGGCCTGTAGTAAACCACCAACATTGTGACTGCACCCTTCTTATTCCTGATCTCTACCCATATAGCCTCACTGCTCTCCGAGGTGCAACAACATCATAGTTCCAAGTACTAATCCGCTCTTAAGTTCATCTGCCTCACCCGTAATACTTCCTGCATTAAAACATATGCACTTCAGGCCACCAGACCCGCTGTGTTCAGCAACTTCTCCCTGTCTGTTCTGCCTCAGAGCCATACTGGCCCTATTCCCTAGTTCTCCCTCAATGCTTTCACCTTCTGACCTATTGCTCCGGTGCCCACCCCCCTGCCATACTAGTTTATACCCTCCCGTGTGACACGAGCAAACCTTGCGGCCAGGATACTTATGCCTCTCCAGTTTAGATGCAACCCCTCCTTCTTATACACCTGCCCCGGAAGAGCTCCCTGTGGTCCAGATAACGGAAACCCTCCCTCCTACACCAGCGGTTTAGCCACGTATTTAGCTGCACTATCTTCCTATTTCTAGCCTCACTGGCACGTGGCACAGGGAGTAATCCCGAGATTAAAACCCTAGAGGTCCTGTCTTTTAACTTTCTGCCTAGCTCCCTGAACTCCTGCTGCAGGACCTCATGCCCCTTTCTGCCTATGTCGTTAGTACCAATATGTACAAAGACCTCTGCCTGTTTGCCCTCCCCTTCAGGATGCCCGCTACACGTTCGGAGACATCCTGGACCCTGGCACCAGGGAGGCTACATACCATCCTGGAGTCTCTTTCACGTCCAGAGAAGCGCCTATCTGTGCCCCTGACTACAGAGTCCCCTATGACTATTGCTCTTCTGCGCTTTGACCCTCCCTTCTGAACATCAGAGCCGGCTGTGGTGCCACTGCTCTGGCTGCTGCTGTTTTCCCCTGATAGGCTATCCCCCCCGACAGTATCCAAAGGGGTTAATCTGTTCGAGAGGGCGACAACCACAGGGGATTCCTGCACTGACCGCCTGCCCTTTCTGGTGGTCACCCATTTCTCTGCCTGCACCTTGGGTGTGACCACATTTATATAACTGCTATCTATGACGCTTTCCGCCACCTGCATGCTCCTAAGTGCATCCAACTGCTGCTCCAACCGAACCATGTGGTCTGTGAGGAGCTCCAGTTGGGTGCAATTTCTGCAGATGAAGCCATCCGGGACGCTGGACGCCTCTCGGACCTGCCACATCTCACAGTCAGAGCACTGCACCCCTCTAATTGACATTGTACAAAGAAAAAAGAACAAAGAAATGTACAGCACAGGAACAGGCCCTTCGGCCCTCCAAGCCCGTGCCGACCATGCTGCCCGACTAAACTACAATCTTCTACACTTCCTGGGTCCGTATCCTTCTATTCCCATCCTATTCATGTATTTGTCAAGATGCCCCTTAAATGTCACTATCGTCCCTGCTTCCACCACCTCCTCCGGTAGCGAGTTCCAGGCACCCACTACCCTCTGCGTAAAACACTTGCCTCGTACATCTACTCTAAACCTTGCCCCTCTCACCTTAAACCTATGCCCCCTAGTAATTGACCCCTCTACCCTGGGGAAAAGCCTCTGACTATCCACTCTGTCTATGCCTCTCATAATTTTGTATACCTCTATCAGGTCTCCCCTCAACCTCCTTCGTTCCAGTGAGAACAAACCGAGTTTATTCAACCGCTCCTCATAGCTAATGCCCTCCATACCAGGCAACATTCTGGTAAATCTCTTCTGCACCCTCTCTAAAGCCTCCACATCCTTCTGGTAGTGTGGCAACCAGAATTGAACACTATACTCCAAGTGTGGCCTAACTAAGGTTCTATACAGCTGCAACATGACTTGCCAATTCTTATACTCAATGCCCCGGCCAATGAAGGCAAGCATGCCGTATGCCTTCTTGACTACCTTCTCCACCTGTGTTGCCCCTTTCAATGACCTGTGGACCTGTACTCCTAGATCTCTTTGACTTTCAACACTCTTGAGGGTTCTACCATTCACCGTATATTCCCTACCTGCATTAGACCTTCCAAAATGCATTACCTCACATTTGTCCGGATTAAACTCCATCTGCCATCTCTCTGCCCAAGTCTCCAGACAATCTAAATCCTGCTGTATCCTCCGACAGTCCTCATCGCTATCCAAAATTCCACCAACCTTTGTGTTGTCTGCAAACTTACTAATCAGACCAGTTACATTTTCCTCCAAATCATTTATATATACTACAAAGAGCAAAGGTCCCAGCACTGATCCCTGTGGAACACCACTGGTCACAGCCCTCCAATTAGAAAAGCATCCCTCCATTGCTACTCTCTGCCTTCTATGGCCTAGCCTGTTCTGTATCCACCTTGCCAGCTCACCCCTGATCCCGTGTGACTTCACCTTTTGTACTAGTCTACCATGAGGGACCTTGTCAAAGGCCTTACTGAAGTCCATATAGACAACATCCACTGCCCTACCTGCATCAATCATCTTAGTGACCTCCTCGAAAAACTCTATCAAGTTAGTGAGACACGACCTCCCCTTCACAAAACTGTGCTGCCTCTCACTAATACGTCCATTTGCTTCCAAATTGGAGTAGATCCTGTCTCGAAGAATTCTCTCCAGTAATTTCCCTACCACTGAAGTAAGGCTCACCGGCCTGTAGTTCCCTGGATTATCCTTGCTACCCTTCTTAAACAGAGGAACAACATTGGCTATTCTCCAGTCCTCCGGGACATCCCCTGAAGACAGCGAGGATCCAAAGATTTCTGTCAATGCCTCAGCAATTTCCTCTCCAGCCTCCTTCAGTATTCTGGGGTAGATCCCATCATGCCCTGGGGACTTATCTCCCTTAATATTTTTTAAGACACCCAACGCCTCGTCTTTTTGGATCACAATGTGACCCAGGCTATCTACACACCCTTCTCCAGACTCAACATCTACCAATTCCTTCTCTTTGGTGAATACTGATGCAAAGTATTCATTTAGTACCTCGCCCATTTCCTCTGGCTCCACACATAGATTCCCTTGCCTATCCTTCAGTGGGCCAACCCTTTCCCTGGCTACCCTCTTGCTTTTTATGTACGTGTAAAAAGCCTTGGGATTTTCCTTAACCCTATTTGCCAATGACTTTTCGTGACCCCTTCTAGCCCTCCTGACTCCTTGCTTAAGTTCCTTCCTACTTTCCTTATATTCCACGCAGGCTTCGTCTGTTCCCAGCCTTTTAGCCCTGACAAATGCCTCCTTTATCTTTTTGACGAGGCCTACAATATCACTCGTCATCCAAGGTTCCCGAAAATTGCCGTATTTATCCTTCTTCCTCACAGGAACATGCCGGTCCTGTATTCCTTTCAACTGCCACTTGAAAGCCTCCCACATGTCAGATGTTGATTTGCCCTCAAACATCCGCCCCCAATCTATGTTCTTCAGTTCCCGCCTAATATTGTTATAATTAGCCTTCCCCCAATTTAGCACATTCACCCTAGGACCACTCTTATCCTTGTCCACCAGTACTTTAAAACTTACTAAATTGTGGTCACTGTTACCAAAATGCTCCCCTACTGAAACATCTACCACCTGGCCGGGCTCATTCCCCAATACCAGGTCCAGTACCGCCCCTTCCCTAGTTGGACTGTCTACATATTGTTTTAAGAAGCCCTCCTGGATGCTCCTTACAAACTCCGCCCCGTCTAAGCCCTTGGCACTAAGTGAGTCCCAGTCAATATTGGGGAAGTTGAAGTCTCCCCTCACCACAACCCTGGTGTTTTTATTCTTTTCCAAAATCGGTCTACCTATCTGCTCCTCTATCTCCCGCTGGCTGTTGGGAGGCCTGTAGTAAACCCCCAACATTGTGACTGCACCCTTCTTATTCCTGATCTCTACCCATATAGCCTCACTGCCCTCTGAGGTGTCCTCTCGCAGTACAACTGTGATATTCTCCCGAACAAGTAGCGCAACTCCGCCTCCCCTTTTACATCCCCCTCTATCCCGCCTGAAACATCTAAATCCTGGAACGTTTAGCTGCCAATCCTGCCCTTCCCTCAACCAGGTCTCTGTAATGGCAACAACATCATAGTTCCAAGTACTAATCCAAGCTCTAAGTTCATCTGCCTTACCCGTAATACTCCTTGCATTAAAACATATGCACTTCAGGCCACCAGACCCGCTGTGTTCAGCAACTTCTCCCTGTCTGCTCTGCCTCAGAGCCACACTGTCCCTATTCACTAGTTCTCCCTCAATGCTCTCACCTTCTGACCGATTGCTCCCGTGCCCACCCCCCTGCCATACTAGTTTAAACCCTCCCGTGTGACACTGGCAAACTTCGCGGCCAGGATATTTATGCCTCTCCGGTTTAGATGCAACCCGTCCTTCTTATACAGGTCACACCTGCCCCGGAAGAGCTCCCAGTGGTCCAGATAATGGAAACCCTCCCTCCTCCACCAGCTGTTTAGCCACGTGTTTAGCTGCTCAATCTTCCTATTTCTAGCCTCACTGGCACGTGGCACAGGGAGTAATCCCGAGATTACAACCCTCGAGGTCCTGTCTTTTAACTTTCTGCCTAGCTCCCTGAACTCCTGCTGCAGGACCTCATGCCCCTTTCTGGCTATGTCGTTAGTACCAATATGTACAACGACCTCTGCCTGTTTGCCCTCCCCTTCAGGATGCCCGCTACACGTTCGGAGACATCCTGGACCCTGGCACCAGGGAGGCTACATACCATCCTGGAGTCTCTTTCACGTCCACAGAAGCGCCTATCTCTTCTGCGCTTTGACCCTCCCTTCTGAACATCAGAGCCAGCCATGGTGCCACTGCTCTGGCTGCTGCTGTTTTCCCCTGATAGGCTATCCGCTCCGACAGTATCCAAAGGGGTATATCTGTTCGGATGGGGGTGGGGGAGGTGAGACTTGAGGTGGTGAGGGGGGGTGAGGCGTGAGGTGGGTGGGTGCATATGTGTCGTGCAGAGATGCAGACAGAGGGGTCTCACTTGGTGGCACGCCTCTGACCTCCACATCGGCAACCTCCCTCTCCTCTGTCCCGCCAATAATGTCCAGTGTCCTCTGCTTGGGTACAGTGAGGGGCGCAGTTCTGGTGGTCCCCCTCTAGTCTTCTCCCGCACCCAGCGGCCAGACTTTTCCTTGGGGGATGGGCAAACACAAACAGCAACAGCGTTAGATGGTCCGACGCATGCAACCCAGAGTTTGGGTCTCTGATGGCATTGGAGCACAGGGCACATGGCCATTGCGGCTGGCATGGGTGGTTGCAGCCATGTGGATCATGGTGGGGTGGGACCGTCATCCTGGGGGGGGGGGGGGGGGGGGGGGTCACATGTGTGGTGGGGGGAGGGGGTTGTTTGGTTGGTGCCTGGGGCACAGTGCTGGGTACTCATCCTGGCTGACCTGAGAAGGTCATGCAGTTTCTTTCTGCACTGGTCTGCAGTCCGGGCCACCGTCTGACGGCGCTGGCGGTGTCTGTAACCTCCGCCCAGGCACGCCGATCAACGACGTCTGCCGACCTCCGTCCCAGCCCAGGGATACAGTATAAGCCTCCTCCCCTCCACGGCGTCCAGGAGGGTCTCCAACTCACCGTTATTAAATCGCGGGGCTGCTTTTCTGGCGGCCATCTTGCCTGCAAAGCTGCATGTGTGTGTGTGTGTGGGGAGAATGGTAATGTGCATCCACAGCACCGCGTCAATGACGGACCCGCGAATCGGTGGCCGCTCCCTCGGGCACTTCACGTTCCGTCCGTGCTCGCCCCTTGTGGGCCGTTGAATAGCTCCACCTTGGGGCCTGATGGCGCCGTTGTGAAGCTCCACGGTTTTCACGACGGCATCAACACTTAGCCCCATTTTTTGGAGAATCCAGCCCCATTTTCCTAACTTAAATAGTTCATTCAAATATGAAAAGAAACAGGGTCAGAGCGCGTGTTTAACAGGAATAAAAATATCAAAACACGGATCGATAGCTATAATATAGTTATTAGTACCTGCACTGAAGCAAGAGAATCACTTGTCTCCCTGAGCTTGGCCCTGCAAGAATCCAGATCATTTTGCAGCCTTTCCTGAGCATTTTTCAGGCTGGAAATATGACCTTCAGCTGATCCTAGGCCTTGCTCACTCTTCTTGACAAGCTCTTGCAAACGACACACCTAGTAAAACAGGAAACACATTCATCATTAACCCAACAAGTATTAATGCTTACCAAAAGAACTTAAAAAGGAGCAGTGTTAATTAATTCTAGGTCCATTTTCTGGCTTCAACTTCACTGCTGACCTCCTTTTTGGCACATAAACCTTCTAAAAAGTTGAAAAATGAAAATTACATTTATCACAGATCCCTCCAGTATATTCAGACAGACTTTAGGTTTACAAATATGGTGCGAAAGTAGAGTTGCAAATCCTCCAAGGTTGCCATGGAGTCTCCAGGGGAAAAGATAAATCTTCATGATACTACTGAGAGCAAACCAGGAGAAATATCAATGGGATTTTGTTGAATGGGTTGTAACTGAGTTTTTAAACTGCATAAGTAACAATTATTGAATGTGTATGCTCCTGAAAAACTAATTTGACAACTTTTGAGTACCCTCCCCCCAGCAGTATTTTCATTGTTTTAAATATCTAACTTTTTTTTTCCCCAAGTGTATCATATTTTAGCTTCCACCTTAATTCCATGTGTATGTCCAATCTTTATTTCACTGTACAATAATTAGCAAGTGGAATATAATCTGTGCTTTTTACTTCCAGGTTTGCTATCTCAAAATGTTTTAATCTGCTTGAATGGTTTATCGAATTATTTTATTGTTGCTGTATGCCATAGATACCCAAGAGATGGTCCTAGATTCAAAGGAACAGAGGAAATCAACAGTCCCAGAAATGGTTAGGTTTTTGCAAAGTTTCTTCAAAGTCTGGCTCTTTACTGCCAACTGCAGTAAAGTCTGGGTAATTGTTCCTTTTTTAAAAAATGTTTTAATTTATTTATTTTTCAATTTAAGGGGCAATTTAGTGTGACCAAGCCATCTACCCTGCACATTTTTGGGTTGTGGGACCCACGCAGACACGGGGAGAATGTGTAAACTCGGACAGTGACCCGAGGCCGGGATCAAACCTGCGACCAAGGTGCTGTGAGGCAGCAGTACTACCACTGCGCTATCCTGCCACCCCCACCTGGTTAATTTTATTTCCAGGTTTTCCTGCTTTATTCACTACCTCCTTGCCACCACCTCATGTAATATAAGCTCACCTCAGCATGAATATCCCCGGAATTGCATCGCAACAGTTTTCTGGCCCAAAATTATATCCAATGACTTGGGCAAGGCCTTCCTTCAGTTTTAAAACGCTTTATTTTATTTAAAAAAAAATATTTTTATTCTCCTCCTTTTTCACATTTTCTCCCAAATTTACACCTTACAATAAACAATCAGTAACGAATGCAATGTCAATCCCCATATCAATAACAACGATCCCATCCTCCCACCAAACCTTAGCCCACATGTTAACATAAACAAAAGACAAAAAGGAATCAGGAATCGCCCATAGTCACCATTAACACATACAGTCCCCCTGCCCCCAACACTCCCAGCCCCCCAACCCTCCCTCCCCCAACGTTCGATGTAATCCAATTCTCAAAAGTGCAAAATGAATAATGCCCATGAATTGTAGAACAATGAATAACGTCCATGAATTGTAGAACCCCTCCATCCTTCCACTCCGTTTAAATTTGACCTTCTCAAGAGTCAAGAATTCAAGCAGGTTCCCGCCCGCCATGCCAGGGCACAGGGTGGAGAGGTTGCTCTCCAACCCATCAGGATCCGCCTTCGGGCGATCAATGAGTCGAAAGCTACACCATCTGCCTCCGCATGCGTTTCCAGCCCCGGCAGGTCCGATACGCCGAATAGGGCCTCCCGGGGGCCGGGTCCAGTTTCACGTGCACCACTTTAGAGATTAGTCTAAAAACCTTCCAGTAATCCTCCAACTTTGGACAGGACCAAAACACATGAACGTGGTTTGCGAGGCTCTCCCCGCAACGTTCACACACATCTTCTACCCCCTAAAAGAACTGGCTCATCCTTGCCCTTGTAAGGTGTGCTCTATATATGCACTAAGGAGGTTCCAGTCAATATTAAGGAAGTTGAAGTCACCCATGACAACAAATCTGTTACTTCTGCACTTTTCCAAGATCTGATGCCCAATCTGTTCCTCTATCTCTCTGCTGCTATTGGGGAATCTATAGAAAACTCCCAATAAAGTGACTGCTCCTTTCTTGTTTCTGACTTCCACACATACTGACTCAGTAGACAAACCCTCCTCAACTACCTCTTTTTCTGCAGCTGTGGTGCACTCCCTAATTAACAGTGCCACTCCCCCTCCTCTTTTACCTCCCTCCCTATTCTTCTTAAAACATCTAAACCCCGGAATATCTAACAACCATTCCTGCCCCTGTGAAATTCATGTCTCCGAAAAGGCCACAACATCGTAATTCCAAGTACTGATCCATGCTCTAAGTTCATCTCCCTTATTCCTGACACTCCTTGCATTGAAACAGACACACTTTAACACATTACAGAGTGCAACTTTACCCTATCAATTGTCTATCCTTCCTCACAGACTTGCTGCATACTATTTCTGCCTGTTCAACAGCTACCATATCCTCTGATCCACAGCGCTGGTTCCCATCCCCCTGCCAAACTAGGCCAGGTGTCAGATGTCTCAGTGGGAAAGCATTTCGGTGACAGTGACCACAACCCCTTGACCTTTACCATCGTCATGGCGAGGGATAGGAATACACAGTATGGGAAGGTATTTAATTGGGGGAGGGGAAATTATACTGCTATTAGACAGGAGCTGAGGAGCATAAAGTGGGAACAATTGTTCTTGGGGAAATGCACAACAGTAATGTGGGGATTGTTTAAGGAGCACTTGCTGCGAATGCTGAATTGTTTTGTCCCACTGAGACGAGGAAGGAATGGTAAGGTGAAGGAGCCTTGGATGACAAGAGAAGTGGAGCTTCTAGTCAAGAGGAAGAAGGAAGCTTACATAAGGTTGAGGAAGCAAGGATCTGACTCGGCTCTAGAGGGTTACAAGGTAGCCAGGAAGGAACTCAAAAATGGACTGACGAGAGCTAGAAGGGGGCATGAAAAAGCCCTGGAGGGAAGGATTAGGGAAAACCCCAAGGCGTTCTACACTTATGTGAGAAATAAGAGGATGGTCAGTGAGAGTAGGGCCGATCCGGGATAGTGGAGAGAACTTTTGCCTAGAGTCTGAAGAGATGGGGAGGCCCTTAATGAATACTTTGCTTCAGTATTCACTAGAGAGAGGAACCTTGTTGCCCATGAGAACAGTGTGAACCAGGTTAATAGACTCAAACAGGTTGATATTAAGGAGGATGTGTTGGAGATTTTGAAAAGCATCAGGATAGATAAGTCCCCTGGGCCTGAAGGGATATACCCAAGGTTACTACGGGAAGCGAGGGAGGAGATTGCTGCGCCGTTGGCGATGATCTTTGCGTCCTCACTCTCCACTGGAGTAGTACCGGATGATTGGAAGGAGGCGAATGTTGTTCCCCTATTCAAGAAAGGGAATAGGGAAATCCCTGGGAATTACAGACCCATCAGTCTGTAAGTGGTGAGCATTGTAAATGGCTTCCGCTCCTCAGACACTCTCCCCTTGTCTTTCAAAACCCCTTTCAACCAGTCACAGACTATTTCAATGCTTTCCGGATAAGGTCAGCTGCTGGGTTTATTATCCTACCATACTGGACTTAGGTCATTATGCCCTCAACCCCCAAGCACCCCCTCCATTTATGGGATGTGGCCATTGTTGGCTAGGAGAGCATTTTTTCCCCATTCTTAATTGTTCTTGAGACGTTGGTGAGCTGTCTTTTTGAACAGTTGCAATCCCTGTGGTGTAGGGACACCCAAGTGATGTTATAGGGAGGGAGTTCAAGAATTTTAACCCAGCGAGAGTGAAGGAACAATGACATATTTCCAAGTAAGGTTGGTGGGTGACTTGGAGGAGAATCGCCATGTGGTGGTGTTCCTATGTGGCTATTGACCTTCTCCTGCTAGATAGTAGCGGCCGTGGGTTCGGAAGGCCCTGTCTAAGGAGTCTTGCTGAGTTGTTGCAGTGCATCTTGTAGATAATACAAACTGCTACCACTATTCGTCAGTGGTGGAGGGAGTGAATATTTGTGGAAGGGGTGCCAGTGAGTGGGCTACTTTGTCTTGGATGGTGTTGAGTTTCTTGAGTGTTGTTGGAGCTGCATTCACACAGGCAAGTGGAGTATATTTCATCACACTCCTGACGTGTTCCTTGTAGATAGTGGACAGGCTTTGGGGAGTCAGCAAGTGAATTACTCAGCACAGGATACCTTGCCTCTGACCTGCTCATATATCCACAGTATTAATATGGCTAGTCCAGTTCAGTTTCTGGTCAATGGTAACCCCAGGGATTCAAAGATGGTAATGCCATTCAATGTCAAGGGATGATGGTTAGATTTTCTCTTGTTGGGGATTGTCTGGCACTTGTGTGGCATGAATGTTACTTGCCACTTGTCAGCACAAGATCTTCCTTCATTTGGACATGGACTGCTTCAGTATCTGAGGAGTCACAAATGGTGCTGAACATTGTGTAGACATCAGTGAACATCCCAACTTCTGATCTCATGATAGAAGGAAGATTATTGGTGAAGCAGCTGAAGATGGTTGGGTCTGGGACACTCCCTTGAGGAACTCCTGTAGTGATGTCGCAGAACTGAGATGATTCACCTCCAAACACTACAACCATGCTCCTTTGTGCTAGTTATGATTCCAACCAGCAGTGGATTTTCCTCCTGATTCCCAATTACTCCAGTTTTGGTAGGGCCACTTGATGCCATACTCAGTCAAATGCGGACTTGGTTTCAAGGGAAGTCACTCTTACCTCATCTCTTGTTCCATTCATTTGTCCATATTTGAATCAAGTCTGTAATGAGGTCAGGAGCTGAGTGACCCTGGTGAAACCCAACTGAGCATCAGTGAACAGGTTACTGCTAAGCAAATGTCACTTGATAGCGCTGTTGATGACCCCTCCATTACTTTAGTGATGAGCAAGAGTAGCCTGAGGGGGCAGTAATTGACTGATTTCTTCAATACAGGACGTACCTGGGCAATTTTCCACATTACTGGGTAGGTGCCAGTGTTCTAGCTGTACTGCAATAGCTTTGCCAGGTGCGCGGCATGTTTTGGAGCACATCTACAGTAGTATTGCTGGAATATTGTCAGGGTCCATAGTCATTGCAGTATCCAGTGCTTTCAGCCATTTCTTAATATCACGTGGAGTGAATCTAATTGGCTGAAGACTGGCATCTGTGATATTGGGGACCTCACAAAGAGGTCAAGATGGATCATCTATTCAGCACCTCTGGTTGAAGACGGAATGGTTCAGCCTCATCTTTTGCACAGATGTCCTAGGTTAGAATCATTGGATTTACAGTGTAAAAGGAGGCCATTTGACCCATCGAGTCTGCACCGGCCATTGGAAAGAGTACCATGTCTCCACCATATCCCATAACCCCCATCGAACAGCAGGTGATGTGGCAAGGCTGCAGCATGTGGGAGCTCATTGATACCAGTGTTATCCAGGGTAATCACATCTGCAGTAAGTGCCTGCAGTTTTAGGAGCTTCGGTTCAGAATCACTGAGCTGGAGGCTGAGCTGCTGATGCTACGGGACATAAGGGAGGGTGAGAGTTACCTGGATGTTTCAGGAGCTGGTCACGCCTCTAAGGATAGTATTGTTTGGTTTGGAAAGTGGTCAGGGACAAAAGGCTGTGACTGCAGCTGAGTCAGGTAGGGGGACCCAGAGGCAGGAATGTAGGAGTGTTAACCTCTGCAATTGTCCAACAGGTTTGAGGTTATTTCCACTTGTTTGGATGAGAATGAGGTCTGTAGGGTAAATGAGCTGACTGACCGTGGAACTGTGGTACAGGATGCAATTCAAACGGGGGAGCAAATATGAATGTGTTGGGGGACAGTATAGTGAGGGGCTTGACACTGTTCTCTGTAGCAAGGAGCGAGAGTCCGGATGTCTGTGTTGCCTGCCCAGTGGCAGGGTTCAGGACATTTGCTCAGCGTTGGAGAGAAACTTACAGAGGGAGGGGGAGGATCCAGTTGCCATGGTCCATGTAGGTACCAAAGCCTTAGAAAGGATGAGGAAGGAGGCTCTGCATAGTCAATATGAGGAGCAAAGTACCAAATTAAGAAGCAAAACCTCAAAATAATTTCTGGATTATTACCTGAGCCACTTTCAAATTAACATAGGACAAATAAGATTAGAGAAATTACTGCATGGATCAAATATTGGCGGGAAAGAAGTGAGTTCCAGTTCATGGAGCACTGGCACCAGTACTGGAGAAAGTGGAATCTGTACCATTGGGACAGTCTACACTTGAATGATGCTGGGGCTGATAGTTTAGCGAGCCTCATAACTAGTGAAGTAGAGAGCCTTTTAAACTAAATAGTGGGGACAAGGCATCAAGTTTGGGAAGATGTGGAAAACCAAAGCATAGAGACCAGCCAAGAAAGCAATATATTAAATTGGGAAATGATAAACAGACCGTGACTGGAAGGGACAGAGAGCACAAATCTAAGAGTTAATTGGCAGATAAGGCTAGATGCTACAAAAGTAACGTAAGGACAAAACTTAAAAGTCTCTGTATCTGAATGCAAAAAGATGATCTGATAGCGCAAATAGAAATTAATATGCGCGATTTGATTGTTATCACAGAAACATGGCTACAGGGTGACATGGATTGTGTCTTGAATACTTAACCTTTCCCCTGTGTGGTGATCCTCAGATTAAATCACCACCAGTCAACTCTCTCTCGCTCTCTCTCACACAAAGGGAGAGAGCAGCCTATGGTCCTCTGGGACTACGACGACTTTCATTGAAGGGTATGTGATATTTAGGAACAGGAAGTTAGGAGACGGTGGAGGGGTGGCTCTGTCAATTAAATTAATTAATCTGTCAATTAAATTAATTAATCGAGCTATAATTATCACATTATAGAAGGATGATCTGATTTCAGAAAACCAGGATATACATGCAGTTTTAGTTGAGATGAGAAATTACAATGGCAATAAATCGCTTGTGGGAGTGATGTACAGGCCCCTTAATTGTAACTACATGGTAGGAGAGAGTATAAAAGAGATAATGGGCATTTATCAGAAAGGTACTGCAATAATCATGGGGGATTTTAATTCACATATAAATTAGAAAAGTCAGATGGGCAAAGGTAGTGTAAATGAGGAGTTCATAGAACTTTTTCAAGATAGTTTCTTCGATCAGCATGTTCTGGAGCCAACCGGAAGCCGTGCAATACTAGATCTGGAATTATGCAATGAAATAGGATTAATTGTTAATCTCATAGTGAAGGCACCCCTCGGTAGCAGTGATCATAATATGATTACATTTTACATTCAGTTTGAGTGAGAGAAGGGTGCATCAAAGACTAGCATTTTAAACTTAAATAAGAGCAACTATGAGGTATGAAAGTGGAGCTAGCTAAAGTGAACTGGAAAATATACTTAAGTGATAAATCCAGGATGTTCAGTGGCAGACATTTAAAGGGACATTTCAAAACATTTAGAATAGACACATTCCAATGAGAATGAAAAATTTGAAGAGGAGCACCCATCATCTAAGGTTAACTAAAAAAGTAAAGACTATATTAAACTTACAGCAAAAACAACCATTTTCGCAAAGGCAAGTGGCAGGTCAGAAGATTGGAAAGAATATGAAGAACATCAACGAATAACAAAAAGATTGATAAGGAGGGAAAAACTAGAGTGAGAAAAAGCTTGCCAGTAATATAAAGATGGACAACAAAGATTTCTATAGATATTTAAATAAGAAAAAAGTTAACAAATTGATCACTGGCCTGATAGAAAGTGCTTCTGTGGCATTGGTAATGAAAGTAGGACTGAGGTGGATGGATTAAACAGGTATTGCGCATCTGCCTTCACGATAGAGGACACCAGTAATACCCCAGAAATAGCTGTAAATCGGAAAATGGAGGGGAGGGAGGAGCACAGCAAAATGGCAATCACCGGCGAAATGGTATTGAGCAAATCATTGGCTCTGAAGGCTAACAAATCCATTGGTCTTGAAAGAAGCGGCTAATGGGATAGTTGATGCATTGGTTTTAATTTTCCAAAATTCCCACGATTCAGGGAAGATTCCGTTAGATTGGAAAGGAGCAAATATAACATCTTTATTCAAAATGGGAGGGGGACAGAAAGCAGGAAACTATAGGCCAGTTAGTCTAATAGCTATCATAGAGGAAATGTTAGAAGGTATCATTAAAGATTTATTGCAAGGTATTTGGAAAAATTCAAGGCAATCAGGCAGAGTCAATATGATTTTATGAAAGGGAAATCATGTTTAACCAATTTAATGGAATCTTTAAAGGAGTCACATGTGTTATAGATGATGGGAAACCGATGGACATACTGTGCTTAGATTCCAGAAGGCATTTGATAAGATGCCACATCAAGCTTATTGCAGAAAATAAAAGCTTATGGTGTAGGGGATAACATATTATCATGGATTGAAGATTGGCATAAATGTTTTTTTTCTGGGTGGCAGGATGCGTCGAGTAGTGTGCCACAGGGATCAGTGCTAGGACTTCAGCTTTTTCAATTTATAATCAATGACTTGGATAAAGGGACTGAAGGTATGCTTGCCAAATTTGCTGACAACACAAAAGATAGATTGGAAAGTAAATTGTAATGAGGACATAGGAAGGCCAATAAGGTACACAGATAGGTTAAGTGAGTGGGCAGAAATCTGGCAAATGTCAACTATAATATGGGCAAATGTGAAATTGTCCATTTTGACAGGAAAAAATAAAGATGATTATCCAAATGGTGAGAAACTGCAGAGCTCTGAGGTGCAGAGGGATCTGGTGTCGTCGTGCATGAATCACAAAAGAATGGTATACGGTACAGCAAGTAATTAGGAAAGCTAATAGAATGGCTGATCCCATCATGGCCTCAACTCCACTGTCCATGGAGAACGGGCAGGAAAGTGGAGTTGAGGCCGTGATGGGATCAGCCATGATCACATTGAAGGTGTTTAGGCTCGGGAGGCTAAGTTGCCTACTCCTGCTCCTAAGTCATGTGTTCTAGGGAGGAGTTACTCTGGCTGATTGCGCAATCCAGCTCTTGGTCTGTAGCATTGTAGGTAACAGATGAGGTACATATCAACCATGATAGAATAGCAGAGCAGACTCGATGGGCCGAATAGCCTAATTCTTCTCCTATATCTTATGAACTTATGAATGTCATAATTCATCGTGAGGGGAATTGATTACAAATGTATGAAAGTGATACTTTAGTTATGCAGGGCATTGGTGAGATTACATCTCACCAATTGGTCTCCGTATTTAAGGAAAGATATAAATGTATTAAAAGCAGTTCAGAGAAAGTTTGCTAGACTAATACCAGAAATGGGCGGGTTGTCTTATGAGGAAAAGTTGGAAAGGTTAGGTTTGTATTTATTAGAGTTTAGAAGAGTAAGAGGCTTTAACAGCCTGAGGGGTAATGACAGGGTGGATGTGGAGAGGATGTTTCCAATTGTTGGCGAATCCAGAACTAGGGATCACTGTATAAAAATAAGGAGTCGCTCATTTAAGCCAACGATCAGAAGTGTTTTCTCTCAATGGGTCACGAGTCTCTTCCTCAAAAGGCAGTGGAAGCAGTCAATGAATATTTTGAAGAAAAGGCCGGATAGATTCTTGGTAGACAAGAGGGTGAATGGTTATCGGGGGTAGGCACGAATGTGAGGTTGAAGTTATAATCAGGTCAGCCATCATCTTACTGAATGGCGGAGCAGGCTCGAGGAGTTGAGTGGCCTGTTCCTGTTCCAAATTCATATGCACGTATGCAAAGAACCATACAACATATGAATTAAGAACAGGAGGAAGTCATTTCCCTTCTTGAGCCTGCTGTGCCATTCAAGAACATGCTGATTTGATTATGGCTCCAACTTCACTTTCCTGCCTACTTCCAATAAACCAAGCTCACTTTAGATACTGAAATGATAAGGCCCTGTTTGTGGTAAAATTACTGATTGCCGGCATGATGGGAAGTTTTGGGTCAATTTGAAATGAGACATATTGTGCTGGATTCTCCGCCCCACCGTGCCACATTTCTGTTTTACCCTGGCCCTGGGATTCTCCGTTACGCCGGCTAGTCAATGGGGTTTACCATTACGAGGCAGCCCCACGCCGTCAGGAAACCCCCGGGCTGCCAGCAAAACGGAAAATTCTTGCCGGCGGAGAATCCATTTAAAGGAGAGTTTGCAATGCACAGATTGAAAGTTTGCAAGATGCAAAGCAGAACATGAGCTGATACCTGTGACAACAATGTCTGGAATTTGAACCTGTGGTTAGATGAAAGACACCATTCGAAAGTTAGAAATAGAACAGAAGAGTATAAGAATCAAGCATCAAAGGATTTTGCTTCAGCGACAACCTAGAACCAACCTCGCACATGCTTCCCTGAGTGAAGGCTCAGAAAACAGAACAGATCTCTGAGAAGAACTTGGCCAATTCAGTCCAATGGGGTAATATCCACTCGTATCTGAAGCTGTGAGTCCTGAAGCAAACTGTCATTTGATGTATAGTATTAGATTTGAATACATAGGCTGGTTTAGCACAGGGCTAAATTGCTGGCTTTGAAAGCAGACCAAGGCAGGCCAGCAGCACGGTTCAATTCCCGTACCAGCCTCTCCTAACAGGTGCCTGAATGTGGTGACTAGGGGCTTTTCACAGGAACTTCATTTGAAGCCTACTTGTGACAATAAGCGATTTTCATTTCATTTCATTTCACATAGTTCACTGTACAGTGTTTGTTTGATACGTGACTGTTTGACCTCTTGGAAGATTATAGAGACTATCTTTTCCTTTTTATCTACTTGTAGAAGTTTTTACTGTCTGTTTTTATATTTCTTGCTAGTTTTCTCTTATACTCCAATTGCTCCCTTTTAAAAAAAATAATTTGCTGGTTTCCGAAGCGTTTCCGATCTTCTGGTCTCCACAAAACCTCTGAGCATTCTATGACTTTTCTTTCAATTTGATCTCACCCTTAACCTCCTTACTTAGCCCTAGATTGTGCATCCTTCTGATAGAATCTTTCTTCTTCAGTGCAATATATTTTTACTGAATTATGAAGTATCTCCTTAAATATCTGCTACTACTTCTCTACCATCATACCTTTCCCAGTCCTTTTTAGCCAGCCGCTGTAACGGTATTGGCTGTTACAATGTAAAGGGTCACTGCAATGGTGTGATCGTCAAGGACAGCGAGGCCCTGGAAGCACATAACTCATCAGATAAGGAGCAGGTGATGAGAAAGATAGTGGATGAGGAGGCAGACGGAGATGGCACTCAACAGAGAAGCGCCCTGTTGCGCATAGAGCTGGCCTCTTCCTATCACCTGCCAGAAAAAGGACCTCTCCTCTCCCTCACTGCCTCCATCATTGGATCCAGATCAGCAGAGACGAGGTGACGGGCTGCCTTGCCCATGCATCAGCCTCTGTCTCCCCACGACATCTCGCTTCCTTATGGTGCTGGGGAAGGCTTTGGCACAAACAACAAATCTGTCCTTTGGGACAATCAGCCTAAGTAACGGCTGCCAAGTGATGTCTAAATGAATCACACACTTCATCTGAAACATCTCCCTTTCCACAAGAAGTGGACAAGAAACCGGCCTCCATAACCAATTAAACGTTTCCTCATGTGAAAATCTGAACTTCAATTTGTTTCACACTGGAGTGGGGTGGGGTTGACCTGAAAACAAACCCTGCTCCTGTTTCCTACCTCAATGGTGAAAATTCAGCCCTATAGGTTTTCTAAAATGCTACAGCTTCATCACCCTATTCACATAAATGTTTTAACAACCTGTGCATCTTTGATGATATCAGTGTTAATTATATGTTAACTATATTAAGAAGCACCAGATGAAGCCATTGTTGAATTAATTCTCGTGAGCGCTTACAAAGAAATACACAACACTTTATTTTAATTATACATGTTTTCTTTAAAGTTTAGTATTTTTTTACAGTGGCCCTTTAAGGGGTTGTCAATTTGTTTAGTTGGTTTATTTATTAATTAGTGCATTTCATTTTACGGATATATCCAAGAGAGTATAAAGAAAAATTGCTGAAACACTGGTAGTGGGAGGTAGAGGCAGATAAATGTAATGCTGCATTCTGTAAAAAATCTATCATCAAGGAAAAGGATAGGCATTTGGTTTCATTCTCACTTCGGATCCAGTTAACATAGAGCAGAAAATGATAAGAATATTTTTTCAGACTGAAGATTGTAATCAGAGTTACTTTTGTGAAGAATGTTTGAAATGTTTCTCACCGATGTTCACTGAATCCGTAACTTCTTACCAATGGAAAAAATGAAGTAGATACACGGACACAGGTTACATCCTTACCAAAGAGAAAACAAACTATGGCCTTGGCACTATCACCTCCCAACAAAAGATCATAGTCAAAGGATTTTGTGAGCTACAGGCTCGTCAGTTGGATACTGAGGATGATTTGGAGTGTCTACTCAGCTTCATGGGTAAAATTTACAAGCAAGATGATCTGTCAGATGTCTACATGGAACAATCAGACTTTGATAGATTTCAAAAAGATAGATAATCATTCGAGAGAGAAATATATCATGGACTTTAATAGAAATGTTGCAGAAATTAAATTTGGAAATTCCTCATTCGGTGCTTTCATTCAAATTGTTGAATTGTGCCAAAATGTCGGACATGATCCGAACTGGGGTTAGATTCTGAGGAAGTGAAACTCTTTTGGTTCAGATGTTTGATGCTTTAAAAAAAACCTTGGAAAAGCCCTCATTTCAAGCAGCTTTGATGGCACAAATGGGACAGTCCACAGTGTCAGAGAGAATATTTGGGGCCTTCAAAATCATTCAGTCATCAATCCAACAGAAGAATGACAAGACGATAAATTGAGAATGAAGGCATGTTTGAAAGATTTGTAATCAACAGAATTAGAATAGTAGGAATGCCCGGGGAAAAAATTAATAGGTGTTTCATGTGACTCCAAATATCAATGTAATGAATTGTCTGAAGTGGAACAGCAGGGGTTTCAAAGCACTGCATGATACAGAAAATGTGTAACTTGAAGATGATGGCATTATCAGTCTGAGGGAATTGCACTGGTTCCAAGAAGCTTCATCTGGTAATGTATGCACGTATTCATTTACTTGCATCTTGTTGGATAATAGTTACAATTCACAGCATGGAATGGATTAGTTAAAATGTAAATTAGATTTACTTGGCAGTGAGGATCAAAGCAACGTCAGGAAATATGAAAGTATTACTTGTTTCGGGGACGACAACATGCCAAGGTCACTGAAAGAGTGGCGATCCTATGCAGAATAGCTGGAGTATGCCAAATTTATTAGTATAGATGTAGTATTTTTAGTGGGACATTTAGTTAAAGTCATGGTACTGAACATGGCAGTTTTCCAAACATGCTCAGTGATCTGAGACAAGTTTTGTGTTCCATGAGAATAACCTTTTCAAATCACATAATCATATTTAATGTCAGCAGTGTGACCAATCTTATTCTTGCCTCTTGATTGGCTGTATTTAGCTTGGCAGTCAACTCTTCTCGAAGGTTTTCCATTTGCTGTTTGAATTGATTTTTCTCTTCTTCTATTCGCAAACGATCCTTCTCAAGATGTTGGTCCATTTCCTAAAAGGGAAAGGGTATGTTACAGAAATTGAGGTTCTTAAGCAAATAAATGCAAACATTTCTATTATTTCATTCAGATACATATCTTTCTAATGTTAGGTTTCAAAATTGCTATTTTCAGTGTGCATTTCAATGAATTCAGATGGCATACCCAAGCTTTTATTTAGCCGAGAGTATGAAGAAATATGTTTTCATTTACATTCTGTGCATAACACCAGGAAACATCATTACTATTTAATTATAAATTGAAAATACATCTATAAAACAGAATTAAATTTAAATATTTTTAACCTTCTGATATTATTAACCTAATTCACCAAATCTTTATCAAATAGCACTTTTTTTTTCTAAATCTATTTCATATTACCTGGCATATTTTAAACAAAAAAAAGAGAGATTTATACCATGTGTTTATCTTCATTCTCAGTTTCATGAATTTACATCCTATGTTTTGGCCAATATCGAGCTTATGCTGGTGTTACACACAGGGACAGGAGAGAACTGAAACCCTCTAACCTTCTCCGTTACTGTCAGTAATCAGTGTATTTATAGAAAAAGTATGCCTCTTAGCCCCTTTGAGTGCAGGATCAATTTTAATAACAGTAGCAAGCTTTAATGGCTTAAATGACGAGGATTAGTTATTCACGCATTCAATCCAAAGGACTAAACGCAATGTCACTCACTCAGCACTCGCACACAATGACACACACAATTATAAAGTTAAAAATAGAAGAGTAATTAACAGTTCACTTGTTTGGTTTGTCTTGGAAGGTCACAGCCATTGTGGCCCCATTAAACAAAGTAGTTTTTTCCACTCTTGAATTGGAGTTTAGGTCAGTTCAAATAGCTTGAGCTGGATATCAGAATTTTGCATGATTCCCTTAAATGTATGAATGCTCACCAGGTCACAAAGTTAGGACTAGTGATTTTCATGCCAGAAGGTTACATTTAATTAGACGTGGCCTTAGATTAGGAATACAGCTGATCGATTAAGCTGTGGCTGCGGCATCTCCCAAGGGCTTCAGTATTGCTGCAATGGCTTGCAGCTGATACTCTGCCGTGATGTTCTTAGAAAACTACTCAGGTTGCTCTAGGTTTTGGGATAATAAAGGATTTCAATATCAGATGCCAGTTTCGATCACACGACCAACTGTTCTTGACCACCCATTGATGTCGAATGGAGATAAGACTATGGTCCCTTCACATCTGCTCGTCATTAACTGGTTTTCCACAGTTCACATTTGTTAAATTGCAAATTTGGAGACATGGGGCAGGATTCTCCGACCCCCCGCCGGGTCGGAGAATCGGCGTGGGGGGGGCGGCGGCGTGAAGCCCGCCCCGCCGCCGTATTCTCCGGCGCCGTTTTTTTGGTGGGGGCGGTGATCACGTCGCGGCGGTCGGGGACCATTGGTAGTGGCCACCCCCTGGCGATTCTCCAGGCCCCGATGGGCCGAGCGGCCGCCCGTTTTCGGCCGGACCTGCCGGCGTGAAATACACAAGGTCCGTACCAGCGGGACCTGGCTCTGAGGGCGGTTAGTGGGGTCCTCGGGGGGATACAGCCCTGGGGGGGGGCGGGGGCCATGATGGCCTGGCCCGCGATCGGGGCCCACTGATCTGCGGGCGGGCCTGTCATGGCTGGCGCGAAGAAGAAACCCCCTGCGCATGCGCATGGATCACGCCAGCGGTTCTTCCCATGCGCCAGAACACGCTGGCGCTCCCGCGCATGTGCCAACTTGCGCCGGCCGGTGGAGGCCCTTCGGTGCCAGTTGGCGCGGCGCCAACCACTCCAGCGCCGACCTAGCCCCCGGAAGTGCGGAGGATTCCACAACTTCCGGGCGGCCCGACGCTGGAGTGGTTCACACCACCCTTTGGCGCCGGTACGGCCCGCCCACTGGCTGGGGGAGTATCCTGGCCCTGATGTCTGGTAGTCCATTGATTTTAAGTTTGGAGTAAGTCATGAACAATGACAGGTGTGAATTTGATGGAGGGATTCTGTGTGGGTAAGTAAGTACATTCAAGCTGGAGGCCCTCAACCAGGGTGAATCAATTAAGTAGTTTGCGTTGAATTGACAAAAGTAACATGACCCTTGGCAGCCAGTTTCACTACTTTGTCAATGTGTATTGTAAAAAAATACGACACCAGCTCTGGATATGAACACAGTCTGCACTTGAAATTATAAATAGTACAAATATGCATAATATGGGGAAGCATAGGGCAAAATAGCCTTAGCCCTGCCAATATGCCTCTGTCATAATTCCAAGTGGTGTGCAGTACAACGGCTAGAAAATTAAACACCAAGGGCAGAATTTTCCCTGTGGGCTTCAGGAGCCCACTGTCAGGATCAAATGGGGATCAGAAACCCACAATGGGTGAGAAACAGTCACTCAGCAGTGATTTTATATGCAAATTCCAACTTAAAAGTATGCAAAAAGTTAAGTATGCAATGATCTCCACAGTTAGCAACGATGTGCACAGCATCGATGTGATCAACAAATCCAGTACAATAAAATCAACATCCTTTTGGTAATAAGACATAAAAAATAGTCATTCAGTTCTGATGTCTACTACGCCATTCAATAAGTCTAAGTGATGGCTGACCTAACTGCAGCCTTAGTTCCAATTTACTGGCTCGTCCCATAACCTGTGACTCGCTTGAGGGTTAAACGTTTGGCATACTCAGCCTTAATTAGCTTGGGTCACTGTCTGTGCGGAGTCTGCATGTTGTCCCCGTGTCTGCGTGGGTTTCCTCCTGGTGCTCCGGTTCCCTCCCACAAGTCCCAAAAGACCTCCTGTTAGGTACTTTGGACATTCTGAATTCTCCCTCTGTGTACCTGAACAGGTGCCGGAGTGTGGCAACTAGAGGCTTTTCACAGTAACTTCATTACAGTGTTAATGTAAGTCTACTTGTGACAGTAAAGAGGCAGCACGGTAGCATACTGGTTAACACTATGGCTTCACCGCACTAGGGTCCCAGGTTCGATTCGCAGCTTGGATCACTGTCTGTGCGGAGGCTGCACGTTCTCCCAGTGTCTGCATGGGTTTCCTCCGGGTGCTCTGGTTTCCTCCCACAAGTCCAGAAAGACGTGCTGTTAGGTGAACTGAGCATTCTGGTTTCTCCCTCTGTGTATCTGATCAGGCGGCGGTGTGTGGCGACTCGGGGCTTTTCACAGTAACTTCATTGCAGTGTTAATGTAAGCCTACTTGTGACAATAAAGATTATTATTATTTAAAGATTATTATTAGCAAAAACAAATGTAGGCTCCTTACAGTCAGTAATGGTAAAAAAATAAATGGCTGAGGAACTAAATTTGTACTTTGCTTCCGTCTTCAAAAAAGAAGACATGAATAATGTACCAGAAGTTCTAAGAAACGCAAGTTTTAGTGAGGAGCTGAAGGAAATCAGTACTAAAGGAAATCAGTACTAGTAGACAAATGGTTTGGGGGAAATTTATGCAAAAGGCTGATAAATCTGCAAAAACTGAGAATCGTCATCTCAGAGTACTTAAGGAAGTGGCCCTGGAAGTAGTAGATCCATCGGTGGTCATTTTCCAAAATTCATTGGACTCTGGAATAGATCCTACAGATTGGAGGGTAGTTAATGTAAGCCCTCCCCCCCAATCAAAAAGGAACACAGGGAGCTATAGACCAGTGAGCCTAATCTCAGAAGTGGGAAATTTGCCCAAGTCCATTATCAAAGATTTCACAGCACAACAGTTGGAAAGCAGCGGTATAGTAAGACAAAGTCAGCATGGATTTACAAAAGGGAAATCATGCTCGATAAATCTACTGGAATTCTTTGAGGATGTAACTAGTAGAGTTGACCAGGGAGAACCAGTGAATGTGGTTTATTTAGACTTTCAGAAGGCCTTTGACAAATTTTCACACAAGATTACTGTTACACAAGATGTAAAGTTAAAGTGCAAGGAATTGCGAGTAATGTCTTGAGATGGATAGAAAACTGGTTAGCAGACAGGATGCAAAAAGGCAGAATAAATCGTCTTTTTAAGAATAGCAGGCAGGGACTAGTGGGGTACCACAGGGATCAGTGCTGTGACCCCCAACTGTTCATATTATATATTAATGGTTTGGATGAGGGAACAAAATGTATTACCCCCACATTTGCAGATCATGTATAGCTAGGTGGGAAGGTAAGATGTGGTGAGGATGCAGAGATACTTCAACGGGATTTTGACAGGCTGAGTGAGTGGGTATATGCATGGCAGATTCGGTATAATGTGGATAAATGTGAGGTTATCCACTTCAGCAGCAAAATAGAAAGGCAGATTATTACTTGAATGTGTGTAAATTCAGAGAGGTAGATACTCAGCGAAACCTTGGTGTCCTTGTGCATCAGTCACTGAAGTATGCGCGCAGGTACAGCAGGCAGCAAAGAAGGCAAATGGTATGTTGGCCTTCATAGCAAGAGGAGTGCAGTACAGGAATAGGGATGTTTTACTGCAATTGTACAGGGCATTGTACACCTGGAATGCTGTGTGCAATTTTGGTCTCTTTATGAGGAAGAATGTTCTTGCTGTAGTGGGAGTGCAGTGGAGGTTTACCAGGCTGATTCCTGGGATGGCACTACTGTCATATGAGGAGAGATCAAGTCAGTTGGGATTATATTAATTGGAATTTAGAAGAGTGAGATTCTCATTGAAACTTATAGGGCAGGATTCTCTGTCCCAGTGATGCCCAGAATGCGTTTCCCGATGGGACTAGAAATCAGGCGTTGGGGCAAAAATCGGATCGGCGCCAGGCACCGACCCGAAAACCATGCTCTGACCCCTCGCTGGCAGCGTGAACAAGATCAACGCTGCACACCATCGGGAGCATGGAAATAAATGCATATGGGTCGTAATGACCAATTTGCATTAATGTAGTGGGCCCGGCACCCAATGCTCCCCCCCCTCATGATTTTCCAGCCTCAGCAGCTGGGAATCACGGGACAAGGTTCACTTGTGGTCTCAACAATTGTGAACCTCGCATGGTGCATCCACTGCGAGGGCCACCAGGCCAGGGCCACGATGATAAAGACCATCTGAACCAAATCTCCTCCTCCCCCCCCCCCCTCCAATCAGTCCCCAAACCGCCCCCCCTCCCCCCCCCCCACGGTACCGCACAGCAGCACCCAACCCCCAAATTACCCTTGTGCCCTACCCAACCCCAACTGCAGGGGTGACCTGACACGCCCCTGACCCTCCCCCCTCCCTTGGGACGCCTGAAAGAGGGGGACCCCTCTGCCTAAAGGAACACCCTCCACAGATCCCACCTTTCCCCAGAAAAGGGACCCCTGTCTAGAATTAACAGATGATGTGGAGATGCCGGCATTGGACTGGGGTGAGCACAGTAAGACGTCTTACAACACCAGGTTAAAGTCCAACAGCTTTGTTTCAAATAACTAGCTTTCGGAACACTGCTCCTTCCTCAGGTGAATGGAGAGGTAGGTTCCAGAAACATTTATATAGACAAAGTCAAAGATGTAGGACAATACTTTGAATGCGAGCATTTGCAGGTAATTAAGTCTTTACGGAGCCAGAGAGAGGGGTAACCGCAGGTTAAAGAGATGTGAATTGTCTCAAGCCAGGACAGTTGGTAGGGTTTTGGAAGCCCAGGCCAGAGACGAGGAGGAGCATAACAGACATCTACAGATGCTGAAAGATGCCCTCGTGCGAATGGGATATGGCGCTCGACTCATCGATCGACAATTCCAACGCGCCTCAGCAAAAAACCGCACCGACCTCCTCCGAAGACAAACACAGGACACAATCGACAGAGTACCCTTTGTTGTCCAGTACTTCCCCGGAGCAGAGAAACTACGACATCTTCTTCACAGCCTTCAACAAGTCATCGATGAAGCCAAAGATCTTGCCAAGTTCATCCCCACACTTGCCTTCAAATAACCGTGCAACCTCAAACAAACCATTATTTGCAGCAAACTACCCAGCCTTCAGAACAGCGACCACGACACCACACAATCCTGCCATGGCAATCTCTGCAAGACGTGCCAGATCATCAACATGGGTACCACCCATTATACGTGACAACACCACCCACCAGGTACGTGGTACATATTTGTGCGACTCGGCCAACGTTGTCTACCTCATACGCTGCAGGAAAGGATGTCCCGAAGCGTGGTACATTGGCGAGACCAAGCAGACGCTGCGACAACGGATGAACGGACATCGCGATACAAACGCCAGGCAGGAATGTTGCCTTCCAGTCAGGGAACACCAGCAGTCGAGGGCATTCAGCCTCTGATCTTCAGGTAAGCATTCTCCAAGGCGGCCTTCAGGACGCATGACAACGCAGAATCACAGAGCAGAAACTTATAGCCAAGTTCCGCACACATGAGTATGACCTCAACCTTGGATTCATGTTACATTACATTCATCCCCCACCATCTGGCCTGGGCTTGCAAAATCCTACCAACTGTCCTGGCTTGAGACAATTCACATCTCTTTAACCTGGGGTTACCCCTCTCTCTGGCTCTGTAAAGACTTAATTACCTACAAATGCTCGCATTCAAAGTATTGTCTTCTTTGACTTTGTCTATATAAATGTTTCTGGAACCTACTTCTCCATTCACCTGAGGAAGGAGCAGTGCTCCTAAAGCTAGTGATTTGAAACAAACCTGTTGGACTGTAACCTGGTGTTGTAAGACTTCTTACTTAGAAGTTAGAGAGCAATCCAGTTAGGGGCTGTGGGAAGCACAGTAGCATAGTGCAGCACGGTAGCATAGTGGTTAGCGCAATTGCTTCACAGCTCCAGGGTCCCAGGTTCCATTCCCGGCTGGGTCACTGTCTGTGCGGAGTCTGCACGTTCTCCCCGTGTGTGCGTGGGTTTCCTCCGGGTGCTCCGGTTTCCTGCCACAGTCCAAAGATGTGCAGGTTAGGTGGATTGGCCATGCTAAATTGCCCTTAGTGTCCAAAATTGCCCTTAGTGTTGGTTGAGTGGGGTTACTGGGTTATGGGGATAGGGTGGTGTGGGCTTGGGTAGGGTGCTCTTTCCAAGAGCTGGTGCAGACTCGATGGGCCGACTGGCCTCCTTCTGCACTGTAAATTCTATGAAATCTATGAAGCATTACAGCTGTAATACTTATTTTCAGCTCCACGTGTCCATTCCTCGAAGGCGAGCAGCTGGTTCCCACAGATCCACATTCAATGCTATCAAGTAGTGGTCTGCGATCAACAACTTGTAAAAGCTTGCTGCAACTTTGATCCATTCATATCCCTACACGCTTCAGTGGCCGAAGTGGTGAAACACCAATGGTTGTAAATATTGAGCACATCAAAGAGGTGAAAGTGGATTCCAAACCTTCGAGCATTTGATTTCACTGCACTTACCGAATGGTCTACTTCTGCATCTATTTTCAATGTATGTATCTACATTATGAATATATTTAATTACTCAACCTCCATTGCTCCCTGGTCCAAAAATTAACAACTCTCAGTGAAGAAATTACTCATCTCAGTGTAGCCATCTGGGTTGGCCACTTCCCGACTTAAAATGGAGGTCCGCAAAGACTACAGGGAAATTCAGACAACACAGGCAAAAACTAGCAAGTGCAGAAATCCTGTGTATTAGAACTTGCAAAAGCCCAGACAGCACTGAAACTCACAGCCATCTGCATACTAATGAGCGATCCCCGGGTACAATGGAAACATTTAAAGGTGAATAAGGCCAAGCCAGACTCCTCGGCGCCAGCAGGAGCCAAGACAAAGGAAGGCCAAGGGACATTCAGGGACTGGCCAGCGATCATGGAACTCCAGTATTGGAGAATTCGATCCAAGTGATCGAAACGTAGTCCAATCACTTGGAACCAGATACAGGGTCCACCCCGAACGGTGCGAAGCCCCTGGGGACTATAAAGTAGAGCCCCCAAGTCCAAATCGGTCTTCTTGGCAGGGTCACTCAGCAACTCGAATCAACCCTTGAGAGTGAACTGTCTAAGCTGCCGCATCAACCAAGTAAGTCTCCAGTCAACGCATGCTACGAGATAGGTGCTCCTAGCTACCAGTCCATACCAGCTTTTGAATCCTGCAGACTCAGAATCGAACGAAAAGGCCATTTGTTCCCCTGACCTGGTGGGCCAGTTCCGAAGCGAAGTATAGGTCTTTTAGCGATAGAGGTAGTCTAGAAAGTCGAGTTATATGCATGAGTAGTGATTCACTGTGTGTAATAAATGTGTTTTGATTTGAATCTTACTAATTAGTGTGTTGAGTTATTGATCAGTACTTTAACTTGAACCTCGTGGCGGTATCATACCTGGCGACTCCAGAGCAAAGGTTATAGAAACAGAGCAAATTCCATAAAGACCCAACGGGCAACGAATTAAGAGCCAACCAAAGTTAGCAACATATTACTGGCGACATCCTGACTGGACCTGACTTAGAAGTGGCCTAACCACTCCGGGAGAACCCAAAATTTAAATTAGAATCCAATTGGGAACAGAAAAACCGCAAGTGTTCAAGCAATTCTGATCAATCCTCGTAATTCGGAAGGGTGTTAATGCATGCGTAACTAACAGGGCTATAAGGTAAAAGTGATAGATTTTTGTTGCAAAAAAACTGTCGGGAGTTTGTATTCCGGAAACTAGCGAAAGCCGTACCCGTAATTACAGCACCGCCTTAGTACCCCTCATTCCAAATTTTGAGAGAGTATTTAGAGAGGAAAGATGGCAATGCAGGCAATGCAACGCCTCATGAACCCTGAAGAATTTGTGGTCGCAGCGACCAGCAGCAGAGTAGGACAGTGTCCCGTTTGGGAAGAAGAGATCAGAAAATATCTCAAGGGGAAAGGATGGCCCCTTTGGAGTGAATTCTGTGACAATGAGGAAACAGGACCCGGGAGTATAGGACATACGTGGTGGGAGAACCTGTCAGAGATCCGTAAGAAAAGCTTAGGGAAAGCCCGCAAGCCGATGGCAATCGTGTCCTGTTTGGCACAATTGCGAGGCACAGAGGAGATTGTTCGGACGCTCCGCAAAGAGATAGAGGAGAGACATCGAATGAGCAAGGTCGATGTTAGTGAGATCGAGAAAGAGAATATAGAATTGAGAAGGAAGTTGGCAGCAAAGAACGTAGAGGTGGATGATGCCAAGGGGGCACACCAGTCTTGTCTAGCGCATCTGAGCAGCTTCCAAACCCAATATGAAAAGGCCTATCAGGACACGCAACGTGCAGTCCTGGTGAGGGAAGAGACAGAAACAGGTAGAGGCATTGCAAAGGCAGTGCAGCGATCTAAAAGCAGCGTTAAGAGCACTCCATGCTGCCACCACGGAGCACAGACAAAGCTCATTAGATCATGCGAAATGCAGGAAGCAGATTGCGGAACTGCAGTCTTTGCTTTCAGTACAAAATGGGTTTCAGAGCACCTTTGGATCCCAATTAGATGAGGAAGACGGCCCTGATTGGCAAGAATTAAATGAAACTGTGCATAGGTATGCTCAGGGAACATGTGCGCAAGGAAAGCCCCAAAAGAGAAAAGCACCCCAACCCCCCAGAGAGCAAATAGTTCAGGCACCCATGAATCCAGTAACTACCCACCGCACCGTCACATCGGACGGAGACGCGGAATTCCTTTACACCACCCCCTTAACCGTGACCCAATTACGGGACGCGTGCGACAAGATCACACCGATCCTCCCCACCTCAGACCCCCACCACTTCTTTGCTAGAGTGAAGCAGCAGGCGACCATGTACGGCCTGGATGAGCGTGAGCAAGTGAAGCTAACAGCTTTGAGTTTAGACCCTTCGGTTGTTGCAGCACTTCCCGACCCACAGAATGTAGGCGGAGGCACCCTTGCAGAGATGCACACAGCGATCCTAGACGCGATCGGCTACAACAGAGGTGACCCCGTAGAAGGCCTGAATAAGTGCAGGCAGAAAAAGACAGAACACCCCACAGCGTTTGCTGGACGCCTGTGGATTCATTTTACAGCCGTTTTCGGCAATTTAGACCGCGCCCGTTTGTCCCAAGACGGTATGGCCAAATGGACCCACACCCTTATCTCCCATGCCACAGAGGCAGGACAAAAGGCCTGTACCAACTATGACCCCTCAGAAGAAGCGCACAACGAAAAGTGGGTTTTAAAAAGACTGTCCGCACCTGGGAGCAATCTGTCCAAAACAAACCCATAATTAAGAAACCCGAAGAACAGCAGGCAGAGGCAGATATCCACGCAGTTAAGACGCACCAGAACCCTGCATGGGCGAACAAAGGCAGGAATAGCCCCCCACGGAAACCACAGGAGTGTTACAACTGTGGACAATTAGGTCACTTTGCACGAGAGTGCAATGCCCCATGAAAGCCACAGAGAGCCCAGCAGGCAGGCACTCTGAATAAGAATAGGACAGAGCCCATACATAGTGTGAGCACCCGTTCAGACCAGACATACATGAACGGAACTGACTGACGGTGTTCGGGCTTCCCCACCTGGGTCTGCGACACCCTTTGGGATCGGTCCGGCTGACCAGTAGTTGCAGCAAAAGTACAGGGACAGCCCATCAAATTTCTCTGGGACACAGGAGGGTCCTGCACCACAATGAATTCCTCCACCTTGTTCCAAAAAGACACGTGGCCCACTACAGCCACAATCACCCTCAGCGGTTTCACAGGCCACTCACAGCAGGGACACATCACAGCCCCTGTACCCATGCAAATTGGCAACATTACAACAAGACACCCCATAGTTTTAGTCGAATCTACCCCACACAGCAGAACACATTTTGGGCATTGATTTTATGAACTCCCAGCAACTTTCATTTGATCCAGTAAACCAATGTGTCTGGAAAATGGCAAAATCCGTAACAGCCCCCGCAACGCTCACAGTAGGTGAGTATGCAAACAAGATTAGCGCAGTTGGCGATTTCTGGTTTGACCCGACCACGATTAGCACAGACAAGCAGGTTAGGGCAGTTCTCCAGAAGCACAGGACAGCACTCGCGACCCACAAACACGACTGTGGCCGGATGACTGGCTCCGTTCAACTCACAGGTCCAGACCCTAGACCCCAAAAGCAATACGGATTTCCCCAAGAGGCAGAGGGAGAAATCACAAAAGTTATCGACAGCTTATTAGAACAAGGCGTACTTAGATCAGTAGCCTCTACTAATAATGCCCCGATTTGGCCAGTGAGAAAGCTCGATGGATCATGGCGACTGACAATCGATTACCGGGAACTCAACAAAGTCACCGCCGCAGCAGCCCCCACGGTAGCCACAAGTCCCGAGACCATGCTCAAACAGGGACTCAACTCATGATATTTTACGGTTTTGGACGTCAGTAACGGATTCTGGTCCATTCCATTGGCAAAAGCGTGCCAATACAAATTTGCCTTCACTTTTAAAGGTCAGCAGTACACGTGGACATGCCTTCCACAAGGATTCCACAACTCCCCCTCCATTTTCCATCGCCAGCTGGCAAATGGATTATCAAAATTTTCTCGCCCCGAATGTCTGGTCCAGTATGTGGATGACCTATTACTGCAGACAGACACCAAGGCAGAGCACATTGAGCTTCTGGCCGAACTCCTGGAACTCTGACAGCAGATTGGTTGCAAAGTAAACCCCAAAAAGGCCCAAATTTTGGAAAACAAAGTGATGTATTTGGGTACGATTATCACGCATGGTAAACGCGAGATCGAGCATAAACGAATTGACTCTATTGTCAAATTGCCCCTTCCCCAGAATGTTTCAGCCCTCCAGTCGTTTTTAGGACTGGTTGGCTACTGCCGAAACCATATTGACGGTTTCACCACCAAAACAGTACCCCTCTCGGAACTCCTAAAGAAAGGAGCCCCTTGGGAATGGCTTCCGCAGCATACGGATGCAGTGGATGCTTTGAAAAGAGCGCTCATTGCAGCCCCCACACTACAGGTTCCAGACCCGCTTTCCCCCTATGCTATAGAGATAGCTAGCACAGACCGTACCCTTTCGGCCGTGCTCCTCCAGGAACGGCACGAACAATTCAGACCCGTGGCTTACGCCTCCAGAGTTTTAGATCCTGTGGAGCAGGGATTTTCGGCCTGTGAAAGGCACCTGCTCGCCGTTTTCTGGGCAGTTCAGTACTTTTCCTACATAACCGGACTAAACCCCATCACAATCCTCACGGAACACACCCCCACCCAACATTTACGAGACGGACGACTGAAGGACGGTACAATAAGCCAGATTAGAGCAGCCAGGTGGACCCTTCTTTTGCAGGGACGGGACATCACTGTTAAAAGGACCAAGACCCACACTTTCCTAGCCGACAACCTTCAGTACCCAGGCACCCCCCCACGAATGTGAAATCATCTCACCGCACCACAAAACAGGCCACTTTATCGCAAAAACACCCCCCAGAAAGATAGATAGTTCACCCCAGAGCCCCCAGCGCACAGACACGTGCGAACCCTTAAGGATATACGTGGATGGTTCTTCCACTGGATTAGACGAGAAGTGCATTACAGGATGCGGTATCTATGTTGAGGACGCGCAGGGACGTGCCCTAGAAGAGATCTCGTTAAAACTACCAGTACACTTGGGCACACAGGCAGCAGAACTAGCAGCCGTTGCGTACATTGTGGATCACCCAGATTCCTTCCCCAGCCCAGCAGACATATGCTCGGACAGCCTCTATGTCTGCAACAGCCTTACAGAATTCCTACCCCTGTGGAAAGCAAGAGGATTTGTTTCCGCAGACGGAAAACCCCTCCCTTCAGCCCCATTGCTCCGCCACATTTTAGAGCAAGCACAGGACAGGACATTTGGAATTGTTAAAGTTCGAAGTCACCACCGTTCCTCCCCACCTGGAAATATAAAAGCCGACCGACGCACAGGCTAAAGCAGGTTCCAGGCATGGATATTTTTGGACACCTCCCGAAAGCGCCCCAGTGAATGCAGTTCAGGTCTCACAGGCTAATATCGAGGATTTAGTGCAGGCCCAGAAGCAAGATAGCAATCTCAGGGAGATTTTGAAAGGAAAATTTCCAGCACCTTACGTTAGATTTAAAAATGCACTAACCACACATGATGATGTGGTCCTAAAATACACCCTTTATGTGGTTCCTGAACAGGACAGGAATCAGCTTATTAGTTTGTTCCATGACAGTCATGGGCATCAGGGAATTGATCCAGGGAAGGGCAGCACGGTAGCATTGTGGATAGCACAATTGCTTCACAGCTCCAGGGTCCCAGGTTCGATTCCGGCTTGGGTCACTGTCTGTGCGGAGTCTGCACATCCTCCTCATGTGTGCGTGGGTTTCCTCCGGGTGATCCGGTTTCCTGCCACAGTCCAAAGATGTGCAGGTTAGGTGGATTGGCCATGATAAATTGCCCTTAGTTTCCCAAATTGCCCTTAGTGTTGGATGGGGTTACTGGGTTATGGGGATAGGGTGGAGGTGTTGGGTAGGGTGCTCTTTTCAAGAGCCGGTACAGACTCGATGGGCCGAATGGCCTCCTTCTGCACTGTAAATTGTATGTATGTATGATCCCACTACAGCCCACCACTTTGTTGGTGGCCAAGTTTTAAAGAAGACGCAACGCACTACGTTGAGAATTGCCTTATCTGTGCCTAAAACAATCTGGACAGATACGCAAAGAAAGCTCAATTGAGCCACACCCGTCCCGTTAATGGCCCCTGGACTAACCTCCAGACTGATTTTATGGGACCATTGCCCCCTTGCAGGAATGGTTACAAGTACGTATTAGTCGTCATAGACACTTTTACGAAATGGGTAGAGGCATTCCCATCCAGAACTAACACGGCAAAGACCACAGCCAAGATCTTAACGCACCACATCTTTACGAGATGGGGACTCCCCCGCAGCATTGAATCCGACCAAGGTTCCCATTTTACGGGACGTGTCATGAAGAACGTCCTCACATATTTGGCATTACCCAAAAATTCCACATCGCATACTACCCCCAGTCAAGTGATATCGTGGAGCGAATGAATCGGGCCCTAAAAGCAACCCTCAGAAAAATGGTCCAACAAAAAAACACCACTTGGGATTCAGTCCTCCCTTTTGCACTGATGTTTTTGAGAAATACTGTTTCGACATCCACAGGATACACCCCACACACTCTCTTGACCGGACGCCCCATGAAAGGCACAGAATTTTTATTAGGCCTGGACTTGACCAGCCCCGAAGTGACGGCCCTCACACATGAGAATGCAGTAAAACAGTTAGTCGAAAATGTACAAATGGCTCAGCTAGCAGCCGCAGTAAGAATAGGCACTAGAAAGAAACAGAGCAAGGCGTGTTTCGACAAGACAGTGCATGCGACTGAGTTTGAGGTCGGACAGCAGGTCATGCTCTCCATGTACAACCCCAGCACATTCCTGTCACCGAAATATTCGGGTCCGTACTCCATTGCGGACAAAGTACTATAAAATTAAGTACCCCAACGGAAAGACTGCGTGGTTCCATATTAACCAGCTTAAGGCATATGGCCCACAGTCTAACCACGCACACCACGTCATGCTCAACACAGCAGACCACACCCCGCCCACATCCAACGTATCCCTACCCTCCCCCAACACGTCCACCCCACCCACGGACTCGCCCTCGACTCCACCTCCGAACTCTAGACTCCGCCCCGGAACGCCCACAGCAGAGACAGCGACTGTGACACAGACAATAGCCACAGCACGACTCCCGACTATCCCCATGCAACAGGACCCACACCCAGCGAATCTGACCACGATTCGAGTGATCCCTTCCTGATCACATTCCTCAACAAACCCCACCAAAGACCACCGCCCTACGATGACGACCCCGACTCCATCCCCACAGAATTAGACACAACTTTTTGGCACCGCGACAATTCATACAGGCTCGTCGGAAACAACGAGATGGACCCTAAGTCACACCATGCAGCTTTATCAACCCTCATCCATTCCAGAGTACGGCATCCGGGAGAAGAGGATGACTTTGAGTCTGACTCCCAAAACGAGAACCAATTTGCGACCCTGTTCGCTACTGATAACTGAGGTGTCCAGATGATGTTTTAAAAGGAACTGCTTGGGAGAAACAGTGTCCTTTCTGATGGAACCTGCAGCATGTTGTTCAAAGTTGTTTGTTAGGGTTATTGTTAAGTGTTGTTTGTACACTCTGAAGTTCCACGGCCACACGCCACATTTGGCGGCAGAAACCTGCCAGCACGCTTACCGGCAGAAAACCGCAGAGAGCTTGCCAGCCCCCGTTCATAACTGCTCTTCTGGTTCGATGGTAGACCCTTTACAGCAACCCCCCCACGATGACTACATTTTTTGCCCTTTCTTCTCGGTTGCTCAGGCAGTGGAGAAACGGCATTGGTCTCCGCCCTGCCTGAGGACACCCCCTCTGGTCAGCTACACTCGGGTAGAGCACATACGGCATTGACCACCGTCCTACCCGGGGATTCCATCCAAATCTTACCTGTCGCGGCCCATACGCATCTCATTTCAGCACTCTAGGTTCAAAAAGTTTTGCTTTGTTTTCGGGCAACCACCCCTATGCTATTTACATCCTCAAACATTTGGATGGTAAATCGGACAGCCTGCGAGGCGGCTCGCACTGTTTCAGTTTTTTAAGTGAGTCTAGTCCAAATTTTCGGTTTAAAAAAAAAGGAGTCACACATGGTGACAAATTATAAAGGGAAATTGGCACTACAAGACAGACATGCTAACGCACGAGATATTAACCAAGATAGTAACAGAAACTATGCTTGATCCACAGAATTCCAGAAGCTCCAGGAAGAGAGAGGAAACGGAAAAGAAGAGAAGAGAAGAAAGAAGAGAACAATGAAGACATCATTATAATTTGTATTCGGTTACGCGCGAACGCGAATCCCCTGACCCCAACCCCCCGGCCGTCAATGATTCACTTCCCCATAACAACCAGAGCCCAGTGACAAGTGACAACACCCCATCATGGTGTGATACGTTCATAACCTGGTATTCACTATCATACGTAATTGAATCCCTGCTAGTATTGGCGATACTCTACAGCATCGTGCAGACTATCCACATGAGGAAATGGCGAAGGAGAGCCTACCGCTCTCGCACCCCGGTATACAGGATAAGATCCCCTATTTTCGGTTATCACCAGGGCCCCGAACCCCTTGGTCTACAATAAAGAACATTTGTGTTGCATCTTTTGTAAATAAAGAAATGTGTTTCGTTTACAACGGAAATATTGTACACCTCTGTGCTTGACTGCCAAGCCAGAGGAAAAATGTGAATGCTGCTATTATTTTTTGTATTGTTAGGAAGTTAGTATGATTCAATGTTTGAGTGACTGTAGTTTATGAGAGAGAGTTAGAGGTACCGTTTTTTCTTTTTGTAATGCATGTCCCTGTGTGACATAGCACCACTTAGAATTGATAGTTTAAAAAAATTTCATGCATAGTTATGGTCAGTGTAGAGGCCATGGAAGAGTGCTCGCTGGGTCAGGAAGAGACGCCAACGCAGTTATGTGATCCTTCACGCTTCGCGTCAGGGATCACAAGGAGGGTGTGTAGCCACCTGGGTTGGCCACTTCCAGACTTAAAATGGAGGTCCGCAAAGACTACAGGGAAATTCAGCCAACACAGGCAAAAACTAGCAAGTGCAGAAATCCTGTGTATTAGAACTTGCAAAAGCCCAGACAGCACTGAAACTCACAGCCATCTGCATACTAATGAGCGATCCCCGGGTACAATGGAAACATTTAAAGGTGAATAAGGCCAAGCCAGACTCCTCAGCGCCAGCAGGAGCCAAGACAAAGGAAGGCCAATGGACACTCAGGGACCGCCCAGCGATCAGGGAACAACTCCAGTATTGGAGAAATCGATCCAAGTGATCGAAACGTAGTCCAATCACTTGGAACCAGATACGGGGGCCGCCCCGGACGGCGCGAAGCCCCTGGGGACTATAAAGTAATGCCCCTAAGTTCAAATCGGTCTTCTTGGCAGGCTCACTCAGCAACTCGAATCAACCCTTGAGAGTGAACTGTCTAAGCTGCCGCATCAACCAAGTAAGTCTCCAGTCAACGCACGCTACGAGATAGGTGCTCCTAGCTACCAGCCAATACCAGCTTTTGAATCCTGCAGACTCAGAATCGAAAGAAAGGCCATTTGTTCCCCTGACCTGGTGGGCCAGTTCCGAAGCTAAGTATAGGCCTTTTAGCGATAGAGGTAGTCTAGAAAGTAGAGTTATATGCATGAGTAGTGATTTACTGTGTATAATAAATGTGTTTTGATTTGAATCTTACTAATTGGTGTTTTGAGTTATTGATCAGTACTTGAACTTGAAACTCGTGGCGGTATCATAAAGATACCTGGCGACTCTAGAGCAAAGATTATAGAAACAGAGCAAATTCAGTAAAGACCCAACGGGCAACGAATTAAGAGCCAACCAAAGTTAGCAACATCAGTATTCAAAGCAACATCATTTATTTTGAAATTGTGCCCCCTGGTTCTACATTTCCCCATAAGTGGAAACTCCCTCTCACCATTTACCCTGGCAAGTCCCCTCAGGATCTCATATGATTCAATATCACCTCTCAAGCTTTAAAACTCCAATCGGCTTAAGCTCGTCAGCCTGTCTTCATAAGGCAACCCATTCGGTGCTTCCGATGGCGACATATAGGACGTCGCACACAAGGTACCACCCGCTAGAGTCCTTGGTTTTTGGCCCGTTTTCACCCGGATTCCGGTGGTAATTGGTCCCGACTTGTCCCATTTAAAAACCTTTTATAAGAGGAATCCAAAAAACGCAAGAAAGAATATTGGGGAAGGTATGAGTGGTAGCACTCCTGAGGAGCTGAGCAAGGTGCGGACTCCAGTGGGATTGAAGATGGCGGAGGCGGGTGGGGCCACACCTATTACAGTGAAGAAGCTGATGGAGTTGATGGAGGTCGAATTTGCAAGATAATTCAGCAAGCACTTTGAAATGCAACGGAGGGAGACGCATTTGATGGGTTTGTGGTGCTTTTGCAGGAGGCACACATGCGCGTGAGGGATCAGATTACGCTCCGTAAGGGTTGGGTGAGTCAGGTGTTCCACACTTTGACAGCTGTGCCCAGAGGGGTAGCGATACTAATTAATAGAAAAGTTCGGTTTCAGATGGGGAAGGCGGTGTCGGACCAGAGTTGTAGATATCATAGTTACAGGGACGTTGGAAGGTAAGTCGGTGGTTTTGGCGAGGGTGTACACTCCAAATTGAGAGATCATTCAGGTTTGGAATTCGGATGGTGAATTCGGGTCTGTGCCGGATAAAGTTAATGGGGCATTTGAGGCGTTCTATAAGAATCTTTATAGGTTGAAGCCACCGGGGAGGAGTCGGATATGGAGGGGTTGGAGTGTTAAGGTGGAGAAGGATTGGGAAGGGATGGAGGAGCCGTTGGGGGCAGAGGAGGTCTGGACCACGATTGGGTGAATGGAGACTGGCAAGGTGCCAGGGCTGGATGAATTCCCGGTGGAATTTTATAAAAAGTTTGCTGATCGGCTGGTGCCATTATTAGTGGAGATGTTTGAGGATTTGGTAGCGCGTGGGTCTCTTCCGGAGACAATGATGCAAGCATCCATCTAGATTCTGTTAAAAAAGCGTAAGGACCTGGTGAATGTGGGTTGTACCACCCGATTTGCTTAATAAATGTGGATGCTAAGATTTTTGCCAAAGTTCTAGCGCTAAGGTTGAAGGAGTGTCTCCCTCAGGTTTTTGGGGAAGATCAGACGTGGTTTGTGAAGGGTAGGCGTTTGTCGTCAAACGTGTGGCAGCTTTCAAATGTGGTATTGTCTCCATCGGAAAGGAGGAAGCAGGAGGTTATAATTGCATTGAATGCCAAGAAGGCTTTTGATAGGGTAGAATGCGGATATTTACTTGCTGTGCTGGAACGGTTTGGGATAGGGTCTAAATCAGTGTTGTGGGTTTGGTTGTTATATAAGGCACCTAAGGCTAGTGTCCATACAAACAATGAGAGTACTGGATATTTTCAGCTGCACAGAGGAACGAGGCAGGGGTGTCCTATGTCCCCCGCCTATTGTCTGCATTGGCAATAGAGCCTCAGCCTATTGCCCCGAGGGCCTTGGATAGGTGGAGAGGGATAACAAGGTTGGGTGAGGGGCAGGTGGGTGGGGGGGCAGGTTGACACAGGGTGTCCTTGTACACTGATGACCTTCTTCTGTACATGACAGACCCGATCCTCACTGTGGGTGGTATCATGGCGTTGTTGGAAGTGTTTGGGGATTTTTTTCAGGATACAAATTGAATTAGGAGAAAAGTGTGTGTTTTCTGTTTACTCCGCCGGGGAAGGGAACCAATCTGAAGCATTGCCTTTCCAGTTAATGGGTTCTCATTTTAGGTATTTGGGAGTGTTGGTAGCGCAGGATAGGACACGGCTTCATGAGTTGAAATTTACGAGCTTGGTGTGTCGGGTCAAGGCCGACTTGCAGGTGGGATAATCTTCCGCTACACTTGGGCAGAATTCAGTCAATGAAGATGAACGTTTTACCACGGTTTCTGTTTTTGTTACAGTGTTTGCTGGTTTTTCTGCTGAAATCCTTCTTAGTGGGGCGTTGAGAGATTGATTTTGTCCTTTATATGGGCAGGTAAGGTAGCTAGGATTCGGAAGACACTCCTTCAGAGAGACCGGTAATCAGGGGGTTTGGCGTTGCTGAGTTTGATATATTATTACTGGGTGGCAAATGTGTGGCGAATGTGGAGAAGGTACTGGGGTGGTGTGGGGATTCTGAGGCTGGATTGAGTCGGGTTCATGTAGGGGGGTCGGTGTTGAGGGAGTTGGTGGCTGCCTCGCTATTTTCTCCAAGGAAATATTCAGCAAGCCCGGTGGTGGTCTGCACATTGAAGATATGGAGACAATTTCGGCAGCACTTAAAATCTGGGGCGGTATTGAATCTGGCGCCAATTTGTGCGAACCATTGACTGGATTCTCCGCCCCACCGCGCTACATATCTGTTTCACCCCGCTGGAGGGATGCTCCATTATGCCAGCTGGTTAATGGGGTTTCCAATTGTGGGGCAGCCCCACACCGTCGGGGAAAACCCTCGGGCTGCCGGCAAAATGGAGCATCCTGCCAGCGGAGAATCCAGCCCATCGCTTTGAGCCGGCGAAGTTGGGCGTCAGGTTTAGGGGATGGGTGGCGAAGGGGGTGAAACGGATGAGGGATTTGTTTTTGGAGAGGGAATTTATGAACTTGGATGAGTTGACGGAGAAATTTGATTTTCGCAGTTTGAATCATTTAGGTATCTACAGGTTCACAATTTCATGAAAAACGCATTTCGAACATTCCCTGTGGTGCCGCCATCCTCGTTGCTGGAGAGTTTAAAAATATATATATTTCCATTAGGGTATTTGCAATTTTTATAATAACAGCGACATAAACATGGTACAATAATCATTTCCACCGCCATCACGATTTTCACACACCCAAACCATAAAACAACAGTCTGGCCCCCCCCCTGTCACCGCCCCCCCCCCTTTGGAATTCTGCTTCTGCTGACATTTTAATTTGCCCCGAGAAAGTCGATAAATGGCTGCCACCTCCAGGTGAACCCTAACATTGACCCTCTTAAGGCGAATTTTATTTTCTCGAGACTGAGAAACCCTGCCATGTCACTAATAAGATCCGTCTCCGGGCGACCAGGGAGGCAAAGACCAAGACGTCGGCCTCTTTCGCCGCCTGGACTCCCGGCTCTTCCGACACTCCAAAGATCGCCACTTCTGGACTCGACACCACCCTGTTTTGAGTACAGTGGACATCGCCTTAGCGAAACCCTGCCAAAACCCTCTAAGCTTCGGGCATGCCCAAAACATGGGACATGATTTGCTGGGCTTCCCGTGCACCTCGCACACCTATCCTCTACCCCGAAAAACTTGCTCATCCTAGCCACTGTCATGTGTGCCCAGTGGACTACCTTAAATTGTATCAGGCTAAGCCTGGCACATGATGAGGATGTCTTAACCCTGCTTAGGGCATTCGCCCACAGACCAGTCTCTATCTGTCCCCCTAGCTCGTCTTCCCACTTGGTCTTAAGCTCCTCCACTGGAGTTTCCACTGATTCCAAAAGTTCCTGGTAGATATCTGAAAGCTTCAGCTCTCCCAGCTTCCCCTCTCCCAACCATGTACTGGAGACCTTCCCCTCTCCCAGCCATGTACTGGAGACCACTCTGTCCTGTATCCCCCGTGGCGGCAGCAACGGGAAGGCCGGAAACTGCCTTCTCAAGAAGTCTCGTACTTGCAGATACCTAAACCCATTCCCTGCTGGCAATTCAAATTTATCCTCCAAGTATTTCAAGCTGGGGAAGCTCCCGTCTATAAATAGATCCCCCATCATCCTAATTCCTGCCCTTTGGTATCTCCGGAACCCACCATCCAGCCAAACCGATGGTTACTATAAATCGGGGTCCAAACCAATGCTCCCTCCACTCTCTTATATCTCCTCCACTGCCCCCAGATTCGCAGAGCCGCCACCACTACCGAACTAGGAGTATCGGGCCGGCGAGACCGGAAGAGGTGCCGTTATCAGTGCTCCCAAACTTGTGTCTTTACATGACACAGCCTCCATTCGCTCCCACACCGACCCCTCTCCCACGAACCATGGCTCTATTAGCCGTCCCGTAGTAATTACAAAAGTTCGGCAGTGCCAACCCACCCTCCCCCCAACTGCACTCCAGCAACACTTTCTTCACGCGCGGGGTTTTACCCGCCCACACAAAGCCCGAAATAACCTTATTTACCCGTTTGAAAAAGGCCTTTGGTCTGAAGATGGGGAGGCACTAAAAGACAAACAGAAATCTGGGGAGAATTGTCATTTTCACTGTCTGTACCCTCCCCGCCTGTGATAGCGGGAGAATGTCCCACCTCTTAAAGTCCTCTTTTATTTGTTCCACGAGCCGGGATAGGTTTAACATGTGCAGTGCCTCCCATTCCCGAGCCACCTGGATTCCCAGATATCGAAAGCTCCTTCCAACCATTCTAAACGGCAGCTCGCCCAGTCTCTTCTCCTACCCTCTCGCCTGTATCACAAACATCTCGCTTTTCCCCATGATCAATTTATACCCCGAAAAATTACCAAATTCCCCTGGGATCCACATAACTTCCCCCATCCCCTCCAACGGGTCTGAAGTGTACAAGAGCAGGTCATCTGCATAAAGTGAGACACGGTGCTCCACCCGCCACCCCCCCCCCCCCCCCCCCTCCCCCCCCTCCCCCCAACACCACCCCCAAACCAGTCCTTTCCAGTTCCTGGAGGCTCTCAACGCCATGGCCAGTGGCTCTATGGCCATTTCAAACAGCAATAATAATAATCACTTATTGTCACAAGTAGGCTTCAATGAAGTTAGTGAAAAGCCCCTAGTTGCCACATTCCGGCACCTGTTTGGGGAGGCTGGTACGGGCATTGAACCCGCGCTGCTGGCTGTGTTCTGCATTACAAGCCAGCGATTTAGCCCACTGTGCTAGTGGGGAGAGGAGACACTCTTGTCTCATCCCTCGGTGTAGTTTAAAATAACCCGACCTCAACCAGTTCGTACATGCACTCGCTAATGGTACCTGATAGAGCAACTGCACCCAGTCAATGAAGCCCTCACCAAACCCAAACCTTCCCAGCACCTCCCACAGGTAATCCCACTCCACCCGATCAAAAGCCTTTGCCGCATCCATCGCGACCAACACCTCCATCTCCTCTCCTTCTGAGGGCATCATAATGACATTTAAAAGTCTTCGAACATTGGCCATGAGTTGCCTGCCCTTTACAAATCCCGTCTGGTCTTCCCTTATCACCCCCAGGACACAATCCTCTATCCTTGTGGCCAATATCATAGCCAGCAGTTTGGCGTCCACATTCAGCAGAGAAATTGGCCTGTATGGCCCGCATTGCTCCGGATCCTTCTGCCTTTTCAGGAGCAATGAAATCGAGGCCTGCGACATTGTTGGGGGGAGGACTCCCTTCGCTCTTGCTTCATTAAATGTCCTCACCAGCAGTGGGCTCAATATCTCCGAAAACTTCTTATAGAATTCCACCGGGTAGCCATCCGGCCCCGGGGCCTTGCCTGACTGCATGCCCTCCATCCCCTCCATTATTTCCTCAATTTCAATTGGGGCTCTCAGCCCTTGCACCAGATCCTCATCCACCCTTGGGATCCTCAACTGACCCAAAAACTGCCTCATCCCCTCTATCCCAGCCAGGGGTTCCGCCTCATACAATTTGCTGGAGAAGTCCTTAAACACCTCATTCACCCCCACTGGGTCCAGGACCGTGATCCCACCTCTACCCTTTACTCTCCCGATCTCCCTGGCCGCCTCACTTTTTCTGAGTTGGTGTGCGAACATTCTGCCTGCCTTTTCCCCATACTCATAGATCGCACCCCCCCCTTGCCTTCCTCAGCTGTTCCACCGCGTTCCCTGTAGTCAACAACCCAAACTCCACCTATAACCTCCGCCGCTCCCTCAGTAGCCCCGCGTCCGGGGCCTCAGACTATCTCCTGTCTACCTGAAGTATCTACCCTACTAGCCTGACCCTCTCAGCACGTTCTACCTTTTCTCTGTGGGCCCGCATCAAGATTAATTTTCCTCTGACCACTGCCTTCAAAGCTTCCCAGACCGTTGTTGCAGAGACCTCCCCCGTATCATTTGTTTCCAGGTAGTTCTGAATGGACTTGTTCACCCGCCCACAGACCGCTTCGTCTGCTAACAACCCCACATCTAGCCTCCATAGCGGGCGTTGTCCTCTCTCCAAACTAACCCGTAGATCCACCGAATGTGGGGCATGATCCGACACTGGGATTGCCAAGTACTCAGTATCCACCATCCCCGGTATTAGAGCCCTGCTCGGAACAAAAAAGTCGATCCGAGAGTATATCTTGTGGACGTGGGAGAAAAAAAGAAAGCTGCTTCGTCCTTGACCGTACAAACCTCCATGGGTCTACTCCTGTTCCATAAACCCCTTCAATTCCTTTGCCGCAGCTGGCACCCTCCCCGTCCTGGATTTTGACCGGTCCAATTCCGGATCAATGACTATATTGAAGTCCCCTCCCATGATCAGGTTACGTGACTCTAAGTCTGGGATCTTACCTACACCCGCCTCACAAATTCCACATCGTCCCAATTCGGAGCATATACTTTCACGAGTACCACCCACACCCCTCCAGCTTTCCCACTCACCATTATGTACCTGCGTTCCCCCCCCCCCCCCCACCCCTCCAGCTTTCCCACTCACCATTATGTACCTGCGTTCCCCCCCCCCCCCCGTGTCTGACACGATTCTCCCTGCCTCGAATGCCACCCGTTTATTAATCAAAAAAAAAAAAATCGCTAACCCCCTGTTCTTTGAGTCCAGCCCTGAGTGGAATACTTGTCCAACCCACCCTTTCCTCAATCTAGTCTGGTCTGTAACCTTTAGGTGTGTCTCTTGTAACATCACCACGTTCACCTTCAGCCCCCTCAAATGCGCGAACACGCGAGTCCTCTTGACCCACCCATTCAGCCCTTTAATGTTCCATGTAATCAGCCTGGTCGGGGGCCCCCAGATATCAAGCTCCAGCTTAACACCTGCTCGCCCCCCCACTGTGCTTCCATGAGTCAGCTGACCTCGCTGACCTGATAGCTCCCACCCATGGTACCAAACAGACAGTCTCTCCATTGTTCTCTCACCTCTCCCCCCACTTGGACATACATATTCAAAGCATCACATTCCCTAGTAAACAAACATCAGAAAAAAGTGGAAAAACCACAGAAAAAACCACCATAGAAACCGCCCTCCCCCCCCCCCCCCCCCCCCCCCCAGCAAGACAAAAGTTAACTTTAGCAATCGAAACAGCCCCTTATTGCACATAACACTACTTATTCAAACTGGCACAAAAGTGATTGTCAACAAATCGCCATTGCAATACTCTCCCCAAGGAGTCAGTGTCTTTAGTTCACATCCAGTCTTTTTTCCCTGATGAAAGTGAATGCATCATTTGGTGTTTCAAAGTAAAATTTCTGGTCCTCATATGTGACCCACAGACGCGCTGGGTAGAACATCCCGAACTTCACCCCCTTCTTAAAGCGAGTCGATTTTGCACGATTAAACCCGGCTCGCCTCTTGGCCCAATCCGTGCCCAGGTCTTGATAAATGCGCTGCTCGCAATTCTCCCACCTGCTGCTCCGTTCTTTCTTGGCCCACCGCAGAACATATTCCTTGTCCAGGAATTGGTGCATACGTAATATCATCGCCCTCGGCGGCTCGTTCGCTCGGGGCTTTTTCACAAGGGTTCTGTGCGCTCTATCCACTTCCAGGGGCCGAGGGAACGCCTCAGCCCCCATCAATTTCTCCAGCATGTTCGTCACAAAGGCCCGATCCCTCACTGCCCTCAGGGAGGCCGACGATTCTCAGGTTCTGCCCCCTGGACCTGTTATCCAAGTCCTCCAGCTTCTCCTGCATTCTTTTCTGGCAGTCATTCATCATCTCCACCTTGGTCTCCAGCACAGTTAGGTATCCCTCGTGCTCGGACACCTTTTTCTCCACGTCCTGGATCGCACGTCCGTGGATTGCTTGATTCTGCACCACCTGATCAATCGAAGCCTTGATCGGGCCCAGCATGTCCTGCTTAAGCTTAGCGAAGCAATCTTCAAAAAAAGTCACCAGCTGCTCCGTTGACCACTGTGCAATCTCCCTGCGGCCCTGCTTCTCCTCCAGGCTTTCCCACGTTGCCAGCTCTGCTCGCGTCTTTCTTGTAGAACTTTGTCTTCTTACACGGCCACTTCTGGTCCAATTCTCCATACACTGGAGGGGGATTTCTCCTCACCGTCTCACTCTCCACCGATTCATCCAATAAAATCCAGAAAATACGGGAGAAAAAGGTCCAAAAGTCCATCACAGGCGGGAGCTATCAAATGTGCGACCTACTCCTCTATGGCCGCCACCGGAAGTCTCCCGGAGTGTGTTCTGTTGCGTGCGGGGATGGAGGAGGGGAACACCTTGGGGAGTTATGGAAGGACTATGGCGGAGGATGCAATATCGATGGAGGGGGTTCAGGCCAAATGGGAGGAGGAGTTGAGGTTAGAATTGGAGGAGGAAGTGTGCTGTGAGGCTGTCGAGGATGAATGCTACGTCTTTGTGTGTGAGATTAGGGTTCTACAGTTGAAGGTATTGCATAAGGTTTGCAGTAGGATGGGTAGGTTGTTTGCTGGAGTGAAGGATAAGTGAGCGTTGTGGGAGGGGTCTGGCGAACAATGTGAAAATAGTCTGGTTGTGTGGTGAGCTCGCTGGGTTCTAGGTCTCCTTCTTTCGCACCATGTCAGCAATTTTGCAAATTGAACTAAGCCCTGTCCTGAGGCTGTATTTGGGGTGTCAGACTTGCCCGAGTTACAGACAGTGCTGATGGGATGGAGGTCAGCTTTTCCATCCAGTATGGATGGGAGATCTTAAGGAGTTTCTGTTCCTCAAGAAAATCAAGAACACCATGAAGGGGGCAACTGAGAGGCTCTACCGGAGATGGCAGCTGTTTATTCTGTATTTTAAAGAGCTGGTCACTGTTAGTTGCTGGGGATGGAGAGGGGGGTTTGTTTTGGGTTCTTTGGTATTGTGTTGTTATGTATAAAATTGAAAATGCTAAATAAAAATATATATTTTTAAAATAAGACAATCCCTTCATCCCAGAATCAACGTAGTGAATCTTTTTTGAATGGCCTAACACGCGAGTAGATCCCTCCTTAAATAAGGAAACCGAAAGAGTATGACGGACATCTAATGAGGTCCCATAAATGCCCTATATCACTGTTACAAGTTTCATTCCTTTACGCTGAATTTCCCTTGCATTTAAAGCCAACATTCGATTTGCCTACCTAATTACTTGCTGTATCTGCATCTAACATTTTGCAAATCGTCTACAAGAAGACTCCGATCCCTTTTGCATTATTTCCATTTAAATAATATTCTGCTTTTCTAACACACCAAAAATAACCTCATATTTTCCACCTGCCAAATTTCAGCCCACTTACCTAACCCATCAATATCCCTCTTCAGATTTATTGTATCCTCCATGCAACTTGCTTTCCTACCTACCTTTGTATCATCAGCAAATTTGGCTACAATACACTGAATCCCCAAATCATCTATACAGATTGCGAATAGTTGAGGTGTCAGCACCACAAATTACAGTTGCAAACCTGAAAATGACTAATATATCTCAATTCTCTGCTTCCAGCTAATTAGCGAATCCCCTATCCATGCTAATACATTATCACAACATTAAAAGATCTTCCGGTCCAGTCGCTGGCTTAGCTCACTTGGCTACACAGCTAGTTCATGATGCAAGACCAACAGCACGGATTCAATTCATGTACCGGCTGATGTTATTTATGGAGGCCCTACCTTTTCAACCTTGCCCCTCCCTGATGTGTGGTGACCCTCGGGTTAAATCACCAACAGTCAGCTCTCCCCCTTAAAGGAGAAGGCACCCTATGGTCATCTGGGAGATGGTGACTTTACCTTACCTGTAAGGTCTTCCTTTGTGTAGTAATCTTTTATGTGGCATCTCACTGAATTCCTTGTGGAAATTCAAATATGGTAACATCCACTGGTTCCCCTCTGAACCCTGCATTTTACATCCTCAAAGAACTAGAATATATTTTACAAATCGTAGAACGATGGCGGGCGGAATTCTCTGTTTCTGCGGCTAAGTGCCGACGTCGACATGAGACCCGTGGTGTTTCACGACCGGCAAATCATCACGAACCCCTCACTGATTTCGGTACCGGTGAGGCGCTAGCACCATCACCGCGTGAAACGCCCACGGATCATACCGAAATCAGAATGAGAATGCCCGGGTCCCGGGCCACTTATGCGCACAGCTGATGACCTGCACCGGTCGTGCCGTACAACATGGCGCCAGCCGTGTGCGACTCCAACCTGCCAACCGTGACCCCATAGCCCACCCCCTGGCTACGCCCCACAAGTGCCCCCAGCCTTGGCAGAAGCCCCCCCCCCCCAGCCAGCGGCATGGATCTCGAACATGTGTGGCACAGTCCGCAGCCGTCACACCGGGTTCACGCATGGTTGGGACCACACGTGGCCCGCGCCGTTGGCAACTCGGCCCATCATGAGTGGAGCATCGCAGGTGGGCCAGCCGATGACGCAGCAATGCCGTTGAAGTGGCGCGCGGCGCACATCACGATGATGCCAATTTGGAGAGAGCGGAGCATGACAGACCAGCGTCAAACTGTTGCCGGCCCCGATTTTGGCGTGGAAATCCATTCTCCGCCCGATCGCCAACACTATTTCGGAGTCGGGCTACGGAGAATCCAGCCTGGTGACTCTGGCCTATAGTTTCCTGTTTACTATCTCCCTCCTTTCTTGAATTGTGTTGTATTTCCACTTTTCCAATCCACTGGGACTTTCCAGAATTCAGGGAATTTTGGAAGATCACACCAATGTCTCCACTAGTTCTGCAGCCACTTCTTTTAAGACCCTAGGATGCAAACCATCAGATACAGAAGTCTTGTCAGACTTTAGTCCCTGTAGTTTACTTATACTCTTTGAACTTGTGAAAGTGATTGTTTCAAGTTTCTCGCTCCCTTTCTCCCCTTGATTTTCCAAGATTCATGGAATGACTTGTGTCTTCTGGTGTGACGCTAGATACAAAATACTTATTCAAAGTCTCTGCCAGTTCCTTGTTCCCAATTATTAATTTCCCAGTCTCATCCTCGAAGGATTCAATGTTTACTTTCACCATTCTCTTCCTTTCTTTAAAAGCATTTAGTCTGTTTTTACATTCTCAAGATGGCGCCGGAGCAAGGTGACTCTCTGCGAGCTCTCCCTAACAGATCCTCTTTTTATTTATCTTATAATCATTCTAATCTTCTAAAATGCAATTCTAAGACTAACATTATTACTAATCTCTCTCTTTTTCCTATTATGTATTTTCTCTTATTTCCTTTTCTTTTCATGGACTTAATGATCTGTTGAGCTGCTTGCACAAAAATACTTTTCATTGAAACTCGGTACACTTGACAATAAACAAATTCAATCCAATCCAATCTATTTCTTGCTAGTTTGTTCTCATATTCTAATTTCCCCCTTTTTTTTAAAGTCATACGTTGATGGCTTTCAAAATGTTCCCAATATTCTAGCCTATCTTTGAAGCAATTTAGTTTCAATTTTATACCACCCTTAACTTCCTTAGTTAGCCACAGATGGTGCATATTTGTGCAGTCTTTCTTCCTCAATGAAAAATAACTTTGTTGAGAGTTATGAAGTGTTTTCTTAAATGTCTGTCACAGTTTATCTTACCTTCTAACTAATTTTCCCAGTCTACTTTCACCAACTCTATCACTATACCTTTGTAATTTACTTTATCTAAGTTTAGGCAACTGGAGAAACCCAGTTTCTCATCCTCAAAGTGAATGTGAAATTTCTTTATCTCAGTTTAGGCCACTAAAATGTGAAATTCTATCTTTATACACTAATTTTTGCCAAGATCATTCATTAATCCTATCTCATTACACATTGCCCAGGTCTAAAATAGCCTGTTCCCCGGGATGCTGTGATTAGCGCTCAAAGGTTATCGTAGGTGATAATATTTTCCACTAACCAATTGCAACTTTTTCTTTTCTCTCTCATGCGTGCCTTGAACAGATTCTAATGTAGCTTGATGCATTTGAGACAACTCCTTCACATTGTCCCTGAAGGTGTTTCTTAGATATATAGTTTCCTCTTCAAGTTTATGGTGCAGGTTTGTTATTTTCTCTTCATAATATTGTCTTTGCATTTCTTTTTCTTCATTTAAGGACTGCAAATACAAAAAAATGGATCATTCAATTACAAAGATGGTCATACATTTCAGGTCTTACACAGGTTGAAGGAGTTAAGCACTTGATTTGAAGAACATTACTTCAAGGATGGCAATCATCAGGGGATGTTACAATAATGTATTTAACTGCATTTAAGAAATAGGGACGCTAACAGTACAATGCATTATACGCCACAAAACAATGAAGAAATGGAGGTGGAGATCTGAAAACAGTTCAGAGCTATTGAACTATTCAAAAATAACACTGCAGCAACAACTTGTAATATTGCATCATTAATATTAAATCTCTCAAGGGGCATTATAAAACAAAATATGACACCGAGCTGCATAGGTAAATATTTGGTCAAATGGCCAAAGGTTTGGTTAAAGCATCGGTTTTAAGGAGTGCCTGAAAGGAGAAAAGAGGTAGAAAGGTGGAGAGATATAGAGAGGAATTCCAGATTTAAGGACCGAAGCAACCATAGGCGCGGTCATCAATGGTGATTAAAATTAGGGATCATGGCTGATCTGATTTTGGCCTCAATGCCACTATCCTGCCTACTTCCGGATACCTCTTTGATTCCCTTTCAGTCAAGAATTGCCTTCAAACTATTCAACAACACTACCTCTACCACTCTCCAGGGAGTACAGACCCATGCATGACCTTAATCTCTCTGCATTTAGGTAATTTGCTTCTTTCTACTCTTCCTGCCAAAATGGACAGGTTAACATTTTCCCACATTATACTCAATCTGCAAATTTTTGCCCACTCACTTAACCTATCTATGCCCTTTGCAAACTCACTTTTTTATTCATTGCTGGAATTTGGGGGTCGCTGGCTAGACCAGAATTTATTGCCCTAATTGTCCTTGAGGAGGTAGTGGTGAGCTGCCTTCTTGAACGTTTGCAGTCCATGTTGAGGTGGTACACCCACAATGTTGTTAGGGAGGAAGTTCCAGGATTTTGACCCACATCGATGGCGATTTCTCTCCACATCGGCACAGTGGTTAGCACTGCTGCCTCGCAGCGATAGGCACCCGGGTTCAATTCCAGCCTTGGGTGATTATCTGTGTGGAATTTGCATGTTCTCCCAGTGTCTGCGTGGGTTTTGTCCAGGTGCTCCAGTTTCCTCCCGCAGTCCAAAAATGAGCAGGTTAGGTGGATTGGCCATGCTAAATTGCCCCTTAGTGTCCAAAGATGCGCAGGTTAGGTGGGGTTACGGAACAGGGTGGGGGAGTTGGTCTCGGTGCAGTGCTCTTTTGGAGGATCGGTGCAAACTCGATGGGCCAAATGGGCTTCTGCACTGTCGGAATTCTATTCTAAGTTAGGATGGTGAGTGGCTTTGAGGGGAACTTCCAGGTGGCATCTTGCCCTTGTCCTTCTAAATGGTAGAGGTTGTGGGTTTGGAAGGTGCTGTCTATATATAAAAGGTATGAGAGAGGCAAAAATAGACATTGGACCAGTGAAAAATGTGGCTGGAGAAGTAATAATAGGAAACAAAGAAATGGCCGACAAACTGAACAGTTACTTTGCATCAGTCTTCCCGGTGGAAGTCACCAGTGGGATGCCAGAGCTCCAGGAGAACCAGGGGACAGTAGTGAGAGCAGTGACCATTGCGAAGGAGAAGGTTCTGGGGAAAATGAAAGGTCTGAAGGTGGATAAATCTCTTAGACCCGATGCACTAAAAGAGATATCTCAGGAGATTGTGGAGGCATTGGTGGTGATCTTTCAGGAATCACTGGAGGCAGGAAGGGTCCCAGAGGACTGGAAAGTGGCTAATGTAACACCCCTGTTTAAGAAGGGAGGGAGGCAGAAGACGGGAAATTATAGGCCGGTTAGCCTGACTTCGGTCATTGGTAAGAATTTAGAGTCCATTATTAAAGATGAGATCGACAATGGTGGCGACAATGGAGTGAAAGGTCGCTCATTCAGCAGCTCTCGCCCTTAGTGGGTTTTTTTATGGTTTGCAAGCTGGATTTTTCAGGAAATTTCTCAACATAAGTTGATCGTAGGGAGAGGGAAAGGAGATGACCCTCGATTTATGGAATTGTGTCCAAATAAGAGTCGAAAAAGAAGAAACCAAAAGATGAGTGAAAGCAAGGTTCAGAGGCCATCAAGCATAATGGTAACGAGACAAAGTGTGCCCACGCCAGCTCACTGGTCGATGGTGCAAGGGGTCGAGTACCTGGATGAGAAGTTTGCCCGGCATCGTAAAGAGTGTGCAGGAGACATGATCCAGGCGATAGCCTTGATTAAGGAGGTGGTTGACCGGTTGGAGGAGAAAATGACGACCCAGGGACAGGAGATTCAAAAGTTGCAGGAACAGGCGACTGAACGAGAGGAGGAGTCCACTACAATGGCTTTGGAAATTAGCATACTACAGGACAGCCAGAAACGACTGCTAGAAGACTTGGAGAACTGGTCTCACAGGCAAAATATCCGAATCGTCGGGGTGCCAGAAGGGAAGGAGTGATCAGATGCGGGTACGTATGTGGGGAAGATGTTGCAGGAGATGGTCAGGGCAGATGTGTTTGACAAGCCGCTGGAGGTGGACCGGGCACATAGGGTGCTCGTACGTAAGCCCCAGGGTCGTGAGCCCCCTAGGGCCATGGTGGTGAGGCTACATTGATTCCTCGACAAGGAGCGTATCATGAAGGGGGCCAGGCAGACGAAACGGTGCACGTGGGAAGAATCAAAGATCCGGGTGTACCAAGTTACCAGAACTCGCAAAGAGGAGAGCAAGTTTCAACAAAGTAAAGGTGGCAATGTTTGCGAAAGACATTAAATTTGGAGTGCTATGTCTGGCTCATCTTTGGGTGACCTACGAGAACCGGAGCTGTAATTCAACTCTCTGGAAGAGGTGGCTACTTTTATGAAGGACAATAATCTGGCTTAAGGACTTTTAAATTAAAACTGTGGTGGACTGAGTTTGGGGGAAGGGATAAAGTGGGGGGGGGGGGGGGGAGAAAAATCGTTCTATGTTTTGTTTTATATTGTTTAAAATGTCAGTTTTTCTAATTCTGTGAGTTAAGTCACGATGTTCAGGAAGAAAAAGGGGGGGGGTTTCTTATGTAATTTGATTTTGATTTATTGCTTTATGTACTGGGTTACAAAGGAAAAAACTTTTAAGTTGCAACGGGGGGTTTTCTTTTCTGTAAGAAAGATGGTTGATTCTTGCATGTATAATTTTGCTTCAGCTGCTTGAAGCTTCTTCTATTGTGTTTGATTCTGTTTGAAGGTGATGGGACTGATAAGAATCGGTTAAAGGGGGAGTGGTGGGGCCCTATTGCTTGCACGTTGGGGGATAGTGTGTTTGCTTTTGGGGATTGTTGCTACTGTGTTGAGTGCTTGTGCTATGTTTAGGGAGGATAGAATCTGGCAGATGGCAGGTATTTTGACTCCAGAGGGTGGGAGCTGATGGGCTAGCTGGATAGCTAATTCACGGGAGCAAAGTGGGGAGAGAGCTGAGGAAAGACCAAGTGGGGGGAGGGGGGAGTACGGTTGACGGGAAAGGGACAGCCAGGAGACTGGAGATGGAGATCAGATGGCCAAGGGGCGGATCAAGTGAGGTGTGGAACACGGGCTAGGAGCTGGCCTAGGAAAGGTCATGGCTGATTGACAGGGGTGCAAGGGCCCCCCCGACCAGACTGATTACATGTAATGTTCGTGGACTGAACGGGCCTGTTAAAAGAGCACGTGTGTTCGCACACCTGAGACAGTTAAAAGCGGATGTGGCCATGTTACAGGAGACACACCTAAAGCTGGGAGACCAAATTAGATTAAAGAAGGGATGGGTCGGGCAAGTGTTTCATTCAGGACTGGACTTTAAAACAAGGGGTATGGCTATCCTGATTAACAAAAGGGTGACATTCAAGGTGGGGAAGATAGAGGCAGACCCGGGAGGTAGATTTGTTATGGTTACCGATGCAGGTAGTTGGAAGGTAGTAAAACAGGGACAGAAACAAAAAGCAGTAAGGGGGAAAGTGTAAGGCAGAGAAGCCATAGTCAAAAATCAAAAAGGGCGACAGTACAAGGTACAGTGACTGAGGGGAGCGCAATGAATAGGACCAGTAATACTAAAAGAAATAAAACGGGAAGTAAACACACTAATGGTAAGTGACGTGGCAGGTTGTTACATGAAGATATGGGTTCAACAACAAGGAAAATTAGGAGGAAAGTTAAGAGGAAATATAACTTAGGAGAGGTTACAGATCGAGGTGTTAAGATTCAGAACAGAGGTAAAAAAGCCAACATAAGTGTACTTTACCTGAATGCTCGTAGTATTTGGAATAAGGTAAATGAGTTGATGGTGCAAATCATCGTGAATGACTATGATTTAGTGGCCATTACTGAAACATGGTTAAAGGATGGTCACGACTGGGAGTTAAATATCCACGGGTATCAAACTATTCGGAAGGACAGAGTGGATGGTAAGGGAGGTGGTGTAGCTCTTTTATTTAAGGATGACATCCGGGCAATAGTAAGGGATGACATCGGTGCAATGGAGGATAAGGTTGAATCCATTTGGGTGGAAATCAGGAATAGGAAGGCGAAAAAGTCACTAGTAGTAGTCTATAGGCTACCAAATAGTAACATTATGGTGGGGCAGGCAATAAACAAAGAAATAACAGATGCATGTAGAAATGGTACAGCAGTTATCACGGGGGATTTTAATCCACATGTCGATTGGTTTAACCAGGTCATTCAAGGCAGCCTCGAGGAGGCGTTTATAGAATGTATCTGCGATAGTTTCCTAGAACAGTATATAATGGAACCTACGAGGGAACAAGCAGTCCTAGATCTGGTCCTGTGTAATGAGACAGGATTGATTCATGATCTCATAGTTAGGGATCCTCTCGGAAGGAGAGATCACAATATGGTGGAATTTAAAATGCAGATGGAGGGTGAGAAGGTAAACTCAAACACGAGTGTTTTGTGCTGAAACAAAGGAGATTAAAATGGGATGAGAGAAGAACTAGCTAAGGTAGACTGGGAGCAAAGACTTTATGGTGAAACAGTTGAGGCACAGTGGAGAACCTTCCAAGCGATTTTTCACAGTGCTCAGCAAAGGTTTATACCAACAAAAAGGAAGGACGGTAGAAAGAGGGAAAATCGACCGTGGATATCTAAGGCAATGAGGGAGAGTATCAAATTGAAGGAAAAAGCATACAAAGTGGCAAAGATTAGTGGGAGACTAGAGGACTGGGAAATCTTTAGGGGGCAACAGAAAGCTACTAAAAAAGCTATAAAGGAGAGTAAGATAAATTGAGAGTAAACTTGCTCAGAATATAAAAACAGATAGTAAAAGTTTCTACAAATACATAAAACAAAAAAGAGTGGCTACGGTAAATATTGGTCCTTTAGAGGATGAGAAGGGAGATTTAATAATGGGAGATGAGGAAATGGCTGAGGAACTGAACAGGTTTTTTGGGTCAGTCTTCACAGTGGAAGACACAAATAACATGCCAGTGACTGATAGAAATGAGGCTATGACAGGTGAGGACCTTGAGAGGATTGTTATCACTAAGAAGGTAGTGATGGGCAAGCTAATGGTGCTGAAGGTAGACAAGTCTCCTGGCCCTGATGGAATGCATCCCAGAGTGCTAAAAGAGATGGCTAGGGAAATTGCAAATGCACTAGTTATAATTTACCAAAATTCACTAGACTCTGGGGTGGTCCCGGCGGATTGGAAATTAGCAAACGTGAAACCACTGTTTAAAAAAGGAGGTAGGCAGAAAGCGGGTAATTATAGGCCAGTGAGCATAACTTCGGTAGTAGGGAAGATGCTGGAATCTATCATCAAGGGAGAAATAGCGAGGCATCTGGATGGAAATTGTCCCATTGAGCAGACGTAGCATGGGTTCATAAAGGGCAGGTCGTGCCTAACTAATTTTGTGGAATTTTTTGAGGACATTACCAGTGCGGTAGATAACGGGGAGCCAATGGATGTGGCATATCTGGATTTCCAGAAAGCCTTTGACAAGGTGCCACACAAAAGGTTGCTGCATAAGATAAAGATGCATGGCATTAAGGGGAAAGTAGTAGTATGGATAGAGGACTGGTTAATTAATAGAAAGCAAAGAGTGGGGATTAATGGGTGCTTCTCTGGTTGGCAATCGGTAGTTAGTGGTGTCCCTCAGGGATCAGTGTTGGGCCCACAATTGTTCACAATTTACACAGATGATTTGGAGTTGGGGACCAAGGGCAATGTCGCCAAGTTTGCAGACGACACTAAGATGAATGGTAAAGCAAAAAATACAGAGGATACTAGAAGTCTGCACAGGGATTTGGATAGGCTAAGTGAATGGGCTAGGGTCTGGCAGATGGAATACAATGTTGACAAATGTGAGGTTATCCATTTTGGTAGGAATAACAGCAAAAGGGCTTATTATTTAAATGATAAAATATTAAACCATGCTACTGTGCAGAGAGACCTGGGTGTGCTAGTGCATGAGTCGCAAAACATTGATTTACAGGTGCAACAGGTGATTAAGAAGGCAAATTGAATTTTGTCCTTCATTGCTAGAGAGATGGAGTTTAAGACTAGGGAGGTTCTGCTGCAATTGTATAAGGTGTTAGTGAGGCCACACCTGGAGTATTGTGTTCAGTTTTGGTCTCCTTACTTGAGAAAGGACGTACTGGCACTGCAGGGTGTGCAGAGGAGATTCACTAGGTTAATCCCAGAGTTGAAGGGGTTGGATTACGAGGAGAGGTTGAGTAGACTGGGACTGTACTCGTTGGAATTTAGAAGGATGAGGGAGGGGATTTTATAGAAACATATAAAATTATGAAGGGAATAGATAGGATAGATGTGGGCAGGTTGTTTCCACTGGCGGGTGAAAGCAGAACTAGGGGGCATAGCCTCAAAATAAGGGGAAGTAGATTTAGGACTGAGTTTAGGAGGAACTTCTTCATCCAAAGGGTTGTGAATCTATGGAATTCCATGCCCAGTGAAGCAGTAGAGGCTCCTTCATTAAATGTTTTTAAGATAAAGATAGATAGTTTTTTTGAAGAATAAAGGGATTAAGGGTTCTGGTGTTCGGGCCAGAAAGTGGAGCTGGGTCCACAAAAGATCAGCCATGATCTCATTGAATGGCGGAGCAGGCTCAAGGGGCCAGATGGCCTACTCCTGCTCCTAGTTCTTATATTCATGTTCTTAGCGGGAAGCTAGAGGGAATGGCAGTGGTGCTGGTGAATATATGTGCCCCAAACTGGGGTGATGTCGCGTCTGTCAGGAAGGTGCTGGGAAAGATCCCAGACCTTGACTAGCACCGGCTGATCATGGGTGGTGACTTTAATATGGTCCTGGACCCGAGATTGGACCAGTCAAGTGCTAGGTCGGGAAAACTATCAGCAATGGCAAAGAAACTGCAGGGGTTCATGGAGCACATGGCAGGGGTAGGTCCGTGGAGATTTGAGAGACCAAGGAGCAGGGAATATTCATTCTACTCCCATGTACATAAAGCATACTCCAGGATAGATTTCTTCATGCTAGATAAAGCAGGGGTTGAGGACACCGAGTACTCAGCAATTGTGGTTTCAGATAACGCACCACACTGGATAGACCTACGGGAAGGCACAGGAATGCCCCAGCGCCCACAGTGGAGACTAGATACAGGGCTGTTAGCAGATGAGGAGATCTGTGAGCGAGTGAGAGAGGCCATTCAGGGGTACATGAAGATCAATGACACGGGAGAGATTGTGGCTGGGGTGGGCTGGGAGGCACTGAAAGCGGTTATTAGAGGAGAATGTATTTCGATTCGAGCCCACAGGGATCGGTCGGAGCTGGACAGGTGATAGGAGAAATCTTCCTGGTGGACAGGAGATATTCGGAGTCTCCAAATGAGGAGCTCCTGAAGGAGCGTGAGAGACTTCAAATGGAGTTTGGGCTCCTCTCCACAGGTAAGGCAGAGGGTCAGCTGAGGAGGGTAAAAGGGGCAATATATGAGCATGGGGAGAAAGCTAGCAGGATGCTGGCGCATCAGCTGAGAAAACAGAGGCGGCGAGAGAAATAGGGAAAATAAAGGATAAGAGGGGGAAAATGCTGACGGACCTGGGGACGGTGAATGAAGTGTTGCGGGAATTCTATAGCCAGCTATACTAGTCAGAACCCCCCTTTTGGGAAGGAGGGCATGAATCAATTCCCGGGGAGGCTAGAGTTGCCAAAAGTAAATGAGGAGCTGGTGGAGGCCCTGGGGGGCCCGATTGGGCTTGGGGAGGTGATAGATGGACTGGGGATTAACAGAGTTCGGTAGGAATACGTTAGGCTATGTCGGAGGACAAGGCAGGGATGTCCACTCTCCCCATTACTGTTTGCCCTGGCCATAGAACCCTTAGCAATGGCCCTGAGAGCAGCGTATGCCTGGCGGGGTATAGTGAGAGAGAGAGAGAGAGAGAGAGAGAGAGAGAGAGTAGAGAGAGAGAGAGAGAGGGGGGGGTGGCGGGGGGGGGGGGGGGGGGGGCGGGCTGGAACACAGGGTCTCTTTCTATTTGGACGATTTGCTGCTTTATGTCACGGACCCGGTGGTGGGACGACCGGAATCATGGAGGTATTAGGAGAATTTGGCTGATTTTCAGGCTATAAGTTAAAGATGGGAAAGAGCGAGATGTTCGTGATCCAGGCACGGGGGCAGGAAAGGAGACTGAAGGAGCTACCTTTTAAAGTGGTTGGGAGGAGTTTTAGGTATCTGGGGATTCAAGTGGTCAAGGATTGGGGCAGCTTCACCAGTTAAATTTGGGCAAAGCAGTGGATCAAATGAGAAGGGATTTCCGTCGATGGGACATGCTCCCACTGACGCTGGCGGGTAGGGTCCAGACGGTGAAGATGACGGTCCTTCCGAGACTGCTTTTGTTTTTTCAATGTTTCCCGATTTTTGTCCCAAAATCTTTTCTCAGAAGTATGAATGCAGCGATATCGAGGTTTATATGGGCGAGTAAAACCCCGAGAGTAAGGAGGGCACTCCTGGAACGGGCCCGCGGGGAAGGGGGTTTGGCTCTCCCGAGCTTTATTAACTATTAATAAAGGGCTGCCAACATATCGATGGTCAGGGAGTGGGTAGTGGGGGTGGAGTCAGTTTGGGAGCGGATGGAGGCAGCATCCTGCAAAGGTTCGAGTTTGGAGGCTTTACTGACGGCGCCCCTGTCGTTCTCGCCGGCTCGGTACTCCCCAAGTCCTGTGGTGATGGCAGCCCTAAGGATGTGGGAGCAATGGAGGCAGCATATGAGACTGGAGGTGTCAGTGTGGTCACGGACACCGATCTGTGACAATCACCGGTTTGTCCTGGGGAGGCTGGATTGGGGCTTTAAGGTATGGCAGCGGAAGGGATTGAGAGGTTTGGGGATCTATTCATCCAGGAGGGCTTTCTGACCTTGGAGACATTAGAGGAGGAGTTTGATTTGCCGGGTGGGAACAGTTTTCGGTACCTTCAAGTGCGGGATTTTGTATGGAGGCAGGTGCCAAGCTTTCCTCGCCTCCCCCTGAGGGGACTACAGGTTAAGTGCTGTCAAAAACAGGGGTTGGAGGTGGGAAGGTTTCAGAGATATACAGGGAATTGTTAGAGTGGGAAGGGAAACCTATCAGAGAGGTGAAGAGGAAGTGGTAAGAGGAGCTAGGAGGGGAGCTGGAAATTGAACTGTGGGAAAAAGCCTTGAAAAGGATAAATGCATCCTCGTCCTGTGCTAGATTTAGCTTGATTCAGTTCAAGGTAGTCCACAGGGCCCATATAGCGGTAGCCCGGATGAGTAGGTTCTTCGAGGAGGTGGAGGACAGATGTGGACGGTGTGGGGGTAGCCCGGCCAACCATGTTCATACGTTTTGGGCATGTCCGAAACTGAAGGAATTCTGGCAGGGATTTGTGGATGTTGTGTCAGAAGTCCGAGAAGGTAGGGCAATTCAGAGTCCAGAATTAGCAATATTTGGGGTGTCGGAGGATCCGGGGGAAAGTGGGGGGGGCGGGCCGATATCCTGGTTTTCTCCTCCCTGGTGACCTGGAGACGGATCTTGCTGAGGTGGAGGGACACGGAGTCCCCGAAGTCAGGAGTGTGGGTCAGCAATATGGTAGGGTTTCTCAGTCTGGAGAAAATCAAGTTCGCTTTGAGAGGATCAATACAGGGATTCGCCCGGAGTTGGCAGCCGTTCATCAATTTCTTTAACAAATATTGAACGTCAGCTAAAGAGGGGGAAAGGGAAAAGGTGGGAGGGAGGAAAACAGGAGGCAGGGTAATGTTAAATAAGGACAGGGAGCTTAGTATACGGGTAATTGGGGACAGGGTGGGAGAAGTGGGGGACGTGATTTGTTTGTTGTTCTTTTAGGGGGTATTTTGTGCGTCGACCCGCGTGGTCGTTTTAGAAATGTCAACTTGTTAAATTGTGAAAATTACAAAAGCTTCAATAAAATATTTTCTCAAAAAAAAGATGAGAAAGGGGAGTGCTTGGAAGTGCATGATAAAATAGGACTAAGTCATCACGGCTTTGTTAAGGGGAGGTCATGTCTGACAAATCTGTTAGAGTTCTTTGAGGAAGTAACAAGGAAGTTAGACGAAGGAGAACCAGTGGACATGATTTATTTAGATTTCCAGAAGGCCTTTGACAAGGTGCCGCATAGGAGACTGTTAAATAAGTTACGAGCCCATGGTGTTAAGGGCAAGATCCTGGCATGGATAGAGGGTTGGCTGACTGACAGAAAGCAGAGAGTGGGGATAAAGGGATCTATTTCAGGATGGCAGCCGGTGACTAGTGGTGTGCCTCAGGGGTCAGTGCTGGGACCACAACGTTTCACAATTTACATTAATGATCTGGAAGAAGGAACTGAAGGCACTGTTGGTAAGTTTGAAGATAATACAAAGATCTGTAGAGGGGCAGGTAGTATTGAGGAAGCAGGCGGGCTGCAGAAGGACTTGGACAGGCTAGGAGAGTGGGCAAAGAAGTGGCAGATGGAATACAATGTGGAAAAGTGTGAGGTTATACACTTTATAATTTAGAAGGACGGTGACCCTCTCACCGACCCTGGCACAGGACTCGATATCCCAAAAAAGGACAAAGACCCAATGGAGTGCAGGTCATGCAAACCCATCTCACTCCTAAACACTGATGCCAAAGTTCTGGCAAAGGCCCTGGCGAGGCGACTGGTGAGTTGTGTGCCAGAGAAGTCACGGCGGGTTGGACGGTCTTTGTCAAGAGCAGGCAAATAACGTCAAACTTCAGCCGTCTGCTGAATGTGATAATGACCCCTCCCAGGGAGGAAACATGAGAAGTGATCATCTCCCAGGAAGCAGAGAAGGCCTTCAACAGAGTTGAATGAAGATACTGGAATGGTTTGGATTTGGGCCAGGGTTCACCTCATGAGTGAAACTACTGTACAGCGCTCCCATCGCAAGCGTATGGGCAAACGCCACCAGCTCTGATTACATTCGGCTGCACAGACGCACGAGGCAGGGATGTCCCTTATTCCCACTGCTATTTGCCTTGGCAATCGCTCTCAGTTCGGTGAAACGGTGGAGGGGCATTCAGAGGGGAGACAGGGAGCACAGAGTCTACTCTATGCAGATGACCTGCTCCTTTATATCTCGAACCCCGTAGCCAGCATGGAAGGAATAATGGCATTCCTTTTTTTTTAAAATAATTTTTATTGAGGTTTTCATAAAATATCAATAACAAAATGAAAAAGGAACCCAACAGGGTTAAGTACAAAACATGGTCTAGAAAAGCAACCCTCCATACCCCCTCCCCCCTGTACATAAATAATAAATGAACATTAACACCCCGACTTAACACAACAGGTGTATACACCCCCTCAGACCCTCCAGTGTAAATAACAAAAACAAAAATAAAGTAAACCCCCCATTCTGCCAGGAAGTCGAAGAACGGTTGCCACCGCCTAAAGAACCCTTGTACCGACCCTCTCAAGGCGAATTTCACCCTCTCCAACTTAATAAACCCCGCCATATCGTTGATCCAGGATTCCACGCTTGGGGGCCTCGCATCCTTCCACTGAAGAAGAATCCTTCGCTGGGCTACCAGGGACGCAAAGGCCAGAATACCGGCTTCTTTCGCTTCCTGCACTCCCGGCTCCTCTGCCACCCCAAATATTGCGAGCCCCCAGCCCGGTTTGACCCTGGATCCTACCACCCTTGACACCGTCCTCGCTACGCCCTTGCAAAATTCCTCCAGCGCTGGGCACGGCCAGAACATATGGGTGTGATTTGCTGGGCTCCCTGAGCACCTAACACACCTGGCCTCACCCCCAAAAATGCAGCTCATCCTTGTCCCGGTCATGTGTGCCCTGTGCAGCACCTTTAAGTATATGAGGCTGAGCCTCGCGGACGATGAGGAAGCGTTCACCCTCCCTAGGGCATCTTCCCACGTCCCTTCCTCAATCTCCTCTCCCAACTCCTCCTCCCACTTACCTTTCACCTCCCCACCGAGGCCTCCTCCTCCTGCATCACCTGGTAAGTTTCCGAGATCTTCCCCACTCCCACCCACCCCGAGAGCACCCTGTCCTGTACTGCGTGTGGCAGCAGCCGCGGGAATTCCACCACCTGCCGCCTGGCAAACGCCCTTATCTGTAAGTACCTGAAGGTGTTCCCCAGGGGGAGCCCGTACTTCTCCTCCAGCTCACCCAGGCTCGCAAACTTCCCGTCCACAAACAGGTCCTCCAACCTTCGTATCCCTGCCCTGTGCCACCCCGAAAACCCTCAATCTGTTCTCCCTGGGACGAACCGGTGGTTCCCCCGTATTGGGGTCCACACCGAGGCCCCAGCTTCCCCCCTGTGCCCAGATTTTGAGGGCAGCCGCCACCACCGGGCTCGTGATATACCTCCTTGGAGGGAACGGCAGCGGCGCCGTTGCCAGCGCCCCCAGACTCGTACCCACACAAGACGCCGTCTCCAGCCTCTTCCATGCAGCCCCCTCAATCACCCACTTGCGCACCATCGTCGCATTGGCGGCCCAGTAGTATCCACAGAGGTTGGGCAGCGCCAGCCCCCCCCTATCTCTACTCCGCTCCAGGAACACCCTTCTCACCCTCCGAGTCCCTCGTGCCCACACAAACCCCATTATACTCCTGTTGACCCGCCTAAAAAAGGCCTTTGGGATAAACACGGGGAGGCATTGGAACAGGAACAAAAACCTTGGGAGCACCTTCATTTTGACTGACTGCACCCTACCCGGCAAGGATAGCGGCAACGCGTCCCGCCTCAACTCCTCCTCCATTTGCTCCACCAGCCTTGTGAAATTAAGCCTATGCAGGGCCCCCCAGCTCCTGGCCACCTGGACCCCCAAATACCTGAAGCTCCTCTCTGCCCTTTTTAGTGGGAGCTCGCCAATCCCCCTCTCCTGGTCCCCTGGGTGAACCACGAACAGCTCGCTCTTCCCCATGTTGAGCTTGTACCCCGAGAAATCCCCAAATTCCCTAAGGATCCTCATTACCTCCGGCATTCCCCCACCGGGTCCGCCACATATAGCAGCAAGTCGTCCGCATAGAGCGACACCCTATGCTCCTCCCCACCTCGCACCAACCCCCTCCAGTTCCTCGACTCGCTCAGTGCCAGAGCCAGGGGTTCAATCGCCAGTGCGAAGAGCAGGGGGGACAGGGGACACCCCTGCCTCGTCCCTCGGTGCAACCGAAAGTACTCGGACCTCCTCCTGTTTGTGGCCACACTTGCCATCGGGACCTCAGACAACAGCCTAACCCACCTGACAAACCCCTCCCCAAACCCAAATCTCTTCAGCACCTCCCACAGGTACCCCCACTCTACCCTATCGAAGGCTTTCTCAACGTCCATCGCCACCACTATCTCCGCCTCCCCCTCCCTCGCCGGCATCGTGATAATGTTCAAAAGCCTCCGCACATTCGGGTTCAACTGCCTCCCCTTCACGAACCCCGTCTGGTCTTCGTGGATGATCTGCGGCACACAATCCTTAATCCTTGTGGCTAAGACCTTCGCCAGCATCTTGGCATCTACGTTCAGCAACAAAATCGGCCTGTAAGACCCACACTGCAGGGGATCCTTGTCCCGCTTCAGGATCAAGGAGATCAGTGCCCGGGACATCGTCGGGGGCAAAGCCCCACCTCCCTTGCCTCATTGAAGGTCCTAACTAGCAACGAGCCCAACAGGTCCATATATTTTTTATAGAATTCGACCGGGAAACCGTCCGGCCCCGGTGCCTTCCCCGCCTGCATGCAACTATCCCTTTGGTCAGCTCCTCCAGCCCAATCGGGGCCCCCAATCCCGCCACCAGTCCCTCCTCAACCCTTCGGAAACCTCAATTGGTCCAGGAAGCGGCCCATCCCTCCCTCCTCCAGTGGGGGATCGGACCGATACAACTCCTCATAAAAGTCCCTGAGGACCCCATTGATGCCAACCCCACTCCGCACCACACTCCCTCCCCTGTCCTTAATTCCCCGATTTCCCTAGCTGCGTCCTGCTTCCGAAGCTGATGCGCCAGCATCCGGCTTGCCTTTTCCCCATACTCGTAAATCGCCCCCTGGGCCTTCCTCCACTGCACCTCCGCCTTCCTGGTGGTCACCAGATCGAATTCGGCCGGGAGGCTGCGCCTCTTCCTCAACAATCCTTCCTCGGACACCTCCGCATACCTCCTGTCTACCCTCACCATCTCCCCGACCAGCCTCTTTCTTTCCCCCCCCGCTCCCTCCTCTCCTTGTGGGCCCTAATGGAGATCAGCTCTCCCCTAACCACCGCCTTCAGCGCCTCCCATACCATCCCCATTCGGACCTCCCCGTTATCGTTGGCCTCCCGGTACCTCTCTATACTTCCTCGGACCCGCTCGCTCACCTCCTCGTCCGCCAACAGCCCCACCTCCAAGCGCCACAACGGGTGCTGGTCCCACTCCTCCCCCAGCTCGAAGTCCACCCAATGCGGGGCATGGTCCAAAATGGCTATCGCCGAGTTCTCAGTATCCTCTACTCTCACTATCAGCGCCCTGCTCAAAATAAAAAAGTTGATTCGGGAATAAGCCTTATGGACATGTGAGAAGAATGAAAATTCCCTAGCCCCCGGCCTTGCAAATCTCCAAGGGTCCACCCCGCCCATCTGGTCCATAAACCCCCTCAGCACTCTAGCCGCCGCCGGCTTCCTCCCCGTCCTCGACCTGGAGCGATCCAGCACCGTGTTAAAGTCTCCCCCCATTATCAGGCCCCCCACTTCCAAGTCTGGGATCCGACCCAACATGCGCCGCATAAAACCCGCATCGTCCCAATTCGGGGCATACACATTAACCAGTACAACCCTCTCTCCTTGCAGCCTACCACTTACCATTACGTACCTACCGCCATTGTCTGCCACAATGCTCGACACCTCTATTGACACCTTCTTTCCCACCAAGATCGCCACCCCTCGATTTTTGGCATCCAGCCCCGAATGAAACACCTGACCTACCCACCCTTTCCTCAATCTTACCTGGTCTGCCACCTTCAGGTGTGTCTCCTGGAGCATAACCACATCCGCCTTCAGCCCCTTCAGGTGCGCGAACACGCGGGCCCGCTTGACCGGCCCATTCAGTCCCCTTACATTCCAGGTTATCAGTCGGGGAACTATTGTACTCTCCTTCCCACAGCGGGAAACGTAGAAAAAATGCCGTTGGGGGCCCTGAAAAGAGCCCAAAAGTCCGTTTTTGCGGGTGCCGCCGAATGTGCGACTTAGCTCCGCATAGCCGCAACCGGAAGACGAATAATGGAATTCCTAAGGGAGTTCAGAGCCTTCTCAGGTTACAAAGGAAACCTGAAAAAAAGCGAAATCTTCCCAGTGAACCCATGGTGGTGGTGGGATCAGAGCTGGGGAAGCTGCTGTTCAAGCAGGCCAAGTCAAATTCCGATACCTAGGGATGCAAATAGCCCATGACTGGACACGGATCTGCAAGTGGAACGTGTCGGGTCTACTGGAAGATTTTAAGGGAGATCTGTGAAGGTGGGCTTCGCTCCCGCTCTCCCTGGCGGGGAGAGTGCAGGCAATCAAAGTGAATGTACTGCCTAGGTTCCTCCTTGTTCAGATCCCTCCCGATCTTCACCCCCAAGGCCTTCACAAAGGTAGACAAACTAATCATGGCGTTTGTGTAGGGGGAGGGGGAGACCCAAGGATCAGAAAGAATGTTTTACAAAGAAGGAGGAACATGGGAAATCTGGCCCTCCCAAACCTCCTATTCTACCACTGTGTAGATACTGCAGATAGAGTATGGGGGCGGATAAAGGAGCCATGAGCAGAGTGGATCAAAATAAAGGAGATTTCCTGCATGGAGACATCCCTCCGAGCACGGACTACAGCACCACTCCCATTCCCCCCCAGCCAGATACTGAAGAAGCCCAGTAGTAGTGGCAACACTGAGAACATGGAACCAACTGAGACAGCACTTTGGTCAGATCTCAATGTCCACCATGGCTCCCATCTGCAAGAACCATAAGTCCCCCCGCGACGATGGATACCCCCTTTAAGAGGTGGAGACAGAACAAAGGGTTCTGACAGTGGGGAACTGAGACGGTAGAGTAGCGACCCTGCAGGAACTCACGGATAAGCTCCAGCTCCTGAAAGGGAATGAGCTACGATACATACAAATAAGGAACTTCCTCCGTAGGGAAAGTGCAACGTCTCCCCAGTGACCAGGACACTTCCTACTGGACAAACTTCTGACCATGGCGAACTATGGGATGGGTACTAGGTGGACATGTATGGACAGCTATTCGAGGTAGTCACCACTGGAGGAGAAGCGGGAAGAAGAGTTAGGCATAGAGATTGGGGGGGGGGGGGGGGGGGGGGAGAGGATTCTGGATCGAAGCCCTGTGCAGGGCGAACGCCACCTCCTCATGCGCAGGGCTGACCCGACGCAGCTAAAGGTGGCGCACAGGGCGTACCTAACCAGAACACGAGTGAGTGGAGGACAAATGTGAACGGTGCCCCAAAGGCCCGCCCAACCACACTATACATGTCTTAGTCTTGCCCAAGACTCACCTTTTCGAGGTAATGTTTCGAGGTTATGGGGGTGAGGGTGGATCCACGCTTGTTAATGGCAGTCTTCGGGGTTTCGGAACTGCTAGTGCTTTAGGGAGAATGGAAGACGCCTGAGCCTTTGCCTCCCTTATCGCCCGCCGAAGACTTATGCTTGGCTGGGGATCAGCAGCCACCCAAGGCCATGGACTAGCTGTCCGACCTGGCAGAGTTTCTTAAATTAGAAAAAAACAAAATATGTCATTCAGGGATCGGAGAAATGCTTCCACAGCGTGTGGAGGCTATTCACCAGCTGTTCCAAGACCTGTTCATGAACAGCAACCAATAAGCAAGGGGGAAGGACCTAACTGGACCGCCAAGAGAGATGGCGGGGGGGGGGGGGGGAAGAAGAGTATAGGGAAGGAGAGGGGTAGGATAGGGGGGGGGGGCGGTTAGGAGGGGAGTTTAGGGAGGAGGAAAGAGATGCCAAGGCAGGCACAGGGCAAACAGGACAGGGGAGCCAGAAGGGACAATGGGGGAAGGGGCACATGGGGCAGCCACAGCAGCAAACCCGAAGCATGCACGTCTAATGCCAAACAAACCCCCCCCCCCCGGACGCTATGTTCTACTATTGGGGGCAGCAAAGTCGTAAATGAGAAAGTACGGTTGTAACAACCAATTCCCGAGGGCTCAAAAGCAGGGCCCCCCATTCCTGTATGTAGGTCAATTTGCATGATTGTATAAAGGTTTGTCTGTCCCTCAGTATTTCCATTTGCATACTGTGGTGTTCTTTATGTTGCTTGTTTGGGATGGTTGGTGTAGTGTTCCACAAAGACCACAGTATAGCTTTTACTTAAACAAAGCTATGAAGGGCGGCATGGTGGTGCAGTAGTTAGCACTGCTGCCTATGGTTCGATCCCGGCCCCGGGTCACTGGCTGTGTGGCATTTGCACATTCTCCCCCACAACCTAAAGATGGATTGGCTAAATTGCTCCTTAATTGGAAAAAAAAATTGGGTACTCTAAATTTATAAAAAACAAAGCTATGATTTTATTTACACTACTAAACAGGGTTTCGACACTTCGTCTTTTAGAATAAAGAATTGATCAATAACAGCAACTACACTCATCTACTGCTAATCTCACTACTGGTATAAACTATAATCTAACCTTCTCACACTAACTGCTCTTATGACCTTCACTAGCTGTCTCCTGCATACACTCCTCCCCTAAGATCTAGCATCACTCTAGTGTCTATTCTTGATACTACAGTAACCCTTGTAATGCTGATAGCTATGATAATACCACACACACACCCATTTTGTACATTCCCATTTTTCTTCTTTACTTTTATAATTGTTATTCATAACAAATGTTATTGTAAATAGTTGTAAAACCAATAAACACATATTTAAAAAAAAATCTTGCTGAGTCTCCCTTTCATGTTGCTTATGAGTCTTGCCCAGTCTCCCACTCGCGTTGCTTTCTGAATCTTGCAGAGTCTCTCCCTCTCATGCTGTTTTTTAGTCTCATCCAGTCTTTTCCTCACACTGCTTTTTAGTCTTGTTCAGTCTCTCCCTCTCATGATGCTTTTAAAATGTCGCTGGGTCTCTCCCTCTCCCACTGCTTTTCAGCCTTGCTGGGTCTTTCCCTCTCCTGCTGCTTTTCAATCTTGCTGGGTCTCTCCCTCTCCCACTGTTTTTCAATCTTGCTGGGTCTCTCCCTCTCCGCTGCTTTTCAGTCTTGCTGGGTCTCTTCCTCTCGTGCTGCTTTTCAAATCTCGCCGAGTCCCTCTCTTGTGCTGTTTTTCAGTCATGTCAGGACACTCCTCCTCATGCCGCTTGAGTTGATCCATAAGATGCTCTGTGAAGCAACTCCATTACTTCTAAAGTATCACCAGGTCTTTGTCTCAAATTATTGCCAGGGACAGGGATGGAGTCAATAGCTGAGAAGGGAGTTTGGATCAGGGGTTCAAAAACTGTGACTCAAGTCTTCTGAATATTTAATTGGCCAAAACATCTGGATGTCAAATTAGCAGTCTGATAATTTTGCAATTGTGGAGAAATTGAGAGCAGTGGTGGTGAGGTACAGCTGGGTGTTATCAGCGTATGTGTGAAAACTAATGCTGTGCTTTTTGATGATCTAGTCAAGGGGAGCATGTAGATGAGAAATCGGAGAAGGCATTTAAGATTGGTTTCTAGATCAGCAATGTAGCATAATACTGGGAAAAAAAATGCTGCTTCATTTAATTCTGGGAAATTAAGTCATATAGAGTTCAGAGATAGGAAAGGATATGTCACTAAGCATAAAATTCCCCAGTCAGAAGTAAATGTGTGCACAGTGAAATGCAGTGCAACCAGAAAGGTTCATTTATGACAATGTTGATGATTCCAGGCGTGGGAGCCCCTTGAGCTGATCCATAAGATGCTCTGTGAAGCAGCACCATTATCGACCTGTAACAGATGTTACCAAACGGACTCCCTGCAACAAGGTTGTGACCTACACTGATTTGTCTGTGTTGCTGACAATCGATGCTTAAGATGATAGAATTAGGACATTATTTTAGGATTAAAGGACAATTGAAAATAATCCCCTTACACTATTCCTTCAATAAGAAAAATGAAAAAATATACGTGAAATCAAATGGTAAGAATAATGGTTTATATCAATCCAAACCAAATTTTTTTGCGAAGCACTTTGTTTGGCCAAACATAATAAATGTTACCATACCTGCATCAATAACAAGGAGTTGTCACTACACCTAAACAAAAGAAATCACATATTGCCCACGCCTACTTGCCCTTGTGGTGGTAAGCGATTCCCTTGAATTCAACCAAACCTTTCACTCGGTGGCAATTGAGAGTGTATCAACCACACTGGTGCAAGCCTGGAGTCGCAAACAGGGTAAGGACAACAGATTTGCTTTTCTGATGGACATTAATAAACCAGAAGAGCTTTTACAACAATCTGGTACTTTCATGCTCATCATTCATGAAGCTAGCTTTTTTATTCCAAACTTTTAAAGATCGTAAATTCCTGTGTTGGAATTTGAACTCAATGTCTCAGGATGCCTAATTCAGTTGTCTGCTTTATGAGTCTAGTAATATAACTGCTTTGCTGTTGTGCCAGAAACCTTGAGTTGGATTCTCCACCGCGCCGCATTTCAGGTTCACCCCACCGGCGGGATGCTCCGTTATGCCGGCTGGTCAATGGGGTTTCCCATTGTGGGGCTGTCCCACACTGTCAGGAAACCCCCAGGCTGCCGGCAAAATGGAGCACCCTGCCGGCGGAGAGTCCAGCCCCTTATTCTTAATTTTAATTTCATATTTCAGGGACACAAATGTATTAATTTATACCTCACATGATGTACTTCACTATGCCCCTTAATCAATCCTCAACACAATCAACAAATATTATAAATTAATGCATACATAGTCAGTAAAATATCCGAGAAAATTTAGAAAATGCCACTTCACACATACTGCACCCATGCACCCATCCTTAGCCTAGATTTGGAAAGCAATTCTTGTGAAATAATTCACATTTGTCTACCTGTCTGGTATTACAAGTTTAACCTCACTCTAGCTCAGGACAGATATAGGTTAAACTTGCTACTTTAACTTCTCGCAGTAGAAACCCACTTCACCAGCACCTATTACGAGATATATACGCAGTCATAGGCTGAATCTTACACTTGCTTGCACTACCACTCACCCTCAAACCCACCCAGGATGTGCCCACCTTCCACTTGACCAGTTTGTTTACTGGTTGGCAGCACTGCTGGAAATGCAAGGCTCCTGAAGTGTAAATGCCGATGGACCACAGCCAAAACGAAGTCTTGGGTCTCACCGGAGTCAGGGGCTCGGGTGGACAGAGTGTGTGAAGGAGCCAAAGGAAATATGGTGAGGGACAATTATCGGGGAGCGGGAGGGTGTGGTGAACCAGCAAAGGAGACACCACACTTGCCCAGCAGCTGCCCATCAATGCCAGTTCACTATATTGTGAGTAAAATCCTTGCGGCAGTGGAAAGAAGTCTTTAAATGCCTCAACTGGCCCACGGGTGAGAAGGCAGTCTGATGCCTCCCCTGCTGCTGGAGAATGCTCAGGAGGACGGGTTGACAGCCCGTACCCTCCCAGCCCCCACCCCACCCCAGAGCAGAGGGTTGTGGTGGTGGGGGAGGGAGGTGAAAGGGTGTAGCTTTAGCACCAGAGTGAGGGGAAAAAAATAAATGTTTAGTAAACCCGAATGGAAAATATGAAATAACTTCAGCATATTGAGATTTGAAGTTGAGAAAACAAATCAGTCCTTAAAATAAATCATACTTATGTATTTTCATAGGAAAAGAAATTCACTTTTCAAAAGGATTAAGCAGCAATGTCATTTTGAACTTAATGCGATTGATGCTGCTTCCAAAATATATCACATTACATTCCATTTTGGTCCAGAAATTTGGGAACAGAAAATAAAAATTTCAAATAAAAAAACACAACCTTCTCAATGGTCAGTAGTTGTTGCCTCTGTCGCTCATCCAAGGTCTGGTTGTTGTTGTGCAAAATATTCCTTTCTTCCTCAAGGTGTGTTAACCTCTCCTTTAACCTGCAATGCTGTGATTCCAGCTCCCGGATTGTAGCTTCGTGGGTCAATTGAGTAGCTTGAAGTGTTCCAATCAGACCTAAACACAGTATGGTGCAATTTTATATTTGATCCTGAGTAGCCTTCTGTCTCTCGTGTTTCAATACTAAAATTACCCCAACATCCATCCATGGCTCAGCAGTAGAATTTCCACCTCTGAGTTAGAAGGCTGTGGATTCAATATCCACTTGAGAGACTTGAACTCACAACTGAGTCCGACACTCCAGTCCAGCACCGAGGGAGTGCTGCACTGCTGGAGGTGCCATATTTCAGAAAAGATGTTAAACAGAGCGTAAGAACATGCGCTCTTGCATGAATGTAAAAGATTCCATGGCACAAAGAAAATGTCCCTTGGTGTCTATTACCTATATCTCAACCAATATCATGAAAACAGATTACTTGTTCACTATCACATTGCTATTTATGTGACTGTGCACCAACTGTTTCTTGCATTTCCTACATTATAACAGTGACTACACTTTCAAAAGTAATTCACTGCTGTAAAGTGGATTTTGGCATTAAGATGTAATGAAAATCCCTGCATAGATATTCTTTTATCCATCTGCTGAATTTTTTAACATTTAAACTATATATTTTTTCTTGCATAAAGTTTTTTCAAAGAAGTTTGCATAATCTCAATAAACAATGCGATGTATGAAGCAAAGAAATGTACTTTTTGCCATACAAGCACAACTTGTATTCATACAACAACTAGAATATCTAAGTTCTTCACACAGGAAGTGGATGATGACAGTTTAAATTTTCTAGCACGAGCGAATGAAAATGTTAAAAATAAATGAGGTGGCATCAAGGTCTGCATTCTTTTTAAATGTAAAAAATATTTGCCTTTCCTGAAATGAACTTAATACTTATTCCAAAACAAAAACAACTGGCAATATACGAAATGGGAAATTAGAGATGGTAAATATATAAAAACTTACTTAGATTCATAGAATTTACAGTGCAGGAGGCCATTCGGCCCATTGAGTCTGCACCGGCCCCTGGAAAGAGCACCCTATTTAAGCCACACGCCTCCACCCTATCCCCGTTATCCCCGTAACCCCCACCTTTTGGACACCAAAGGCAATTTATCATGGCCAATCCACCTAACCTGCACATCTTTGGACTGTGGGAGGAAACTGGAGCACCCAGAGGAAATCCACGCAGATGCGGGGAGAACGTGCAGACTCCGCACAGACAGTGACCCAAGCCGGGAATCGAATCTGGGACCCTGGAGCTATGAAACAACTGTGCTAACCACTGTGCTACTGTGCTGCCCAGTGTGCTACTATGATATCATATTCTGTAAACCTTATACACTTTATAGTAAAGATGGTTGTGAGGGCTTATTCAATTACTCTAATTTTTACTTGCTTTTTGGTCAGGGCAGTATATTATTCAATTTCTTCAGTTTAATATCCACTGTTCCAGTTGACTGATTTGGTCAGTTATTCACCATCCTTTTTTGAGACAACATAGTGATTTTTGAAATTTAAAGGAAAACATTTGCTAAACTTGATGATACCCAATTTATTTTTACTACTTATCACCACATTAGAAAGACTTAGACAAAGCAATTTTCAAATGTTTATCAGACTCTTTCCCCCTTCTTTATTAATAGTTGCGAAATATTAGATCAAAACAAAAACGTTAGTTTAATTTAAGCAGTGGCGAGAGATATGTGGAAAGAGAAAGATTGTACTAATAAGGACTTTACCATCTCCAATACAATTACTAATCTCAAATTTCAAGGGCAAGCAAAGTTCAGAAAATCAAGGGCACATTGCCTATAATTTTCAACCCATTCACATGATTAGACAAAGTAAAATCACCAGTTGTGTACCCATGATGTTCTAAAACATCTCTTGTACTGTCTCCACTATCTTACTGGAGGTATCTCAGAAAATGATGCCAGAATGTCCAAATGGTCTAGAATTGGAACTATTGCAAGTCATTCCTGAATGTTTTCCGATGCAGTGTATTTGAAATGCCAGGAGAGTACATTTGCATCTCAATGTAATGTTTGAAAGTAATCCATATTACTAATGGAACAAAAGAGGCAGTACCCTATCTTGTCATGTTGCAGAATAATTTGACTAGATTTAAGGTAAGCCGGCAGTCAGATATACAGCTTCAAAAGAATAGGGCCTCAAGGCAATGTGAAAAGAGCTTTATTAGTTGTCCGCAGTCGATTCTGTTAAAGACATACTATTGAGCATGCAGCATCTCAAAGAATAGCAAGCACAATTTAAAGAGACTTGCCCCTAAATTGATTAATAAGATAATATGAATATAAATAAGTCATAGCAAACTAACAATTCTGTCAAAAACGAAGTAAAGCTGTCAAAAACGAAGTAGAAGAAAACCAGTCGGCTGAATCAGGAATATCCAAAAACAATATAAAGTGACTCGACAGAAAAATAGAAATTTGCGTAGTTGTAGAAGTCAGTAAACAATGCTTTGAGAATTATTACAGCAGAGACTTGGCAAAGAACTGAAATTCCTTATAGATTCAAACAACCATGGTCCAAATATCGATGAAAGAGCAGAATTCGATCAGAAGGTCAGAAGTTGGGATGTTCACTTAACGATTGCACAATATTTAGTGCCATTTGTGACTTGGGCTGGTAAGTGGCAAGTAGCATTCATGCACACAAGTGCAAGGCAATGATCAACTCCAACAAGAGAGAATCGAACCATCCCCCCTTAAATTTCAAAAACATCATCATCACTGAATCACGCACCCAGAAGCTGAACTGAACTAACATATAAAGACTGTGGCTACAAGAGGTCAGAAACTGAGATGTCCTGATTCCCCAAAGCTTGTCGAACATCTGTAAAAGACAAGTCAGCATTGTGATGGAATACTCTCCCATTTGCTTGGATGAGTGCAACTCCAACAATGCTTAAGAAGCTTAACACCAGGCAGGAAAAAGCAGCCCAGTTAACTGGCACTCCATCCACCACCTGAAAAATTCAATTCCTCCACAAGTGCACAGTGACAGCTGTGTCCATCTACTGCATCATGCAGCACTGCAGCAACTTGGGAAAATTCCTTTGACAGCAACTTCCAAGCCCTCCAGCTCTATCACTCACACCCAAGGGCTGCTGTACATGGGAACACAACCATCTGTTAAGTTTCCCTCCAAGTCACATCCCATTCGGACTTAGAAATGTATCACTGTTCCTTCACTGTCACGGAGTCAAAATCTTGGAACTTCCTTCCTAAAAGTATGGTTATACCTAACCATATTACATGAACTGCAGTGGTTCAGGAAAGTAACTCATTATTACTTTCTCAAGGACAATAGAACATATAAAAGCAGGTTTTGCCAGGGACTTGCAAATCCTTTGAACAAATAAAATAAATTCAAACAGAATTAAAAAGGAGAATGGCTAAAAATTGTGAACATATATTAATTGACTATTTTATGGAAATATTTGCTGAATAAAACAAGTTATTCAACTTATCTGAATGGGGTCTACCACTAAACTCAATGATTTAAATTACTTGTATGGACATTATAAAGCCCTAAATTTAAGAGAGTTAAAACTGATAAATCACCAAGCTGGGTATATTCAAGACTGTTAACACTAAGGGAAAAAAATCTACAAAATAGTGAAAGTCATCCGCAGGAAGCCAATAATACAGGGGGAATCATTCTGAAGTGAAAACAAATCAAAGTGCTGGTCAGACCTAAACAGAGTATTGTGATCAGTTCTGAGTCCCCTATCTCAGAAACAATATACAGACCCTGGAGGAGGTTGCGCCATGATTCATTGGATGATACTTAGGGTGAAAAAACATTGCTGAGGCGAGATCTGCATAAACTTGAGTTACAGTCCCCGAGATGAGATAGTTAAAGGCTGAGTTAATTGAAGAATCTAAAATACTGAAGGAAATTGTAAGGGAATTTTTGTTTTCATTCGATCATGGGTCGTGGCATCGCAGGCTGGGTTAGCATTTATTGCCCATCCCTAATTGCCCTTGAGGGGGCAGTTAAGAGTAAACCACGTTGCTGTTGATCTGGAGTCACATCCATGTATCGGCCAGAGCCAGATAAGGACGGCAGATTTACTTCCGTAAAGGACATTAGTGAAACAGATAGATTTTTACTGCAATCAACATGGTTTCATGGTCATCATTAGACTTTTAATTCTAGATTTTTATTGAATTCAAATCTCACCCTCTGCAGTGGCGGGATTTGAACTTTGGTCCCCAGAGCATTACTCTGGGTCTCTGGTTTACTAGTCCAGTGACAATATCATTATGTCACCGCCTCCCATGACTCTTCTCTAACAAGGGCACCCAGAGCAAGAGAGCACAATCTTACAATTGGAACAAAATCAGTTAAAAGTGAATCTAAGGAAAACTCCTTTATGCAAAGCATTTTGAGAATGTAGAATACGCAGCCCCAGGAGATCATAAATGCGGGACCAGTAAGAGTCTTGCAAAATTGAGAAGGATGGAAATTTGAGAAGGATGGAAATTAAGAGATTGGAGAAATGTTGAGGATTTGGGATTAAAAAAGAAATAAAACTGCTATGGCTGACAAGATGGACGAAGTCTGACTGGTCAAACATCCTACTCCTTGTGCTACAAAATCTAAACTATACACAATTCATCTTAGAAATCCTATGACCAGGCCATAAAATTGCTAAGAGTTTTTAGCAGTTTAGCAGGGAATTCAAGCCAACGTGTTTCGAAATTGGAAGGCATTTGATGCAAGATGAGTCAAAACGTTTAAGTTTCACATTGAATAATTATATACCTCTGGAGTTCTAAACTCAAATTTCAAAAATTATGAAAATGCAATGCACAGGAATTCTTTGAAATTAACTGCACTGCCTCCTTTCACATTATGAAGAAAATCTTTTATACCCTGTCAATTAATCCATTAAGATGCAAATTATGCAGTGTTAAACAGAACTATTACAGAAAAAGTCAGAAAACTAGAATACATCGGATACTGGAAATGCCGTTTTAGTTAGGTAAATGGGTTTTAAATAAAAGACCTACTTGATTTAAGCAGCAATTCTGTGGACTGCTGTTGAATACAGTCTTTACAAGTCAGCAGTTCATCTTCTAACTGCTTTTGTTTTGTAAGAGTACCATCAGCTTTTTCTTGACCCTCTTTCAGCTGATGCTGAAGCATCTGAAAGAACATATAGCATATTTCTTAGGAAAAGATCATTTGTTACAACTGGCCTCCTTTTTTAGAATTCAATGTTGTTATATCACATACATCAAAAAAAGAAGTTAAAAAGAAAGTGGGATAGCCAATTTTAATAGTTTCATGCCACATTTGATCTATAACAATCATATGGAAATTCCATGCCAACGGTATTGTTTCCCCAGATAAAGACAGAAGACATCAGAGAAAGTGGCTTTCTTCTTTATCTGTGCCAATATTTTGGAAGATCTAGTTCAGAGACAAAAATCTACTCACATCCCTGCCACCCACTGCCTCCAAGAATTATGTCCAATGAGACAATACTATGTCCAGGTAAGAGTGGACTTCTTATGCAAAGTGACTGCAGTTAAGGAAATATTGATAGCCAGATTTTCACAGTAAAGTCGTGTAAGCTCCAGCCACACAATTTCCCATATATGTCAGTAGAAAAGCCCCTGAATGGTCCAATCTTTACTCTGGGAGGGTGGGTGCAGGAAAGGATTGAGCCCGCTGACCCAGAAAGTGAGCATACGTGACCACGGAGGCAGCTGACTGCCCAGGCAGGCTGGTTAAAAGGCATACCTTATGTGCTCTAGGACTTCATCCCAGTTGTATTATGATATTTTAGGCCTTCTAGACCTCACCCGACAGCCCCGCATTCACTCTCGATACCACCATGCAACTTATGCACCCACTCACCCACCTCATGGCCCATTTCAGGCCAAATACCTGCTCATGCCCTCGACCTACCCCCATGGTCCTTCATACCGTCCATGCCAATTAATAACCTTTCCATGCCCATTCACCCAGTATACATGGCGTGCAGAACCAGTGAACCCTGTAGTAACAATGTCATGAGTGGAACTGTGGAAAAAAAACACCCACAAATATTCTTTTGAAAAAAATATTCTGTTCCTACAACCGTTATAAGTACCATACAGGCCATTAAAGTATCAATAGCAGAGCCTTCAAGCACTTCACACTGCAAGTAAACAATGAGACACTGACAAAATAAATCACAGAAAAAGTAACTTAAGTAACAGCTGAAGAGCACTGTTGCTTTTGCTTGATTGCCATCTTTATGATGCCAATCAAGCAACAGTGCTCTTCAGTTGTCACAGCAAGTTTCGTGCTGAGCTAATCTTGCATGCTTGGCTGAGGGGCCTGGGATGGAACATTTAAGTTATGAAGAGAAGTTGAATAGTCTTGGGTTATTTTCCCTGCAGCCGAAATGACGGAGGGGTGACCTGATTGAGGTGTACAAGATTATGAGGGACATGGACAGGGTGTATAGGGAGCAGTTGTTCCCTTTAATTGAAGGGTCAGTTACAAGAGGACACAGGTTCAAAGGGGGGATTTAGGGGGAATTTGAGGAAATACGTTTTTATCCAGAGAATGGTGACGGTCTGAAATGCACTGCCTGGAAGGGTGGTAGAGGCGGGATGCCTCTCATCCTTTAAAAAGTACCTGGATAAGTACTTGGCATACCATAATTTTCAAGGCTATGGGCCAAGTTCTGGCAAATGGGGCTAGATGGCGAGGGCAGGGCCTTTCATGCGTCGGTGCAGACTCAATGGGCCGAAGGGCCTCTCCTGCACTGTAGTATTCTGTGATTCTGTGAAAGGTGGCAGAAATTCCAAAATCAAGTCCCAGCCAAGCTTATTAAACGGTCCAGAGTCATTCTGACTCAATGAAAATCTGGGTCCACCATTTGCAATTTTCTAATGCTCAGCACTGCTACTGTCTCTTGGGTTTCAGTATCCAGATATTGCTGGACGGTGCCACAGGCCAGTGAAAACTGCAAATTCATGTTTGCCTGAGAATTGAAAGTTGAGGCATTTGCGCCTGAATGACAAGTGCTAAACTGCATGGTGACTTAATTAGCCAAGCTATTGGGGTCGGTTAGGGAGTTTCAAATCAAAATTAATGATACCATTGGGGCAGTTCAAAGGCAATTTTCTTTCCCGACTACTTCAAAGTTATCCAATTAAGTCTTGCACGCTTGACAGGTTTTAAACATTTTAAAATGAGAGTAACAATTTCTTCGTACAATATCCTACTGTATTATTCAATCCAAACACGATTCACAATATTAATTTTACTGACTGAGTATTTAAGACGTTAATAGGCGGAACTTGTAAATTTAGCACCAACGTTATTTCACACATACCAGTCGATAAACAAAAAAAGAGAAGTTCCAAAAGAAGACGAGTTCAAACATAACTCAGGTTATATTCATCCTCGTCGTGTTGCAATTATTTTGTAAATTCAGGACAGCAAATGCTACTTTATCTAATCATTTGTATTAGCTCTTACTTGAACAATGTTTTCTGCTTTGTTTAATGCTCCCTGAAACTGTTCACATTTTTTCCTCATTTGACTGGCATCCTCCTGAGTGATCTGCAATTCCATCTGCAGCTTGTCAAGTGCCTTTTTCAAAGTAGTCTCTTGAATTTGAAATTCTGTCTTCAGCTGAGATTCCTTCTGTTTCCACTGAAGCAAATTTTCCGACGTCTGTTGAGATTTTAAGCCTTCAATTTCATATTTGTGAAAGGCTTGAGCTTTGCTGAATTTAGCTTCAAATTCTTCCACTAGCTTCTGCTTTGAGAGTGCAAGTTCTTTAATTTTATTATTTGTAGAAATTAGTTCATCGTTCAGCAGCTGCTGTAACTTTTCCTGTTGTTTACTTGAAGTTTCATGCAGATTGTGATGAGAGCTCAAAAGATTTTGGATCTCTAGCTTGTGAGCTGCCTCCAGATCTTCCAAAGTTTGCTGTTTATTCTGTCCAAACTGAGTCTCTAATTGGATAAACTGTTGTAACTTATCATCAAAGTTTTCCTTAATTTCTTGGATGTTTCTAGACATAACCGCAAAACCTTGCATTTGATGGGACCCTGCAGAAAGCTGCATATCTTCAACTTGTTGCTTATAAGCTTCAAATTCCGCCAGTGCTTTCTGTTTCATCTGTTCATGCTGTTCCAGAGATTCTTCCAAGGACTGAATTTTCTTCCTTAGTTCTACTTCTTCATTAATTTTACCCTTGTACTGAAGAATCTTCTCTTTTGTTTCATCAAAAATTTGTTGGATTTCATCCTCATGTGCCTCTTTGAGTGCCTCAATAGCAGCCTCATGTTCATCATTTTTAGTATTCAAAGCATAGATCACCTGCAAAAAAATGACATACGTTGTACTAATGGATCAGTCAGAGCATTGTTCATGTAAAAAAATAATATTTATTATTTTACAGTCATAGAGTCCTACAGCACAGAAAAGGCCCTTCGGCCCATCGTGTCTGTGCGATTAAAAACCAGCAAACCCCATTTTGTAAGGATTTTTAAACCATACAAAATAATGTTTCATATAACTGAAAAAAATGTGTTCACCCCTTTATGAATAGGAATAAAGATCTGCCTTGTGGAGAACTGTCATAGCCCTGAACTTGAAACTCTTATTAGCTTGCCATAGAATTTACAGTGCAGAAGGAGGCCCATCAAGTCCGCACCGGCCTGGGAAAGAGCACCCTTCTTAAGCCCATGCCTCCATCCTATGCCCGTAACCCAGTAACCCTACCGAACCTTTTTGGACACTAAGGGCAATTTAGCATGGCCAATCCACCCAACCTGCACATCTTTGGACTGTGGAAGGAAACCGGAACACCCAGAGGAAACCCACGCAGACAGATACCAAAGGCCAGAATTGAACCCGGGGCCCTGGAGCTGTGAGGCAACAGTACTAACCACTGTGCCACCATGCCGCCTTATCGCCCCTCCCCAAGCTCATCTGATCCATGTGACCCACCTCCTGCACCCCCAACCCTGTTCCCACTAAACTACTGATCATCCAACTTCTTTTGCTCAGCCCCGTTAATTAATATTGTAAATGGCTCCATTTTCGGGACTTCCGGTGGCGGCTATGAAGGAGCAGGTCGCACATTTGGTGGCTCCCGCTCGGGTCGGACCTTTGGACCTTTTCCCCCCAAATTTTTACCGGACCTGATTTGGAAAATTGATGCTGGAGGCCATTGTTGATTGGATTCCCACATCGGTGCATAGAGAGGAGGACTAGAAGTGCTCGCAAAGGAAGAAACAGATGAACAGAGAAGGCTTGGGCTGAAGCTGCAGCTGGGGAAAGCATGGCGAATGACCGGCGTCCTGACTCATCGACCCAGCGGTCAACAGAGCAGCTGATGCAAGATTTCCGGGGGGGTTCGCCAAGCAGAAACAGGAATGCTTGGACCCGATTAAAGAATCAATTGCGCGGCTGGAGCTCAGATTGGATGCTCAAGATCGGGCGAACCAGAAAGTAGAGAAGGTGCTGGCTGAGCAGGAGGAACGTCAAACTGCGGTGGAGTTGGAGGTGGGGAGGCTGAGAGAGCAGCAGAAAAGGCTCCTGGAGAAGGTGGAGGACCTAGAGAATAGATTCCACCGGCAGAAACTGAGAATCGTTGGTCTCCGAAGGAGCGGACGCTGGGACATACATAGCGGGCATGTTCGAGAAGTTGCTGGGGGATGGGACGTTCTCCCGACCCTTGGACGTGGACAGGGCTCACAGAGCACTCGCAAGGAAGCCGCGAGTGGAGGACTCCCCGAGGGCAATGGTGGTGAGATTCCACAGGTACTTGGACAAGGAGCATATTTTGAAGTGGGCCAGGCAGACTCGGAGCTGTAAATGGGAGAGCAGTATCCTTCGGATCTATCAGGACCCGAGTGCAGAGGTAGCCAGGAGAAGAGCAAAAAAAGGTGAAGTTTGGACCGCAGTATCCGGCCGGTCTCTGGGTCACGTATGAGGAGCAACATTTTTATCTCGAGTCGCCCGAGGAAGCGATGGACTTCGCGAAAAGGAAAGGACTGGTGGCGGACTGCGGACTTTGAACTTTGCTGCAACGTTCACGTTAAAAAAGTTTCTTGTTTTTTGGACGTTACTTCTTAATGCCTTATATATTGATTTGGGGCCAGTTGCAGAGTGGAGTGAGTTAAAGATTACATTTGCACTGATGGGGGATGGAGGTGTGTTTGTTAGATGCTGGATCTTCTGTTTGATCTTTTCTTTGTTTATCGTTTTTTTTTTCTAGGGCAATTGTGTTGTGACTGGTTCTTCGTTTGAGTATGTGTGTATGAGCGGCAGGGGGGGAACAATAGGTGGGAGAATGTCTGGCGCCATGGGCGGGGGTCACCAAGCTAGCTGGGCGGGCTAGCTCACAGAAGCGCAGTGGGGGATGAGCAGATGTTATGCTTGTCGAAGGTGTCGGTTTACATTGTACTGTTACGGGGGAAGGGGAGATGTTCTGCTGACGAGGGAGGGACTGTTGCTGAGGAACAGAAAGGAGGTCAGGGGCGGAGGCTGCCTGAGGGCGGGCCGGTGGAGGCATGGGGCGCGGGCTGGAGACTGGCCCAAGAAAGGTGATGGCTGATCGGCGAAGGGGGTGGGGGGGGGGGGGGGGGGGGGGGGGGGAGATGAGCCCCCCAACTAGGCTGATCACCTGGACTGTAGGAGGACTAAATGGGCCGGTTAAGAGGGCACACATGTTCGCGCATCTGAGGGGATTGAAGGCGGATGTGGTAATGCTACAGGAGACGCACCTCAGAGTAGCTGATCAGATCAGATTAAGGAAGGGATGGTTGGGACAGGTTTTTCACTCGGGGCTGGACACGGAAACTAGAGGGGGCGCGATCCTGATTAATAAGTGAGTGGCCTTTGAGGCGGGAAGAATAGTTACGGGTGTGGGAGGCCGGTACATTATGGTCAGTGGGAAACTGGAGGGGTTGCAGGTGGTACTAGTAAATGTGTATGCGCCAAATTGGGATGATGTGGAGTTTATAAAGAGGATGCTGGGTAAGATCCCGGACGTAGATTTGCATATGTTGTCATGGGAGGGGACTTCAACACAGTTATTGATCCTGGTTTAGACCGGTCGAGCTCAAAGTCGGGCAGTGTGCCAGCAATGGCAAAGGAGCTAAAGGGGTTCTTGGAGCAGATGGGGGTTGGGGGGGGGGGGGGGGGGGGGGTGACCCATGGAGATTTGGGCAGCAGAGAGTGAAGGAGTTTTCTTCTACTCACACGTGCATAACGTGTACTCACGGATTGATTTTTTAAATTTTGAACAGGACTCTACTGACGGGGTGGTGGATACGGCGATTACAATCTCAGATCATGCCCTGCACTGGGTTGACCTACAGGTTAGCAAGGAAAGTAGCCAGCGCCCGCACTGGAGGCTGGACTTGGGACTTTTAGCTGATGAAGAGGTGTGCGGGCGGCTGAGGAAATGTATTCAGAACTACCTGGAAGTAGACAGCGACAAGGGTGAAGTTTCGGCAGCGGTGGTCTGGGAGGCATTGAAGGCGGTGGTTAGAGGAGAGCTGATCTCGATACGGGCCCATACATAGAAAAAATAAATAAAATACAGCACAGAACAGGCCCTTCGGCCCACGATGTTGTGCTGAACCTTTGTCCTAGATTAATCATAAATTATCATCAAATTTACAGTGCAGATACGGGAGAAGGTAGACAGAGATGGGCCGACTGATAAAGGAGATATTGCAGGCCCGACAGGAGTTATGCGGAGACCCCAGAGGCAGGGCTTTTAAGGGAACGACGAAGGCTACAGGCGGAGTTTGGCTTGTTAACTACAGGGAGGGCGCAGAGCAGCTGAGGAAGGTGAGAGGGGAGATCTATGAGCATGGGGAGAATGCCAGCAGAATGCTTGCACAGCAGCTTAGAAAGAGGGAGGCAGCCAAGGAGATAGGGAAAGTAAAGGAGCCTGGTTGGAGACTCAGCAGGGGTGAATAAGGCGTTCAAGGAGGTTTACAGTAGGCTGTTACGGGTCGGAACCCCCAGCGGGGCCGGAGGAGATGAGTCACTTCTTAAGGGGGCTGAATTTCCCGAGGGTGGACGGGGGTTGGGGGGGTTGGTAGAAGGGCTTGGGGCCCCGATCGGGTTGGAAGAAATAGCGGAGGGTCTGAAGGCCATGCAGTCGGGTAAAGCCCCGGGGCCGGACGCGTACAAAACGTTCTCTGGGATACTGGGGCCGCTGTTGATGAGGACATTCAATGAGGCAAGGGAGCGTGGGGTGCTTCCCCCGACAACGTCACAGACCACAATCGCATTGATCCTGAAACGGACAAGGACCCGGAGCTGTGTGGGTCCTATAGGCCGATATCCCTGTTGAATGTGGACGCCAAACTGCTGGCCAAAATATTGTCCTCTAGGATTGAGGATTGTGTTCCGGATGTTATTGGGGAGGACCAGACAAGGTTTGTTAAGGGAAGGCCAATGTAAGAAGGTTGTTAAATGTGATCATGATGCCCCCCGGAAGGTCGGGAGGTGGAGGTAGGGATCGCAATGGATGCAGTGAAGGCTTTTGATTGGGTAGAATGGGAATATTTGTGAGATGTACCGGGACGGTTCGGATTTGGGCGGGACTTTATTGACTGGGTCAGATATTAGGCTCCTGGTGCGAGCGTACGGACGAATAGGACAACAGCGGACTATTTTAGGCTGCATCGGGGACGAGACAGGGATGCCCCCTCTACCCACTGTTGTTCGCGTTAGACATAGAGCTGCTGGCAATTGCGCGGAGAGCCTCAAAGGGCTGGAAGGGGCTGGTCCGGGGGGGGAGTGGAACACAGTCTCGCTTTACGCAGATGACCTGCTCCTGTATGTATTGGATCCATTAGAGGGGATGGGAGAAATTGAGGATTCTGGGGGAACTCGGCTGGTTTTCGGGGTATAAACTAAATATGGGGAAAAGTGAGATGTTTGCGGTCCAGGCAAGGGGGCAGGAGAGACGACTGGGGGAACTGCCATTTAGAGTTGTAGGGGAAAGCTTTCGGTACCTAGGCATCCAGGTGGCACGGAAATGGGAACGGCTGCACAAGCTAAATCTGGCTCGACTAGTAGACCAAATGAAGGACAATATTCGGAGATGGGACACGCTCCCGTTGTCACTAGCTGGGAGGGGTGCAGACAGTGAAAATGATGGTCCTCCCGAGATTCCGGTTTGTGTTTCAGTGTCTCCCCATCTTTATTCCGCGGTCCTTCTTTAAACGGGTCAATAAGGTAATCAATGGCTTTGTATGTGCGGGTTAAAAAAGGGGATGCTTGAGCACTGCCGAACTTCAGTAATTACTATTGGGCGGCGAACATAGCCATGATCAGGAAGTGGGTGGTGGGGGTAAGAGTCGATATGGGAGCGTGTGGAGGCGGCTTCATGCAAGGGCACCAGCTTGGGGGCGTTGATAACAGCGCCTCTGCCGATCCCGCCGGCACGGTACTCCACCAGCCCCGTGGTGGTGGCGGCCCTGAGGGCAATGGAGGAGGCATGTGGGAGCATCGGTGTGGTCTCCAATCTGTAATAATCACCAGTTTGCCCCGGGAAGGATGGATGGAGGGTTTTGGAGATGGCAGAGAGCAGGGATTAAGAGGATGGGGGATATGTTAATAGAGGGGAGCTTTCCTAGCCTGGGGGAGCTGGAGGGGAAAGTTGGATTGGCACGGGGAAACACATTTAGGTACCGAATGTAGGAAACGAATTGGGACTTCCTCCGCAGGCAGGTTTCAATCTTCTCGCGCCTACCACCAGGGGGATACAGGCAGGGTAGTTTCTAGAGTGTGGGTGGGAGAAGGGAGGGTCTCTGACATTTACAAGGAACTCATGGGGTCGGAGGAGACGCAGACTGAGGAACTGAAGCGCAAGTTGGAAGAGGAGTTGGGAGGAGAGATAGAGGATGGTCTCTGGGCCGACGCGTTGAGTAGAGTCAACACGTCCCCAAACTGTGCCAGGCTCAGCCTGATACAATTCAAGGCCGTTCACTGGGCTCACATGATAGTGACCCAGATGAGCAGGTTCTTTGGGGTAGAAGATCGGTGAGCAAGGTGTGCGGGAGGGCCAGCGAACCATGTCCATAGGTTCTGGACATGCTCAAAGCTGAGGGGATTCTGGCAGGGGTTTGCGGATGTCATGCCCAAGGTGTTAAAAACAAGGGTGGCACAGAGTCCAGAGGTGGTGATTTTCAGAGTGTCGGAAGATCCCGGAATCCAGAAGGAGAAAGAGGCAGATGTTCTGGCCTTTGCTTCCCTGGTAGCCCGGAGACAGATATTATTAGCTGGATGGAACTCAAAGCCCCCAAAGTCGTAGACCTGGCTGTCTGACATGGCTAGCTTTCTCTGCTTGGAGAAAATCAAGTTCGCCTTGAGAGGGTCAATGTTAGGATTCGTCCGGAGGTGGCAGCCATTCGTCGACTTCTTTGCGGAAAATTAACTGTCAGCAGAGGGGAGGGGGGGTTAGCTTAGTTTAGAGTAGGGGGTTAGTAAAGGTGGGACCTGTAAGGGAGGAAGACGGCTTTTGCACTATGTTTATAAATTCATGTACATTGTTTATTTTGTTGTTGTTGTAAAACCATAAATACCTCAATAAAAGGTTTATTTTAAAAAATGGCTCCCATTTCTTTGATACAATCTTGCTCCCTTCCAAATCTAGTCATCATCCTGATCCTCAAAAAAAACTTCACCTCCCAAACTACTGCCCCATATTCAACCTCAACTTCCTTTCCAAAGTCCTTGAATATACTGTTGCCTCATAATTCCATGCACATCGTTCCCACAACTCCAAATCTAAAAGATATCTATCTGATTTCCATCTATGATATAGCAATGAAATCAGATAACATTCAGTGTGGCTGTCACCATGGTACACTTTGCCTTTTCGGCCTCCTACCATCCTCTACCAACACCGTTCCTCTGTAGTCAAGATCAGTGGCACTAATCCTGCCCGACTCCAATCTTATCCACAAATTACAGCAGAGAATGTTTTGCAATGGTTTTTCCTCCCACTTCTGCACCATTACATCTGGAACCCTCGCAGGCTGCCATCCGACGGAGGCGCAATCAACATCATATGCGCCTATTCACCAATTGCGCGTGCCAGCATCTCAGACAAAGAGCATTTCTACGCCTATCTGCGGCTTCAATGCACGTTCTATGCTAAGTGATTCATGGCCGATATGCTTCCATTGTCATAGGGTGAGAAGGATCAACGATAAAGGGCAACGCCTCTTGAGCCTTGTTCACTGAATGACCTCTGAATCACCAGCACCTTTTTTCAGGGCAAATATCACCACAAGGTATAATCACCACAAGGTATTATGGTATCACCCAAGGTCTGCACATTGACACCAACTGTACTTGACCATCATAGGAAGGTGTAATCTTCCTAGTGTTCGCCATACCTACACTGAGCGCAGATCAGCGTGAGAACAGCTGGTGAGTCAGTTTCAGCGGGAGCATTGCGGAAGGAGGTTGCTGGGAGGTAAGTCAACCTTTAAAAGCACTTGTCTTTGCAGGGGCAGGCCAGTCGATTTCGGCGTGAGAACAGCTGGTGAGTCAGTTTCAGCGGGAGCATTGCGGAAGGAGGTTGCTGGGAGGTAAGTCAACCTTTAAAAGCACTTGTCTTTGCAGGGGCAGGCCAGTCGATTTCAGCGGGAGTGGAGCTGGCTGGTTAGTCAATTTCAGCAGGAGCTGAGAATTTTTCTTTTTTTTTTTAAATTAGTTTTTAGGCGGGAACAGGAAGTCGACCCGCGGACGTCTGGGAAGACCCTCACCAATAAATTCTGGTGGAGAGGAAACCCGAGACACTACACGTGTAGTGTCTCCCACCCACCCTCCTCCTCTAACCTAATAATAAAACCCATTGGTCTGAGGTAAGTACCATATTTTATTATATAATTATTATTTTTTATAAAAATTTAAGTTAGTTGTTAGCCAGATCTTGATAGAAGGTTAGAGGAATGGCAGGGAAGGGAGTGCAATGTTCTTCCTGCAGGATGTTTGAGGTGAGGGATGCAGTTAGTGTCCCTGCTGATTTTACCTGCAGGAAGTGCTGCCATCTCCAGCTCCTCCAAGACCGAGTTAGGGAACAGGAGCTGGAGTTGGAAGAACTTCGGATCATTCGGGAGGCAGAAGGGGTCATAGATAGCAGCTTCAGGGAATTAGTTACACCAAAGATTGGAGATAGATGGGTAACTGTAAGAGGGACTGGGAAAAAGCAGTCAGTGCAGGGATCCCCTGCGGTCGTTCCCCTGAGAAACAAGTATACCGCTTTGGATACTTGTGGGGGGGGGGACTTACCAGGGGTAAGCCATGGGGTACGGGCCTCTGGCACGGAGTCTGTCCCTGTTGCTCAGAAGGGAAGGGGGGAGAGGAGCAGAGCATTAGTAATTGGGGACTGGATAGTCAGGGGCACAGATAGGAGATTTTGTGGGAGCGTGAGAGACTCGCGTTTGGTATGTTGCCTCCCAGGTGCAAGGGTACGTGATGTCTCGGATCGTGTTTTCCGGGTCCTTAAGGGGGAGGGGGAGCAGCCCCAAGTCGTGGTCCACATTGGCACTAACGACATAGGTAGGAAAGGGGACAAGGATGTCAGGCAGGCTTTCAGGGAGCTAGGATGGAAGCTCAGAACTAGAACAGAGTTGTTATCTCTGGGTTGTTGCCCGTGCCACGTGATAGTGAGATGAGGAATAGGGAGAGAGAGCATTTAAACACGTGGCTACAGGGATGGTGCAGGCGGGAGGGATTCAGATTTTTGGATAACTGGGGCTCTTTCTGGGGAAGGTGGGACCTCTACAGACAGGATGGTCTACATCTGAACCTGAGGGGCACAAATATCCTGGGGGGGAGATTTGTTAGTGCTCTTTGGGGGGGTTTAAACTAATGCAGCAGGGGCATGGGAACCTGGATTGTAGTTTTAGGGTAAGGGAGAATGAGAGTATAGAGGTCAGGAGCACAGATTTGACGTCGCAGGAGGGGGCCAGTGTTCAGGTAGGTGGTTTGAAGTGTGTCTACTTCAATGCCAGGAGTATACGAAACAAGGTAGGGGAACTGGCAGCATGGGTTGGTACCTGGGACTTCGATGTTGTGGCCATTTCGGAGACATGGATAGAGCAGGGACAGGAATGGATGTTGCAGGTTCCGGGGTTTAGGTGTTTTAGTAAGCTCAGAGAAGGAGGCAAAAGAGGGGGAGGTGTGGCGCTGCTAGTCAAGAGCAGTATTACGGTGGCGGAGAGGATGCTAGATGGGGACTCTTCTTCCGAGGTAGTATGGGCTGAAGTTAGAAACAGGAAAGGAGAGGTCACCCTGTTGGGAGTTTTTTATAGGCCTCCTAATAGTTCTAGGGATGTAGAGGAAAGGATGGCGAAGATGATTCTGGATATGAGCGAAAGTAACAGGGTAGTTATTATGGGAGACTTTAACTTTCCAAATATTGACTGGAAAAGATATAGTTCGAGTACAATAGATGGGTCGTTTTTTGTACAGTGTGTGCAGGAGGGTTTCCTGAAACAATATGTTGACAGGCCAACAAGAGGCGAGGCCACGTTGGATTTGGTTTTGGGTAATGAACCAGGCCAGGTGTTGGATTTGGAGATAGGAGAGCACTTTGGGGACAGTGACCACAATTCGGTGACGTTTACGTTAATGATGGAAAGGGATAAGTATACACCGCAGGGCAAGAGTTATAGCTGGGGGAAGGGCAATTATGATGCCATTAGACGTGACTTGGGGGGGATAAGGTGGAGAAGTAGGCTGCAAGTGTTGGGCACACTGGATAAGTGGGGCTTGTTCAAGGATCAGCTACTGCGTGTTCTTGATAAGTATGTACCGGTCAGGCAGGGAGGAAGGCGTCGAGCGAGGGAACCGTGGTTTACCAAGGAAGTGGAATCTCTTGTTAAGAGGAAGAAGGAGGCCTATGTGAAGATGAGGTGTGAAGTTTCGGTTGGGGCGATGGATAGTTACAAGTTGGCGAGGAAGGATCTAAAGAGAGAGCTAAGACGAGCAAGGAGGGGACATGAGAAGTATTTGGCAGGAAGGATCAAGGAAAACCCAAAAGCTTTCTATAGGTATGTCAGGAATAAGCGAATGACTAGGGAAAGAGTAGGACCAGTCAAGGACAGGGATGGGAAATTGTGTGTGGAGTCTGAAGAGATAGGCGAGATACTAAATGAATATTTTTCGTCAGTATTCACTCAGGAAAAAGATAATGTTGTGGAGGAGAATGCTGAGCCCCAGGCTAATAGAATAGATGGCATTGAGGTACGTAGGGAAGAGGTGTTGGCAATTCTGGACAGGCTGAAAATAGATAAGTCCCCGGGACCTGATGGGATTTATCCTAGGATTCTCTGGGAGGCCAGGGAAGAGATTGCTGGGCCTTTGGCTTTGATTTTTATGTCATCATTGGCTACAGGAATAGTGCCAGAGGACTGGAGGACAGCAAATGTGGTCCCTTTGTTCAAAAAGGGGAGCAGAGACAACACCGGCAACTATAGACCGGTGAGCCTCACGTCTGTAGTGGGTAAAGTCGTGGAGGGGATTATAAGAGACAAGATTTATAATCATCTAGATAGGAATAATATGATCAGGGATAGTCAGCATGGCTTTGCGAAGGGTAGGTCATGCCTCACAAACCTTATTGAGTTCTTTGAGAAGGTGACTGAACAGGTAGACGAGGGTAGAGCAGTTGATGTGGTGTATATAGATTTCAGCAAAGCGTTTGATAAGGTTCCCCACGGTAGGTTATTGCAAAAAATACGGAGGCTGGGGATTGAGGGTGATTTAGAGATTTGGATCAGAAATTGGCTAGCTGAAAGAAGACAGAGGGTGGTGGTTGATGGGAAATGTTCAGAATGGAGTACAGTCACAAGTGGAGTACCACAAGGATCTGTTCTGGGGCCGTTGCTGCTTGTCATTTTTATCAATGACCTAGAGGAAGGCGCAGAAGGGTGGGTGAGTAAATTTGCAGACGAAACTAAAGTCGGTGGTGTTGTCAATAGTGTGGAAGGATGTAGCAGGTTACAGAGGGTTATAGATAAGCTGCAGAGCTGGGCTGAGAGGTGGCAAATGGAGTTTAATGTAGAGAAGTGTGAGGTGATTCACTTTGGAAGGAATAACAGGAATGCGGAATATTTGGCTAATTGTAAAGTCCTTGAAAGTGTGGATGAGCAGAGGGATCTAGGTGTCCATGTACATAGATCCCTGAAAGTTGCCACCCAGGTTGATAGGGTTGTGAAGAAGGCCTATGGAGTGTTGGCCTTTATTGGTAGAGGGATTGAGTTCCGGAGTCGGGAGGTCATGTTGCAGCTGTACAGAACTCTGGTACGGCCGCATTTGGAGTATTGCGTACAGTTCTGGTCACCGCATTATAGGAAGGACGTGGAGGCTTTGGAGCGGGTGCAGAGGAGATTTACCAGGATGTTGCCTGGTATGGAGGGAAAATCTTATGAGGAAAGGCTGATGGACTTGAGGTTGTTTTCGTTGGAGAGAAGAAGGTTAAGAGGAGACTTAATAGAGGCATACAAAATGATCAGGGGGTTGGATAGGGTGGACAGTGAGAGCCTTCTCCCGCGGATGGATATGGCTGGCACGAGGGGACATAACTTTAAACTGAGGGGTAATAGATATAGGACAGAGGTCAGAGGTAGGTTCTTTATGCAAAGAGTAGTGAGGCCGTGGAATGCCCTACCTGCTACAGTAGTGAACTCGCCAACATTGAGGGCATTTAAAAGTTTATTGGATAAACATATGGATGATAATGGCATAGTGTAGGTTAGGTGGCTTTTGTTTCGGTGCAACATCGTGGGCCGAAGGGCCTGTACTGCGCTGTATTGTTCTATGTTCTATGTTCTATCGCAACACCAACTACCCTCTTGTCAGTAGGAGAGTGAAGGTGCTTCTCTGAAAGTTTCACAATTCCAAACGCAATAACCTGCCACATATCTCTTCTTGGTAGCACTGTGGTTAGCACTGTTGCTTCACAGCACCACGGTCCCAGGTTCAATTCCCGGCTTGGGTCACTGTCTGTGCGGAGTCAGCGCATCAGCCCCGTCAATTTAGAGTATCCAATTATTTTTTGGGCAGCATGGTAGCACAGTGGTTAGCACTCTTGCTTGAATCACTGTGTGGAGTCTGCACATTCTCCCAGTGTCTGCGTGGGTTTCCTCCAAGTGCTCCAGTTTCCTCCTACAAGTCTCGAATGACGTGCTTGCTAGGTGAATTAGGCATTCTAAATTCTCCCTTAGTATACCCGAACAGGTGCGAAATGTGGCGACGAGGGGCTTTCACAGTAACCTCATTGCAGTATTAGTGTGAGCCTACTTGTGACACTAATAAAGATTATAATGATTATCATCAATATTCCTTACACAATACTGATGCCAAATTCCAGCACTTGATACTATTGCTAGAACGACTGCTATCCAGGAGCACCAATGGAGTATCAATGAAGCTTGGATGTCACTAAGTGCCTCATCTACAAAGCATCAAGAGCATCATTTAGTGGATTGATTTGAGACTGACTTGGCTGAGGTGACATCCGTCATTGATGCAAAAAAGCAAAGTCAACATCACGCACAAAAGAACCCAATAGCTAAAAGAGTGCATGAGACCTGACAATAGCCAAGACAGCCATGCAAAAGATAGGGAGATACAGTGCAAATAAACACTGGATCAACTTATGCCAAGAAATCCAAACTGCCTGCGACAATGGAAATCTAAGAGCTATGTATGACGGGATCAAGAGAGTGCTTGGCCATACCATCACCATACCAAGCCCCCTGAAGTCAGCAGATGATATATTCACCAACAAAAGTAAACAGATGTCCCGCTGTGCTGAACATGGCTACGACATCTTCCAGTCCACACTTGACGTTCTCCCACAGCTTCCTGTTTTGGATGAGTTATCACTGGAGATCGAATAGGCCACAGACTGCTTCACAAACAGAAAGACACCAATAGATGGAATCCCAGCCTAACTGCTCAAGTAGGGAATATTCCAATTATTGCCACATCTTTATGGTCTCCTCCACTAGAAAGTAGGCTCCATCCTATAGGAGAAACACGATGTAAAAATCATCAGAGTGTACCAAAGCTCCTCAGTCTTGTCTGCTCCTCCCATGACAAAATACACACTGTACAGATTGATAACTTCACTTCAGATGGTTTCAGAGTGAACAATGGACTGACACGGGACTGCAAACTAGTGCCCATTCTGTTGGGCGACATCTTTTTCATGCTCCTGATGTTTGCCTTCCCCCAGATATGGAAAGAGCTGCTTATATACTAGGTTAGATGGTAAATTAGTGTGAGATGGATGTACTTTAAGAAATGGGGGTTTATCAAATAGTTGCAGTGATGTCAGTGTGTGGGTGGAGCTGGGCTGTCTGTCTTTCACTTTTGATTTGAGTTGGTAGCTGCAATGGGTTTTTGGTTTTGTTTTAAGAGGTGGATAGCTGCATTCAAAGCAAGCAGCTGTATAATGATCTCTCTCTCTACAAGCTAAAGAATGTCTCCAGATCATTGATGATTTCAAAGTAATGCTCTTTTCCATAGAGCATGTAAACCTGCTGTCTTTATTTTTAAAAGGATCTAACTTATGGATGTTGTTTGGGAAGTTATTAAGAGTTACCTATAGAATATTGTATTAGGGAAAGTATCAGTGTTTGTAGTTGATCAGATGTTTACTGTGCGTTTATAAAACGTTAACCAGATTCATAGAATAAACATTGTTTTGTTTTAAACATACTTTAGCTCTCTTTTGCACCACACCTGTAAAGTGGGTCCTTGTGCTCCCCATAACCAAAATCTATTTAAAGTTGTGGGTCAGGTAAACTCCATGGTATACTTTGGTGTTCTCTAAACCCTGGCACATAATACTCTACAATCTACCAAGGTTTAAAGTGAAGACAAAAACACATTATGCTTGGGGGTAGCTAGCTGACAACAAATGAAAGTGGTGACACGTCCTGTGGGCTGGTGTGCACCAGCACAATGACTAGTGGCTACAATGACTTGGCAACATACTCCAACATCAGAATTAACAACCTGCAACTAACACTTGGTAGCTTGGCACAATACTTGCGGCAGAATATGCCTCTCAGGATTGGCCACTACAGCTGCAGCAAAGGTGAGTTACATGAAGACACTGCTCCGGAAATTGATTATTTTGTTATTTTGTCTAATACAGATGAATTAAAGCTCCAGATATTAAAAGTAAAACCATTTATTTCATGGGTGGAATTGAATTTATCAAGAAAGACTTCAGGTACGAGTTTAGTCCCTTGCCATGCCTGAACTGCAATTTGATGGCATTAAACAAGTAAGTAGTATGCTGGATTATATTGCAGGTTACAAGCAGAGCACTCCTTACAGTTCTAACCACATTTAATTGAGGTGTGATTATGTAATAGTTGTGTTACTGGACTCGTAATCCAAAGGACTGGGGCAATAATCCAGAAAATGAGGACAAATGACAGCTTGAGAATTTAATATCTTTTTTTTTTAAATGGAAATAAATAAGCAGGAACAGGTCTCATTGCACACTGTTATAACCTGCCTGCTTACCATTGGCTGGGGACTGATGACAATCCTACAATCCTGTGGGAGTATGAGCTTCCCCAATGAGGGGGGGGCGGAGAAATCATTAGCAGACTCCCTGTATAAATAAAGCTGGCCAGTTCGGAACCAGGAGGAAGGAGTAAATAAAAGTTATTTCTTTGTATCCTTGAAACTCGTGCTGGATTCTTCGTGGCCTTCACAAAACTGGCGACAAGGGTTAAAGTGAATAGCTGTCTACACTGCTGAAGCCACCTCCCTTGATTTTTGTTGGGATACAGGTTGGAAGTTGTCTTCTATTACACCATGCCTCTGTACGGACGCTTGGATGTTTTTGATGCTGCGCTGGAAAGCTGGAACCAGTACGCACAACGGATGCGTTACTATTTCGGGGCAAGCAATATCACCGAAAACGAGCGCCAGATGATCATTTTGCTCACCGCCTGCGGCCCGCATACGTTTGGGGTAATTAGGAGCCTTACGTACCCAGCTGCGCCAGACACCAAAATTTTTGATGAACTTGTGAATTTAGTGGGGCAGCATTTTAACCCAACCCCGTCCACGATAGTCCAGCGTTACCGGTTTAATACCGCTGAGAGGACCCCAGGAGAATCCCTTGCCGACTTTCTATCCAGGCTACGCAGGATTGCGGAGTACTGTGACTATGTTGAGACCTTGTCAGAAATGTTACGCGACCGTTTGGTTTGCGGTATTAACAATGCGGCCACCCAGAGAAAGTTGTTAGCTGAGCCAACATTGACTTTTCAACAGGCCATTCAAATAGTATTGTCCCGAGAGAGCGCAGAACGAGTGCAGGAGCTACAGGGAATGGAAATGCATGCATTGGGGCACAGCCCCTTACGTCCAAAAAAGTCCCCCCGCATTCCTGCGGTTCCTTGGGTGAGTTGACGTCCGGATCGATGCCAGTGGCCGTCGGACATTCCTCCCCGAAGGGAGCCTTCTCCAGAACGAATGGATGAGGAGCCATGTCCGTGTCAGCCTTGCAGGCGCTGACCCCGTCGCGGATGCGGGTCCTGGAGGCGCCGTCGTTCCGATCGAAACTGGGACCAGCCCAGGGTCCGTACCTTCCATGTGGAAGAACCTGTGGCGACTACTCTCGAGGACGTGGAGATGGAGGACGACTGCCTGCAGCTGCATTATGTGGCAGCTCCCCGTGTGGCTCCCATTAAGGTGACAGTACAGGTCAATGGTCACCTGCTTGAGATGGAGTTGGACACTGGCGCAGCGGTCTCCGTGATCGCCCAGAGGACATTCGACCGCATCAAGCAGGGTATACAGACCCTTACATTAACCGACACACAGGCCAGGTTGGCTACCTACACTGGGGAACCATTGGACATTGCAGGAACTACGATGACCCCTGTTGTTTATGGATGCCAGGAGGGGCGTTTCCCACTTATCGTGGTGCGCGGCCATGGGCCCAGCCTGTTGGGTCGAGACAGGTTGCGCCATTTGGGCTTGCAGTGGCAGCACATCCTCCAAACAGTTTCTGGAGGGTTGACTGAGGTGCTAGGACGATACCCAGATGTATTCCAACCCGGTTTGGGGAAAATAAAAGGGGCCGTAGCCCGTATCCAAGTTGAACCAGGAGCCACGCCGCGCTGTTTCCGGGCGCGCCCGGTGCCTTACGCCTTGCTCGAGAAGGCAGAAGGGGAGCTCACTCGTTTAGAAACTTTGGGTATTATCAGGCCCGTCCGTTTTGCTGACTGGGCAGCACCAATTGTACCTGTAATGAAGCCAGATGCCACAGTTCGCTTGTGCGGCGACTATAAACTTACAGTGAATACGGCTTCCCGACTCGACCGATATCCAATGCCTCGCATAGAGGATCTCTACGCGAAGTTTGCAGGTGGACTCTCGTTCACAAAATTAGATATGAGTCACGCCTACCTACAGTTGGAGCTGGACCCTGCCTCCCGACCATATGTAACGATTAATACACACCGGGGCCTGTATGAATATACACGTTTGCCCTTTGGAGTATCCTCTGCCTGCGCTATTTTTCAACGCGTTATGGAGGGCATTTTGAGAGGTTTACCGCGTGTCGCTGTCTACTTAGATGACGTTTTGATCACAGGGACGTCGGAGCAGGAACATGTGGAAAATCTGGAGGCTGTCCTTAAGACGCTTTTCGGAGGCTGGAGTCTGTAAAACGTCGCACAAAGTGCATCTTTCAGGATAAGAAAGTAGTTTACCTGGGTTATCGGGTGGACCGCGAAGGTTTGCACCCCGTCGCAGAGAAGGTGCGCGCGATTCAACAGGCCCCCGCCCCGACTGACACTTCGCATCTTCGTTCTTTTCTCGGCCTCGTAAACTATTACGGGAAGTTCCTCCCCAATCTGGCAACTACGCTGGCCACGTTACATCTTCTGCTAAAGAAAACTCACACCTGGGTTTGGGGTCAGCCGCAAGAAACCGCTTTCCGGCAGGTAAAACAACAATTGTCGTTGTCTGGGTTACTAACCCACTATGATCCTGGAAAGCCTTTGCTCGTCACATGTGATGCATCCCCGTATGGTATTGGGGTCGTCCTGTCCCACAAGATGGAGAACGGGGCCAAGCGGCCAGTAGCTTTCGCCTCCCGCACATTGACTGCAGCGGAAAAAAGTACACGCAGATCGAGAAGGAGGGCCTGGCAGTGGTCTTTGCGGTGAAACGTTTCCACCAGTACGTGTATGGCCGCCACTTCACGATCGTGACTGATCAGAAGCCTCTGCTTGGACTTTTCAGAGAGGATAAGCCAATAACGCCCATTGCATCCGCACGGATCCAGCTCTGGGCTTTGTTGCTCGCTGGATACGAGTATTCTCTGGAGCACAAACCAGGAACGCAGATAGCGAATGCCGACGCACTGAGCCGATTGCCTTTATTGACCGGCCCAATGTCGACCCTCACGACCGGTGAGGTGGTTGCAACCCTAAATTTTATGGACACCTTGCCTGTCACGGCATCACAGATCAGTGAGTGGACCCAGACGGAGCCAGTCCTGTCAAAGGTTTGACACATAGTCCTATATGGTGGGCAGCATAGACAGCTCCCAGGCGAGTTGCGGGCATTTTCCTCCAAGCTGTCAGAATTCAGCGTGGAAGACGGCATCCTCTTGTGGGGGACGCGTGTGATTGTCCCGGAAAAAGGACAGGAGCTGGTACTAAGAGACTTGCACAATGGGAATCCAGGTGTGACCAAAATGAAAGTGTTGGCCCTGAGTTATGTTTGGTGGCCAGGCCTTGACGCCAACATTGAGAAGGTGGCCCAAAACTGCTCCATTTGTCAGGAGCATCAGAAGCTTCCGCCGGCCGCGCCCCTATATCACTGGGAATGGCCAGCGCGGCCTTGGGCGCACTTGCATGCGGATTTCGCTGGCCCTTTTCAAGGATCCATGTTCCTTTTATTAATCGACACCCAGTCTAAATGGCTAGAGATGCATAAGATGCGAGGCACAACGTCCTACGCAACAATTGAGAAGATGCGTTTGTCTTTTAGTGCGCATGACCTCCCCGAGGTGCTGGTCACGGATAACGGCACTCCATTCACCAGTGAGGAGTTTGCGAGTTTCATGAAGATGAACGGCATACGCCATATCCGCACTGCCCCTTACCACCCGACTTCAAATGGGTTGGCGGAGCGCGCAGTGCAGACATTCAAACGAGGCCTAAAGAAGCAGTCTTCCGGGTCAATGGACACGAGACTGGTTCGCTTTTTGTTTTCGTATAGGACCACCCACCCCCCCAAGCGGTGACTGGGGGTAGCTCCCGCAGAACTCCTAATGGGCCGGAGACTTCGTACCCGCCTTAGTATGGTTTTCCCGGACATTGGCGCAAAAGTACGCCGCACACAAGAACGGCAGGGACAGGGTCTTTCTCGGCATCGGCCGATTCGGCAGTTTACGCCCGGTGACCCAGTGTTCGTTCACAATTTTGCTGGTGGTGCCCAGTGGGTCCCTGGCGTAATCTTTCGCCAAACGGGCCCTATATCTTACCAGGTGCAAGCCTAGGGTCGTCTCCAGCGCAAACATGTAGACCATGTTCGGTCCAGAAGACTATCCCTTCCAAAGATTCCCCGCCCCCAGAGCTCATTTCTATAGCCACAGAGACCAGAGACAATGGAAAGTAGTCCTCACAATCTTCCTCTCTGGTGCCTCACTCAAAGGCTGCGCAGGTCGTTACAGAACCGAATGGAGATAGAGAGCTGAGATGACAGAGGCAGCAGACTCCGACTCCGAGATGGAGACACAGGACGCATCAGAGGGGGAATCCTCGGGCCCACGGGCCGTGGGTGTACAACCGTTACGCCGTTTATCACGGAAGCGCCGGTCTCCATCTCGTTACACGCCGCCCGATCCAGCGCCTCGTGCAAATGGTGTCCGGCCTGCGGCAAAACAAGTCCGACGCCCTCCTTCGCCAGGGTCTTCGGTGGATTCCTTGGACTTTGAGGGGGGGGGGGGGGGGGAGGGGATGTTATAACCTGCCTGCTTACCATTGGCTGGGGACTAATGACAATCCCACAATCCTGTGGGAGTATGAGCTTCCCCAATGAGGGGGGGGGGGGGGGGGGGAGAAATCATTAGCAGATTCCCTGTATAAATAAAGCTGGCCAGTTTGGAACCAGGAGGAAGGAGTAAGCAGCAAGCGAAGTTGCTGCTGCTGTTGTGTGTATATATGTTATTGTAAATAAATGTTATTTCTTTGTATCCTTGAAACTCGTGCTGGATTCTTCGTGGCCCTCACAAAACACACATTGGTGTCGAACCAGAATTTCAAATTATGCTGAAAGAGAAGGGCTGCAAAGTTTCACACTGAATGACCATAGATATTTGTCCGGTGAATATGTGTATATTGTATATAAAGCATTTTTCATTAAACTTAGTGCGTGTGACAAATGCTGAGGGAGCCACACGGTGGAAAGCCTGAATGCTCCTCTTTCTCACCAAAAACAAAGGAAACAAATATGTCCATTTCCCAGATGTTTGGTGGTCATATGACTAATTTTAACATAACTAGTAAGCAATAACCTGCAACACAATCTACAATCAAAAATACTCACCCAACGATTTACTTCTTACCATTAAATCAATAAATGGATAAAAAGTTAAAGTGCACATGCAGATCCAATACAAATAAATATTAAGATCACATGCCCAACAAGAGTGTCTCTTACTGAATTTTATTTACTATCCACGTTGTGACAGGTTCTCAGCAAGTTCAGGAATTTTGAGTCGAGAACAATGAACAAACATCCAGATTGTGTGTGATTTAGTCAGGAAATTGAAGTTGTCATTCCCAGGCATCTGGGACATTGTGCTTCTCGGTAGCATTTCCAATTCTGGTTTGATGCATTAGTAGACTGTAGGTCATGTGAGATCACATGACATTCGCTCACGTGATTAAGCATATGGTGTCACATGATGTTTAATCATGTGATGCTATTTGCTTTTGATTTTTTGGTGAATTAAATAACACAATTTGTGAATCAAGAGAAAAAAGGATATAAATATTTAAAGATATAATGTTTAAATCCTCGAGCAAACAGATTGCACCAATGATCAGAGTGCAAGCTCGGGAGTAGGAAGTGTTTATTTCCCTTTGCTTTCTCTCTTTCTCATTCTTTCGGATTGTTTGTTAATCTACAACAGGGAAAAGAGTAAACTCTTTGGTGAGAATCTGGTAAGGGGGTAAGTTCTGCTCTTTCTCAATGGTTTAAAATAGTGCACAACTTTGTGATTAGCTAACAAAATAAGTAAAGAATTGAATTAATTATTTAAAACACATTAAGGATGGCAAGACAGGTGATGTGTGACTTCCGGTGGCGGCTATGAGGGAGCAGGTCACACATTTGGTGGCTCCTGTTTCGGACTTTTGGACTTTTCAAAAGCGCAAAACGTGAGAATCGTGGGCCCCCGGAGGGGGCAGAGGGGCTGGAGGGTATGTTTCAGAAGGTGGACAGGGCACACAGAGTGCAGGTGAGGCAGCCGCGACGAGGGGGTCCCCCACGAGCGACGGTAGTACGCTTTCACAGGTTCCTGGACAAGGAACGGGTGCTGCAATGGGCAAAGAGCACACAAAGCTGTACTTGGGACAATACCATCCTCCGTATCAACCAAGATTTGAGTGCTGAGGTGGCCAGGAGGAGAGGAGGCTACAGGCAGGTGAAGGAGATACTGTACAAAAACAAGGTGAAATTCGGGCTGCTTCTACCGGCTCAACTGTGGGTTACGTATGAGGGTCAGCACCATTATTTCGAGGAACCCGAAGAGGCAATGGACTTCATTAAGGAGCAAGGGCTGGCCCTGAGATGAGGGCGTTTGGACTCATGTTAGAGCTTTTAAGTATATGTGGTGTCTCTCCCGTTTTGAAAATTGCCTGCATGTTTGGGTCCGTTTATGTCGTTTCTTTTTTCGACCTTTTTAGGGGGTTGGAAGGGGGTAGGGATGTGTTTTTTTTGTGTGGTTTACCTGAATGTTTCCTTTTTGGGCTCTTTGATTAGTTGGAGTTTGGCTGGGGGGAAAATAATAAAGAAAACAGTTAAAAGGGTTGGGTTAAGATGGATGCTTCAGGCTTTGTGCAATCTTTTTCGGTGTCTGTATGGGAAGGACTGAGAGTGCCTGTTAGTTCTTATCTCTTTTTTTCTTCTTGTTTAACTTGAATTGTGCTATTGTGGAGGTTGTTTATGACTTGTATAGAGTGTTTGCTTAACTAGGGATGATCTGGGGAAGTGGTATGGATGGGTCGGGGAGGGGTGACTGGGAACAATGGGTGGGAGACACGCTGGCGCCGAGGCTGGGAGCCCCAGGCAAGCTGAGTGGGGCTAGTCAACGGAAGCCGAGGTGGGGGGTGTGCATATAGTTAGATTAGAGCAGGGGTTAGGTGATAGGATGGTGTTGCTAGGGGAGGGGGAGAGAGAGAGAGTCGTTCTGCTGATGGGGATGGAAACTGGGCATGGCAATAGTGAGGAGGTCATGGGTGGAGCCGGTCAGAAGGAGGGCCAGATGAAACGCGATGCATGGCTGGGGCGCTGGCCAAGGAAAGGGGATGGCTGATCAGCAAAGGGGGGGGGGCGAAGTGCCCCCCAACATTGCTGATCACCTGGAATGTTAGAGGGTTAAACGGGCCAGTGAAGAGGGCGTGTGTGTTTGCGCATCTGCGGGTTCTGAAGGCGGACATAGTCATGCTGCAGGAGACTCACCTGAAAGTGGCAGACCAGGTTAGGTTAAGGAAGGGCTGGGTCAGTCAGGTCTTTCATTCGGGGCTTGATTCTAAGACGAGGGGGGTTGCGATCCTGATTAATAAAAGGGCACAATTTGAGGCGGAAGGCACAGTCGTGGATGGGGGTGGCAGGTTCGATATGGTGAGGGGTAAGCTCAAAGGGGTGAGAGTAGTCCTGGTCAGTGCGTATGCCCCTAATTGGGACGATGTGGATTTTATTAGGAGGATGCTAGGGAAGATCCCCGACTTGGATTCGCATAAGCTGATCATGGGCGGGGACTTTAATACAGTCCTGGACCCATGCCTGGACCGTCATGTTCAAGAACAGGCAGGTTGACAGCGATGGCAAAGGAACTGTGGGATCCGTGGAGATGTAGCCGGACGACGGCGAGGGAATTCTCGTACTACACCCGCGTCCACAAGGTGTACTCACGAATTGACTACTTTGTTGTGAGTAAGGACCTGCTGGCCGGAATGGTGGGGGCAGAATATTCGGCAAATGCCATATCGGACCATGCTCCGCACTGGGTAGACCTGCAGTTTTATAAGGACAGCTTTCAGCGCACACCATGAAGGCTGGAAGTTGGATTACTCGCGGACGAGGCGGTGTGGGAGAGGCTGAGGAAATGTATGCAGAATTACCTGCAGGTGAACGATACTGGAGAAGGCTCGGCAGCGGTGCTCTGGGAAGCACTGAAGACAGTGGTGAGAGGGGAGCTGATTTCAATCCGGGCGTACAGGGACAGGACAGACAGGGCAGAGACGGACCGACTAATTAAGGAAATTTTACGGATGGACAGGAGTTACGCGGAATCCCCGAGGCCAGAGTTGCTCAGGCAATGACAGAGGCTATAGGCCGAATTTGAATACAGGCAAGGCTGTAGAGCAGCTTAGAAAGGTAAAATGCGCGATTTATTAGCATGGGGAGAAGGCCAGTAGAATGCTTGCGCAACAACTAAGGAAGAGGGAAGCGGCTAGGGAAATAGGGAGGGTAGTGGATGGGGAGGGTAATCTAGTGGGCGACCCGGCAGGGCTGAACAAGGCCTTTAGGGACTTTTATAGGAAGCTGTACACTTCGGAATCCCCCGGGGAACCGGGGGGGGGGGGGGGGTGGAATGAGGCTATTCCTGGACGGACTGACCTTCCGAAGAGTGGGGAGAGGGTTGGTGGACGGACTGGGGGCCCTGGTCAGGATCAAAGAGATATTGGGGGCCTGCAGGTCATGCAGTCGGGTAAAGCCCCGGGGCCGGACGGGTATCCGGTGGAGTTTTACAAACAATTTGCCGGGATAGTGGGGCTGGTGCTGGTCAGAGGCAAGAAATAGAGGGAGTTTACCCCCGACGATGTCGCAGGCCATCATCTCGCTTATTCTAAAACTGGAAAAGGACCCGGAGGGGTCATACACGCCGATCTCTTTGATCAACATAGACGCTACATTACTGGCCAAGACCTTGGGGATCTTGACCAGAATTGAGGATTGTGTACCAGATGTAATTGTGGTGGACCAAACCGGGTTTGTAAAGGGGAGGCAGCTGGTGGCCAGCCTAAGAAGGCTGCTCAACATGATAATGATACCCCCCAAGAGTAGGGCTGTAAAGATAATGGTAGCCATGGATGCTGAAAAGGCTTTTGACCGAGTGGAGTGGCATTATCTGTGGGAGGTACGAGGACGGTTCGGGTTCGGGGCGGGGTTCATCGACTGGGTTAGGCTATTATGTCAGGCCCCGGAGGAGAGTGTAAGGACGAACAAGTCAACATCGGATTACTTTAGACTGCACCATGGGATAAGACCACTCCCCTCTCTCCCCACTGCTGTTTGCGCTGGCCATAGAGTCGCTGGCAATTGCACTGAGAGCTTTTAGAGGCTGGAAAGGGCTGGTCCGGGGGGGGAGTGGACCATAGAGTCTCGTTATACGCAGACGATCTGCTGTTATATGTATCGGACCCAATGGTGGGGATGGACGGTATTATGGCAACCCTGAGGGAATTTGGCAGGTTCTCTGGATACAAACTGAACATGGCTAAGAGCGAGTTGTTTGTAATTCAGGCGAGGGGGCAGGAGAGTAGGCTGGAGGGGTTCAGGCTGGGGGGGGGGGGGGGGGGGGGGGGGGGGGGGGGGGCGGTTTGATATTTGGGGATTCAGGTGGCACGGGACTGGGGCAAGTTGCATAAGCTCAACCTGTCCCGACTGGTGGAACGAGTGAGGGAGGAGGTCCGGAGGTGGGATGCGCTCCCACTGTCATTGGCGGGGAGGGTGCAGACTGTTAAGATGGCGATTCTCCTGCGGTTCTTGTTTGTTTTTCAGTGTCTCCCCATTTTTATCCCGCGGTCCTTCTTTAAGAGGCTGAATAAAATTATTCTGGGATTTGTATGGGCAGGGAAGTCCCCGCGGGTGAAGAGGGTGATGCTTGAAAGGAACAGAGGAGAAGGGGGGGCTGGCTTTGCCAAACCTCAGCAACTGTCACTGGGCGGTCAACATAGCGATTGGGGGGGGGATTGGAGGACGGTATCTGGGCAGAAGCCCTGAGCAGAGTAAACACGACCGCAACATGCGCCAGGCTCAGCCTGATCCAGTTTAAGGTCGTGCACCGGGACCACATGACGGTGGCCCGGATGCGCAGATTTTTCAGGCTGGAGGACAAGTGTGCGAGATGCGCCGGAGGGCCGGCTAACCATGTACACATGTTCTGGTCGTGCCCTAAGCTCAGGGGGTATTGGCAGGGATTCGCAGATGTCATGTCCCAGGTATTGAAAATGGGAGTGGTAATGAGCCCTGAGGTGGCAATCTTTGGGGTTTCGGAGTACCCAGGAGTCCAGGAAGAGAGAGAGGCCGACGTTCTGGCCTTTGCTTCCCTGGTAGCTCGGCAATTAATACTGTTAGCATGGAGGGACACAAAGCCTCCGAGGGCTGAGGTATGGCTATCGGACATGGCGAGCTTTCTTGGCCTAGAGAAAGTCAAGTTCGCCTTGAGAGGTTCGTTATTAGGGTTTGCCCAAAGGTGGCTGTCATTTATTGACTTCTTCGCAGAGGAGTAAGCGTCAACGGGGGGGGGCTAGGGTAGAGTAGAGTAGGGGGATATTGAGGCAGGTCCTTGCGTGAACAGAGCCCTGGTTTGCACTATGTTTAATTTGTGTCTTGACTTCTTTTTTTTTGTACTGTACAATGTCACTTTTTCTATATGCCTAAAATACCTCAATAAAATTGTTTGTTAAAAAAAAGACAGGTGATGTGTCAAGGCTGCAGCATGTGGGAACTCCTGGATAACATTGTGATCCAGGGCAAATACGTTTGCAGTAAGTGCAGCCCAAGGAAGTTCGGCGCTGAATCACTGAGCTGGAGGCTGTGCTGCGGACACTGTGGCACATTGTGTTACCTGTCCGGTGCCAGGATTCAGATCTGCTGGAGGCTGAAGAGAAACTTGCAGTGGGAAGGGGTGGCTCCTGTTGCCGTGATCCATGTAGGAACCAATGATATAGGTAGAATGAGCAAAGGAGTTCTGCATGGAGAGTTTGAGGAGCTAGGCACAAAATTAAACAAAAGAACCTCAAAGGTTATGATTTCTTAATATTACTTGAGCTGCATGTAAATTAGCTTAGGGTACATAAAATTAGAGAGATGAATATGTGGCTCTGATGTGGCCTACATCTGAACCATGCTGGGACCAGTGTTCTTGCAAACCGCATAACTAGAGGGGAGGGATGGTTCTGGAGAGCGTATATGTAAGCTTACAAAGGCAAAAGGAAATGCCTGCATTACAAGGAGCTATTTAGGTAATGAAACCCAGAGTGTGACAAGAAGGAACAGAGTTTACAAATATTAAAAAGTAGCTGCAAATAGAGTCAACTGGGGAGTAAGGCGGCAAAGTAAATGGTTGGTTACTTCAATGCATGTGGTATTCAGCATAAAATAAATGAATTAATGACACAGACTGAAAGTAAGAAACATGCATCAGAAACAACTGCTAAACTTAAATAAGAGTAATTACAAAGGAATAAAGGCAGACTTGGCTGAAGTGCACTGGGAAAGGAGTTTAACAGAAAAGACAGTGATCAGCAATGGCAGATGTTTATGAAATAGTTCATGACTCACAGCAGAGATATCTCGCTTTTCGGCGGTGGAGGCGGCCCACCAGCAGGATTTACCGACCCCGCCATTGTCAACTGGATTTCCCGGTGACTACACCCCTTGTCGCTGGGAAGCCCGTGCAGTGCCGTGGGAGCAGAATATCCCGCTGGCGTGAACAGAATGTGGCAAAGATTAGTGCTAATCCAGAGAATTGGGAAAGTTTTAAAAATCAATTGAATATGACCAAAAAAATAATAAAGAGGGAATAGATAACTATAAGGGCAAACTTGGAGGTAACATTAAAATGGACAGTAAGAGCTTCATTAAATATATAAAAAGGAAGGGATAGGTGAAAGTGAATATAGGCCCCTTCGAGAATGAGACCAGGGAAATAATAATGGGAACCAAGAAATGGCAGAGGGGTTAAATAAATAAATTGCACAAGTCTTCACTATAGAAGATATTAATAACATTCCAAAAATACAAAAGATTAAACAGGCAAAATGAGGGGGGGGCGGATGGAGGAAATAAATACAATAACTACCATTAGAGAAAAAGTCGTAGGAAACTAATGGGGCTAAAGGCCGATAAGTCCTCTGGACCTGTTGAGTTGCATCCTAGGATATTAAAGGATGTAGCTACAGAGATAGCGGTTGCACTGGTAGTAATCTTCCAAGAATCCTTAAATTCTGGAAATGTCCAGAGGATTGGAAATCTGCCAATGTGATACCCTTATTCAAAAAGGAATGGAGGCAAAAAACAGGTAACTACATGTCATTTCTGTCATTGGAAAACGTTACATGGAGGCCATTATTAAGAATGTAATAACAGAGAATTTAAAAATGCAAAATACAATCAAGCAGAGTCAACATGGCTCCATGAATGGGAAATCATGTCTGACAAATTTATTCGATTTCTTTGAGATGGGAACAAGCAGAATAGATAAAGGGAACCAGTCGATGTAATATACTTGGATTTTCAAAAACTGTTTGATAAGGTACTGTACAATAGGCAGTTTAAAAGATGAGCCCAAGGTATTCGGGTAGTGTGTCAGCATGGATAGAGGATTTGCTAACTAATACAAGGCAGAGCATTGGGATAATAGAGGTAATAGGGGCATTTTCAGAATGGCAACCTATAACTAATGGAGTGCTACAGGGGTCAGTGCTGGTGTCAAAATTATTTACAAAATATTAATAACTTGAATGAAGGAAGGGAATGTACTACTGCCAAGTTTGCGGATGGCACAAAATTATGTTGGGAACACAAGTGGTGAGGATAACACAAAAGAGTGAAAGAGTTATATAGTGAGTGGGCAAAAACTTGGAAGATGGAAGATGGAATATAATGTGGGAAAATATGAAGTTATGCACCATTGTTATGATCCTGGACCAGATCCCAACATTTGTCAGGATACTAGACAAGAAGCCGAAACACTTTATTTTTAAGTTGATAAAGCTGTGGGGAAAGGATACTTTGCTCCAGGAGTGATATCAGTGACAAACAGGGATACATGTTATATAAAAACAAACTATTAACACAGGATTAAACAACATTATCACAGAAAATAGCTTACAATTAACAATTAAACAATCCGTAATAAAAGAAAACACTAACTTTTAACTGATACATTCTCCATCTCCAATCAAGCAAAATCCACTTCTAAATACATGGTTACTTGCTGTACACTTGAATAAAGATTTCCTGAAAATACTGCTTGAAGAGAGCGAGAGATCCTACAGCTGCAGATTCCTTGTATAGTGATTGGGAGAATATTGGCTTCTAAATATTGGGAAAAGTTAAGAGTTAAAAGCCTGGGGTATAGTGTGTTTAGCTGTAATGGTCAAGGTTTTAAAAAGGATTTTGTTTTGTGCAGGCATGGGAGCTTTTAGCAGCCAGCAGGTGAAATTGATGAAAGGATTGTTTTTCAGTCTGGACTAATGCATCTTTGTTTGCCTGGGGAACACCTGGGGAGTTAGTGTTGTTTTTCAGCTTGCAGAGATAATTTGTTTTTCAGTTTGGAGAGTTGAGGGGAAGCCTAAAAAGGCAGAACAGCAGAGAGTTTGGAGAAGCTTTGAGTGAGAGAGGAGCCGAGTTCTGATCTGCCTGACTCTGTCCATCATTCTTTGCAAATAGGATAGCTTTTTTTTAAAAAAAGCAGAGCAGTCTTTTCTGAAGACAAGGAAGAGGGTGAAACAACTTAGTTGAAGCAGCTATTTGAAAATATTCAGCCAGAGTCTGAAGGGGTTCCAACCGGAGCCAAATCTGTTTTATGAGGCAACTATGCCCTGCTCATTTTAGGTGGATAAAGAGTTGTATGTTGATTGTCTTGTTGTTTAATGGGAAAATGTATAGTCGTGTTAAGGTGTAATTGAAAACTGTTCTTTTCGGGTGTGAATTTAAAAGTTTAATATTGTATTCATAATAAAATTTGGTTTTCAAAACACCAAAGCCCTATTTTTCATGCAATCAGTCCTGGAGCAAATCATTCTTTCCACACTGTCTTAACATAAACTAAAATATTGGAGTTTCAGTCCAGTATTCTAGCCACTGTTGAGGTCTGGTCTGGGATCGTAATACTTGTGTCTCTGTTAGACTACTGCTTAACCGTGCAGCCTCTGGCAAAAGCTGATCAGCTCAAAGCTCCTAGCATAACTAAAAAAAAACTGCTTGCTACAGACCTCGCCCCTCCCATCAATTACATCATCTTTACCCCACTGAAATCCTCTGATCTGCTTACCTAAGTCTAAACACAAGTCTCAAATTATTTACTCCCCAGGGAATCTCTCTTTGTAAACTCATACTTGGTTGGAATGAATGATGATCACACTTTTATGATAACTTATTGCACCTTAATTAACCTAGATTCTTTAATAATGTTACTGAAACAGATATATATATATACACCCCCGAACGCAGGCTTTTAAAAACATTACTGCAACAGATCTAAAATACAATAGATATACCAACTCTTATATTCATCTCACCTTGATGGGAAGAATAAAGCAGCTGCATTTTATTTAAACAGAGAAAGACTTCAGAACGATGCGGGTCCTTGTGCATAAATCACAAAAGCCTAGCCTGCCTGTTGCCTCACGGCGCGAGATCCCAAGTTCAATCCGGCTCTGGGTCACTGTCCGTGCGGAGTTTGCACTTTCTCCCCGTGTTTGCGTGGGTTTCGCCCCCACAACCCAAAGATGTGCAATGTAGGTGGATTGAACACACTAAATTGCCCCTTAATTGGAAAAAAAATGAATTGGGTACACTAAATTTGTTTTAAAAGCCTAGCCTACAGGTTCAGCAGGTAGTAAGGAAGGCAAATCATAGAATCACTACAATGCCAGGAGGTCATATGGCCCATCATGTCTGCACGACCCTCTGAAAGAACACCCTACCCAGGCCCAATCCCCCATCCTAACCCCGGAACCCACCTAGGGGCAATTTTGTATGGCCAACCAACCCAACCTGCACATCTTTGGATTGTGGGAGGAAACCGGAGCACCCAGAGGAAACCCACGCTGAATCAGGAAGAATGTGCAAACTCCACATAGACAGTCACCAGAGGTCGGAATCAAACCTGGGTCTCTGGCGCTGTGAGGCAGCAGTGCTAACCACTGTGCCGCCATGCCACCCCTTGCCGGCCATTATTTCAAAGGTAATGGAGTATAAAATTAGGGAAGCCTTGCAAAAACTATATGAGGTACTAGTTATGCCACATCTGGTAGCCAACAGAGGTAGTTGAAGTAATCTATGTTTGTATTGTTGGATATTAGAAATAGGGTATAGATTTAAGTGAGTTTAATTTAGTGTTTCTGTGCAAGAAAGGGTAAAACTCTAGACCGATTCATGTTAAATGAAGATGTTTGCATGTATGGGGGTTTTGGTTTCATGTCAAACTATGTCTGTATTGTGCTTAGAGAATTTATGATGTGAAAAGCAAACTAGAGTAGGTGAAAATATTCACGAATAGACCTTTGAGTGAGTAAAGAAGCAATTTATTAATTTTCAGAGCTCTGGGAGAAAAGGCCATTGCCCCCACGGTCTATGCAGCACTTTTTCCCGCCTGAGCCGAGGTCGCACTGGGTTAATATACAGAAGGAAAGCGGAATTAGTTTGCATTCGCATTTACATATACCCAATCAATTCTGTTCGCGTCCCACAATTCATAACATGCATTTTCAATGCCATAAATGGCTACAAGTTAGCTCCTATAGCCTCTAATTGGCAGTTTGCCTTACCCGATCAATTCATAGATAACGGTTACATAAAGTCATGGGGTCAATAGTCTAGCCATGTTGAACGTGTCCTTCCTCATTCCTTGCTAGTTCCTCAATTTGGGGCCCCTTTGTCAGTTACAAGTAGCTAAGAATACAGACATTGGGCAAAGGTTGCCAACGGCTCATTGTCTCTCCGGATGCATCTGGTTGTGGATCACTTGTTTTGCACAAAGCTTTACTACTTCTGCAGCAGACAATGATAATAACATAGGGTCAAGAACATTGACAGAGTCCATTTTATATCAGGCGGCATCCATTTTGTATCTTCTGTAGTCCGTTCGGAATTCTACCTCTTCACTAGTGTAAAGGAATAGGCTGTTGCTCAGAAACCAGGAGCCACGAATAAGTTAAAAGTCATTTGAGTTTAGTTTTAACTGCACCCAAAACAGTAGGGGCGAGATTCTCCACTCCCGTGCCAGTTGGGAGAATCGCCTGGGCTGCCAAAATTTCCCGCGACGCCGGTCCGACGCTCTCCGCGATTCTCCCAAGCGGCGGGAATGGCCCCGTCGTGTTCCGCAGGCCGGAGACACCCAAAATGGCGATTCTCCGGCACCCCTGCTATTCTCAGGCCTGGATGGGCCAAGCGGCCAGCCCAAAACGGTGGGTTCCCCCCGGCGCCGTCCACACCTAGTCGCTGCCATCGGGAACAGCGCGGGAACGCTGGGGGGGGGGGGGCCTGCGATCGGTGCCCACCGATCGTCGGGCCGTCCTCTCTGTAGGAGGACCTCCTTTCCTCCGCAGCCCCGCAAGATCCGTCTGCCATTTTCTTGCGGGGCAGACTCGGAGAGGACGGCAACCACGCATGCTCGGGTGACGGCAGTTATGCGACGCCAGCCGCGTCATGTATGCGACGCCGCCTTTACGCGGCGACATGGCCTGGTGCGTGTAAATGACGCGGCCCCGCTCCTAGCCCATTATCGGGCCCTGAATCGGTCGGGATAGGGGCCGTTTCGCGCCGACGTGAACCTCGACGCCGTTCACGTCGGCGTGGGCACTTCGGCGCGGGAGTGGAGAATCCCGCCCTAGGAGTTTGGCAGCTAAAGGGGGAACAGTTCCAACAACTCCAGCAGAAGCAGAAGCAGGACAAGAGAGTAATGGGAAGAAAGAAAGCCCCAGGGAATGAAAAGAGAGGTCCCAGGAACATTGAAGTCAAAGGGAGAAAATAAACTGGAATTTGAAAAAGGTGCTATTCATTTGAATTGGTGCAAAAGGCAGGGAAAGTGCTCTTAGTTAAGGAGGCAGTTGAAATAATTAGATTTAATGAGGGGAACCAGACTTCAGAGGTCAATCAAAAGTTTGATACAGCCTGTGAACAGGCTGGGTACCTGTTGTGTGGAAGCTTAAATGAACCTGTCACAATTCAGAGTAAAGGAATACTAAAAGGAGAGTTGGAAATCCTAGAAGTGGATTACGACTTAAAACAGCTGAGGGAAAGTGTTGTATGGAATAATATTCAAAGACGTGTCGTTTCGAGAGTGGAGTTTAGAAACACATGTCTGGAAGCCAGAGTCCAGAAAGACCAGCTGCTCACACTGTAATAATCATCTGGGGGTATTTGAGCAGAAATCCACAGAAGTTAAATCGGGTGGCATCTAGAACACAGAACATACAGTGCCCATCGAGTCTGCACCGACCCACTTAAGCCCTCACTTCCACCCTATCCCCGTAACCCAATAACCCCATCTAACCTTTTTTTTGGTCACTAAGGGCAATTTATCATGGCCAATCCACCTAACCTGCACGTCTTTTGACTGTGGGAGGAAACCAGAGCACCCGGAGGAAACCCACGCAGACACGGGGAGAAGGTGCAGACTCCGCACAGACAGTGACCCAGCAGGGAATCAAACCTGGGACCCTGGCACTGTGGAGCCACAGTGCTACCGTGCTGCCCAAATTGCCTCCCGTATTGCCTTCCCCCCAACATCTGCCACTTAGTTTCAGAGTGGGCTGTGTCTGACCACAGGTGGCTTATTGCTTCAGAGGGATATGCACTCAGAGATCATTAAACATACAATATATGTTTAACAAGTGTTATGCTTAAAATGTGTACAATTGTGGAAATAAGTTGGAGTGAAGGAGTATTGTATTATAGTCAAATGTTTAATCAGTAAGGGAATCACGGATTATGGGCTAAGGCAGGAATGTGAAGTTGATCAGTCAGGATCTCATTGAGTGGGGGAGCAGGCTTAATGGGCCGAATAACACATTTCTGCTCCTCATCTTAAGTGTCTGTATTTGTCTCCCCCTCCCTGCTTGTTTTTTTCGTTTTCTTTCTCCTTCCCCTAATCATTTTTCTCTCGCTCTTTCCTCTCTCCTTCCCCAGCGTTTTTCTTTCTATTGCCTTCCCCCAACAAGTTTATCCCTCTCCCCTACCCCAACATGTTTTTCTCTCACTCTCTTCTCCCTGCAGTGTTTCTCTCTTACTCTCCTTCCCCCAGCATCTCTTCCCCTCTCCTTCCCCAGTATCTCTCTCCCTCTCTCCTTCCTCCAGCATCTCTCTCCCTCTCTCCTTCCCCCAGCATCTCTCTCTCCCTCTCTCCGTCCCCCAGCATCTCTCTTCCCCTCTCCTTCCCCCAGCATCTCGCTCTTCCTCTCTCCTCCCCCCCCCCCACCCCCCCAGCATCTCGCTCTTCCTCTCTCCTTCCCACAGCATCTTTCTCTCATTCCCCCAGCATCTCTCTCTCTCTCTCCTATCACCCTTCATGTTTCTCTCTATCTCTCTCCATCTGATTACTTTACCAAATGAAAATTTAAACATTGAAAAAATCATAGAAAAAATATAGCGGAAATATTTGATTGTATGCACAAAATATCTGATCCTCATCCAGGTCAGGTGGAATATAAGTTTTCAAAAATATTGCAAATATTAGGCATGGCAAATCTAGATTAAAAGTTATGGAGGTTATTGTTTTTTTAAGTAATTTGTTAGTGGGTGTTCTGATTTAATTTTCAGTGAGATGCTGATAAGGAAACAGTCTATTTTAATATAGATTATAATAATCATGATTCATGAACATTTTTGATCTGAACATAGCATTTCTCTTCAAATTAATTCTGTGTCTATCAAATGCATTTTAATTTTAAAAACAGACAGTCAAATTGATCACATCAACACAATATTCCTTTTATCTATTGCTTCTTATTGTTTTGTCAAGCCTTCTCTGCAGATTTGCAATACTGATGCTGGATAAAATTGCCAAAGGGAGAATACTGTCCCTTTTGAGCAATATTGTAAGCACTTAAGCTTTGATTTTCAAATAAATCCCATCACTATAATTCCACAGAAAAAATGGAGGGCCTATATGCCTGAAGGAACAATCACTAATGATGGGTACAAATGATTGGGAATGCAGAAGGGTCCAAAGTTCCTGGGAATGTTATAGGGGTGGGGCAGCTTGCAGAAAAAAGGATGACATGAGATTTGAACACAAAAATGAGAATTTAAAATTGAAGCTTTGGTGGACTGGGAAACAATGTACATCAGCAAGCACAGGGGTGACAGGCAATCAGAACTTGATGTCATTTAGAATATGGGCAGTAGAGTTTTGGATGAGCTCAAGTTTATGAAAATTGAAGCCTGATCAAACCATTGGAATGGGCAAGTCTGGATCTAACAAAAGCATGGTTGAGAGTTTTAACAGAAGATGAGGCGTGAGGAGTAGGGTAATGTTACAGAAGTAGGAGTAGCCAATCTTTGTGTTAGAAAGGATCAGGTCAGATGTCAAGATTACAATGAGTTTGATTCAGCCTGAGACAGTGATCAGGGGGCACTATAATATTAGCGTCAAAAGAATTAAATTAAATGAAAAAATGAATGAAATGATTTGTGGAAGGGCCCAAAATCAAAACCTTAATAGAAAAAGGTTGCAGTTCCTCCAAGACTAAATTTTGGAGAAGCAGTCTGATACCACAAATGCAATGAAAGTATTGATACATATTGAGGCAAGATGGAGATGAATACAGGACCCATTTTCCAGTGTAAATCAATAAAAATGGAGGGGATTGTGTTGCATTAGGTGCTACTTCTAGGCATTAACCAAACAAAATCTGTTGCTGCGCTCCCTCCATGCTCTTCTTTTCTATACACTTCAACAAGGAACATTTCTTTTTTCAATAATTGTCTATCAAGTCCAGCAGTGCTCCTATTCATCCACCCCTATTTTCTTCACCATGTCATTCCTAGCTTTGCCAGAAAAGAACATAAGACTGCTTGCCTGAGCCTGCCCCTTCACTGCCCTCGAGTTTGCTTCACATTACTGAACTGGAAGAGTTGGGCGGAGTAGTGCAGCAGACGGGATAAACGGTGTTGAAGCTGCCAGCCCGAATGGCGGCTTTCTCTGTCACCTCGTTCGGCTCATAGCCAAAAAATAAAATGGAGGGGTGTATCCCACAACATCCGAGCCCACCCTGCCAAAAACCTAGGTTTTAAATGGCACCCTCTTCCCTCTGTCTTTTTAATTGCTGCCAGCCCTGCTGACTATTTCCAGCACTCCTTATTTCAGATTTCCAGCATCTGGTGTGTTCCTCTCGATACTTATCTTCAAACCAAGAGAACCTGTCTTCTACCAAGTAAAGACAAGATGAAGTGACTAAGAATATATATTTACTAAACGTCCATCACACTGGTATACATGATTATTGACCTTTGGAGCGGATTTCTATTTCAGGAAAACAAAATTTAAGCCAATAGAAAGCACAACTAAAACGTATAAAATCAAGCACATGGAAAGCAGGTAGGAAAACTAAGCTAGAGAATACAAGGAAAAGTGAAATCAAATGTAGGTAGCCTATGATCCTACTAATTACCAAGCCTTGCAAAACTGAGCTCAATTGGAATTAATAAATCCTTCCCTTTGACACAGTGAGAATTGATGTGCTAACATGGGTCATTGGTTGAAAATAATTAATACTTTGGTGGATTCAAAGTAATAATCTTATAAATGGGCTATAAGGATAGCTTGAGCATCTGTGCTTGTTTACTTGGAGAAAAATGGCTTCAGAGAAAAACTTACAATTCGAAGATGATGACAAGAACTAATAAAAACTGGTTTATGACCATTGTAATAATAATATAATAATTTTTATTGTCACGTAGGCTTACATTAATACTGCAATGAAGTTACTGTGAAAAGCCCCTAGTCGCCACACTCCGGCGCCTGTCCGGGCACACTGAGGAGAATTCAGAATGTCCAATTCAATTCACCTAACAAGCACGTCTTTCGTGACTTGTGGGAGGGAACCAGAGCACCCAGAGGAAACCCACGCAGATACAGGAAGAACATACAGACTCCGCACAGACAGTGACCTATGCCGGGAATCGAACCTCGGACCCTGGCGCTGTGTAGCTACAATGCTAAACACTGTACTACCGTGCCGCCATTGTTCACTGTTAGATTCAAAAACTAAAAGAGACATACCAACAAGGAAGTTAGAAACAAGAAGGAACATCAGGCCAACCTGTGGTATAAAGGTCACTAAACAAATGACTTTTTCCAGACAAAGAAAAGAGAGGTACGGTGAAAGACAGGTTGGTGGATTAACGGTTATTCTCATTCCTCAATGATTTTATGTTGAGCATCACAGAAGTAACGCACAAAATCTTCTGGTCTCATCGAAGATCGGACTTACAACCAAAGATGCACATCAGGACCCTGTCGAAGTTTTGAGGAGAGGATGTGGGAACTGCCAAGGAAGTTTAAACTTTTGATGCGCAATTACCTTCCTTCCAGTCTCCCTGAGCAAATTTCGCCAACTCTGAGCTGGAGTCAGAGACAAATCTGCACAGTTACCCAGGAAATTTTAAGACAGATTAAAACCTAGTCTAACAGTTGTTCTGACCAGCTGGTGACAGATGCCTTTTTCCCACTCTTCAATTGATCATAGCAGGATTTTTTTGAAAGTTATAAAGATGAATGTATCAATTTGTGTGTGAAAATAAGTATTTCCATGTTGATTGCAAATTACTCTGACAGATTTCTTTTCAGTTTAAAGACAAAATGGATTAACTTCTGGAAAAATTAAGACTCACCGATAAAAGGCAAAAAAAAAAATCACTGATCATGTGTCCTTCACTGTTGTTTGTTGTTGAGGCAGTTCTTTAAACGGTCATTTTAATTTTTTCTTGGAATTTTGAAGTCTTCTTCAGAATTGGTCTGTCTGTTGTCCCCAATATGATGCAAATAGGCAGAGTTCACTTTAGCACTTGAAATGCTGACAGCCAATCATAAGTTGTCAATCAATTTTTCAAGTCATTCTTTACATCAACGTGTGTGAAATTCCACAGGTGGTTTTCCTGGGCATGTCCTAATTGCAATCCACATTGCAAACTTACAGAAACTGGCCAACTTGCAACTTCAGACATGTCAGGTGACTTGTGACAGCCACCTTAAGTCGGTGTCTTTGTTTCAACAATTGAGACTACCCTGTTGCGGTCAGCAGATGAAACATGAAATGTAATATTTGACATCGACGCACCTCTATAACAAGCTCCGTAACCGATCCACTGATTACCCTCCTAAGCACCTAACCCCCACCATTTGACAAGTCCTGACCAAAGCCCAAGCGCTGAACTACCTCACCCACTCATATATCCACTAACCCACTCATGCCCACCAACCCACTCATGCCCACCAACCTACACATGCCCATTCACTAATCCTCAGTAATTCATTAAAATACTGGATCTTTCGCAGAATATGGCAGCTGGTGCCATAAAAGGGGGCAATATCTTCTGTATTGATCTTTTTCACAGATCACTGCATGAAATTTCTGCATCGAGGAAGCTCTTTTGCATCATGCAATGGAAGTCTGGCTTTTTTTAAACATAACCAGATAAATGCACAGTTTTCAATGCATTTGTTCATGTGAGGTCTATCTAAAATAATTATGAGACCATGAACTGTAAAAATCTAAACTCAACTACAAGCTGCATAACTATCAGACCAACTCCAAGGAAGACTCTTAAAGGCAACCCAAGAATCAAAACAAATGTTACTGTACAATGAGTTATCTTAGCAGTGACTAGCAGCTGAGTTGAACTTCCATGATAATTTACTGGGGGTCTTCCAATGGATTAAATTGGGTTGGATCATTGTGGTCCACCATGAAGGAAGAAAGAATTCCAAAGACAATATAGCTGCAATTCATCATTGGAAGACGACTGAAGAACTAAACATGAGCGATGAAGGTGTAGAAGTAATGAATAAGTTTACAGACAATGGAGGATGTGAGAAGTCAAAACAAATAGTTAATGACTGTGAAAATTACTCTGAAGACATGCATCATAGGATGAGAGAGAGTTTATGAGGGTTATCTTCAGTATGGTGTGGAAAGCTGAACAATGCCAAAGACATGGGAGAAATTATTTTGAAAGATGTACAATATTTGGTATCTCTTGGCAGAAGAGAGGAACTGAGTGACAGCACAAGGTACATGCCAGTAACGTGTGCAGTGAAAACAAAAGACAAGATTTGGACAGATAAAGGAACACTTCACAATGTCTTACATTTTGAAGTTAGGCTATATGAGGAATTGGTGATGCTAAACCAGAAAAGAATATCTCCTGCAAATACAATATGCTACAAGCTGACCATTTAGTAAACAAGGAGTACTATCATAACAATGCTTTATGTTTAGAATATGCTTTCCTTCGATCAGGCAGCACGTTTCTAGTTTGCATCTCAGATTTGCTTTAACAAATCTCAGATAATAAAAGAATGCTAAAATTTACAATTGAGTCTTTCACTGAATATTTTGTTTTTAAAAAAATGGAAAAATGCACAAAAACCTGCACACTGGAAATTGTTGTATTTCTGCATTGATTTTCTTTGTACATTAATATTAAATTGTATCATCTTCAACTGTGTGTAGGATATTGTGACATACATGTTTTAACTCTTATTGCATTACATTTTAAGATACATTTCTATTCATCTCATTTTTCTCAAGACCCAGAAACTGTCCTCCAAGAAAATCCAAAATGCATCATAATGTCAGTTAAAAGAAGCCATTTTTAACCCCAATCTCTCATTGAGTGCAGTGCATTTACTTTGAAAGTCTGAAGTAATCTCAAGTGAAATTATATTAAGATGGCGTAATCAAACTACAGCTCCTAGCATGGTCATTTTCTAGAGGAATGTAACATTTGATAAGTCACTGTTGAAGTGCAGTTAAAAATGTCTTCAAACACTACACAATTCATATAAACACCAATGGTCAACTTGCAAATAGAGAAGCAGATAGTCAGCAAGTACCATAAAATAAAACCTCATCACTTCTACAGTACAAGAGATTAAACCATTCCTCAGAACAAATGCTGTAGGCTCTGCAAATCTGATTATCTTTACAATCCAACCCTCAAGGAACTCGAGTCACTGGCATTTTACTACAAATTCAATTAGACAGCTGTGCTTGACGAAATGGAAGAAGTGAACATTGTGCAGTCACCAGTTCTCCACGCTGTACACTGTACGTAAGCATTTGCTGCACTGAAGAGCACCGTAAGTAACAGTTAAGATTTATCGACTGAAACATACTATTCAGAAATATACTAAACAGAATTGTATCATAATAAGAGTTTAAAACATAACATTTGTGACAATGTCCGACACAATTCAGAAACACATAGTTGAAGATGACACAGATTTGATGTGAATTTTAACCAGTTTGATACAAAGTGGAGAAATGCATAGAAACCTACAAATGTTGTAAATTGTCATATTATTCAGTCATGGACATGAAGTTTTTTTTTTAATTCAATTGAAATCTCACAATAATTTAAGATTTGAGCATTCCAGTATTATCAAAGATTTGTTAAAGCACAAACACAAATTTAAATTAAATGAGATGCAAGTTAGAAACATGTTGCATGGTCGAAGGGAAGCATATTCTAAACATAAAGCATCATTTCCATTCAGAGATTCGCTCAGTGGTGAGGTTGCCAGGATTGGAAAAACTGCAGGACACCATCTCCCATTTAATCTCACCTAACCATGCAGAGATTAAAAACATAGAATGGGGTGTAAAGTACAGTGACATTAAGTGGGGAGTTTCAGGATTCTGATCTAGCAACAGTTTAAAAACAGCAACATATATCCAAGTAAGGACATGCATAACTTGAAAGTAAACCCGTGGGCTTTCCCAAGCGTCAGCAGACTGTATTTTCTAGGAGATTGAGATTGTGAGTTTGGAACTTGCCATCAAAGGAACTGCGACAAGGTGCTACATCTTATAGAGGATACACACTGAAGCTAGTGAAGGAAGTAATAGTGAATGAAGTGCCGATCAGGGGCTGCTTCAACCTGGATAGCATCCAGCTTCTATCCATAGAATCACTACAGTGCAGAAAGAGGCATTTGGCACATTGAGTCTGCACTGAAAGAGCACCCACCCTGACCCACTCCCTCCCTATCCCCGTAACCCTGCACATTGATCATGGTCAATCATGGCAATCCACCCAACCTGCACCTCTTTGGACACTAAAGGGAAACTTACCATGGCCAATCCACCTAACGTGCACATCTTTGGACTGTGGGAGGAAACCGACTCAGACACGAGAAGAACATGCAAACTCCGCGCAGTCACCCAAGGCCAGAATCGAACCAGGAATGTTGGTGCTGTGAGGCAGCAGTGCTAACCACTGTGCCACCCTCGAGTGTTGTTGGAACTAAACCCATCCAGTCAAGTGGAGGATATTTAATCACAAACCTTACTTGTGGCTTACAGATAGTGGCCAGGATTTGGAGAGTCAGTAGGTGAGTTACTCATTACAGAACATCCAGCCTCCAACCTGCTTTGATAGTCACAGTTTTATGTGGCAGATCTGGTTAAGTTTCTAACCTCAAAGATATTCATGGTGGAGGATTCAGTAAAGGTAATGCTGTTGAATGTCACAAGGAGATGTTAGATTCTCTCTTGGTGCAAATCTTCATTGTCTGGCACTTGTGTGGTGCAAATGGTACTTGGTACTCATCCACCCAAGCTTGAATGTTATTCAGGTCTTGCAGCATGCGGGGACAAACAATTTCATATTTGGAGGAGTTGCGAATGGAACTGAACACTGCAATCATCAGCAAATATCCCCACTCCTGCCCTTATAAAGATGGGACGGTCATTGATGAAGCAGCTGGATATGTTTACACCAAACACACCATGTTGAGGAACTCCTGCAGAGTTGTTCGGGGCATGGTGATTGGCCTCTAAAAACCACAACCATCTGGGCAAGGGTGGAGGACTAACTGGGTAGTTTTTTCAAAGAGCCGACATAGGCACAATTGGCTGAATGCTCCCTTTCTAAATCATATAATTCTATAATATATTGCAAGTATTTTATCACCAAAATCTGTATTGCATGAATCCAGCCATTCCAACAGTCACCATACCTTTGTGTGAGATATGAGTTTGCCCCTAATACCCATTGACTTCTTGATTGATCCAATAACGATCAAGACCAAAACTAGAAATCTAGGTTTGACTCCGATCACAGCACTTGAAGACCAACATCTCCTGCAGAGAAGCATGGACAAAGGTCTGATAAGTTAGTAGTCATGGAGTTATCCAATGGACCTGGCGACGCAAGTCTCTGGAAAGGGTTACACACTGGCGTGAGTATATCACAGTTGCAGGACTGAAATAGTGCAGGCCTCTGATACTCGGAGGAGTGGTGGAGGCAAACTCAGGCTGATGATAATCCTCAGAAGCTGGCCATTAAGTGGCAGACAGCACAAGATACATGGGAGGTGTGGCAGAGCTTCCAGAAGGAATGTTCGTACTAGTACAAAAAGTGGAGAAGGCTATCCAAGGCATGAGCACTGAGATCACTTGTTATTCAGAACACATGGCTTCCTTCATTGAGTGACTGGTAAATGTCTTGCGAGGGCCAAGCCGAACAGCTCGCAGATGCAATACTGGGTATGTGTTTTGATCTGCATTCCATTGGCTGGTCTCTTAGCTCAGGTACCAGGAGCCAAGGCGAGAGGAGGGCAGGATGTTTGCAGTCATAGCCAGGTCCTGGTTCATCTCAGGGAACCACCAAAGGCAAAATGGATCTCAAGACGGTGGATGAGCAGTTGTTGGCCCAATCAGAGGCTATCTCTCAAAGTGCTCCTGACATGGACACCCTCTCCACTGCCCCTCTGCCATTGACACCAACATGCCACAGTGACATATGTGCAGAGACCACAAACATGCTGAGGCACTCATGGCCTGAGGTAACCAAAGGACACCTACCAGTCATACCAGTCAAATTGCCATAACAGACAATAGGGCTGTACAGCTAGGGCGAGGGGGTGCACCACACATTAGTATCTGGAAGACAGGGGAGTTGGTGGTGAAGTGGTATTGTCACTGTATTAGTAATCCAGAGACCCAGGGTAATTCAGTGGGGACTGGTGTTCGAATCCCACCATGGCAGATGGTGAATAAAAAATCTGGAATTAGAAGGCTAATGATAACCATGAAACCATTGTCGATTGTTGTTAAAAACCCATCGGGTTTACTAATGTTCTTACCTGATCTGACCTACATGTGATTGCAGATCCATAGCAAAGTGGTTGACTCTTAAATCTCCTGAAGCCTGATGAGCAAGCAAGAGGCGTTGATTACAGCATTTGAAGTTTAACTGGTGTCAGAGTCGTCTCAGCTCTATTTAAGTAAAGAGCTTCAAAGCGAACTCAGTGAGCTTTGCGCACGAGTAGTGGGAGAGAGACCACATCCAGAGTGAGGCCACAGGCAGAGTGAGGTTTAAGCTTTAAACTTGGGAATTTGAAGCAGAGCGGGGATTTACTGCAGAGTGGGACGAGGTGCTGTTTGCTTTTTCTCCTTGCTTTGTAATTTTCAAACCTTCAGAGTGTGGTCTTCCTCTGCTGCAGCTGAGGGTACAAGGGAGAGAGCTGATTGGTAAGGAGTGGACAAGGTCGCTAAGACTTTACAACTTTCATCAATTATAGTTCAAAATTAAATTTTGTGGTTTATAATCCGTAAAGGCTCTAATTGATAGGAATAAGGACAAGCAAAGAAGGGCCATGGAAAACTGGAGTTAATCTAACTAGCCGGCAGGGAGCGGAGTTGGCGCAAACTTGGGGAGGAGGAGCTTCAGAACAGTAAGTATTAATAACTTACCTATTGGGTATCGGTGACTGGGGGAAAAAGCGACATCACAGCAAAGCTGTGACTTAGTTGGCTGGTTGGGAATCTGGTCTAAATTTGAGAAACTAGAGAATTTAACTAAGTAGAGGAGTAACTAGGAGATTAGTGTATTTAGCATTTAATATTTATCGGAGAAATCTAGCGCAAGGGACCATATAGTTAATTTTAATAACTATTTATTTTGACTTGATTAATTAGTGCTAGAAATGTCAATCAGCAGGATGCAGTGGTCTAACTTTGAGATGTGGGGGTTCTGTGACTCTTCCAGTGTTCTGGATGACTACACCTGCAGGATGTGTTCCCAATGGCAGCTCCTCACAGACCGCAAGGTTTGGTTGGAGCAGCAGTTGGATGCACTTAAGCATGCAAATGGCAGAAAGCATCATAGACAGGAGTTATAGAGATGTGGTCCCACTCATGATGCAGACAGACAGATGGGTGACCGCTAGAAAGGGCAGGCAGTCAGTGCAGGAATCTCCCATGGCTGTCCCCGTCTCTAAAGATTATACCGTTTTGGATACTGTTGGGGGGGGGGTGGGGGGGAAATATGGCCTATCGGGGTAAACAACAATAGCTGCCAGAACAGTGGCACCACAGCTGGCTCTGTCGTTAAGCAGAGAGTGTCAAAGCACAGAAGAGCAATAGTCATAGGGGACTCCATAGTCAGGGGCACAGATAGGCGCTTCTGTGGCCATGAAAAAGGCTCATGGGTGGTGTGTTGCCTCCCTGGTGCCAGGGTCTGGGATGTCACCGAATGGCTGCAGGGCATCCTGAAGGGGGAGGGCGATAAAGCAGAAGTCATAGTACATGTTGGTACCAATGACATAGGTAGAAAGAGGGATGAGGCCTTGCATCAAGAATTCAGGGAGTTAGACAACAGACTAAAGAGCAGGACCTCTTGGGTTCTAATCTCTGGATTATTCCCAGTGCCACATGCTAGTGAGTACAGGAATAGGAGAATAGCACAGATTAATGCGTGGTTTAACAGTTGGAGCAGGAGGGAGGGTTTTAGATTCCTGGACCATTGGGGCTGTTTTTGTGGAAGATAGGACCTGTACAAGCAGGACGGTCCACATCTAAATGAGAGCGGGACTAACATCCTTGCTGGCAGGTATGCTAGTGCTGTTGGGAAAAGTTTAAACTATTTTAGCAGGGGGAGAGGACACAGAATGATAGAAGAATAGAGACACAATATAACATAGAAAAGCAATCAGGTCAGAGGGAATACAGCGGTAATAGGTTTCAAGGGAGTAAGACCAGGCTGGGAGGCCTCTACTTTAATGCCAAGTATATTAAATGTAAAATGGATGAGTTAAGGCCAATGATTGATACATGTAATTACAATATAATAGCTATCACAGTGACATGGTTGAGTGAGGGGCAGGTTGGCAGCTTAAAATCCCCGGGATCTCGAATCTTCAGGCAAGACAGAGGAGGAGGTAGAAAAGGAGAAGGCATTGCATTATTAGTTAAGGAGGCAGTTACTGCAGTAAGGAGAGATGTTATCATGGAGGGGACATCAAATGAAGCTTTGTGGGTAGAGCTTAGGAATAAAAAAGGGACAGCTATGTTGCTAGGTATTTCTTATAAACCCCCAGATAGTCAGAGGGAAATTGAGGAGCAAATATTTGCGCAATTTGCGGAGAAGTGTAAAAATAAAGTATATTATTTATATTAAGGTGATTTCAACTTTCCCAAAATTAATTGGGATTGCCATCATGTTAAGGGCTTAGATGGAGTAGAGTCCTTAAAATGTACACATTATGTCCTCAATATGTAGAGGATCCAACAAGGGATGGTGCAGTGCTGGACTTAATTCTGGAGAATGAAGCCGAACAGGTGGTTGATGTGTTGGTGGGGGAGCATTTTAGTGATAGCGACCACAACATGGTTCAATTAAAATTTGTTATGGACAAAGAAATAGACAAATTGCAGAAAAAGGTTTTGGATTAGGAGAGAGTAGATTTCAACAAAATAAGGCAAGATCTGGCCAAGGTGGACTGGGAAGAGTTACTTGTGGGGAAACATACAGAAAAACATTGGGGGTGGGGGGGGCATTCAAACATGAAATAGGGAGGGTACATGCCCATTATGTTCCCTCTATGGTAATAGGAAGGTGTAGCAAGCCCATAGAACCATGGGTGACCAGAGGCATTCAGGATGCGATGAGAGGGAAAAAGAGAGTGTAAGGGGAGGAAGTCTGCAGAGGCATTAGTGCAGTACAGAAAGTGTAGGATGGAGCTTAAGAAATAAATCAAGAGTGCAAAGAGGGGATCTGAGAAAGCTCTGGCTGGTAAAAGTAGGGGAAATTCCCAAGATATTGTATAAGTATATCAATGGGAAGAGGATAACCAGAGAAAGGATAGGGCCCATTAAGAACCAAGGGGGTAATCTGTGGGTAGAGCCAGAGGACATTGGTTGGGTGTTGAACGAATATTTTATATCTGTCTTCACCCAAGAGAACGAGGAGGTAGATATGGAACTTGGGCACATGGATTGTGAGGTTCTTGAGTAAACTGTCATATGGAGTGACAATGTATTGGAGGTATTGGCGGGTTTAAAAGTGGATAAATCTCCAGGTCTGGATTAATTGTGTCCCAGGCTACTGTGGGAGGTGAGGGAGAAGATCGCCGGAGTTAGACATATGGACGATAAGGGAATAGTGTAGATGGGCTTTAGAGTGGTTTCACAGGTCGGCGTAACATCGAGGGCCGAAGGGCCTGTACTGCGCTGTAATGTTCTATGTTCTGACCCAAATTTTTAATTCCTCTCTAGCCATAGGGGAGGTGCCAGAGGACTGGAGAGCAGCTATTTAACAAAGGTTGTAGAGACAAGCTCACATCAGTGGCTGGGAAACTACTGGAGAAGATTCTGTAGGAGAGAATCTATCTCCATTTGGAGAAGCAAAGTTTAATCAGGGATAGTCAGCATGGCTTTGTCAGAGGGAGTTCATGCCTAACAAATACGATTGAATTTTCTGAGCATGTATCTTAGTGTATAGATGAGGGTAGTGCAGTTGATGTAATTTACATGGATTTCAGCAAAGCCGTTCACATGGGAGACTTATTAAAAAAGCATATGCACATGGGATACAGGGTGATTTGATAAGGTGGATCCATAATTGGCTTAGCTGCAGGAGACAGAGTGATGATCGACGGCTGCTTTAATGTCTGGAAGCCAGTGGCCAGTAGCGTACCGCAGAGATCCATGCTGGTCCACTATGGTTTGTCATTTATATAAATGACGTAGATGACTATGTGGGGGTAGGATCAGTAAGTTTGCAGATGACACAAAGATTGGCCGGGTGGTTAACAGTGAGGTTAAGTGTCTTGGGTTACAGGAAGATATAGACAGGATGGTCAAATGGGCGGATAAGTGGCAGATGGAATTTAACCCTGAGAAGTGTGAGGTGATACACTTTGGAAGGAGTAATTTAACAAGGAAGTATACTAAGAAAGATCTTACACTGGGAAGTTCCAAAGAACAAAGGGGCCTTGTTGTGTTTGTCCATAGATCTCTGAAGGCAGAAGGGCAGGTTAGTTCGCCCCGCGGACCTCTGGGAAGACCCTCACCAATAAATTCTGGTGGAGAGGAAACCCGAGACACTACACGTGTAGTGGCTCCCACCCGTCCTCCTCCTCTAACCTAATAATAAAACCCATTGGTGTGAGGTAAGTACCATATTTTATTATTAACACGAAGAAGGTAAGTAAGTGATTTTTACGCATTTTTACTTTTGTACCTTTTTCAAATTGTGTGTGTGTCGGGGGGGGGGGGGGAAACTGAAGTGAAAGCACAGAAAATCTGTGGCCTGAGTGGCTGGTTGGGATTCTACACTAAATTAAAAAAACTGAGCATTGGTAACTAATTAAACATAATTACTGAATTATAATTTAGAGGGATATCTAAGCCAGAGATCGGAGAGTACAATATTTAGCTTTCGCATTTCTATTAGAAATCTAGTGCGAGGAAACAGATAGTCAACAGTAACTTTGAAATTTAAAAAAAAAATTTTAATTTAAATTTTAATTAATTGACGCAATGTCAGTTAGAGGGGTGCTGTGCTCTGACTGTGAGATGTGGCAGGTCCGGGTGGCTTCCAGCGTCCCGGATGGCTTCATCTGCAGAAAGTGCACCCAACTGGAGCTCCTCACAGACCGCATGGTTCAGTTGGAGCGGCAATTGGATGCACTTAGGAGCATGCAGGTGGCGGAAAGCGTCATAGATCGCAGTTATGTAGATGTGGTCACACCCAAGGTGCAGGCAGAGAAATGGGTGACCACCAGAAAGGGCAGGCAGTCAGTGCAGGAATCCCCTGTGGTTGTCCCCCTCTCGAACAGATATACCCCTTTGGATACTGTCGGGGGGGATAGCCTATCAGGGGAAAACAGCAGCAGCCAGAGCAGTGGCACCACGGCTGGCTCTGATGTTCAGAAGGGAGGGTCAAAGCGCAGAAGAGTAATAGTAATAGGGGACTCTATAGTCAGGGGCACAGATAGGCGCTTCTGTGGACGTGAAAGAGACTCCAGGATGGTATGTTGCCTCCCTGGTGCCAGGGTCCAGGATGTCTCCGAACGGGTAGACGGCATCATGAAGCGGTAGGGCAAACAGGCAGAGGTCGTTGTACATATTGGTACTAACGCCATAGGCAGGAAGGGGCATGAGGTCCTGCAGCAGGAGTTCAGGGAGCTAGGCAGAAAGTTAAAAGACAGGACTTTGAGGGTTGTAATCTCGGGATTACTCCCTGTGCCACGTGCCAGTGAGTCTAGAAATAGGAAGATAGAGCAGCTGAACACGTGGCTAAACAGCTGGTGTAGGAGGGAGGGTTTCCATTATCTGGACCACTGGGAGCTCTTCCGGGGCAGGTGTGACCTGTATAAGAAGGACGGGTTGCATCTAAACTGGAGAGGCATAAATATCCTGGCCGCAAAGTTTGCTAGTGTCACACGGGAGGGTTTAAACTAGTATGGCAGGGGGGTGGGCACGGGAGCAATCGGTCAGAAGGTGAGAGCATTGAGGGAGAACTAGTGAATAGGGACAGTGTGGCTCTGAGGCAGAGCAGACAGGGAGACGTTGCTGAACACAGCGGGTCTGGTGGCCTGAAGTGCGTATGTTTTAATGCAAGAAGTATTACGGGTAAGGCAGATGAACTTAGAGCTTGGATTAGTACTTGGAACTATGATATTGTTGCCATTACAGAGACCTGGTTGAGGGAAGGGCAGGATTGGCAGCTAAACGTTCCAGGATTTAGATGTTTCAGGTGGGATAGAGGGGGATGTAAAAGGGGAGGCGGAGTTGCGCTACTGGTTCGGGAGAATATCACAGCTGTACTGCGAGAGGACACCTCAGAGGGCAGTGAGGCTATATGGGTAGAGATTAGGAATAAGAAGGGTGCAGTCACAATGTTGGGGGTTTACTACAGGCCTCCCAACAGCCAGCGGGAGATAGAGGAGCAGATAGGTAGACAGATTTTGGAAAAGAGTACAAACAACAGGGTTGTGGTGATGGGAGATTTCAACTTCCCCAATATTGACTGGGACTCACTTAGTGCCAGGGGCTTAGACGGGGCGGAGTTTGTAAGGAGCATCCAGGAGGGCTTCTTAAAACAATATGTAGACAGTCCAACTAGGGAAGGGGCGGTACTGGACCTGGTATTGGGGAATGAGCCCGGCCAGGTGGTAGATGTTTCAGTAGGGGAGCATTTCGGTAACAGTGACCACAATTCAGTAAGTTTTAAAGTACTGGTGGACAAGGATAAGAGTGGTCCGAGGATGAATGTGCTAAATTGGGGGAAGGCTAATTATAACAATATTAGGCGGGAACTGAAGAACATAGATTGGGGGCGGATGTTTGAGGGCAAATCAACGTCTGACATGTGGGAGGCTTTCAAGTGGCAGTTGAAAGGAATTCAGCACCGGGATGTTCCTGTGAGGAAGAAGGATAAATACGGCAATTTTCGGGAACCTTGGATGACGAGAGATATTGTAGGTCTCGTCAAAAAGAAAAAGGAGGCATTTATCAGGGCTAAAAGGCTGGGAACAGACGAAGCCTACGTGGAATATAAGGAAAGTAGGAAGGAACTTAAGCAAGGAGTCAGGAGGGCTAGAAGGGGTCACGAAAAGTCATTGGCAAATAGGGTTAAGAAAAATCCCAAGGCTTTTTACACGTACATAAAAAGCAAAAGGGTAGCCAGGGAAAGGGTTGGCCCACTGAAGGATAGGCAAGGGAATCTATGTGTGGAGCCAGAGGAAATGGGCGAGGTACTAAATGAATACTTTGCATCAGTATTCACCAAAGAGAAGGAATTGGTAGATGTTGAGTCTGGAGAAGGGTGTGTAGATAGCCTGGGTCACATTGAGATCCAAAAAGAAGAGGTGTTGGGTGTCTTAAAAAATATTAAGGTAGATAAGTCCCCAGGGCCTGATGGGATCTACCCCAGAATACTGAAGGAGGCTGGAGAGGAAATTGCTGAGGCCTTGACAGAAATCTTTGGATCCTCGCTGTCTTCGGGGGATGTCCCGGAGGACTGGAGAATAGCCAATGTTGTTCCTCTGTTTAAGAAGGGTAGCAAGGATAATCCCGGGAACTATAGGCCGGTGAGCCTTGCTTCAGTGGTAGGGAAATTACTGGAGAGAATTCTTCGAGACAGGATCTACTCCCATTTGGAAGCAAATGGACGTATTAGTGAGAGGCAGCACGGTTTTGTGAAGGGGAGGTCGTGTCTCACTAACTTGATAGAGTTTTTCGAGGAGGTCACTAAGATGATTGATGCAGGTAGGGCAGTGGATCTTGTCTATATGGACTTCAGTCAGGCCTTTGACAAGGTCCGTCATGGTAGACTAGTACAAAAGGTGAAGTCACACGGGATCAGGGGTGAGCTGGCAAGGTGGATACAGAACTGGCTAGGCCATAAAAGGCAGAGAGTAGCAATGGAAGGATGCTTTTCTAATTGGAGGGCTGTGACCAGTGGTGTTCCACAGGGATCAGTGCTGGGGCCTTTGCTCTTTGTAGTACATATAAATGATTTGGAGGAAAATGTAACTGGTCTGATTAGTAAGTTTGCAGACGACACAAAGGTTGGTGGAATTGCGGATAGCGATGAGGACTGTCGGAGGATACAGCAGGATTTAGATTGTTTGGAGACTAGGGCGGAGAGATGGCAGATGGAGTTTAATCCGGACAAATGTGAGGTAATGCATTTTGGAAGGTCTAATGCAGGTAGGGAATATACGGTGAATGGTAGAACCCTCAAGAGTATTGAAAGTCAAAGAGATCTAGGAGTACAGGTCCACAGGTCACTGAAAGGGGCAACACAGGTGGAGAAGGTAGTCAAGAAGGCAAACGGCATGCTTGCCTTCATTGGCCGGGGCATTGAGTATAAGAATTGGCAAGTCATGTTGCAGCTGTATAGAACCTTAGTTAGGCCACACTTGGAATATAGTGTTCAATTCTGGTCGCCACACTACCAGAAGGATGTGGAGGCTTTAGAGAGGGTGCAGAAGAGATTTACCAGAATGTTGCCTGGTATGGAGGGCATTAGCTATGAGGAGCGGTTGAATAAACTCGGTTTGTTCTCACTGGAACGAAGGAGGTTGAGGGGTGACCTGATAGAGGTCTACAAAATTATGAGGGGCATAGACAGAGTGGATAGTCAGCGGCTTTTCCCCAGGGTGGAGGGGTCAATTACTAGGGGGCATAGGTTTAAGGTGAGAGGGGCAAGGTTTAGAGTAGATGTACGAGGCAAGTTTTTTACGCAGAGGGTAGTGGGTGCCTGGAACTCGCTACCGGAGGAGGTGGTGGAAGCAGGGACGATAGTGACATTTAAGGGGCATCTTGACAAATACATGAATAGGATGGGAATAGAGGGATACGGACCCAGGAAGTGTAGAAGATTGTAGTTTAGTCGGGCAGCATGGTCGGCACGGGCTTGGAGGGCCGAAGGGCCTGTTCCTGTGCTGTACATTTCTTTGTTCTTTGTTAATAGGGTAGTGAAAAAGGCAGATGGGACACTCGTTTTTATCAACTGGGGCATACATTACAAAAGCAGGGAGGTCATGATGGAGCTGTAGAGAACTTGTGAGGCCACAGCTGGAATACTGTGTGCAATTCTGGTTGCCACATTATAGGAAGGATGTAATTGCACTGGAGGGGGTGCAGAGAAGATTCACCAAAATGTTGCTTGGGATGGAACATAAAAGCTATAAAGAGAGGCTGGATAGGCTTGGGTCGTTTGTTCTGGAGTAGAAAGTGTACAAGATTATGAGGGACATGGACAGGGTGGATAGGAAGCAGCTGTTCCCCTTAGTTGAAGGGTCAGTTACGAGGGGACATAAGTTCAAAGTGGGGGGCGGCAAGGTTTAGGGGGGATTTGAAGAAAAAACTTTTTATCCAGTGAGTGGTGACGTCCTGGGATGCACTGCCCGAGAGGGTGGTAGAGGCTGGATGAGTACTTGGCACGCCATAACATTCAAGGCAATGGACCAAGAGCTGGCAAGTGGGAGTAGCTGGGCAGGTCAGGGCCTTTCATGTGTCAGTGCAGACTCGATGGGCTGAAGGGCTTCTTCGCTGGAGCAGAGAAGACTGAGGGGCGACCAGATCGAGGTGTACAAGATTATGAGGGGCATGGACAGGGTGTATAGAGAACAGCTGTTCCTCTTCGTTGAAGGGTCGGTTACGAGGGGACAGAAGTTCAAGATGAGGGGCGGGAGGTTCAGCTGGGATTGGAGGAAAAAACTTTTTCGCAGAGGGTGGTGAGGATCTGGAATGCATTGCCTAGGTGGTAGAGGCGGGTTGTCTCACATCCTTTAAAAAGTACCTGGATGAGTACTGTGCATGTCTTAGCATTCAAGGCTATGGGTCAAGTGGGATTAGGATTGACAGACCAGGGGCCTTTCATGCGGCAGTGGAGACTCGATGCGCCAAAGGGCCTTTTCTGCACTGTATTTTTCTGTGATTCTGCACTGTAGTATTCTGTGAAATGCCCTCTAAAATGGCACAGCAAGCCACTCAGTTCACCAAGGGTAATTTATCATGGCCAATCCACCTAACCTGCACATCTTTGAACTGTGGGAGGAAACCGGAGCACCCGGAAGAAACTCACGCAGACACAGGGAGAACATGCAGACTCCGCACAGACAGTGACCCAAGCCGTTGATGCATGAAATGACTCAAATGCAAAACAATTCAAGGGCTCCATTATCTTGAGAGCGACAGACATACAGTGTCACCAACATAATTTGAATTAATCTCCGCAGCCAGCATTTCAGAAAAAGATGTCACCGTCTCCCTAGAAAGACTACGTCTGCCGAGAAAGACTCCGTCTCGAAGGCACTGGCACTCTGGCAGCCAAAGGTAGGTCATCCTGTGCCTGTACATTCTGGGTGCAGGATATTGCCTACTCCGACCGAGGTGTGCTTGCTGTTGTAGTCTCTCGTATGCTGGTTGTACACAGGAGCAGCAGGTCTCTCATCTGCCTGGACCACAGGGCACACGTGTCCCTGGATAGCTGCCCTCCTGTCTCCTCTTTTTTTCTCCTCAAAGTGCACAATCAGGGGGAGGGGGAGGAGGAGGGGGAGGATGGGGTGAAGTGAGCTCAGGTTCCTATGTGGGTACCTTCAAATGTCCCTGTGTATCGATCCCCTTCCCTCTCAATTTTGCCTCATGTCTTATGGCATGCTCAAAATAGTGAATAAATTAAATCAAAAACACCAACAAATGATGCCACATTCACCAGAAGACTCGGCTGCTAAATGCAACCAGGTTCTGGCTTGCAGACCCGTTTATCACCCTTGCATCATCTCCTCACACCTGACATGACTCACGTCCAATGCATTTCCTGTGCGCCAATAGAAAATGGAGTGGGCAACATAAAAATCAGTCGATTGGGTGGTTAATAAGCTCAATTACTCTTTAAATGCTTTTATAAAAAATGGTGGGCGGACTTCAGATTTTGGGGCCCGAGTACCTTCTATATTATCAGAGACTGGCGTGATGCCATTGGATTGCCAACCTACATCATCATGCTGAATTTTACCAAGTGCAGGGGTTTGGGAGTGGGGTGAGGTGGGGGGGGAGGGGGGGGGGGGCACCCAACGTGCGGCCATAAAATCCAGCTCCATTTTTTTTTACATGTCCACTGGGTTTTAGCGATCTGAACTTGATCTCAAGGGGACAATGATAAAAATGGAAGTTATACTTCAGTTGTATCGAGTCCAGGTCATACTCCACCTGGAGTACGGAGTTCAATTTGAGGCATTGCACCTCAGCAAAAATATACTGGGCTTGGAGGAGATACAGTGCAAAGTCACCAGAATGTTCCTAGTGCTTAAAGGGTTGAACTATGAGAACTGTTTGCATACACTTGACTGGTATTCCCTTAATTACAGAATGTTCTGGGATGATCTAAACAAGGTGTTTAAAAATGACAAAATTATTTGATATGGTGAATGCAGAGAAACTGTTTTACTCTGATGAAGATATTCAGATCAAGGGGATGGAAGTTTAAAATTAAGAGTTCGGCCATTCAGGAATGAAATCAGCAGGTACTTTTTCCACATCAAAGGTAGCTGGAAATTTGAAACCCTTTACCCTAGAAGGCGGTGGAAATTGGTGTAGATAATATTTGAAAACTACAATCAATACATTTTTGTGTAGTAACGACATCAAAGGCTGGTAAACGGCATTGATCTTAAGGGTTTAGCATATTTGAAAGTGGATAAATCGACAGGCCTTTTTTGAAATGTATTCCAGACTGCTAAAACAAAGCAAGGGGAAAAGATTACGGAGGTTCTGACCATCATTTCCCACTCTTTCTTGCAACAAGAATGGTGCCAAAAGCCTGGAGGGCTACAAATATTGTATTGCTGCTTAAGATGGGACACATAAATTAGGAGCAGAAGTAGGCAATTCAGCCCTTTGAGCCAGTTCTGCCATTGAATCAGATAATGGCTGATTTCTTCTTGGTCTCAAATCCATCTCCTTGTCTGTTTCCTATATCCCTTTAACCAGTTTTTAAAAAAATCAGAAATATAGCCTCTTGAAACCATTTAACGATTCAGACTCCACTGCACTATGGGGCAGCGAGATCCATAAATTCACCACCCTCTGCGAGAAGTAGTTCCTCCTCATCTCAGTTTTAATTCTACCGCCTCTCAACCTACATCTGTGACCTCTCGTTATAGATTGCCCCACAAGGGGGAAGATTTGGTCTATATTTACTTTATCAATCCCTCTGTATTTTATATACCTCGATAAGGTCCCCTCTCATTCCTCCAAACTCGAGGGAGTACAAGTCCAAACTGTTCAATCTCCCTCATATGTCAACCCTTTCATCCCTGTAATCAATCTGGTGAGCCTCCTCTGAAATGCCTCCAATACCACCATATCCTTCCTCAAATAAGGAGACTAAGACTGGACAAAATACTCCAGATGTAATCTCACCAATACCCTATACAATTGCAACAACACCTCTCTACCTTTATACTCCAATTCTTTTGCAATAAAGGCTAAAATTCTATTTGACTTTTTTATTACATTTTGTACCTGTATACTGACTTTCTGCGATTCATGAACAAAGATCCCTCTACCCAGACATATTTTTAATCTGCTTTTCATTTAGATAATAACTTGCCTTTCCATTTTTTCGGCCAAAATGGATAATCTCACACTTATCCACATTAAACTCCATCTGCCAAATTTTGGCCCATTCTCCTAGCCTATTTATATCCGTCTGTAAACTCTTTATCTCCTCTTCGCTGCCTGCATTCTCACCTATTTTCGTATCATCCACAAATTTTGCTATGTTACACTCTGTCCCTGCTTGCAGATCATTTATATAGATTGTAAACAGTTGAGAACTGAGGACTGACTCCTGCGGCACCCCACTAGTTACAGTTCACCAGCCAGTGAAGGACCAACTTATCCTGACCATCTGCTTGTTTTCTGTCAGTTAGCCAATTCTCAATCTAATTCTCAATCCAATCTAGTACTCTATCCCCAATTCCCTGTGATCTCACCTTCTGGATCAGTCTTTTATGTGGCACTTAGTCAAATGCCTCTCGAAGTCTAGATATACCACATCCACAGGTTCCACATTATCCACCTTGCTAGTTACGTCCTCAAAGAATTCAAGCACGTTTGTTAAACATGACTTACCCTTCACAAAACGATGTTGAATTGATTGATTGAAATGGTGGATTGAGCTTTGTCTTTCCAAATGTTCCGTCAGCTCCTCCTTAATGATTGATTCCAACAAGCTCCCCACAACAGAGGTCAAGCTAACCAATCCACAGGTTCCTACTTTTTGTCTCTCTCACTATTTGAATAGGCGTGTCACATTTGCGTGTTTCCAATCCATCGGGACCTTTCCAGAATCCAGCGTATTTTGAAATATAGTAACCAATTCATCCACTATCTCTGCTGCCCAAGGTTTAATACCCGAGGGTGCAAGCCATCAGATCCTGGATACCTATTTGCCTTTAATCCCATTAGTTTATTCAATACCTTGGGCGCGATTCTCCGACCCCCTGCCGGGTCGGAGAATCGCCGGGGGCTGGCGTGAAACCCGCCCCCGCCGTGTCCCGAATTCTCCGCCACCAGAGAATCGGCGGGGGCAGGAATCGCGCCGCGCCGGTCGGCGGGCTCCCCCCAGCAATTCTCCGGCCCGCAATGGGCCGAAATCCCGCCGCTGCCAACCCTCGCCAGCCGGCGTGGATTGAACCACCTACCGTACCGGCGGGAGCAGACGGCGCGGGCGGGCTCCGGGGTCCTGGGGGGGGGGGGGGCGCGCGGGGCGATCTGGCCCCGGGGCTTGCCCCCACGGTGGCCTGGCCCGCGATTGGGACCCACTGATCGGCGGGCGGGCCTCTGCCATGGGGGCACTCTTTTTCTTCCGCCTTCGCCATGGTCTCCACTATGGCGGAGGCAGAAGTGACCCCCTCCACTGTGCATGCGCGGGGATGCCGTGAACGTCCGCTGACGCCCCCGCGCATGCGTCACCCGGCGAAGTCCTTTCGCCGCCGGCTGGCGTGGCGCCAAAGGCCTTTCCCGCCAGCCGGCGGGGCGGAAATCACTCCGGCGCGGGCCTAGCCCCTCAAGGTGAGGGCTTGGCCCCTAACGGTGCGGAGAATTCCGCACCTTTGGGGCGGCACGACGCCAGAGTGGTTCCCGCCACTCCATTACGCCGGATGGAGACCCCAGAGGCAGGGCTTTTAAGGGAATGGCGGAGGGTACAGGCGGAGTTCGGCTTGTTAACCACAGGGAGGGCGGTGGAGCTGCTGAAAAAGGCGAGAGGAGGGCAATCTATGAGTATGGAAAGAAGGCCAGCAGAATGCTTGCACAGCAGCTTAGAAAGAAGGAGGCAGCCAGGGAGATAGGAAAAGTAAATGACGGAGATGGGACCCTCTGTGGAGATTCAGCAGGGGTGAATAATTAGTTTTGGGATTTCTACAATAGGCTGTATATGTCGGAAACCCCTACGGGGCCGGAGGGGATGAGGCACTTCTTGGTTGGGGGCGGGGGGGGGGGGGGGGGGCTGAATTTCCCAAAGGTGGACGGGGAGCTGGTAGAAGGGCTGGGGGCCCCGATCGGGTTGGAAGAGATAGTGGAGGGTCTGAAGGCCATGCAGGCGGGTAAAGCCCTGGGGCCGGACGAGTACCCAGTGGAGTTTTATAAAACGTTCTCTGGGATATTGGGGCCGGTGTTGATGAGGATGTTCAATGAGGCAAGGGAAAGAGGGATGCTGCCCCCCGACGATGTCACAGGCCACGATTTCGCTGATTCTGACAAGAACCCGGAGCTGTGTGGGTCCTACAGGCCGATATTAGGCCGTTGAATGTGACGCCAAACTGCTGCCCAACGTTTTGTCCTCCTGGATTGAGGATTGTGTTCCGGACATTATTGGAGAGAACCAGATGGGGTTTGTTAAGGGTAGACAGTTGGTGGCCAATGTAAGAAGGTTGTTAAATGTGATCATGATGCCCCAGAGGTTAGGGAGGTGGAGGTAGTGATCGCAATGGATGCAGAAAAGGCTTTTGATCGGGTAGAATGGGATTATCTTTGGGAGGTACTGGGACGGTTCGGATTTGGCCGGGGCTTTATTGACTGGGTCAGGTTACTGTATCAGGCCCCTGTGGCAAGAGTACGGACAAATGGGACAACATCGGACTATTTTAGACTGCACTGGGGGACGAGACAGGGATGCCCCCTCTCCCCACTGTTGTTCGCGCTAGCTATCGAGCCGTTGGCAATTGCTCGGAGAGCCTCAAGGAACTGGAAGGGGTTGGTCCGGGGGGGGGAGCACAGAGTCTCACTCTATGCAGACGACCTGCTTCTGTAAATATCAGACCCATTAGAGGGGATGGAAGAAATCATGAGGATTCTAGGGGAATTTGGCCGGTTTTAGGGGTATAAGTTAATTATGGGGAAAAGTGAGATGTTTGCGGTCCAGGTGAGGGGACAGGAGAGGCAATTGGGGGAGCTGCCGTTTAGATTAGTAGGGGTATGCTTTAGGTACCTCAGCATTCAAGTGGCGCGGGAATGGGACCGGCTGCATAAATTAAATCTGGCCCGGCTAGTAGACCAAATGAAGGACGATTTTCGGAGCTGGGACGCGCTCCCGTTGTCATTAGCTGGGAGGGTGCAGGCGGTGCAGATGACGGTCCTCCCGAGATTCCTTTTCGTGGTTCAATGTGTCCCCATCTTTATTCCGCGGTCCTTTTTTAAACGGTCAACAAACTGATCTCTGGCTTTGTTTGGGCGGGCAAGACCATGCGGGTACGGAAGGTAATGCTTGAGCGGAGTCGGGGAGAGGGTGGGCTGGCGCTGCCAAATTTTAGTAACTATTACTGGGGCGAATATAGCCATGATCAGGAAGTGGGTGGTGGGGGAGGGGGAGGGGGTCGGCATGGGAACGTATGGAGGCGGCTTCAAGCAAGGGCACCAGTTTGGGGGCGTTGGTAACTCCACTGGCACGGTACTCCACCAGCCCTGTTGGTGGCGGCCCTGAGAGTCTGGGGGCAATGGAGGAGACATGTGGGAGCATCGGTCTTGTCCCCAATCTGAAATAATCACCAGTTTGCCCCGGGAAGTATGGATGGGGGGTTCGGGATATGGCGTAGAGCAGGGACCGAGAGGATGGGGGATATGTTTATAGAGGGGAGCTTTCCGAGTATGAAGGCGCTTGAGGAGAAGTTTGGGTTGGCGAGGGGAAACAAATTCAGGTATCTGCAAGTGCGGGACCTCCTACGTAAACAGGTGTCAACCTCCCGCTCCTACCGCTAAGGGGGATTCAGGATAGGGTAGTTTCCAGAAGGTGGGTAGGAGAAGGGAGCGTCTCGGACATTTACAAGGAACTTATGGGGTAGGAGGAAACGCAGACCGAGGAGCTGAAGCGCAAGTGGGAGGAGGAGCTGGGAGGAGAGATAGTGGATGGTCTATGGGCGGATACGTTGAGTAGAGTCAACGCATCCACAACATGTGCCAGGCTCAGCCTGATACAATTTAAGGTCATTCACCGGGCTCACATGACAGTGGCCCGGATGAGCAGATTCTTTGGGATGGAAGACAGGTGTGCAAAATGTGCGGGAGGACCAGCGAACTATGTCCACATGTTCTGGGCATGTCCGAATCTTAGGGGATTTTGGCAGGGGTTTGCAGAAGGCATGTCCACAGTGTTAAAAACAAGGTGGCGCTGAGCCCATAGGTGGCGATTTTCAGGGTGTCGGAAGACCCGGGAATCCAGGAGACGAGGCAGACGTTCTGACCTTTGCTTCCCTGGTAGCCCAGAGACGGATACTATTAGCTTGGAGGGACTCAAAGCCCCCGAAGTCGGAGACCTGGCTATTGGACATGGCTAGCTTTCACTGTTTGGAGAAAATAAAGTTCGCTTTAAGAGGGTCACTGTTGGGGTTCGCCCGGAGGTGGCAACAGTTCGTCGACTTCTTCGCGGAAAATTAATCGTCAGCAGAAGGGGGGGGGGGTTTAGTTTAGCTCAGAGTAGGGTGTTAATGGGACCTGTAAGGGAGGCTTTTGCACTATGTTTATAGTTTCATGTACATTGTTTATTATGTTGTTATATACCAAAAAATACCTCAATAAAATGTTTATTAAAAAAATTCTCCCAATCCTCCAACTTACCAGAATGCAGGTTTTGCAGTATGGTATGCCTTAGTTTTTATCTTTTATGACCTCTTTGACTTCTTTTTTTTGGCCATGGAATGTTTTTACAATTCCTCTTCCTCTCAGGAATATACTTTAATTGAGAGGATTTAATATCTCCCTGAACATCTGCCATTGTTCCTCAACTGTTCTACCCTCAATTATTTGTGTCCAGTCTACTTGGCCAAACTCTTTCATCAGGCCTGTATAATTGCCTTTGGCTAATGGTAAAACTCTAGTATGGCACTGTCTTCTCTCGGTCAATCTGAATTAGAAATTCTAGCATACTGTGATCACTTCTTCAAAGAGGATCCTTAATAACAGGACTATTTATCAACGCTTCTTCATTACATAATACTAAATCTAAAAAAGCTTTGGTTGACTCCAAAACATATTGCTCCGAGAAACAATCCCTCATACACTTTATGAAATCTCCCTCGAGGCTTCTCTCACCAATTTGAAAAATTCAGTCAATACGCATGTTAAAATCACCCATTGTGTCCTTCTCGCAAGCCCTCATTATTTCTTCGTTTATACTATGCCCCACTTTGGAAGTATTGCTCAGGGGCCTGCAAATTACTCCTACCAAGGAGCTGTTTCCCTTGTTTTTTATTTCCACCCAGATCGATTCAACATTTTGGCCCTTAGTGCCAATATAATTTCTTAATACGATCCTAATGTCATCTTTCACCAATAAAGCAACTCCACCTCCTATTCCATCCTGTCTATCCTTTTGGAATACTGAGTACCCTTGGACATTCAACTCCCAGCCCCGATCCTCCTACAACCATGATTCAGTAATCCCCACCAAATCATACCCATTTGTCTCTATTTCTGCCATCAGCTCGTTAACCTTAATCCGACTACTGCATGCATTTAGGTACAAGGTTTTTAAATATGTCCCACTGATTTGTCTTTCCCTTGCAGGATTTTCTTATGCACACTTTTCACACATTCTGACCTCCTTTGTTAATCTCTGATACCACTCCACCTCATCCCCACCTTTCACTCTCAGTCACCTTACATTTCGATTTTTTACGTTTCCTTTCCCCTCCATATTGGTTAGACTGGCCCTGCCTGTTCATCCTATTAACTTCGACCTTCTGCTCACATGCTGACCTGCTGCTCTGGTTTCCATTAACCATTATACTGCTTGTAGTTTTACCATTAGCTGCAGTTCCCAAAGTTAGGTTTCTGACCATTTCTTTACTCGCTGCTTTGTTACCTTTTTTTGAAACTGTATGGAGTTCCCCTGAGGCCTTCCCTCTCCAACCATTTGATAGTTTTAAGTCCTTGTGACCACCCTATTTATCCTCTCTACTAGAACACTGGTCCCAGATTGGTTCCGGTGAAGACGGTCCCAATGGTACAGACCCAACCTATCCCAATAGTGATGCCAGTGCCCCATGAAATTTAACCCCTCTGACCTGCACCACTCCTTTAGCCATGTGTTTACATCCCTAATTTTCTCATCGCCATGCCAATTTTCACACGGCTCAAGTAATAGTCAAGAGATAATTCTTGAGGACCTCTTCTTTAATTTTGCTCCTAGTTCCTGATAATCCACAAACCGATCCTCTTTGTTAGTCCTGCCTATGTTGTTTGTCCTAATGTGGACCACAACAACTGGATCCGCCCCCTCCCACTCCAATGTCCTTTCAAGTCGGTTAGAGATGTCCCTCACCCTAGAACCGGGCAGGCAACATACCATGCGGAACTCTCAGTCCTGCTTATGAAGGATGCTATCAGTTCCCCTAATTATAGAATCCCCTACAACTACCACTTTTCTTTTTGCTCCAGCCGCTTGAATGGACTCCTGTACCATGGTGCAGTAGTCAGCTAGCTCATCCGACTCTCCTTTTCATCATCCACACAGGGAGAAAGTACCTCGTACCTGTTGGACAAAATCAAGAGCTGAGGCGCCTTCATTTCTGAATTCAGGATCCCTCTACCTGCCTCACTCGCAGTCACACCCTTCTGTCCCTGACCACTGGCTGAATTGGAGGTACTTAATCTATGGGTGTGACCGCCTTCTCAAACATAGAGTCTAGGTAACTCTCCCCCTCCTGAATGTGGCACAGTGTCTGAAGGTCAGACTCCAGCTCATCAATTTTGAGCTGGAATTCCTCGAGCAACAAACACTTGCTGTAGATATAGTCAGTAGCTCGTAATGGGATCTGCCAGCTCTCACATCATGCAGCTACAGCATATCGTTTGCCCATCCATCTCTGCTTAGTTAATTAATTCGTTTTTCAATATTTTTTGAAATTGATTCCTGATTCCCCATCAGCCGATCAGGTCGCAGCTTTACGGTGGAAACCTAGGCAGCACATCATTTTAACTGTCTGCACCCACTCTGCCAACGACAGGACATCACATCTCTTAAAGTCCACCTTCATCTACTCCACCAGCCAAACCAAGTTCTGTTTACGCAACTGGGCCCAACTCCGCACCACCTGGACACCCAAATACTTGAAACTCGCCCCCACCACCCTAAACTGCAACTCCCCTAATCTTCTTTCCAACCCTCTGCCCGGAATCGTGAAAACCTCACTCTTTCCCATATTCAATTTGTATCCTGAAAATCGGCCAAACTCCCCCAGGATCTCCATGATAACTCCGATGCTGCCCACCGGGTCCGAAATATGCAATAACAGATCGTCTGCATACAATGAGACCCTGTGCTTGACGCCCTCCCCGCTCAATCCCTCTCCAGTCCCTCCATGCCCTAAGCTCCATTGCCAGCGGCTCTATCACCAAGGCGAAAAGCAATTGGGGGGGGGGGAAAGAGGGCACCCCTGCCTCGTCCCACAATGCATCCCAAAGTGCCACAAACTCACTCGGTTCGTCTGCACACTCGTGACCGGTACCTTAGATAACAGCCAGACTCAATCTACAAACCCATGCCCGAACCCAAACCGCCCCATCACCTCCAACAAATATGCTCACTCCACCCAATGAAAATGAAAAATGAAATGAAAATGAAAATCGCTTATGTCACAAGTAGGCTTCAAATGAAGTTACTGTGAAAAGCCCCTAGTCGCCACATTCCGGCGCCTGTTCGGGGAGGCTGTTACGGCCATCTCCACATCCATCGTCACCATTACCTCCATCTCCTGCTCCTCCGAAGACATCTTAATTACATTGAGCAGGGTGGCACGATGGGTTAGACCTGCTGCCTCATGGCGCTGAGGTCCCAGGTTTGATCCCGGCTCTGGGCCATAGTCCGTGCGGAGTTTGCACATTCTCCCCACAAACCAAAAGATGTGCTGGGTAGGTGGATTGGCCACGCTAAATTGCCCCTTAATTGGAAAAAATTAATTGGGTACTCTAAATTTATTAAAAAACAAATAATTACATTGAGCAGCTTCCTCACATTCGCCGACAACTGTCTCCTCTTCACAAGACCCGTCTGATATTCACCTATCACCCCAGAACATAGTCCTCAATTCATGATGCCAACACCTTCGCCAATAACTTGGCATCCACGTTCAATAGCGATATCAGGCGGTACGACCCACATTGCTGTGGATTCTTATTCTTCTTCAAAATCAGAGAGATGGAAGCCTGCGACAATGTAGGGGCGAGTTCCCCCCTCTCCCTTGCTTCATTACAAGCCCTCACCAGCAGCGGCCTCAGGTCCTCCCCAAACTTTCTATAAAACTCTACCGGGAACCCAATCAGCCCGGAGCCTTCCCTGCCTGCATTGTCACCATACTATCCATCACCTCCCTCAACCATATTGGGATCCCAGACCCGGAACCCGTCCTCCACTTTGGGACCTCTAACCCATCGAGAGACTGCATCATCCCCTCCTCCCCAGTTGGGGGCTCCGAATCATACAGCCTCCTATAAAACACTTTAAACACCCCATTCAGCCCCTCTGGGTTCATCACCACCTTGTCTTCATCATCCATAACTCTACCGATCTCCCTCGCTGCCTCTTGTTTTCTCAACTTACGGCTCAACATCGTGCTCGCCTTTTCCCCATACTCCTACACTTCTCCTCTGGCCGTGTGCAGCTGTTCCACCGCTTTCCCCGTAGAAACTAACCCAAACTCCATCTGGAGCCACTGCCTCTCCTTCAACAGCCCTGCCTCCGGCACCTCTAAGTATCTCCAGTCTACCCTCAAACTCTTGTCCACCAGTCTTCCCCTCTCCTCCCGCTCCGGTTCTCTCTCTGTGCCCGAATTGTTATGAATTTCCCCAGTGGCAGCTATAACCTCCCCCGTGTCATTCTGCTCCACATGGCCCTGAATGGCAGCCCACACACGCTCACACACACACCTCCTCATCTGCCAGCAACTCAATATCCAGCCTCCACTACGAGCGTCCCCCCATCCCAGATAACCCGCAAATCCGCCTAATGCAGCGCGTGGTCGGAAACCACAATCGGCGAATACCCCCGAGTCAGCCACCCGCCCCCGCACCAGCAACATCTTGTCCAGCACAACCACCCCCCCCCCCCTCCCCTCCCCAAGTGCTCCATAAACCCCCTCAGCTTCTTCGTCACTGTTGACACCCTCAATGACTTGAGACTTGACCAGTCCAAGCCCGATCCATGACCAATCAACCAAAGCAAATCCAAGTCCGAACCTTCCCTAACACCCGCCTCATAAATCCACATCATCCCAATTCAGGGCATAAACTTTCACCAGAGTGACCGACATCCCCTCCAACTTCCCACTCACTATTACAAATGTCTTCCCTCCCCCCGATCGGCCATAATACTCCCCACCTCAAACGCAACCCGTTTATTAACCAACACCGCCATCCCCCTCGTCTTCATATCCAGCTCCGAATGAAACACATGCCCCGCCCATCCCTTTCCTGCTGGAACCTGTTATTTAAAAACTTCACCAGCTGCTCTTTTGACCACTGGGCAGGCAGCGCTGCCCCCTTGCCCTCTGCCACCTTCACCTGTGGCGCATGACAAGGATGCCCCTGCTCCAATTGCTCTCTTCTTCTTGTAACACTTCTCATCCTCTGCTCCACGCACCAGATTCACCAGAGGAGAATTACCTTCCCTGGGCACTCACATACCTTTTGCCTTCAAAAAGACCCCATACGGGTGGAAAAGGATCAAGAAAATCTGCCTTGAGCAGGAGCCACCAAATGTGCGACCTCTCACTCCACAGCCTCCACCTTATTGGGCCCAATATTTAAAAGAAGTGTGGCGAGAGAGCAGCACGAGTAGGCGAGGATACCTTGAAACAGAGGAAGTTCTCCTAGTGTTTTAATCAACATTTAAAATGGATGTGGATTAAGAAATAAAAGAAACACGTTATCAGGTCATTCATTTTATTATGGTTTGTGGGACTTGAAAATTAGCCACTACATTTGCTTACAGGATATTTTGAAAGTACTTCACTGACAAAGCATTTTGAGATTGTGAAAAGTACTACAACCTAGAGCTTCTCAAAACCAGTTATCCGCAAACTGGATATTTTTATAAGTTTCCATACATCTGGTTTGGAGCTTCGAAGGCCCAAGGCTTCAAATCATATTATTTATATTATTTAATTTTTAAATAATTGCGTCCTAAAGGTATCAGTACAAGTTTTCAATTCATCATTGCTCAATGATGAATTGAGATTCTGAAGAAAGCGGCTCAACTTAAATAACTCATTTTATTAACTGATGTTCTTGACAGATAAATAATGTTGAACATAGCAAGATACTCTAATAGGCTGTTCAGATAGTGTCATGATGTAATGAGCTGTCCTCAAGAATCAGTCAGAACCTTGAATTCATGGTCAACGATCTTCAGTTTGTTAATTCACATGAAAAGTATATTGTCGCGAACCGATCACTTCAGTCTAAGGGAACTCTTGCAGAAAATTGATGATTCTGTTCACAATAATCTAAAATATGATAAAGGTACTTGAAGAAAAAGTGAATTTAGATCATATGCATACAATCTATCTCTAATGATTTCAAAGTGACTTCAAAGGGTGAACGTTTGAAGCAGAGAAATTAAACAACTACTATTGGATTTAATAATTATTTAGAGGGTCCTTTAAGAAAATCAACTAAATCATTGTTCAACTTAAAAAGAGTCTACAGAAGTATAATCGACTTATAAAACTATTGAAACCTGACCATGACGGTCTCTAGATTCTGACGTTTCAAAGATGTATCATACAAATATGCTTAAAGAGATATGAGGGTACATTCAATAGATTTTGCAACAATCTAGTAACAATGACATGATTAGAACAGACACGATGCAAGGATTTTGACCATGAGATAGAACACATGGGAACTACGCTGTGTCAGGAGGAAATGATAATTAATTGGAGTAAATAATTAATGTCTAATTAACCAATCACTGTTAAATGGTTGACAGCTTTCTGAACGAATCAGGGGGGTTTCAGCTGAGAATTAGAACCAATGAGAGTAAATAAGGGGCATACATAAGGATTTTCTTAAGAATATGATCGTAATATTGATTATAGAGAGAGAAGAATTTTAGCCTTCCGAGATTCTTGAAGAACCCATGAAATATACTTTTATTTTGAGGCCTCTGTTGAAACTACTTTTATTTTGAAGCCTTTTCTTTTACTCTCCCTTATTTCAAAACTTGGAAGACGTTTCTCTATACTCTCAAAAGTTTAAGTACTTTTTTGATCTAAGTTTTTCGATTTAATTTTGTACAAATGTATTAAGTGAATTCTTGAAAAATAAAGAATGTTTTGGACACCTTTTCAACCGGACTGAATACCTTATTCTGAGAAGAAATACGAAGATCTTACAACTACTTTGGTTGGAAGAGGCCACAATAATAAATAATAATAATGACCTTTATTGGCACAAGTAGGCTTACATTAACACTGCAATGAAGTTACTGTGAAAAGCCCCTAGTTGCCACACTCCAGCGCTTGTTCGGGTACACAGACGGCAAATTCAGAATGTCCAAATTACTTAACAGCACATCTTTTGGGACTTGTAGGAGGAAACCGGAGCACCTGGAGGAAACCCACGAACACAAGAACGTGCGGACTCCACACAGACAGTGAACCAAGTGGGAATAAAAAGGTTATTACAGACCGGTTAGCATAACATCAGTAGTAGGGAAAATGCTAAAGTCCAAAAAGGATGTGACAACAGGACATTTGAAATATATCAACAGGATCAAACAAAATCAACATGGATTTGTGGAAGGAAAATCATGTTTGACAAACCACTGGAATTCTTTTGAGGACATAACTCCCATTGACTAACGGGGCAGCACGATAGCATAGTGGTTAGCACAGTTATTTCACAGCTCCAGGGTCCCAGGTTAGATTCCCAGCTTGGGTCACTGTGTGGGTGGAGTCTGCACGTTCTCCCCGTGTCTGTGTGGGTTTCCTCAGGGTGCTCTGGTTTCCTCCTACAGTTCAAAGGTTAGGTGGATTGGCCATGATGAATTGCCCTTAGTGTCCAAAAAGGTTAGGTGGGGTTACTGGGATGGGGTAGAGGCGTGGGTTTGGGTGGGGTGCTCTTTCCACGGGACTGTGCAGACTCGATGGGTCGAATGACCTGCTTCTGCACTGTAAATTCTAAGATTCTATGACTATAAAAGTGTCTATAGATACGTGAAGAGAAAAAGATTGATGAAGAAAAATGTAGGTTGTTTACAGTCAGAAACAGGAGAATGTATAATAGGGGACAAAGAAATGGCTGAGCGAGTAAATACATACTTTGGTTCTGTCTTCACAAATGAGGGCACAAATCAGAAATGTTGGGGAACGCAGAGTTTAGTGAGAAAGAGGAACCAAAGGTGATCAAAAGTAATAAAAAACTGGTGTTGGGGAAATTGATGGGATTGAAGGCTGATAATTCCACAGGGCCTGATAATTTACATTCCAGAGTACTTAAGGAAGTATCTCTAGAAATATTGGATGCATCGATGGTCATCTTCCAGGATTCTATCGACTCTGGAATAGTTCCTGCAGATTAGAGGCTAGCTAATCTGCTATTTAAAAAGGGAGGTAGAGAGAAAATAGGGAATTATAGACCAGTAAGCCTGACGTCGGTAGTTGGGGAAATTCTTGAAACCATTATCAAAGATTTTATAGCAGAGCACTTAGAAAACGGTGGCAGGATCGGACAGAGTCAGCATGGATTTATGAAGGGGAAATCATGCTTGACAAATCTACTGGAATTCTTCGAGAATATAATTAGTAGAGTTGATGTGGTGAGGAGTGGATGCGTTATATTTGGACTTTCAGAAGGCTTTTGAGAAAAGTCCCACATAAGAGATTAGCATGTAAAATTAAAGCGCATGGGATTAGGGGTAGTATATTGAGATGGATAGAAAACTGGTTGGCAGACAGAAACAAAGAGTAGGAATTAACAAGAGTAGGGTATTTTTCAAATTGGCAGGCAATGACTAGTGGGGGATTGATGCTAGTACCCTAGCTATTCACAATATATTTGAATAATTTAGATGAGGGAACAAAATGTAACATCTCCAAAGTTTTAGATGACACCAAGTTGGGTGGGAGGGTGAACTGTGAGAAGGATGCAGAGATCTTTCAGTGTGATTTGGACAAGTTGAGTGAGTGGGCAAATGCATGACAGATGGAGCGACATTTGGATAAATGCAAGGTTATCCACTCCAGTAGCAAAAGGGAGAAGGCAGACTATTATCTGAATGGCCATATATTAGGACAGGAGAATGTGCAACGAGACCTGGGTGTCCTCGTATACCAGTCACTGAACATAAGCATGCAGGTACAGCAGACGGTAAAGAATGCAAATGGTGTGCTGGCATTCATTGCGAGAGGATTCGAGTACAGGAGCAGGGATGTGTTTCTGCAATTATACAGGGCTTTTGTGAGGCCACACCTGGAATATTGTGTGCAGTTTTGATCTCCTTATAGGAGGAATGATGTTCTGCTCTAGAGGGAGTGCAATGAAGATTACCCAGACTGGTTCCTAGGATGCTGGAACAGACGCACGAGGAGAGATTGAATCAGTTAGGGCTGTACTCACTGGAGTTCAGAAGAATGAGGGGGGATCTCATATAGAGACCTATAACATTCTAACAGGACTAGACAAGATAAATACAGAAAGGATGTTTCTGATGGTGGGGGTGTCCCGAACCAGGAGTCACAGTCTGAGGATATGGTGCAGGCCAGTGGATGTGATGTATTTGGATTAGCACAGTGGTTAGCACTATGGCTTCACAGCGCCAGGATCCCAGATTCAATTCCGGCTTGGGTCACTGTCTGTGTGGAGTCTGCGTGTTCTCCCTGTGCCTGCGTGGGTTTCCTCCGGGTGCTCCGGTTTCCTCCCATGTGTCCCGAAAGATGTGCTGTTAGGTAATTTGGACATTCTGAATTCTCCCTCTGTGTACCCAAACAGGTGCTGGAATGTGGTGACTAGGGGCTTTTCACACTAACTTCATTGCAGTATTAATTTAAATCTACTTGTGACAATAAAGATATTATTATTATTAATGGCATGGATTGAAAATTGGGTAGCAGATAGGAAACAGAGGAGGAGTAACTGAGGTTTTCTGAGTGGCAGGTGGTGACTAGAGGTGTAATGAGGGGATCAGTGCCTGGGCCCCAGCTATTCACAATATATATCAATGATTTGGATGAGGGAATCAAATGTAACATTTCCAAGTTTGTTGATGACATGAAAGCTGGTAGGAATGTAAGTGGTGAGGAGGACATTAAGAGGCTTCAAGGCAATTCAAACAAGTTGAATAAGTGGGCAAATACATGCCAGTTGCAATAATATGCAGAGAAGTGTGAAGTTATCCACTTCGGTGGGAAAAGAGAATGGCAGATTATTATTTAAATGGTGATAGATTGGGAAAAGTTAATGTACAAACAATGCTCTTGTACACCAATCACTGATAACAAATATGCATGTGTAGCAAGCCACAAAGAAGGCAAATGGTATATTTGTCTTCATTGCAAGAGGACTGGAGTACAACAGCAAGGAAGGATGTTTTACTGCAACTGTACAGGGCCTTGGTGAGACCACACCGAGTGTTGTGTGCAGTTCTGGTCTCCTTACCCAAGAAAGGATATACTTGCCACAGAGGGAGTGCAGCGAAGGTTCACCAGACTGATTCTTAGGATGGCAGATGTCAAATAAGGAGAGATTGGGTCAACTAGATCTGTATTCACTGGAGTTTGGAAGAATGAAGAGGGATCTCTTGAAACGTATAAAATTCTGAGAGGCTGGACAAACTGAATGCAGGGACGATGTTTCCCTTGGCTGTGGAACTAGAACAAAGGGTCTTAGTCTTAGAATATGTGGTAAGCCACATAGGATTGAGATGAGGAGAAACCTTTTCACTCAGCGAGTGGTGAACCTGTGGAATTCTCTCTCACAGAAGGTTTTGGAGGGCAAGACACTACAAATACTTATGGAGGAAGTAGATAGATTTCTAAATACTAAAGGCATTAAGGCGTAAGGGGAGAGCACGGGAGTATGGTGTTGAGATAGAGCATCACCCATGACCATACTGAATGGCGGAGCAGGCTCGTAGGGCTCCTGCTTCTATTTTCTATGTTTCCAAATTAAGTCAACAAGTGGCAGCATTTAGAGCAGGTGAAAAAGGAAACCACTTTCGGGTGGTGTAGTGAATTGAAAGTTCACAGCCGAGGGCAAGTGGAAGGGAGGAAACTGCTTCAGTACTTGACGGAGGGTACAGGAAAATTATTATTTTTTAGGCCATGAAATTCACCACATGTTAAGGCATGGGGTACAAGGTGCAGTCAACATTCATTGCTGGGTAAAAAATGGAATCCACTCGCAAAGATCACAAAACTGGAAAGGGAAAGCACAAAAAAGACGAGAGAAAGGAATTATTGAACCAAATAGGTTTACACATTATACTATTGAATTCATTTTCACAATCGCAGCTGGACTGTGAAATTCATCTGAGCAATAGTATAAATGATTTGAGTGAAGGAAAACATAGGCCATTTCATATTTATCATCACATACTTGGAAATGTATGCACAATTTTCTTTGTGCCATACAATGTTTATATAATAATTTCAAATGTACAGGTTTTGACCGTGAATTAATCTTTCATAATAACTTCCATAATAATGTAGGCAGGCTGCAGTAACTTTAAATATCAATATTCAATTTCAATTTCTCTGGGAATAGCAGGCATTCCAGATGAATTAGTACACCATAAATAAATCAAGAAAATAAAGCAGTGAACATTAATGATAATGAAATTCATACTTGGTAAATTGCTTGATTATTTGTATCAACTATAGTCAACTATCAACTATAGTTAACTGTCAAAGATTACCCAATAATGTATCTTCTTTTGGCAAAGAATTATTAGAATAGTATTAATATAAAATAAACAAACACTATTGTTTCCTACTGCACCTCAGAAGTTAAAATAACTGGTGTAGCAATTTATTTGCTCCCTATAAAATACCGTATTTTGAGATTGTCACTGATGTCTTTCAAAATGAAATGATTGATTAAAATGTAATTGCAAAATCAGGTCAAAATATTGTCATAATGATGTTACTCACAGAGAGAGATGAGTGAGAAAAGCCCAAGAAGTATCTCCTGTTTTTCTATTACCTTGCAAATAGTTATGTAAATAATAATATTTTGAAAGACTTTGCTTCCAGCTCATCTCTTAGGACAGTAAAACATCCAATGTCTCCCAAAACAACACAACAACAAACTGTGGCAGCAGTGACAACACCAAGAGAGGAATTGTAAAACAAAAACAGCAAGAAACAGCCTGAAGAGAAGCCCAGCAGCAGAGAGGACTTCAAGGCAAACCCAGCAATAAAACTAGAGAGGAAAAAGACAAGGACAGCCCAACGACTAGCAGTGAAAGTAGCAGAGGAAGGAAACAGGAACCCCCACCCTGGGTGAGCAATGACTTCTACCCTACCTCTCCCAAAATCGTGCCAGAACATAGGGGCCCCAGACAGGCTAAGCAATGGCAAAACTAGAGAAGGCATTTCACCATTTGATTGACAATTTTGAGTACAGAACATTAAAAGACAAGTTGATCAGAGATAGAATAGTCATAGAGGTTAAAGAAGAAAACCTCAAACGGTTAACAATCTCAGGAAGATATGAATCTAGATAAATCCATACAACTGGCCAGACAGGCTGAAAGCGAAGGCAAAATAAAGGACACTATTCTCCCGAAGGGGAACAAAATCCCCTAGCGAGCGCATTGAACTGCGTGTTTCCCAGCGCTCGCAGTGCTTAGAAACACATGGCAATTCAACGCATATAATGAAATTAAATGAAAAGAAAGTCGCTTATTGTCACAAATAGACTTCAATGAAGTTACTGTGAAAAGCCCTGAGTCGCCACATTCCGGCGCCTGTTCGGGAAGGCTGGTACGGGAATTGAACCGAGTTGCTGGCCTGCCTTGGTCGTCTTTAAAAGCCAGCGATTTAGCCCAGTGTGCTAAACCAGCCCCAGATGCCACATGAGGCATAAGGGGCCTGAACGGGGATCGCGCAGCCGAGGCTGCACATAGCTTCATTTTGTGCAGGCGGGAGCTCCGCTCGCCAGATCTCGCCAGTGTAGCGAGAGATCGGGACACCACTTTTAAATGGCGTCCCAATCTCCGGGGCCCCCGAAATGATCCCCGACCTACCCACATCCCCCCCACCCCAAATGCACTATGGGAGGAACGTTGCCACCCGCCAACACCGATGCCGGGCACCCCAGACCGATCGTGCACGTGAATGCCACCTGGGCATCTTGGCAGTGCCAGTCTGGCACCCATGTGGCACTGTCAAGGTGCCAAACTGGCCCTGCTGGGGTGCCCCAGTGGCACCAGCTGTGCCAGGGCAATACCCTGGCAAAGGGCATGCAGGTGGGAACCCCCCCCCCCCCATTTATGGGGACCAGTGCTGAACAACACTCGCCCAAGGTCACTGAGGCGAAGGGGATGAATCATAAAACCTCTGGTACCTCGAGAATCTGCACATTAGAGTGAGACTTACTGTCTCGCTATAATATGCAGATTTGCCAAAAGGTGATCCCACCCATAATGGGCAGAATTTACATCGCATTGTCTCACAAGAGTCAACGTGATCTTGCATGCCATGGCGAGCGGGTAGATCCGGGGAAGGGGGTCACGGCTTTCATTGGCTATGCTGCGCCACGGTGGGCTGCTTTTCTGACACCGAATGGCCGTTGGATCGCGCCCAAAGTCTTTGGTCTTTGTAAGAGGTGCAAGAGAAACTCCACAGGAACAGCCCAATGAAGTCATTCAATTTGCAGAGTGCAAAATTGAAAGTATGGAGGCAGCAACTTGGGAAGCATGCTTAAAGAGCACCAACCTCCATTTTCCAATACTCACACTGAGGTGGGAAGAAGGTCCACAGATGGAAGAATGACCCTAGTAATTCCATGGGTGTTGCAAAGTTGGTCATTTTAAAACAGGATGTCAATCAAAGAAACCGGTGTTGGCAAAGCAGAAAGATAAGATCCTTTACAGAAAGCTGTATACAAGCAATACAGGACCTGACAACCTGGAAATTATCTTCCTATGAGAAATTAAAGAAAACACCAGCCAATACGCGAGTGCAAACATTGAAATCAGTAGGCATCATATAGTATTTAAACTGGATACAGGAGCTGGAGTCTCAATTTTATCTCACAAAGTTTAGTGGCTATTAAAAAAATTGCTCTGCAACCTTCATCCATCCAAACGTCCAGAAGGAATTAAGCTAAATGTGCTTGATGCAACACGGAGGTACAAAGATTGAAAAATCTCGGAGACACTGTATGTTATTCAGAATCAGGAATGCTCTTTGAGTAGGAAAGCTTGTTCAGATCTGAACCTAATCCTTAAGAGTTGCAGTCAATGGACAAGAACCAGGCAATGAATTTAGAAGAAAATTTCCCAAACTCGTCACAGAGGCTTGAGAAAATTGAAAACTGTGCAGCACATCACACTCAAGACAGATGCTAAAGTTATTTGTCTATTTATATGGAGGAGGGGCCCACATCCACTTCTGAAATGTGCCAAGAGTGAGATTGAGTCAGGAGTGAAGCTGTGACCAGTTCCAAAACCAAATGGCTTCATTCAAATCTGCATTGACCTGACTCAACTGAACAAGGCTGTGGAACGAGAAGTACATCCAATGGCATTGGTAGACGAAAACGTAACTAAACTCACAAAAACTACAATCTTTAACAAGCTCAACACAAACTGTGGATTCTGGCAGTTACCACTTGTTCAGGAGTCATAAGTCCTTACCACCTTCATAATATCCTTTCAATGTTACTGCTTCAACTGTCTGCCTTTTGATATCACATCTGCACCGGAGATTTTCCAAAGTTGATATTTTTGATTGATTGATATTTATTGTCACACATACCAGAGTACAGTGAAAAGTATTTTTCTGCAGCCAAGAGAACATACACAATACATACACAGTCGACAAAAGAATAATCAACAGTACACTGACAGTGGTGCATCAACAAATAGTGATTGGTTATAGTGCGGAACAAGGCCAAACAAGAGCAGCATAGGGTGTCATGAATAGTGTTCTTACAGGGAACATAGTCCAAAGGAGAGTCATTGAGGAGTTTAGTAACTGTGGGGAAGAAGCTGTTCCTATGTCTGGATGTGCGGGTCTTCAGACTTTTGTATCTTCTGCATGATGGAAGGGTCTGGAAGAGGGCAAAGCCTGCGTGTCTGACAATGCTGGCTGCCTTTCTGAGGCAGAAGGTGTATACAGAATCAATGAGAGGATGGCAAGCTTGTGTGATGCTTTGGCCTGAGTTCACCACACTCTGTATTTTCTTGTGATCTTGAGCCGAGCAGTTGCCATACCAGGCTGCGATGCAGCAGGATAGGATGATCTCTATGGCACATCTGTAAAAGTTTGTGAAAGTCGATACAGACGTGCCAAATTTCTTGAGCTTCCGTAGAGACGTTGTTGGGTTTTCTTGACTGTTGCATCAACGTGAGTGGACCAGGATAGACGGTTGGTGACCTCCAGGAACTTAAAGCTATCGACCATCTCTACTTCGGAGCCATTGATGTAGACGGGGTGCTACACTTCCTGAAGTCGATGATCAGTTCCTTGGTCTTTCCAGTATTTAGAGGGAGGTTGTTTTCAGTACACCATGCAACCAAGTGATCTATCTGCCTGATGGATTTGTCGTTGTTTTATTTACGACCCACCACTGTCATATCATCTGCAAACTTATAGATTGAATTTGTTGAATCTCGCCACACAGTCGTGTGTCTACAGGGAGTACAGTAGAGGACTGAGCACACATCCTTGCGGGGCCCCAGTTTTTGAGGACTATTGTGGAGGTGGTGTTGTTACCTATCCTAACAGATTGCGGTCTGTTGGTGAGGAAGTCAAGGATCCAGCTTGTACAGGGAGGGGTCAAGTCCAAGGTTGCAGAGTTTGTTTACTAGTCTTGTTGGGATAATGGTGTTGAAGGCGGAGCTGTAGTATATGAACAGCAGTCTGACGTAGGTGTCCTTGTTGTTGAGATGTTCGAGAGTTGATTGTAGGGCCAGAGAGATAACATCTGCTGTGAATTGGTTGCCGTGGTGGGCGAACTGCAATGGATCGAGACCATCTGCGAGGCTGGCGTTGATCCGTCTCACGACTAGCCGCTCGAAGCATTTCATGGTACAGACGTCAGGGCCACTGGTCGGTAGTCGTTGAGGCACGCTACCTTGTTTTTCCTTGCTACTGGTATTATGGTGGTCTTCTTGAAGCAGGTAGGGACCTCGGAGCGGAGAAGTGAGTTGCTGAAGATGTCTGCGAATACACTCGCCAGCTAGTCTGCGCAGGATCGGAGTGCTCGCCCAGGGCCTCCGTCGGGCCCTTCGCTTCCGTCGGGTTTACTTTCAAGAAGGCAGCTCTTACCTCAGAGGCTGTAATAGTGGGTATGGGTGTGTCCAAGGCTGTTGTGGCAGGTGGCACTGGTGTATTGGCTGACTGTTCAAAGCGGGCATAGAACTTGCTCAGTTCATCGGGGAGGGATGCTCCCGCCCCATAGATTCTGCCTGGCCTTGCTTTGTAGCCTGTGATCACATGTAAGCCCTGCCATAGACGTCTTGGGTTTGCGTCGTTGGCCTGGGACTCTAGCTTGATCCGGTAGTCTTTTGGCGTCCCTGTTGGCTTTCCGTACATTGTACCTGGATTTCTTATATAGGTCAAGGTCGTCAGATTTGAACGCCTCCGTCCGGGACTTTACCAGGAAGTGGACCTTTTGGTTGAGCCATGGTTTCTGATTGGGGAACACCCCTATTGTCTTCTTTGGTACACAGTCCTCGACACAGTTACTGATGAAGTCTGTGACAGTGGTCTGTGACGGTGCTACTTATGAGAGGGCATGGAGGATATCATATACCACATGGACAATGCTTTAATCGATGGTTCAACAAAGAAAGAACATGGCATGGTGGCACAGTGGTACTGCTGTGCCACCATGAGTACTGCTGCCTCACAATGCCAGGGTCCAGGGTTCAATTTCGACCTTGGGTCACTGTGTGGAGTTTGTACGTTCTCCCTATGTTAACGTGGATTCCTCCGGATGCTCCGGTTTCCTCCCACAGTCCAAAGATGTGCAGGTCAGGTGGACTGGCCGTGATAAATTGCCCTTTAGTGTCGAGGGATATGCAGGTGAGGTTATGGGATAGGGCTGAGGGGACATGTGTATGATGCCCTTTCGAAGGGTCGAATATAGGGATTCTATGATTCTAGGACTACAGAATTAAGTGTTAACAACACTACAAAGTGATGGCTTAACATTCTATGAGAAGTATGCGTTTTCCAAACCCACAATCACATTCAAAATCATAAAGGCAACAGGAATCACCTCAGTGTACCCGAACAGGTGCCGGAATGTGGCGACTAGGGGATTTTCACAGTAACTTCATTGCAGTGTTAATGTAAGCCCATTTGTGACAATAATAAATATTATTATTAACTAATCAATACTTGCCAGCAGGGCAGAATTTGGAAGAGAGGCCCGAGGGCGAGATGAAGAATGTATGCAGATTCATTCATACTGCAAAGGTTAGATGGCCACAGAATATTCCAAGTAACCCTGTCCCGAGGCAGTACTTAAAGCAACGGCACATTAGTATCGTAGGCAACATCTTGGTCTACGTTGCTAACTTTTGGTTGGCTCTTAATTCGTAATTTGCTCTGTTTGTTTAACCTTTGCTCGAGTCGCCAGGTATCTTTATGATACCGCCACGAGGTTCAAGTTCAAGTAATGATCAATAACTCAACACACCAATTAGTAAGATTCAAATCAAAACACATTTATTATACACAGTAAATCACTACTCATGCATAAACTCTACTTTCTAGACTATTGCAATCACTAAAAGGCCTATACTTAGCTTCGGACTGGCCCACCAGGTCAGGGGAACAAATGGCCTTTCAATCAGGTCCTGAGTCTGCAGGATTCAAAAGCTGGTATGGACTGGTAACTAGGAGCGCCTATCTCGTAGCGAGCGTTGACTTGAGACTTACTTGGTTGGCGGCAGCTGAGACAGGTCACTCTCACGGGTTGATTCAAATTGCTGAGTGACCCTGCCAAAGAAGGACGATTTGAACTTGGGGGCTTTACTTTATAGTCCCCAAGGGCTTCCCGCCCTTCGGGGCGGACCCCGTACCTGGTTCCAAGTGATTGGACTACTTTCTGATCACTTGGATCGATTTCTCCAATGCTGGAGCAGTTGCCTGATCGCTAGGGGGTCCCTAAATGTTCGTTGGCGTTCCTTTGTCTTGGCTCCTGCTGGCACCGAGGAGTCTGGCTTGGCTGTATTTACCTTAACTGTTGCCATTGTGCCTTGGAATCGCACATTACTATGTAGATCTGCTGGTTTCAGTGCTGTCTGGTTGTTTTGCAGGTTCCAATATACAGGATATCTGCACTTGCCAGTCTTTGCCTGTGTTGGCTGAATTTCCCTTCAGCCTTTGCGGTTCTCCATTTTAAGTCAGGAAGTGGCCAACTCAGGTGGCTACACAACCCTCCTTGTGATCCTAACGCGAAGCGTGAAGGATCACATATCTGCATTGTCTTCATTCCCTGACCCGGCGAGCACTCTTCTGTGGCCTCTACACTGACCATAACTATGCCAGAAAATTTTTAACTAACATTCTAAGTGGCGCTAAGTCAAAACAGGGACATGCATTACAAAATCAAAAAAACGGCATCTCTAACTGTCCTCAATAAACTACACTCACTAAACATTCAGTCATATTAACTTCCTAAACAATACAGAAATAGCAGCATTTACATTTTTCCTGGCTTGGTAGTCAAGCACAGGGTTGTACAATCTTTCCATTTCTTTATTTACAGAAGAACGCAAACGAATGTCCTTTATTATAGATCGACGGGTTCGGGGTCCTGGTGAATACAGAACATAGGGGATCTTATTCTGTATACCGGGGTGCGAGCGCGGTAGGCTCTCCTTCTCCATTTCCTCATGCGGATAGTCTGCACGATGCTGCAGAGTATTGCCAACACTAATAGGGATTCGACTACGTAGGAAAGGGATTACCACGTTATGAGCTTATCACACCATGATGGTGTATCGGAGACTATCTCGGGGTTGTGTGTGCTATGGGGAAGTGAATCATTGACGGCTTGGGGGGGGGTTTGGGGTCAGGGGGTTCGCGTTTGTGCGCAACCGAATACACATTGCAATAACGACGAAATACGCGTATGATGTCTTCATTGTTGTCTTCTTCTTTCTCTTCTCTTCTTTTCTTTTCCGTTGCGTCTCTTTTCCTGGAGCTTCTGGAGTTCTGTGGGATCAAGCATAGTGTCTGTTACTATCTTGGTTTAATATCTCGTCTGTTAGTATGTCTGTCCTTCAGTGCCAATTCTCCCTTTACAATTTGTCACCATGTGTGACTCCCTCATTTTTATTTATTTTTTTAAAACCGAATATTCCAGACAAGACACACTTAAAAATACTGAAACAGTGCGAGCCGTCTGGCAGGCTGTGCGATTTACCATCCAAATGTTCGAGGATGTAAATAGCATAGGGATGGCAAGCTAAGGGTTGCCCTAAAACAAATCAAACTTTTATTTGAACCAAGAGTGCCGAAATGAGGTGCGTGTGGGCCGCGACGGGTAAGAATTGGATGGAGTCCCCGGGTAGGACGGCGACCGATGCCATGTGTGCTCTACCCGAGCGTAGCTGACCAGAAAGGGGGGGGGGGGGGGTCCTCAGGCAGGGCGGAGACCAATGCCGTTTCTCCACTGCCTGAGCCACCGACAAGAACGGGCAAACATTTAGTCATCGTGGGGGGTTGCCGTATTGGTTCTTCCTTCGAACCAGAAGGGCAGTTATGAACGGGAGTCTGGCAAGCTCTGTGGTTTCGGCCGATGAGTGTGCGGGCAAGTTCTCAAAGGTTTCTGCAGACAAATAAGGCGTGGGGCTGTGGAAAAAAAATTCCGATCTTACAAACAACATTTAACACTAACAGTAACAAACAACATTAAACAACATGCTGCAGGTTCCATCAGAAAGAACACCGTTGTCTCCCAAGCGGTTCCTTTCTAAAACATCATCTGGACATTTCAGTTATCGGTTGCGAACAGGGTCGCAAAGGGGTTCTCGTTTTGGGAGTCAGACTCAAAGTCGTCATCTTCTCCCGGATGCCATACGCTCGAATGTATTAAATAATTTTTATTAAAGGTTTTCATAAAATATCAATAACAAAATGGGAAAGAAAAAAGAACCCAACAGGGTTAAGTACAAAACACAATCTAAAAAAGCAACCCCCCAAACCCCTCCCCCCGTACCTAAATAATAAATTAACATTAACACCCCGACTTAAGACAACAGGTGTATACACCCCCTCAGACCCTCCAGTGTAAATAACATAAACAAAAATAAAGTTAACGCCCCCCCCCCCACCGCCCGAGCTGCTGCTGCCATTGACCAATGTCTATCGTTCTGCCAGGAAGTCTAAGAACAGTTACCACCGCCTAAAGAACCCTTGTACCGACCCTCTCAAGGCGAATTTCACCCTCTCCAATTTAGACTCCGCACAGACAGTGACCCAAGCCGGAATCGAACCTGGGACCCTGGAGCTGCGAAGTAATTGTGCTATCCACAATGCTACCGTGCTGCCCTTAAGAACAAATTAATCTACACTATATCATTCTACCGTAATCCATGTACCTATCCAATAGCTGCTTGAAGGTCCCCGGAATGTTTCCGACTCAACTACTTCCACAGGCAGTGCATTCCATGCCCCCACTACTCTCTGGGTAAAGAACCTACCTCTGACATCCCTCCGATATCTTCCACCTTTCACCTTAAATTTATGTCCCCTTGTAATGGTTTGTTCCACTCGGGGGAAAAAGTCTCTGACTGTCTATCTATTCCCCTGATCATCTTATAAACCTCTAACAAGTCACCCCTCATTCTTCTCTGTTCTAATTAGAAAAAGGCCGAGCACCCTCAACCTTTCCTCGTAAGACCTACTCTCCATTCCAGGCAACATCCTGGTAAATCTCCTTTGCACCTTTTCCAAAGCTTCCACATCTTTCCTAAAATGAGGCGACCAGAACTGTACACAATACTCCAAATGTGGCCTTACCAAAGTCTTGTACAGCTGCATCATCACCTCACGGCTCTTAAATTCAATCCCTCTGTGAATGAACGCTAGCACACCATAGGCCTTCTTCACAGCTCTATCCACTTGAGTGGCAACTTTCAAAGATGTATGAACATAGACCCCAAGATCTCTCTGCTCCTCCACATTGCCAAGGACTCTACCGTTAACCCTGTATTCCGCATTCATATTTGTCCTTCCAAAATGGACCTCACACTTTTCAGGGTTAAACTCCATCTGCCACTTCTCAGCCCAGCTCTGCATCCTATCTATGTCTCTTTGCAGCCGACAACAGCCCTCCTTACTCCACCAATCTTCGTATCGTCTGCAAATTTACTAACCCACCCTTCAACTCCCTCATCCAAGTCATTAATGAAAATCACAAACAGCAGAGGACCCAGAACTGATCCCTGCGGTACGCCACTGGTACCTGGGATCCAGGCTGAATATTTGCCATCCACCACCACTCTCTGACTTCTATCGGTTAACCAGTTCGTTATCCAACTGGCCAAATTTCCCACTATCCCATGCCTCCTTACTTTCTGCAGAAGCCTACCATGGGCAACCTTATCAAATGCCTTACTAAAATCCATGGACACTACATCCACTGCTTTACCTTCATCCACATGCTTGGTCACCTCCTCAAAGAATTCAATAAGACTTGTAAGGCAAGACCTACCCCTCACAAGTCCGTGCTGACTATTCCTAATCAAACAGTGTCTTTCCAGATGCTCAGAAATCCTATCCTTCAGTACCCTTTCCATTACTTTGCCTACCACCGAAGTAAGACTAACTGGCCTGTAATTCCCAGGGTTATCCCTAGTCCCTTTTTTGACAGGGGCATGACATTCGCCACTCTCCAATCCCCTGGTACCACCCCTGTTGACAGTGAGGATGAAAAGATCATTGCCAACGGCTCTGCAATTTTGTCTCTTGCTTCCCATAGAATCCTTGGATATAACCCGTCAGGCCCGGGGGATTTGTCTATCCTCAAGTTTTTCAAAATGCCCAACACATCTTCCTTCCTAACAAGTATTTCCTCGAGCTTACCAGTCTGTTTCACACTGTCCTCTCCAACAATATGGCCCCTCTCATTTGTAAATACAGAAAAAAAGTACTCGTTCAAGACCTCTCCTATCTTTTCAGACTCAATACACAATCTCCCGCTACTGTCCTTGATTGGACCTACACTAGGTCGTTCCGGACGAGCCTGTATGAGTTGTCTCGGTGCCAAAAGGTGGTGTCTAATTCTGTGGGGATGGAATCGTGATCGTAGGGCGGTGGTCTGTGGTGGGGTGTGTTGAGGAATGTGATCAGGAAGGGATCACTCAAATCGTGGTCAGATTCGCTGGGTGTGGGTCCTGTTGCATGGGGATAGTAGGGAGGCGTGCTGTGGCTATTGCCTGAGTCACAGTTGCAGGCGCTGCTGCTGCTGTCTGTGGCTGTTCCGGGGCGGAGTCTAGAGGTCGGGGGTGGAGTCGAGGGCGAGTCCGTGGATGTGGTGGGCGTGTTGGGGGAGGGTAGGGATACGTTGGCTATGGGCGCGGTGCGGTCTGCTGCGTCGAGCATGATGTGATGTGCGTGGTTGGACTGTGGGCCATATGCCTTAAGCTGGTTAATATGGAACCACGCAGTATTTCCGTTGGTGTACTTAATTTTGTAGACGGAAGGGCTTACTTTGTCTGCAATGGAGTGCGGACCCGAATACTTCGGTGACAGGAATGTGCTGGGGTTGTAAATTGAGAGCATGACCTGCTGTCCTACCTCAAACTCAGTCGCATGCACGGTCTTGTCGAAACAGGCCTTGCTCTGTTTTTTCCATGTGCTTAATCTTACTGCGGCTGCTGGCTGAGCCGTTTTTACATTCTCAACTAATTGTATTACTGCGTTTTCATGTGTGAGGGACGTCACTTCGGGGCTGGTCAAGTCCAAACCTAATAAAAATTCTGTGCCTTTCATGGGGCGTTCGGTCATGAGAATGTGTGGAGTGTAACCTGTGGATGTTGAAACTGTATTTCTCGAGAACATCAACGCAAAAGGGAGGACTGAATCCCAAGTGGTGTTATTTTGTTAGACCATTTTTCGGAGGGTGGATTTTAGGGTCCGATTCATGCGCTCCACGATACCACTTGACTGGGGGTGGTATGCGATGTGGAATTTTTGGGTAATGCCAAATATCGTGAGGACGTTCTTCATGACACGTCCTGTAAAATGGGAACCTTGGTCGGATTCAATGCTGCGGGGGAGTCCCCATCTCGTAAAGATGTGGTGGGTTAAGATCTTTGCGGTGGTCTTTGCAGTGTTCGTTCTGGATGGGAATGCCTCTACCCATTTCGTAAAAGTGTCTATGATGACTAATACGTACATGTAACCATTCCTGCAAGGGGACAATGGTCCGATAAAATCAATCTGGAGGTTAGTCCAGGGGCCAATAACGGGGCGGGTGTGCCTAAGTTGAGCTTTCTTTGAGTAGCTGTCCGGATTGTTCTGGGCACAGATAAGGCAAATTCTCAACGTAGTGTGTTACGTCTTCTTTTAAACTTGGCCACCAACAGAGCTGCCTGAGATGGGCTGTAGTGGGATCAATTCCCTGATGTCCATGACTGTCATGGAACAAACAAATAAGTTGATTCCTGTCCTGTTCAGGAAACACAAAGGGTGTCTTTTAACACCAGTGCATTTTTAAATCTATCATAGGGTGCTGGAAATTGTCCTTTTAAAATCTCCCTGAGATTGCTATCCTGCTTCTGGGCCTGCACTAAATCCTCGATATTAGTCTGCGAGACCTGAACTGCATTCACTGGTGCTCTTTCGGGGGGTGTCCAAAAATATCCATGCCTGGAAGCTGCTTTGGCCAGTGCGTCGGCTTTTACATTTCCGGGGGGGGGGGGGGGGAGGAACGGTGGTGGCTTCGAACTTTAACAATTCCGAATGTCCTGTCCTGTGCTTTTTCTAAAATGTGGCGGAGCAATGGGGGCTAAAGGGAGAGGTTTTCCGTCTGCGGAAACAAATCCTCTTTCTTTCCACAGGGGTAGGAATTCTGTAAGGCTGTTGCAGACATAGAGGCTGTCCGAGTATGTCTGCTGGGCTGGGGAAGGAATCTGGGTGATCCACAATGTACGCCACAGCTGCTAGTTCTGCCGCCTGCGCGCCTGAATAGCCTGGTAGCTTTCGTGATATTTCTTCTCGGGCGCGTGCTCGACATAAATGCCGCATCCTGTAATGCGCTTCCCTTCTAATATAGTGGAAGAACCATCCACATATATTTTTAAAGATTCGCACGTGTCTGTGTGCTGGGGGCTCTGGGGTGAACTACCTATCTTTCTGGGGGGTGTTTTTGAAATAAAGGGGCCTGTGTTGTGGTGCGGTGAGATGATTTCACATTCATGGGGGTGCCTGGGTACTGAAGGTTATCGGCTAAGAAATTATGGGTCTTGGTCCTTTTAACAGTGATGTCCCGTCCCTGCAAAAGAAGGGTCCATCTAGCTGCTCTAATCTGACTAACTGTACCGTCCGTCAAGTAGGAGTTGGGTGGGGGTGGGGGGGGGGGGGGTTCTGTGAGGATTGTGATGGGGTTTAGTCCGGTTATGTAGGAAAACTACTGAACTGCCCAGAAAACTGCGAGCAGGTGCCTTTCACAGGCCGAAAATCCCTGCTCCACAGGATCGAAAAGTCTGGAGGCGTAAGCCACGGGTCTTAACTGTTCGTGCCGTTCCTGGAGGAGCACGGCCGAAAGGGTGCGGTCTGTGCTAGCTATCTCTAAAGCATAGGGGGAAAGCAGGTCTGGAACCTGTAGTGCGGGGGCTGCAATGAGGGCTCTTTTTAAAGCATCCACATGCTGCAGAAGCCATTCCCAAGGGGCTCCTTTCTTTAGGAGGTCTGAGAGGGGTGCTGCCTTGCTGGCAAAACCGTCAATGTGGTTTCGGCAGTAGCCAACCAGTCCTAAAAACGACCGGAGGGCTGAAACATTCTGGGGAAGGGGCAATTTGGCAATCGAGTGAATTCTTTTGTGCTCGATGTTGCGTTTACCGTGTGTGATAATCGTACCCAAATATATCACTGTTTTCCAAAATCTGGGCCTTTTGGGGGTTTACAACCAATTTTCTGTCGGAGTTCCAGGAGTTCGGCCAGAAGCTCGATGTGCTCTGCCTTGGTGTCTGTCTGCAGTAATAGGTCGTCCACATACTGGACCAGACATTCGGGGCGAGAATATTTTGCAAACCATTTGCCAGCTGTCGGTGGAAAATGGAGGGAGAGTTGTGGAATCCTTGTGGCATGTCCACGTGTACTGCTGATTTTTAAAAGTGAAGGCAAATTTGTATTGGCACGCCTTTGCCAATGGAATGGACCAGAATCCATTACTGATGTCCAAAACCGTAAAGTATTGTGAGTTGAGTCCCTGTTTGAGCATGGTCTCAGGACTTGTGGCTACCGTGGGGGCTGCTGCGGGGGTGACTTTGTTGAGTTCCCGGTAATCGATGGTCAGTCACCATGATCCATCGGGCTTTCTCACTGGCCAAATCGGGGCATTATTAGTGGAAGCTACTGATCGGAGTACGCCCTGCTCTAATAAGCTGTTGATAATTTTTGCGATTTCTCCCTCTGCCTCTTGGGGAAATCCGTATTGCTTTTGGGGTCTAGGGTCAGGTCCTGTGATTTGAACAGAACCAGTCATCCGGCCACAGTCGTGTTTGTGGGTCGGGAATGCGGTCCTGTGCTTCTGCAGAACTGCCCTAACCTGCTTCTCTGAGCTAATTGTGGCCTGGTCAAACCAGAATTCGCCGACTGCTCTAATCTTGTTGGCATATTCTCCTATTGTGAGCGTTGCGGGGGATCTTGCGGATTTTGCCATTTTCCAAACACATTGGTTGATTGGATCAAAGGACAGGTTGTGGGAATTCATAAAATCGATGCCCAAAATGTGTTCTGCTGTGTGGGGCAGGTCGACTAAAACTATGGGGTGCTTGGTGGTGATGTTGCCGATTTGAATGGGTACAGGGGCTGTGATGTGTCCCTGCTGTGAGTGGCCTGTAAAGCCGCTGAGGGTGATGGTGGCTGTAGTGGGCCACTTGTCTTTCTGGAATATGGTGGAGGAATTAATTGTGGTGCGAGACCCTCCTGTGTCCCAGAGAAATTTGATGGGCTGTCCCCGTATCTTCGCTGCAACAACTGGTCAGCCGGACCTATCCCAAAGGGTGTCGCAGACCCAACTTGGGGAGCCCGAACACCGTCAGTCCGTTCCGTTCAGGTCCGTCTGGTCTGAACGGGTGCCTACACTATGTATGGGCTCTGTCCTATTTTTCCAGAGTGCCTGCCTGCTGGGCTCTCTGTGGCTTCCATGGGCCATTGCATTCTCGTGCAAAGTGTCCTAACTGTCCACAGTTGTAACACTCCGTGGCTTTTGTGGGGGGCTGTTCCTGCCTTCGTTCACCCATGCAGGGTTCTGGTGTGTTTTCACCACTTGGATGTCTGCTTCTGCCTGCTGTTCCTCGGGTTTCCTAACTGCAGGTTTGTTTTGTACAGACTGCTCCCAGGCGCGGGACAAACTTTTTAAAACCCATTTCTCATTGTGGGCTTCCTCTGAGGGGTCATAATTCGTACAGGCTTTTTGTCCTGCCTCTGTGGCATGGGAGATAAGGGTGCGGGTCCATTTGGCCATACCTTCTTGGGACAAATGGGCGGTCTAGATTTCCAAACACTGCTGTGAAATGAATCCACAGGCGTCCAGCAAACGCTGTGGGGTGTTCTGTCTTTTTCTGCCTGCACTTATTCAGGCCTTCTACGGGGTCACCTCTGTTGTAGCCGATCGCGTCTGTGATCGCTGCGTACATCTCTGCAAGGGTGCCTCCTCCTACCTTCTGTGGGTCGGGAAGGGCTGCTACGACTGAAGGGTCTAAACTCAAAACTGTGAGCTTCACGTGCTCACACTCGCCCAGGCCGTACATGGTCACCTGCTGCTTTACTCTAGCAAAGAAGTGGTGGGGGTCTGAGGTGGGGAACGGTGTGATTTTCTCACACGCGTCCCGTAATTGGGTCACAGTTAAGGGGGTCGTGTACAGGAATTCCATGTCTCCTTCTGATGTGACTGTGCGGTGGGTGGTTACTGGATTCATTGGTGCCTGAACTATCTGCTCTGTGGGGGGTTGGGGCGCTTTGCTCTTCTGGGGCTTTCCTTGCACACATGTTCCCTGAACATATCTATGCGCGGTCTCATTTAATTCTTCCCAATCCGGGCCGTCTTCTGTATCTAACTGGGATCCAAAGGTGCTCTGGAATCCATTCTGAACTGAAAGCAAAGACTGCAGTTCTGCAATCTGCTTCCAGCACTTTGCGTGATCTAGTGAGCTTTGTCTGTGCTCCGTGGTGGTAGTATGGAGTGCTTGTAATGCTGCTTTCAGGTCGCTACACTGCCTTTGCAATGCCTCTACCTGTTTCTCTGCTTCCTCTCTTACCAGGACTGCACGTTGCGTGTCCTGATAGGCCTTTTCGTACTGTGTCTGGAAGCTGCTTAGGTGCACCAGACAAGACTGGTGCGCCCTATTGGCATCATCCATCTCTCCGTCCTTTGCTGCTAACTTCCTTCTTAATTCTCGGTTCTCTTTCTCTATCTCGCCCACATCGACCTTACTCATTCGATGTGTCTCCTCTAACTCTTTACGGAGCGTCCGAACGACCTCCTCTGTGCCTCGCAATTGTGCCAAACAGGACACGATTGCCAACGGCTTGCGAGCTTTTCTTATGGATTTTGCTTAGGTTCTCCCACCAAGTATGTCCTATACTCCCGGGACCTGTTTCCTCATTGTCACAGAATTCGCTCCAAAGGGGCCATCCTTTCCCTTTGAGGTACTTTCTGATTTCCCCTTCCCAAACGGGACACTATCCTACTCTACTGCTGGTCGCTGCGATCACAAATTCTTCGGGGTTCATGAGGTGTTGCATTGCCTGCATTGCCATCTTTCCTCTCTGAATACTTCTCTTAAAATTTGGAACGAGGGGTATTAAGGCGGTGCTGTAATTATGGGTACGGCTTTCGCTACTTTCCGGAATACAAACTCCTGATAGTTTTTCGCAACAGAAATCTATCAGCTTACCTTATAGCCCTGTTAGTTACGCCTGCATTAACACACTTTCGAATTATGAGGATTGATCAGAACTGCTTGAACACTTGTGGTTTTCCTGTTCCCAATTGGATTTCTAATTCAAATTTTTGGGTTCTCCACTTCTCCAAAGTGGTTGAGCCACTTCGAGATCGGGTCCGGTCAGGATGTCGCCAGTAATATGTTGCTAACTTTTGGTTGGCTCTTAATTCCTAATTTGCTGTTTGCTTAACCTTTGCTCGAGTCACCAGGTATCTTTATACCGCCAGGAGGTTCAAGTTCAAGTAATGATCAATAACTCAACACACCAATCAGTAAGATTCAAATCAAAACACTTTTATTATACACAGTAAATCACTACTCATGCATAAACTCTACTTTCTAGACTATTGCAATCACTAAAAGGCCTATACTTAGCTTCGGACTGGCCCACCAGGTCAGGGGAACAAATGGCCTTTCAATCAGGTCCTGAATCTGCAGGATTCAAAAGCTGGTGTGGACTGGTAGCTAGGAGCACCTATCTCGTAGCGAGCGTTGACTTGAGACTTACTTGGTTGGCGGCAACTGAGACAGGTCACTCTCACGGGTTGATTCAAATTGCTGAGTGACCCTGCCAAAGAAGGACGATTTGAACTTGGGGGCTTTACTTTATAGTCCCCAAGGGCTTCCCGCCCTTCGGGGCGGACCCCGTACCTGGTTCCAAGTGATTGGACTACTTTCTGATCACTTGGATTGATTTCTCCAATGCTGGAGCGGTTCCCTGATCACTAGGCGGTCCCTAAATGTTCGTTGGCCTTCCTTTGTCTTGGCTCCTGCTGGCGCCGAGGAGTCTGGCTTGGCTTTATTTACCTTAACTGTTGCCATTGTGCCTTGGAATCGCACATTACTATGCAGATGGCTGCTGCATTACTATGTAGATGGCTGCTGGTTTCAGTGCTGTCTGGTTGTTTTGCAGGTTCCAATATACATGATTTCTGCACTTGCTAGTCTTTGCCTGTGTTGGCTGAATTTCCCTTCAGCCTTTGCGGTTCTCCATTTTATGTCGGGAAGTGGCCAACTCCGGTGGCTACATCTATAATAAGCAATCAGTGGTACCATGAGCTCTCTGCCTTGAAATCCTCCAAAAGATTCACCAAGAACATCTTGGTATTCCTAAGTGTCAGACAAGGGCACAGCAGTCAGTAAGGTGACAAGATAATGTCGAACACATGGAGCCAGATTCTCCATTTCTGAGGCTAAGTGCGGAGGATCTGTGGCGTTTTAAGTGGAAAGAAATTGGCACCGCCTCCTCACCGATCCTGAGACCGTTGAGGGGCTAGCAGCCACGCCACATAACATGCATGGCCTCCCAATGGGCGGGTCTGTGGCCGCGCATGGTGACGACCTGCAGCGGTCGCACCATAAAACATGGTGCCGGCCGTGCACGGACCTGACCTGCCAGACAGTGCCCCCCCTGGCCACCCCAGCCTTCACGGAAGCCCCCCCAGCCAGAATGGCTCGTGCCCGACTGTGGTGTCGCTGGACACAGTCCACAGTCGCCACGCTGGGTTCCCGCTGGCTGAGACCACACGTCCTGGCTGAGGCCGTCCCAACAACGTGCGTCGTGCGACGCGATTACGCCACTTCAGAGGGGGGAGGCATACAAAACCGGTGTCAAACAGACGCTGCCCCCGATTTCGCCGTCAAAATCTCAGGTAATGAAATCAGCGTCAGGGAACGGAGAATCTTGACCATGGTCCCCAAATACTTCACATTGAGATAGGAGAAAGAGCTACTTCAGTTCTCCCTTTTCCTATCCAGGACTTGGGAACAGCTTGAATTCAAAGAGAAAATGTGTCTCATGATTATTACTCTTGTTACATAGAGATGCAAAAGCTGCATGACCTCACCTCGGAATCGGTTATAATCTCCCTGGAGAGGGTGTTCGCCACACATGGCATTCTGCACACTGTCGCCTCTGACAATCCTTTGCAGCATCATATGGATTTGTTCACATCACAAGTTTGCCAAATCACCCGTAGCCCATTGAGGAGGCAGAGAAAGAATATGTATGATAAAAGACCTGTTCAGAAAAAAAAATGAAGGCCTTGAGCTAGCCCACTTCAGTCTCACACTACATTGTTGCAGGACAAGCCCACACTTCCAGTCAATGACTTTCCCACTCTCGAAAGGCAAGAGATGGCATGAATTAGAGACCAGCAAAGAGAAGGTACCACAATGGAGAAATTCTAAAAACCAAAATCGTATCTGGTCCAAAGCACATATTATCCAAAGAAACAGTCGTGCCTTGATTTCAATGAACAGGAAACAGTTTGTAGGATGGGCTGCTTATCCTGATCCACAGGAGAACATTGCGCCCATGGAACCACTAATGAGGGAAACAGGGAGTGAAAATATTTAGGAAATTAGATCAGAAAGGACATATCCAAAATAACCTCAAAAAGGAATCCATACTTGGTCAGGGAGATTGGTGAAACCACCAGGAGACTATCCCTTTAAAAATAGACTTGGGGGGGGGGGGTGGGGGAAGATGCATACATAGGGATAAAGTCTTGAGGGAGAGAGGGGAGAAGAGCCAACACTACCATAATAATAACTACTGAGCATTTGCGCAAGGAGTTACATGCCAAAATGATGTCACTGACAGAGATGAGCGAGAAGGCACAGTGGTTAGCACTGCTGCCTCACAGAGCCAGGAACCTGAGTTCTATTCCGATGACCCTGACCTATATTTTAAAAATCAGGTACGACGTATGTAAAGCCATCAGGGATGGCAAAAGACAGTACCAGACCAAACTAAAGTTCCAGGCTAACGACACAAACCCACGTCATCTATGGCAGGGTTTACACGAGATGACAGACTACAAAGCAAGGCCAGGCAGAATCTCTGGGGCTGGAGCATCCCTCCCCGATGAACTGAACAAGTTCTATGCCCGCTTTGAACAGTCAGCCAATACATCAGTGCCATCCGCCCCAATAACCCTGGACACACCCATACCCACTACTACAGCCTGTGGTAAGAGCTGCCTTCTTGAAAGTTAACCCGCAGAAAGCAACTGACCCCAACAGAGTCCCTGGGCAAACACTCAGATCCTGCGCAGACCAGCTGGCAACTGTATTCGCAGACATCTTCGGCAACTCACTTGTCCACTCAGAGGTTCCCACATCCTTCAAGAAGAATGCCAGTACCAAAGAAGAACCAAGTAGCGCGCCTCAATGACTACCGACCGGTGGCCCTGACATCTGTTTTCATGAAATGCTTGGAGTGGCTCGTCATGAGACGGATCAATGTCACCCTCCCAGACGGTCACGATCCATTGCAGTTCGCCTATCGCCACAATTGGTCCACAGCAGATGCTATCTCCCTGGCTCTACAATCAACATTTGAACACCTCGACAACAAGGACACCGACATCAGACTGTTGTTCATAGACTACAGCTCCGCTTTCAACACCATTATCCCGACAAGACAAATAATCAAACTCTGCAATCTTGGATTTGACCTCTCACTGTGCAGCTGGATCCTTGACTTCCTCACCAACAGACTGCAATCTGTCAGGATAGGTAACAGCACCTCCTCCACAGTAGTCCTCAACACCAGGGCCTCACAAGGATGTGTGCACAGTCCTCTACTGTACTCCCTATACACACACACACACACACGCAAGATTTAACTCCAATTCGATCTATAAGTTTACAGACGATACGACTGTAGTGGGTCGTATCTCAGACAACGGCGAGTCAGACTACAGAAGGGAGATAGATCACTCGGTTGCATGGTGTACCGAAAACAACCTCTCTCTAAAATGTCAGCAAAACCAAGATACAGATCAGCAACTTCAGGAAGCGTAGTACGACGTACGCCCCTGTCGACATCAATGGTTCCGAAGTGCAGATGGTCGACAATCTAGAAAGCCCAACAACGTCTCTACTTCCTACGGAAGCCAAGGAAATTCGACCTGTAAGCATCGACTCTCACACACCTCTACAGATGTGCCATGGAGAGCATCCTACCCGGCTGCATCACAGTTTGTTGTGGCAACTGCTTGGCCCAAGATCGCAAGAAACTGCAGAGTGTGGTGAACTCAGCCCAATGCATCACACAACCTTGTTACTTTCCCATTGATTCGGTCTACACCTCCCGCTGCCTCAGGAAGGCAGGCAGCATTGTCAGAGACACCTCACACCCAGACTTTGCCATCTTCAAGACCTTTCCATCAGGATACAGAAGTCTGAAGACCCGCACACCTAGACAGAGGAACAGCTTCTTCGCCGCAGCTACTTGATTCCTCAACGACTCTCCCTCGGACTGATCTGTTCCCTGTAAGACACTATTCACGCCCTCTGCTACTCTTGCTCATTTGCTTTGTTTGGCGCTTGTTCTGCACTGTAACCAATTACTTATTTGTCGATGTACTTTGTTGATTATTCTTTTTGTCCACTTTGTACGCGCTGTGTACGTTCCTTTGGCCGCTGAAAAATACTTTTCACTGTACTTCAGTACGTATGACAATAAATCAATCAACCAACCTTGGGTGACTATTTGTGTGGAGTTTGCACTTTCTTCCAGTGTCTGCTTGGGATTCCGGTTTCCTCCCACAGTCCAAAGATATACAGGTTAGGTAGATTGGCCATGTTAAATTGCCCCGGGTGTACAAGGATATTCTGGTTATGTCTAGTTACAGGGTAGGGTGGGGGAGTGGGCCTAGGTAGGGTATTCTTTCAGAGGGTCAGTCCAGTCTCGATGGGACGAATGGCTTCCTTCTACACTGTACGAAATCTATGGTTATATGGTTCTAAGGGTCTAAGAATGGAGCTGTATCTTGTTTATCTATTAGTTTGGAAATAGTCAGTATGCAAATAAAAGTATTTTGAAGGAAAGATATAGTAAGGCACCCAATGTCACCCAAGACAACCCTGCAATTACAGAATAAATGCCAGGTTGGAATACCTCAAGGTAATCCTAGAAAAATAGATCTCAATGTATAAAATATTTGTATCTGGTTAATTGCATGTTCAAATGGGATATGTACTGAGTAGCTGAGTCAGATTAAAAAGGCATAATTTTAATGAAGAATCATTTTTACAACCAATCACTTACACAACCAATACTACTTCCATCCTCGAATTGCAATCACTTTTCATGACTGTTTTCTATAATTAAAACCTCTTATTCCTGAAAACTTGATGCTGGTTCAAAAATTGTTAACACACCTTTAAACAAGACTTTATTTAATGACAGCAGTGACAGCTGTTAAATCAATTATCACCACATTTTAACTACAAATTCAGTCCAAATCCAGTTTCCTTTGAACATATGAATCACCAGTACACAGTATTACACAAAAGTGATTGAGCTTAAAAGACTGATTTTCATTAAGTTGAATGAAGGGAAAGTCTATACCATAGCTAAATTTGCAGATAATAGTTGTGAAAGCAAGCTGTGAGGAGAATATAAAGAGCCTTTTTGTGAGGGCAACGAAGAATCCAGCACGAGTTTTAAGGATACAAAGTAATATCATTTATTTACAATAACATATATATAATATATAACAGCAGCAGCAACTTCCCTTCTGCACACTCCTTCCTGCTGGTTCCAAACTGGCCAGCTTTATTTATATTTGGAGTTTACTAATGGTTTCTCCCCCCCCCCCCCCCCCCCCCCCCCTCATTGGGGAAGCTCATACTCCCACAGGATTGTGGGATTGTCATTAGTCCCCAGCCAATGGTAAGCAGGCAGGTTATAACATCCCCCCCAAATTCCAAGGAATCCACCGAAGACCCTGGCGAAGGAGGGCATCGGACTCGTTTTGCCGCAGGCCGGACACCATTTGCACACGGTGCTGGATCAGGCGGCGTGTAACGAGACGGAGACCGGTGCTTCCGTGATGAACGGCGCAACGGTTGTACATCCACGGCCCGTGGACCCAAGGATTCCCCCTCTGATGCGTCCGGTGTCTCCATCTCGGAGTCAGAGTCTGCTGCCTCCGTCATGTCAGCGTCTCTATCTCCGCTCGGTTCTGCAACGACCTGCGCAGGCTTCGAGTGAGGCACCAGTGGAAGATTGTGAGGACTACCTTCCCTGGTCTCTGCGGCAGTAGAAATGAGCTCCGGGGGCGGGGAATCTTTTGAGGGGATAGTCTTCTGGACCGAACGTGGTCTACATGTTTGCGCTGGAGACGACCCTGGGCTTGCACCTGGTAAGATATAGGGCCCGTTTGGCGAAAGATTACGCCAGGAACCCACTGGGCACCACCAGCAAAATTCCGAACGAACACTGGGTCACCGGGCGCAAACTGCCAAATCGGCCGATGCCGAGAAAATCCCTGTCCCTGCCGTTCTGGTGTGCGGCATACTTTTGCGCCAATGTCCGGGAAAACCATACTGAGGCGGGTGCGAAGTCTCCGGCCCATTTGGAGTTCTGCGGGAGCTACCCCAGTTACCGCATTGGGGGTGGTCCTATACGTAAACAAAAAGCGAGCCAGTCTCGTGTCCATTGATCTGGAAGACTGCTTCTTTAGCCCTCTTTTGAATGTCTGCACTGCGCGCTCTGCCAACCCATTTGAAGGCGGGTGGTAAGGGGCAGTGCGGATATGGCGTATGCCGTTCATCTTCATGAACCTCGCAAACTCCTCATTCGTGAATGGAGTGCCGTTATCCGTGACCAGCACCTCGGGGAGGCCATGCGTACTAAAAGACAAACGCATCTTTTCAATTGTTGCGCAGGACGTTGTCCCCTGCATCTTATGCACCTCTAGCCATTTAGACTGGGCGTCAATTAATAAAAAGGAACATGGATCCTTGAAAAGGGCCTGCGCAATCTGCATGCAAGCGTGTCCAAGGCCGCCCTGGCCATTCCCAGTGATGTAGGGGCATGGCCGGCAGAAGCTTCTGATGCTCCTGGCAAATGGAGCAGTTTTGGGCCACCTTCTCAATGTCGGTGTCAAGGCCTGGCCACCAGACATAACTCCGGGCCAACATTTTCATTTTGGTCACACCTGGATGCCCATTGTGCAAGTCTGTTGGTATCAGCTCCTGGGTTGCAACCACCTCACCGGTCGTGGGGGTCGACATGGGGCCGGTCGATAAAGGCAATCGGCTCAGTGCGTCGGCATTTGCTATCTGCGTTCCTGGTTTGTGCTCCAGAGAATACTCGTATGCAGCAAGCAACAAAGCCCAGCGCTGGATCCGTGCGGAAGCAATAGGCGGTAGTGGCTTATCCTCTCTGAAAAGTCCCAGCAGAGGCTTATGATCAGTCACAATAGTGAAATGGCGGCCATACACGTACTGGTGGAAGCGTTTCACCGCAAAAACCACTGCCAGGCCCTCCTTCTCGATCTGCGCGTACTTTTTCTCTGCTGCAGTCAATGTGCGGGAGGCGAAAGCTAGCGGTCACTCGGCCCAGTTCTCCATCTTGTGGGACAGGATGACCCAATACCATACGGGGATGCATCACATGTGACGAGCAAAGGCTTTCCAGGATCATAGTGGGTTAGTAACCCAGATGACGACAATTGTTGCTTTACCCGCCGGAAAGCGGTTTCTTGCGGCTGACCCCAAACCCAGGTGTGATTTTTCTTTCGCAGAAGGTGCAACGGGGCCAGCGTAGTTGCCAGATTGGGGAGGAACTTCCCGTAATAGTTTACGAGACCGAAAATGCGAAGTGTCAGTCGGGGTGGGGGCCTGTTGAATCGCACGCACCTTCTCTGCGACGGGGTGCAATCCTTCGCGGTCCACCCGATAACCGAGGTAGACTACTTCCTTAGCCTGGAATACGCACTTTGTGCGACGTAAACGGACTCCAGCCTCCGAAAAGCGTCTAAGGACAGCCTCCAGATTTTCCAAATGTTCCTGCTCCGACGTCGCTGTAATCAAAACGTCATCTAAGTAGACAGCAACACGTTAACCTCTCAAAACGCCCTCCATAACACTTTGAAAAATAGCGCAGGCAGAGGATACTCCAAAAGGGCAACCGTGTATATTCATACAGGCCCCGGTGTGCATTAATCGTTACATATAGTCGGGAGGCAGGGTCCAGCTCCAACTGCAGGTAGGCATGACTCATATCTAATTTTGTGAACGAGAGTCCACCTGCAAGCTTCGCGTAGAGATCCTCTATGCGAGGCATTGGATATCGGTCGAGTCGGGAAGCCGTATTCACTGTAAGTTTATAGTCGCCACACAAGCGAACTGTGGCATCTGGCTTCATTACAGGTACAATTGCTGCTGCCCAGTCAGCAAAACGGACGGGCCTGATAATACCCAAACTCTCCAAACGAGTGAGCTCCCCTTCTACCTTCTCGAGCAAGGCGTAAGGCACCGGGCGGGCCCGGAAATAGCGCGGTGTGGCTCCTGGTTCAACTTGGATACGGGCTACGGCCCCTTTTATTTTCCCCAAACCAGGCTGGAATACATCTGGGTATCGTCCTAGCACCTCAGTCAACCCTTCAGAAACTGTTTGGAGGATGTGCTGCCATTGCATCCGCAAATGGCGCAACCAGTCCCGACCCAACAGGCTGGGCCCATGGCCGCGCACCACGACGAGTGGGAAACGCTCCTCCTGGCTTCCATAAACAACAGGGGTCATTGTAGTTCCTGCAATGTCCAGTGGTTTCCCCCGTGTAGGTGGCTAACCTGGCCTGTGAGTCGGTTAATGTAAGGGTCTGTATACCCTGCTTGATGCGGTCGAATGTCCTCTGGTCGATCACGGAGACCGCTGCGCCAGTGTCCAACTCCATCTCAAGCGGGTGACCATTGACCCGTACTGTCACCTTAATGGGGGCCACACGGGGAGCTGCCACACAATGCAGCTGCAGGCAGTCGTCCTCCGTCTCCACGTCCTCGGGAGTAGTCGCTGCAGGTTCATCCACATGGAAGGTACGACCCCTGGGCTGGTCCCAGTTTCGGTCAGAACGACGGCGCCTCTGGCGCCCCTAGGACCGGCATCCGCGACGGGGTCGGCACCTACAAGTCTGACACGGACATGGCTCCTCATCCATTGGTTCTGGAGAAGCTCCCTTTGGGGAGGAATGTCCGACGGCCACTGGCTTTGGTCCAGACGTCGCCTCGCCCAAGGTACCACAGGAGTGCGGGGGGACGTTTTCGGACCCAAGGCATGCACTTCCACTCCCTGTAGCTCCTGCACTCCTCGTTCTGCGCTCTCGCGGGACAATACTATTTGAATGGCCTGTTGAAAAGTCAATGTTGGCTCAGCTAACAACTTTCTCTGGGTGGCCGCATTGTTAATACCGCAAACCAAACGGTCGCGTAACATTTCTGACAAGGTCTCACCATAGTCACAGAACTCCGCAATCCTGCGTAGCTTGGATAGAAAATCGGCAAGGGATTCTCCAGGGGTCCTCTCAGCGGTATTAAACCGGTAACGCTGGACTATCGTGGACGGGGTTGGGTTAAAATGTTGCCCCACTATATTCACAAGTTCATCAAACGTTTTGGTGTCCGGCGCAGCTGGGTACGTAAGGCTCCTAATCACCCCAAACGTATGCGGGCCGCAGGCGGTGAGCAATATGACCACCTGCCGCTCGTTTTACGTGATATTGTTTGCCCGGAATTAGTAACGCATCCGTTGTGCGTACTGGTTCCAGCTTTCCAGCGCAGCATCAAAAACATCCAAACGTCCGTGCAGAGGCATGGTATAATAGAAAACAACTTCCAACCTGTATCCAACAAAAATCCAGGGAGGAGGCTTCAGCAGTGTAGACAGCTATTCACTTTAACCCTCGGCGCCAGTTTTGTGAGGGCCTCGAAGAATCCAGCACGTGTTTTAAGGATACAAAGTAATAACATTTATTTACAATAACATATTTTTGTAAGGGCCACGAAGAATCCAGCACAAGTTTTAAGGATACAAAATAATAACGTTTATTTACTATAACAATATATACATAACAGTAGCAGTAACTTCCCTTGCTACCTTCTCCTTCCTCTTGGTTCCTGAACTGGCCAGCTTATTTATACTAGGAGTTTCTCCGCCCCCCTCATTGGGGAAGTTCATACTCCCATAGGATTGTGGGATTAGTCCCCAGCCAATCGTAAGTAGGCAGGTTATAACACATATATATAATATATAACAGCAGCAGCAACTTCCCTTGCTGCACACTCCTTCCTGCTGGTTCCAAACTGGCCAGCTTTATTTATACTTGGAGTTTACTAATGGTTTCTCCGCCCCCCTCATTGGGGAAGCTCATACTCCCACAGGATTGTGGGATTGCCATTAGTCCCCAGCCAATGGTAAGCAGGCAGGTTATAACAAGCCTGAAAAGGGATATAGATAGATTAATTGAGTGAACAAACATTTGGCAGATGGAGTATAATGTGGTAAAAAATGAGGTGGTCCATTTTGGAATAAAGAATAGGAAAGTAGAATATCATTTAAATGGAGAGAGTGTTCCAGTACAGAGTGCAGTATATTCTGCCACATGAATCTGAAAAATTAGCATACAAGGACAGCAAGTAAATAGGAGGTCTAATGGAATGTTGGCTTTTATTGCATGGAGATGAAGCAGAAAAGTAGGGAAGTTATACTCCAGCTGGACAGGGCATCGGTGAGACTGTAAAGTACTGTGTACAATTTTGTTCTCCTTACTTAAGGAGTATAGTTGCTTAAGGGTCTAAGGAAGCAGTTCAGAGGAGGTTCACTAGGCAGATTCCTCAGATGAAGGGGTTGTCTTCTGAGAAAAGGTTGAGCAGGTTGAGACTATCCTTATTGAAGTTTGGAAGAATGATGGGTGATCTTATTGTAACGTATAAAATTCTGCAGGAGCTTGACAAGGTAGGGGCTGGAAGGATATTTCTCCTCATAGAGGAATCTAAAACTAGGGGGCTAAAAATAAAGGGTCTCCCATTTAAGATGGAGGTAAAGAGAAACTTTGTCTTTCAGAGGTTTGTTAGTTTTTGGAATCCTCTTCCAGAGACCAGAGGAGGCTGGATTATTAAATACATTGAAGGAGGAGTTATATTTTATTAACAAGGAGGTTAAGGGTTACGGGGAACAGACAGAAAAGTGGAGTTAAGGCCACAATCTTATCAGCGATAATCTTATCAAATGACGAAGCAGGCTTGATGGACTGAATGGCATACATCCTCGCTTATTTCTTATGACGAACCCGGGTCCCTAACAGTGAAGCAATGGTGCTAATACCACTGTGCTACCTTGCCTCCCACTATAATATTAACCTCATGAAAACAGCTGATGAAAAAAAGCACTGAACTTTATAATATTTTCACATATTTAATGAAAAATGTGTTGTTAAAAGGGTGTCTGAAATTTCAAAGACAGTGCCTGTTTAATACAAATCTGCGCTAGCATTTTTCTGCAGATAAAACACAATCAAAACAGTATCCTGCATGATCCTCATTATTGCTGCTCCATTTAATCAAGTCTACACTCGTTGCATAAAAAGCAAACATAATGTTGTGACTAAACATTATTTTCAAGTTAAATATCACCTTCAGGTAGTCATTACATTTGAAGACTAAATACCTTTTTAAATTATAGCTTTCATTCCAGGAATTAAAGTAAGCCTTTATTTTGAAGCAACTGTAAAATAATTAATAAGGTTTAGCAATTTTTAGTCAAAAATAATTTAAATGAACTTCAGGACTGGTCGGCAGCCCGGAGGAAAGGGAGGTCGCCAGCGTGGAGTTCAGCCGTGGGCAAGGAAGTGAGTTGCAGCTCCCCGTGACACGCATGTCAAACCCCCCACCCCACCCCACCTCGAAACACCACCCTCACCCCCACACTGAGGCTGTTTAGCACAGGGCTAAATCGTTGGCTTTGAAAGCAGACCAAGGCAGGCCAGCTACACGGTTCAATTCCCGTAACAGCCTCCCTGAACAGGTGCCGGAATGTGGCGACTAGGGGCTTTTCACAGTAACTTCATTTGAAGCCTACTTGTGACAATAAGCGATTTTCATTTTTCATTTCATTTTTTCACACTCCATTCTGGCCCGCGCTAGTCACGCATCTCGTCTTGCAGGACGTGCTGGAGATGGGGCAGGCCCATCTGGTGCCCTCCCCACGCATTCCCAACCAGTGCTAGAGCCAGAGCGGGGGAGCCTCAGGGGTTAGCTCTGCTTGCACCCCTGTCCCAAGGAGTAGTCAGTGGTCCTTCGAGCACCCCGAGGAAGGAGGTGATGATGGGGTCCATGCCAGTGACTCCCGCAGGGGAGGTGCCGGAACAGTGCAGGACCTCGGACTCCTCCCCCCCCCTCCCTCCCCACTCTCCCTCCCCCCTCTCCCTCCCCGTGCAGATGCATGTTTTTTTTTTTACCAATAAATTGAGGGAACAGGCCATCCTAGGCTGGGTATTGTATAATAAGAAATCATTGGCAATTAGTTGCACGAGAACCTTTGGGAATGAATGACATCATAGAATTTTTCAGCAAAATGCAGAGTGACGTAGTTGATTCGGAGACTAGGGCCCTGAATCTTAATAAAGAAAACTAAGGGCAGTACGGTGGCACAGTGGGTTAGCCCTGCTGCCTCACGGCGCCGAGGCCCCAGGTTCGATCCCGGCTCTGGGTCACTGTCCGTGTGGAGTTTGCACATAACCCACGCAAACACGGGGGTATCGCCCCCACAACCCAAAGATGTGCACACTAGGTGGATTGGCCACGCTAATTGGAAAAATGAATTGGGTACTCTTAAAAAAAAAAAAAAAATTTAAATAAAGAAAACTACAGTGAACTGAGGCTCAAGTTGGTTATGATAGATTGGGAAATGCTACTTAAAGGGATGACAGTGTATAGGCAATGGCAAACATTCAAGGAGCGCATGGGTGAACTGCAACAATTGTTTCTTCCTGCCTGGTGCAAAAGTAAAACAGGCCAAACCATGGTTTACAAGGTTAGATCCAAGGAAAATGCACGCAAATTGACCAACAAAAACAACAGACTTGAGAAACCTAGAAAACAGAAGCAGGAGGAGGCCATTTGGCCCTTCGAGCCTGCTCTGCCATTCATTATGATCACGGCTGATCATCAAGTTCAATACCCTGATCCTGCCTTCCCCCCCATTTCCCTTGATCCCTTTAACTCCAAGAGCTATATACTATATCTAATTTCTTCCTGAGAATTGGGAGCAGTTTAGAATTTGGCAAAGAGGAATTGATTAAGAAGGGGAAAATATAGCACTGCGAACTCACAGCGCCGAGGTTCCAGGTTCGATCCCGGCTCTGGGTCACTGTCCTTGTGGAGTTTGCTCATTCTCCCTGTTGTAGCCACCTGAGTTGGCCACTTCCCGACTTAAAATGGAGAACCGCAAAGGCTGAAGGGAAATTCAGCCAACACAGGCAAAGACTAGCGCATACAGAAATCATGTGTATTGAAACCTGTAAGGAACCAGACAGCACTGAAACCAGCAGCCATCTACATAGCAATAAGCAATTCCAAGGCACAATGGCAACAGTTAAGGTAAACAAAGCCAAGCCAGACTCCTCGGCGCCAGCAGGAGCCAAGACAAAGGAAGGCCAACGGACACTTAGGGACCGCCCAGCGATCAGGGAGCTGCTCCAGCATTGGAGAAATCGATCCAAGTGATCGGAAAGTAGTCCAATCACTTGGAAGCAGGTACGGGGTCCGCCCCGAAGGGCGGGAAGCCCCTGGGGACTATAAAGTAAAGCCCCCAAGTTCAAATCGTCCTTCGTTGGCAGGTTCACTCAGCAACTTGAATCAACCCTTGACAGTGACCTGCCTTGCTGCCGCCAGCCAAGTAAGTCTCAAGTCAATACTCGCTACGAGATAGGCACTCCTAGCTACCAGCCCATACCAGCTTTTGAATCCTGCAGACTCAGGACCTGAACGAAAGGCCATTTGTTTCCCTGACCTGGTGGGCCAGTCCGAAGCTAAGTATAGGCCTTTTAGTGATAGGAATAGCCTAGAAAGTAGAGTTTATGCATGAGTAGTGATTTACTGTGTATGATAAATGTGCTTTGATTTGAATCTTACTAATTGGTGTGTTGAGTTATTGATCATTACTTGAACTTGAACCTCGTGGCAGTATCATAAAGATACCTGGCGACTCTAGAGCAAAGGTTAAACAAACAGAGCAAATTACGATTTAAGAGCCAACCAAAAGTTAGTAACACCGTGTTTGCATGGGTTCGCCCCCACAACCCAAAGATGTGCAGAGTAGGTGGACTGGCCATGCTAAATTGCCCCTTAATTTGAAAAAATGAATTGAGCACTCTATTTTCCCCTTTTTAAAAATAAATTTAAAGTACAAGAGCAAGCTTTTGAGGAACATAAAAACTGACTGTAAAAGTTTCTACAAGTATAGGAAGAGGAACAGATTGATAGGTCCCTTACACAGTCAGAAACAGGGGAATTTCACATGAGGAACAAGAAATCTCTGGCCAACTAAATGCATACTTTGGTTCTGTCTTCACAAATGAAGATACAAATAAGATACCAGAAATGTTGGGGAATGCAGGGTTCAGAGAGGGGGAGGAACTGAAGGAGATCAGAATTAGTTGAGAAATGGTGTTGGGGAAATTAATGGGATTGAAGGTTGATAAAACCCAGCACCTGATAATCTACACCCCAGAGTACTTAAGGAAGTCACCCAAGAAATAGTGGATGCATTGCTGGTCATCTTCCAAGATTCTGAAGACTCTGGAACAGTTTCTACAGATTGGAGAGTAACTAATGTAACCCCACTATTTAAAAAGGGAGGTAGAGTGAAAACAGGGAATTATAGACCAGGAAGCCTGATGTACCCGGTAGTGGGGAAAATTCTGGAATCCACTATTGTTGGTGTAAATTTTATGCTGAGACAGTGAACTTTGGACTAAGAGTGCCTCTAACAGATGTACCCTCCAAAAACAATGGGTCAGTGATGACCAGTGCTCCACAGACTGCAGAAGCTGTTATTCGAAGCTGTCAAAACAGCTGCAAGAGGAAAGGGGGCATCTAAATCCACATCCAGGACTGGCAGCTTATGAACGGCAATTCATAATCTTATGACCTTATGTAATCACGCACGCAACATATTGATTGGACAAATGTAACATACTGTGTAAAGAATTGATAACTATATATGGAATGAACTGCGATACTAAGAGAATTGATTGGCTCTATGTAAATGAGAATGCAAACTAATTCTGCTTTTGAAAGAGTATATTAACCCAGTTTAAGCCACAGCTCAGTGAGAAAGTGTGCCGGCAAGACCGAGGGGTTTAGGACCTTTCTCCCAGAGCTCTGCAACAATAAATTGCTTCTGTTGCTCACGTTAAGGTTTACTTGTGAATATTTTCACGCAACAATTATCAAAGATTTTATAGTAGAGCATTTAGAAAACAGTGGTAGGATTGGACAGGATCAGCATGAACTTAATTTGCCAAATTGATTGGAATTCTTTGAGGACGTAACTAGAAGATTGATGAGAGGAAGCCAGTGGATGTGGTTTCTTTGGACTTCCAGAAGGCTTTCGACAAAGTTGCACAAAAAAGATTAGCATGTAAAATTAAAGCACGTGGGATATGGGGTAGTGCATTGAGATGGATACGAATAATCTTTATCAGTGTCACGGGTAGGCCTACATTATCACTGCAATGAAGTTACTGTGAAAATCCCCTAGTCGCCACACTACCGCGCATGTTCGGGTACACAGAGGGAGTATTCAGAATATCCAATTCACCTAACAAGCACGTTGTTTCGTATTTGTGGGAGGAAACCAGAGCACCCTGCACCACACAGACAGTGACCCAATCGAACCTGGAACCCTGGCACTGTGAAGCAAAAGTGCTAATCACTGTGCTACCGTACCGCCCATCGCAACTGGGAAACAAAGAGTGGGAATAAATGGGTCTTTTTTCAAATGACAGGCATTGACTAATGTGGTAATTTACGGATCGGTGCTGGGACCCCAGAATTCGTCATATATATTAATGATTTTGATGAGGGAACTCAAAGTAATATCTCGATTTGCAGATGACACCAAGCTGGGTGGGAGGGTCAGCTGTGAAAAGGATGGTAAGGTTAGGTGGATTGACCATGCTAAATTACCCGGAGTGTCCAAAAAGGTTAGATGGGGTTACGTGGATAGGATGGAATAGGGTGCTCTTTCCTAGGGTGGTGCAGACTCAATGGGCCGAATGGCCTCCTTCTGCACTGTAGATTCTATGATTCTCTGATGCAGAAATCCTTCAATGTGATTTGGACAAGTTGTGAGTGGGAAAATGAATGGCAGATGCAGTATAATTTGGATAAATGTGAAGTTATCCACTTTGGTAGCAAAAACAGGAAGGCAGATTATCTGAATGGCCGTAAATTATGAGAGGGGAACGTGCAACCAGACCTGGATGTCCCTGTACACCAGTTGCTGAAGTAAAGCATGCAGGTGCAGCAGGCAGTAAAGAAGGCAAATGTTATGCTGGCTGTTATAGGCCAGGGTTTAGAGAATTCCAAAGTGTACTATGGAGTTCACCTGACCCACAACTTTTAATAGATTGTGGTATGGGGAGCACACAGCCCACTCTACAGGTGTGGTACATCAGAAATGGAAAAGTATTTTTTAAAGCAAAACAATGTTTATTCTATGAACTCAAGTTAACCTTTTTAAAACATAGTGAACATCTCAGCAACCATTAATTCAAATACAACCCCCAAAGAATGCAATACTAAGTAATCCTTTCAGCTTTCCTTTTAACATCCATAAGACTTAAAACACCTTTTACCAGAAGCACATCAGGTTAAAATCACTACTATTAGTTTTAAATCACAAGGATCGATTTACATAGATTACAGAGAGAGATTCATACACCTTCTGGCTGTGACTGCAGCTATCCAGCTCTGAAAACGAAACTAAAACACACCCTGCAGCAAACAGCCTAAAACAAAAGTAAAAAGCTGACAGACCGCCCAGCTCCACCCACTCTGACATCACTGCAGTAATAAACACCCATTTCTTAAAGGTACTCTCACTACAGATACTTATGAACACACCCATTTATAAACACCCATTTCTTAAAGCTACTGTCTCATGACACTGGCCTTCAAAGCAAGAGGATTCGAGTATAGGAGCAGGTATGTCTTGCTGCAATTATATAGGACCTTGGTGAGACCACATCTGGAATATTATGTGCATTTTTGGTCTCCCTATCTGAGGAAAGATGTTTTTGCTCTAAAGGGAGTGCAGCAAAGGTTTACCAGCCTGATTTCTGGAATGGCGGGACTGATGTACAAGGAGAGATTGAGTTGGATAGGATTGTGTTTGCTGGAGTTCAGAGGAATGAGGGGGGATCCAATAGAAACCTATAAAATTCTAACAAGACTAGACATTGTAGGCGCAAGGATGTTCCCGATGGTAGATGTGCCCAGTACCAGGGGTCACAGTCTGAGGATGGGGGTAGACCATTTAGGACAGAGATGAGGGGAAATGTCTTCATCCAGAGTGGCCAGCCTGTGAAATTTGCTTCACAGCAAGTAGTTGAAGCCAAAACATTGCATATTTTCAAGAAGCAGATTATAGCACTTGGGGCAAAGGGATCAGACGGTTGAATTGAATGATTATCCATGATCTTAATGAATGGCGGAGCAGGCTCAAATGGCTGAATGGCCTTATCCTGCTCCCATTTTCTATGTTTACTCAATTTGAATTTGGTGTAATAGTTGCCTGTTAAATAATATTTAATCAAGATTGATTTTTGGTTGTTTGTTACAGTAAAAGTCTTAAAACGTGACGTCTGCTCCTTTAATTGCTGGGAAAATAATCTATTATTAAAAATCAGCTTTTACAGGAATCGTAACAAACCAAAGAAAATGGCAGACATTTAACTAGTAACAAAATAGATCAAAACAATTCGCACCAAAAATTTGATAATGATGAAAGATCATAAAACTATAGCTGGGTATTACACAAACCATATTTACTTGTATCGATATGATATTTGACATATTGCCTCAAGGAAAATTCACATCACTTGTAAAAATAACAACTTGCTCCCTGCTACGAGTATATTCTCATTTTGTCCAATTTATCTCTTGGAAATTTCATTATCAATGATGACCAAACAGATTAGCTCCTCAACTGTTAAATTCACAATTATTAACTTGGCAGATCAAATAAGACATAAATAAAAATTAAGATTTACGCTTAAAGGCTATAAAATAAAATAGGCTACGCAGCAGTTTGTAAAATATTTTCTAAGGGAGATACTCTCAATCTTTTAGAACTGGAGGTTGGTTAAATATGTTTAAATTAGTGAGTGGCTGCACGTATCAATGAAACATTCCAAGCACAAATGCACAAACATCCTCCCATTTGCAAACAGTTGTATTCTCCAAACATGTGCCAAGGGAGAATATCAAACCAAGCTAGAGTCACAAACAGACTCTCGGCGATGGTGGCAAGGACTAAACAACATAACGGGCTACAAAGCGAAGCCGAGCAGTATCTCCGGCAGCAGCGCCGCCCCGATAAACTCAATGCATTCTATGCTCTGTTCGAGCAGGTAACCAACAGTGCGCTGTCAAGTGGCCCTGCAGCCCATAACTCACCGATACCCACCATCACAGCTTCCGAAGTCAGATCGGCCTTCCTAAAAGTGAACCCTCGGAAAGCGAAGGGCCCGGACGGGATCCCTGGTCGTGCACTCAGAGCCTGCGCGGACCAGCTGGCAGAGGTATTCGCGGATATCTTTAACCTGTCCCTACTCCACTCCGAGGTCCCCACCTGCTTCAAGAAGCCCACCATTATACCATTGCCAAAGAAGAACCAGGCAATGTGCCTCAATGACTACCGAATGAAGTGCTTCGAGAGGTTGATCATGAAGCGCATCACCTCCATACTCCCAGAACACCTTGATCCACTGCAATTCGCATACAGTCACAACCGGTCCATAGCACAGGCCATTTCCCTGGCCCTACACTCATCCCTAGAGCATCTCGACAACAAGGAAACCTACATCAGACTCCTATTTATTGACTACAGCTCTGCCTTCAACACCATAATCCCAGCCAAGCTCATATCAAAGCTCCAAAGCCTAGGACTTGGCTCCCCACTCTGCAACTGGATCCTCGATTTTCTGACCAACAGACCACAATCAGTAAGAATGAACAACAACACCTCCTCCACAATAGTCCTCAATACAGTGGCCCCGCAAGGCTGCGTACTTAGCCCCCTACTCTACTCCCTGTACACACACGACTGGGTGGCAAAACTTGGTTCCAACTCCATCTACAAGTTTGCTGATAATACGACCGTAGTGGGCCGGATCTCGAAAAACGACGAGTCAGAATACAGGAGGGAGATAGAGAACCTAGTGGAGTGGTGCAGCAACAACAATCTCTCCCTCAAGGCCAGCAAAACTAAAGAGCTGGTCATTGACTTCAGGAAGCAAAGTACTGTACACACCCCTGTCAGCATCTCGGTGGAAATGGTTAGCAGTTTCAAATTCCTAGGGGTGCACAACTCCAAACATCTCTGTCCTGGTCCACCCACGTCGACGCTACAACCAAGAAAGCACAATAGCGCCGATACTTCCTCGGGAAACTAAGGAAATTCGGCATGTCCACATTGACCCTTACCAACTTTTACAGATGCACCATCGAAAGCACCATATCTGGCTGCATCACAGCCTGGTATGGCAACTGCTCAGCCCAGGACCACAAGAAACTTCAGAGTCATGAACACCTCCCAGTCCATCACACGAACCTGCCTCCCATCCACAGACTCCATTTACACCTCCTGGGGAAAGCAGGCAGCATAATCAAAGACCCCTCCCACCCGGCTTACTCACTCTTCCAACTTCTTCCATCGGGCAGGAGATACAGAAGTCTGAGAACACGCACGAACAGACTCAAAAACAGCTTCTTCTCCGCTGTTACCAGACTCCTAAATGACCCTCTTATGGACTGACCTCATTAACACTACACCCTATATGCTTCATCCAATGCCGGTGCTAATGTAGTTACATTGTATACCTTGTGTCGCCCTATTATGTATTTTCTTTTCTTCCCTTTTCTTCCCATGTACTTAATAATCTGTTGAGCTGCTCGCAGAAAAATACTTTTCACTGTACCTCGGTACACGTGACAATAAACAAATCCAATCCAATATATGCACGTGTGCATGCATGGTAGTTGGAAAGCCCCCACCCTTTGTCATCTGTTACGGACAGTGAATTGTGGGATCATTCTTTGCCTTTTTTCACCTGTTGGCTGACCACAACAGGATGCATTTGAGAGAGTTTGAATCCTTACATGCTGTGACTTTTAAGAACATACACCAAAACAGGCTCGCTTGTAGATTTAAATCAAAAGAAAGGAACACAACACCCGAAAATGTAAATGCAACAAAACCCACTCCTCATTCACACCAGATAACTTCTGATGATGTTGCTTGCACCAAGTAAATCCAAAAAGTGTCAAAAAGGTAATTTGTAATCAGTCCTCAAGATGGTATTTGAAACATTGCAGGCCTCTTCAGTCACTGAAGAAAAACAAAGTCTTGACGTTTCTCGTGATGATTTCACCCCAACCAACAACAAGTTTCTGGTTTTACAGTTGAATTTGGTTGAGCCCCTGTCGTGAAGAATTGTGCTGGTAAAATGAATAAGCCCAACCTCTCTACCCAAGGTGACTTTTGTGGCAGGGCAAGAAATGGCCTCCTCGCATCGTTGAATCCCAGCCTTACCCGTCCTATCTTTTTGGGTGAATAAAGTACTTCCAGGTTTTTCAGATCACAAGCCAGGTTGTCATCTGACAGCCGTGTCACTGGTTTTCCACTGTCCACACAATGGTTTGATGGCCAAGCAATTTGCCCGTCTGGGTTTTTTATTATCTAGCATTTTGTTGATAGGTTAAGCTTTGTGTGAAGAAATGTCAAGTCAGGCTTCTGGTAGCAAAATGTATCACTTGTTTTTGAACCAGACAAATTGCAGTAACGGCCTTGGGGATGGGTGCACTAGGCTTAAAGATAATTATAATTGAGGGGGGCTGAATTATAATTGAGCTGAGAGCACAGATAGGAATGTGAGGGAGTGGCCCTCAGAAATGAGCTAAAAACTGTATGAGAACTGCTGTTAGATGTATTGACTTTGGCTTGCTGGTGTAACTCTCAAGAGATACAGTGGTTTTAGCCCCGGCCGAGAAATAAACATGTTAAAGTAACGAGGTGTTCGACTGATCGTTTCATCCGGACTGGCATAAGTCACTTGGAGGTTGTAAAGCAGTAACCTGAAGCAGTCAGGAACACTCATTCAAATCTAATACAGTAAGAAGTCTTACAACACCATGTTAAAGTCCAACAGGTTTGTTTTGATGTCACTAGCTTTCGGAGCGCTGCTCCTTCCTCAGGTGAATGAAGAGGTATGTTCCAGAAACATATATTTAGACAGATTCAAAGATGCCAGACAATGCTTGGAATGCGAGCATTAGCAGGTGATTAAATCTTTACAGACGCGGTACATACTCGTGCGACTCGGCCAACGTTGTCTACCTCGTACGCTGCAGGAAAGGATGTCCCGAAGCATGGTACATTGGCGGGACCATGCAGACGCTGCGACAACGAATGAACGGACATCGCGCGAAAATCACCAGGCAGGAATGTTCCCTTCCAGTCGGGGAACATTTCAGCAGTCAAGGGCATTCAGCCTCTAATCTCCGGGTAAGCGTTCTCCAAGGCGGCCTTCAGGACGCGCGACAACACAGAATCGCCGAGCAGAACCTTATAGCCAAAGCCTCAACCAGGACCTGGGATTCATGTCGCATTACATTCATCCCCCACCATCTGGCCTGCGAAATCCTACCAACTGTCCTGGCTTGACACAATTCACACCTCTTTAACCTGGGGTTACCCCATCTCTGGATCTGTAAAGATTTAATCACCTGCTAATGCTTGTATTCCAAGCATTGTCTGGCATCTTTGAATCTGTCTGTGTGTGTATATATATATATATATATATATTATATATATATATATATATAATATATATATATATATATATATATATAATATATATAATATATAATATATATATATATATATATATATATATATATATATATATATATATATATATATATATATTATAATATGTTTCTGGAACATACCTCTTCATTTACCTGAGGAAGGAGCAGCGCTCCGAAAGCTAGTGACATCGAAACAAACCTGTTGGACTTTAACCTGGTGTAAGACCTCTTACTGTGCTCACCCCAGTCCAACGGCGGCATCTCCACATCAAATCTAATAGTCATAACCAGCTTCAGTGATTTTTAGTTTTTTCACAGATTTTACTTACACAGAATCTGTTATAAAACCACTTGGAACATTCAAACATTTATTTTGTCTAGACCAAAAAAACATTTTAAAGCTGATCTTTCCATTTCAGGAACTTCACATTCTTCAATTAAAATAATTTTAAAATTAAATCGAAAAATAAAAAATATTTTTCATGTACTGTTCTCTCAGAAAAATAAGGTTTTGTGAGTTAACACCAATACAGTTCTGCCAAATTGCAGATTAAAACTTGGTTAACCTAGTAGTTCAGACCCCCCCCCCCCCCCAGTATTTTATGACAAAACTAAAGGTACCTCACAATAAATGTTACTGTATAACACTGATAGCAAAAGATCAATAGACCATAAAAGCAATCAACCTATCATTATTCACCAAAGTCATCCAATCTCGAAACGTTAGCTCCTTTCTCTCTACAGATGCTGTCAGATCTGCTGAGATTACCAGTATTTTCTGCTTTTGCTTCAGATTTCAGCATCCACGGTAATTTGCTTTTATAATTATTTTGTTAGTTTAAATCAACAATGAAGATGCTATAGCAATTCAGTTTACAGATCAAACCTTGGTGAAAGATCATTTAAATTCAATTTTGATTATGATATTTTTTGAAAACTAAATCAAAAGTACAAGTAATGTAAAATAGTTTCAGGCACTGTTCAACTCATCATTTTTTTCACTGATTGATACAAGAAAATATAGAACAGTCGAAAGTGACAACCAACGCTTAAAATATGAACTTTGCCAACTGCGTTAAACGTGAGATTAGAATTGGATGAATTAAAATTCAGGAAGAACTTCAGAGCTTTCCCATTAACCAGCACAAACGAATCATCACAAAAGTGAACATCTACTTTTGAAAGTTATTCTACAGAAATCCAATCCGAAACAGAAACGGAGGAGTTTTCCATTTCATTCTGACGACTGGTCACAAAAACAACGTCGATGAAATATCTTGTCAAAAGTTAATGTCGCCAAACCAATAACATAAAGAGGCGATTGCTGCCCATGTGAACGAGAAGTCTAGGGGGGCAGTAACCGGCCCCAATTATGCCCTCTTCTCCAAAAACAGCGCAAAACGCGACCGTATTTTGCAAGTAAAATATGTTGTTTTACTGTCAGGTCGTTACGGTGAAAATGTCATGGGGGAGGGCGGGGGGAAGAGTTTAATAGGGACCTTGCCAAGTTGAAGAAATCACATGAATGAATGCATGAAGCTATGTTGTGGGAGCAGCCTGCGTTGCTGAATGCTGCTGAGGAGTCAGTGATGTTTTGGGGCAATGTAGCGGTCCACCCCCCGCCGCACTCACACTCACTCACCTTGGTCAGCTGCGCAATCTTCTTGCTCATTTTCAGGTGCAGCTCCTGGTTGTACTCGGCAGCCCCCCCGGCTGTGGAGCCCAGTTTTCCGGCGGTGCCGCTGTGATGTGGCTGCCGGCTGACACCGGTCGCCATCTTCCACTTTCCACGCCGAGCGGCCCCACCACCCACCGATCAGCCAGGAATGAATCAGCCCACGACAGCGGGGAGGTAGCCAGCGGCCCGGGGGCTGGGGCCGCCGCTGAAGGCAGCAGAGACTAACCGGGCAACGGGAGCTCTGCGGCCCGGCACGGCTGCAGACTCGGAGCCGGAGCTCCCGGGGACGGCATCCAGTGACGGCCGGCCATGGTTCACAGCCTCCAACGGCTGCACGTCAGCGCCATGGTCGCCCTGAGGCTGACAGCTCGGTGCCGGTCTCTCCCACCGCCGTTGTTGATGTTTCCCCCTCCCCGCCCCACACACGCTCACGCTGTTGCCATGGAGCCACCCACCGTTTATACTCGCGTCACTTCCGCTATCACCCCGGCTGAATGGGGGGGAGGGGGGTTGATGAAAGAGGGAGGGGGTTGATGAATGGGGGGAGGGGGTGTGGTAAACACCACTGGTAACACATTGCATGTATTACGGTACTGCCACTATTACAGGGACCATAGTAAATCCCAGCCAGCGGCGTATAAAAGTGTATTCTCTCCTGTGCTGCTCCCATTCTGGTTCCAGCTGCAGGAGGCACAACATCTTGTGCAATAAAGCCTCGATTGTTTCACCATTCTCGTCTCGTGGTAATTGACGGTAGATCAATTTATTACGCAAGATTTTAAAAGATGGACTTCCTAATCAAGCCTGATCGCCTGGAGCTGAGCCCTCACGCAGCCAACGCCTTCGAGCACTGGCTAGCCTGCTTTGGAGGCTCCCACAGAGCAGCCACTGAAGAACTCTCGGACCCACAGAAGCTCCAAGTCCTCTACTCACAGGTGAGCCATCAAAGTTTCCCCTCATCCGGGATGCGCCCACCTACGCAGAAGCGATGACGCTACTTAAGGGACACTACATTAAGTCGGTGAATCACGTGTACGCCAAGCACCTCCTGGCCACGAGACAGCAACTCCCGGAGGAAACTCTGGACGATTTCTTGTGGGCTCTACAGATTCTCGGCAGTCCAACACACCGAACTACTAATCAGAGACGCTTATGTCACGGGCATTAAGTCTACGTACATTCGCCAGCGGCTTTTGGAAGGGGGTACACTCAATCTTGCAGAGACTGTGCAGCTTGCCAATTCCCTGGAAGTGCAAGATTGAGGCCAACATCTCCGACCCGCGCAGCACCCTCGTGGGCATCGGCCCCACCAGCTGCCGACTCGAGTACACCGCAAGCCTGCGCCGCGTGGTAGCCAGCCAACTCCGGAGGGCCCAAATATTATTTTTGTGGCCAGAGCAAACATCCCAGGCAGTGCTGCCCGGCGCGGAGCGCGACCTGCAACGGGTGCGGGAAGAAGGACCACTTTGTTTCTGTTTGCCAGGCCCGGTCGGTTGCCGCTGTTTCCAGGCCCGGCATTGCTACACCCCCCACGTGTGATCCAGGGGCGCCACCATCTTCTCGACCACAACCCACGCGCGGCCCGTGGGTGCTGCCATCTTTGATGCCGCCCTCCGTGGGCGCCGCCAGCTTTTCCTCCACAACCCACGTGTGGCCCGTGGCCGCTGCCATCTTTGACGCCGCCCACCATGTGCGCCTCGTGGGCGCCACCATCTTTGGCGCCATTTTGGTCCGCGCCTCAGGACCCCTGCACTTCGGGCCGTTCGCTGCCCGGTGATACCTCCGCCACCGCTGATCAGCCCGGAACCTCCCAACATCTTCCGCAGCTCGCCTCCATCACCCTGGATCAGTCTCGGCCCCGCAACCTCGCGACCACTACGACGACGGTAAAGATCAACGGGCACGAGACAACCTGCCTCTTTGACTCCGGTTAGCACAGAGAGTTTCATCCACCCTGCTACGGTAAGGCGCTGCTCCCTCCCGGTACTCCCCGTCACCCAGAAATGCTCCCTGACCTCCGGATCCCATTCCATGCAAATCCGGGGGTCCTGTTTCAGGGCCCGTTCAGGGCATAGAGTTCAGCAACTTCAGGCTTTACGTTCTTTCCCATCTCTGCGCTGCCCTGTTACTAGGTCTTGACTTTCAATGCCACCTCCAAAGCCTTACTCTGAAATTCGGCGGACCCCTGCCCCCCCCTCCCCCCCCTCACCATCTGCGGCCTCACGATGCTTGAGGTCGATCCACCTTCACTGTTTGCTAACCTCACCCCAGACTGCAAGCCCGTTGCCACTAGAAACAGACGGTACAATGCGCAGGACAGGACCTTTATCAAGACGGAGGTCCAACGGCTTCTGCGGAGGGGATCATTGAGGCCAGTAACAGCCGCTGGAGAGCTCAAGTAGTAGTAGTGAAGACTGGGGAGAAGCACAGGATGGTCATTGAGTACAGTCAGACCATCAACCGGTACACGCAGCTCGATGCGTGCCCCCTCCCACGCATATCTGACATGGTCAATCAGATTGCGCAGCATCGAGTCTTCTCCACAGTAGACTTGAAGTCCGCCTACCACCAGCTCCCCATCCGCCCGAAGGACAGCTGTTGCTAACTTTTGGTTGGTTCTTAATTTGGCTCTATTTAATCACCTTTGCTCAAGAGTCGCCAGGTATCTTTCGACACCGCCACAAGGTTCAGAACCGAATACTGATCAATGACTCGATACACCAGTTAGTAAGTTCAAAAGCAATGCTCATTTATTTACACACAGTCAAATCTACTCATGCATAAACTCTACAAACTAAACTACCACTATTACTAAAGCCTATACTTAGCTTCGGGCGCCCACTCAGTCAGAGGAACAATGGCCGTTGCTCGGTTCTGAGGCTGCTGGGTTGAGCTGTTTACAGGGTAGCAACTAGGAGCGTCTATCTCGTAACGTGCGTTTACTTGGGACTTACTTGGTCTGATGCAGCTGCCAGGCAGGTCTCTCTCTTCGGTGAGAGCCAAAGCCAAAGGAGGAAGATTCTCCTTTGAGTGATACCTCTTATACTGAAAAGGGCTTCGCGCTCTTTTGGCTGGGCTTTGAACATGGCCTCAACTAATTGGGTCTTTCTCAATCAGTTGTATCGATTTTCCTCCAATAGAGGAGTGGTTCCCTGATCGCTGGGCGTGTCCTGGTGACTGTCAGTCTGCTTTGTCTTAGCTTCTTCTGGCACCAGGGTGTCTGTCCTAATATTGTGTATCTAAATGTTTCTCTTTTGTCCCCGGAGATGGCTCATTAGTATGTAGATCGTTTGGTAGTTTCTGTCCTGTCTTAGCGTTTAAGGTTTTAATCAACAGACAGAGCTTGCACCTGCTTGTTTCTTAGCATTGTCCAACTTTCCCTGCATTCTTTGCGGGTGTCTATTTTGTAATCGGGATGTGGCCATCCCAGATGGCTACACAGCCAATACACTGCATTTGAAGCAGATGGCCGCCTCTATCATTTCCTTAGAGTTCCCTTTGGCATCACCAATGGGGTCTCGGTCTTCCAGTGAGAGATGGACCGAATGGTTGACCAGTACGGGCTGCGGGCCACGTTCCCGTACCTCGATAATGTTACCATCTGCGGCCACGATCAGCAGGACCACGACGCAAACCTCCAAAAATTCCTCCATGCCGCCAAACTCCTTAACCTCACCTACAATAAGGAGAAATGCGTGTTCCGCACCAACCATTTAGCCATCCTTGGCTATGTAGTGGAAAATGGAGTCCTCGGGCCCGACCCCGACCGCATGCGCCCCCTCCTGGAAATCCCTCTCCCCCACTGCCCCAAGGCCCTGAAACAATGCCTGGGATTCTTTTCCTACTATGTCCAGTGGGTCCCTAATTATGCGGACAAGGCCTGCCCACTCATCAAGTCCACAGTTTTCCCCTGACGGCTGAGGCCCGCCAGGCCTTCAACCACATCAAGGCCGACATCGCCAAGGCCACGATGCACGCAGTCGACGAGACCCTCCCCTTTCAGGTGGAGAGCGATGCATCAGACGTAGCTCTGGCCGCCACCCTCAACCAGGCAAGCAGATCCATGGCTTTCTTTTCCCGCACCCTCCATGCCTCCGACATTCGGCACTCCTCTGTCGAAAAGGAGGCCAAAGCCATTGTGGAAGCTGTGCGACATTGGCGGCATTACCTGGCCGGCAGGAGATTCACCCTCCTCACTGACCAACTGTCGGTTGCCTTCATGTTTAACAATACACAGTGGGGCAAGATCAAAAATGACAAGATCTTGAGGTGGAGGATCGAGCTCTCCACCTATAAGTATGAGATCTTGTATCGCCCAGGGAAGCTCAATGAGCCCCCTGATGCCCTATCCCGCGGTACATGTGCCAGTGCACAAGTGGACTGACTCTGGGCTCTCCACAATGACGGGGGTCATCTGGTTCTTCCATTTTGTCAAGGCCCGCAACCTGCCCTCCTCCATTGAGGAGGTCAGGACCGTAACCAGAGACTGCCAAGTCTGCGCAGAGTGCAAGCCGCACTTCTACCGGCTAGATAGAGCGCACCTGGTGAAGGCCTCCCTCCCCTTTGAGCGCCTCAGCATGGACTTCAAAGGGCCCCTCCCCTCCACCGACCGCAACATGTACTTCCTCAACGTAATTGATGAGTACTCCCGGTTCCCTTTCGCCATCCCATGCCCCGACTGACTTCTGCCACAGTCATCAAAGCCCGACACAGCATCTTCACTCTGTTCGGTTTCCCCACCTACATCCACAACAATCGGGGATCCTTCATGAGTGATGAGCTGCGTCAGTTCCTGCTCAGCAAGGGCAATGCCTCGAGCAGGACGACCAGCTACAACCCCCGGGGAAACGGGCAGGTGGAGAGGGAGAACTGGACGGTCTAGAAGGCCGTCCTGGTGGCCCTTCGGTCTAGAAATCTCCCGGTCTCCCGCTGACAGGAGGTCCTCCCAACGCGCACCACTCCATCCAGTCGCTCCAATGCACCGCTACTTATGAGACCCCTCATGAACTTGTGTTTGCCTTCCCTCCGCCTCCGGGGTATCGCTCCCAACATGGCTGACAGTTCCTGGACCCGTCCTCCTCCGGAAGCATGTGCGGAGCCATAAATCGGATCCCTTGGTTGAGAAAGTCCACCTCCTCCCTGCAAACCCGCAGTATGCCTACGTAGCACACCCCGACGGGCGACAGGACACAGTCTCCCACCGGGACCTGGCCCCCGCTGGGTCCCCACCCAAAACCCCCGACCTGGTACTGCTCCTCCCCCCCCCCCCGATTGCCTCATTCACCCTGCGCCACACACCCTCCCACCAGCGAACCTCACTGCAGCCCCCATCTCAGCAGGATCCGTACCCTCACTGGATCCACTAAGGGGTGACGAAGAAGAGGACAACACGCTCCCGGAGTCGCAGGTGACCACATCGGCGCCCACACCACCACCAGGACTGAGGCGATCGCAGCGGAGGGTCAGAGCCCCCGACTCAATCTGTAATGTTTTTCTTCACCCCCGCCGGACTCTTTTTCAAACAGGGGGTGAATGTGGTAAACACCACTGGTAACACCATTGCATGTATTATGGTACTGCCACTGTATTACAGGTACCACAGTAAATCCCAGTCTGCTGGCTCTACCAGCAGGCGGCGTATGCTCTCCTGCGCTGCTCCCATTTTGGTTCCAGCTGCAGGAGGCACAACACCTTGTACAATAAAGCCACGATTGTTTCACCATTCTCGCCTCGTGGTAATTGATGGTTCATCAGGGGGATGATGAATGGGGGGGAGGGGGGTTGATGAATGGGGGGAGGGGGGTTGATGAATGGGGGGGAGGGGGGTTGATGAATGGGGGGGGAGGGGGGTTGTTGAATGGGGGGAGGGGGGTTGATGAATGGGGGAGGGGGTTGATGAATGGGGGGTGGGATTTGATGAATGGAGGGGAGGGGGTGTTAATGGATGGGGGTTGATGAATGGGGATGGGGGTTGATGAATGGGGAGGGGGATGATGATTGGGGGGAGGGGAGTTGATGAATGGGGAGCGGGTTGTTGAATGGGGGGAGGGGGGTTGATGAATGGGGGGAGGGAATTGATGAATAGGGAGGGGAGGGGTTGATGAATGGGAGGGAACGGGGGGGTTGATGAATGGGTGGGAGGGGGATGATGAATGGGGGGAAGGGGGTTGATGAATGGGGGGAGAGAATAGATGATGAATGAGGGGAGGGGTTGATGAATGGGGGGAGGGAGGTGGATGAATGGTGGGGGAAGGAGGTTGATGAATGGGGGAGGGGGTTGTTGAATGGGGGGAGGGGGTTGATGAATGGGGGGAGGGGGTTGATGAATGGGGGGATTGGTGTGATGAATGGAGGGGAGGGGGTGTTAATGAATGGGGGGGATGGGGGTTGATGAATGGGAAGGGGGGTTGGTGAATGGGGGGAAGGGAGTTGATGAATGGGGGAGGGGGTTGAATGGTGGGAGGGGGGTTGATGAATGGGGGGGATGGGGGTTGATGAATGGGGGGAAGGAGTTGACGAATGGGGAGGGGAGGGTTGATGAATGGGAGGGAAGGGGGGGTTGATGAATGGGTGGGAGGGGGTTGATGAATGGGGGGAAGGGGGTTGATGAATGGGGGAGAGAGTGGATGATGAATGGGGAGGGGGTTGATGAATGGTGGGGGAAGGAGGTTGATGAATGGGGAGGGGATTGATGAATGGGGGTAGGGGGGTTGATGAATGGAGGGATGGGGATGATGAATGGGGAGGAGATGGTTGATCAATGGGGGAGGGGGTTGATGAATGGGGGGAGGGGGTTGATTAATGGGGGGAGGGGGGTGATGAATGAGGGGGGAGGATGGTTGATGAATGGGGGGAGGGGGGTTGATGAATGGGGGAGGGGGTTGATGAATGGGGGGAGGGGTTGATGAACAGGGGGAGTGGTTGATGAATGTGGCAGGGGGGTTGATGAATGGGGGGAGGGGGTTGATTAATTGGGGGGATTGATGAATGGGGGTTGATGAATGGGGGGCGTTGATCAATGGGGGGTTGATGAATAGGGGGAGGGAGTTGATGAATGCGGGGGGTCTTGATGAATGCAGGGGGTTGATGAATGGGGATGGAGGATTGATGAATGGGGGGAAGGGCATTGATGAACGAGGGGGCAGAGGGTTTGATGAAGAGGGGAGGAGGGTTGATGAATGGGGGGAGGGGGTTGATGAATGGAGGAGAGGGTTTCATGAATGGGGAAGGGGGTTGCTGAATGTGGGCGAGGGGGTTGATGAATGGGGAGGTTGTTGATGAAAGGGGGAGGGGTTGATGAATGGGGAAGTGGGGTTGATGAACGGGGTGGAGTGGGTTGATGAATGGGGTGTGAGGGCGTTGATGAATGGGGGGGTGGGGGGTTGATGAATGGGGGGAAGGGCATTGATGAATGAGGGGGCAGAGGGTTTGATGAAGAGGGGAGGAGGGTTGATGAATGGGGGGAGGGGCTTGATGAATGAGGGGGTGGGGCATTGATGAATGGAGGGGGGTTGATGAATGGGGCTAGGGAGTTGATGAATGGTGTGTCAGGGGGTGATGAATGGGGGGAAGAGGGTTGATGAATGGGGGAGGGGGGTTGATGAATGGGGGAGGGGGGTTGATGAATGGGGGGAGGGGGAGTTGACTAATGGGGAGGAGGTTGTTGGATTTCATAGAATTTACAGTGCAGAAGGAGGCCATTCAGCCCATCGAGTCTGCACCGGCTCTTGGAAAGAGCACCCTACCCAAGGTCCACACCTCCACCCTATCCCCATAACCCAGTAACCCCACCCAACACTAAGGGCAATTTTGGACACTAAGGGCAATTTATCATGGCCAATCCACCTAACCTGCACATCTTTGGACTGTGGGAGGAAACCGGAGCACCCGGAGGAAACCCACGCACACACGGGGAGGACGTGCAGACTCCGCACAGACAGTGACCCAAGCCGGAATCGAACCTGAGACCCTGGAGCTGTGAAGCAAATTGTGCTATCCACAATGCTACCGTGCTGCCCTAATGTGGGGGGGGGGTGATGAATGCAAAGGGTTGATGAATGGGGAGGTGGTTTGATGAATGGGGGGCATTTATGAATGGGGGTTGCTGAATGGGGCGGTTGATGAATGGGGGGAGGGGGTTGATGATGGGAAGGGGGTTGATTAATGGGGGGAGGCAGTTGATGAATGTGTGAGGGGTTGATGAATGCAGGGTGTTGATGAATGGGGAGGGGGGTTGATGAATGGGCAGTCGTTGATGAATGGGGGGGGTTGATGAAGAGGGGGAGGGGGTTGATGAATGGGAAGAGGGGGTTGATGAATGGGGGGAGGGAGTTGATGAATGCAGGGCGTTGATGAATGGGGGAGGGGGTTGATTAATGGGGGGGCGTTGATGAATGGGGGTTTGATGAATGGAGGAGAGGGTTTCATGAATGGGGAAGGGGGTTGCTGAATGTGGGCGAGGGGGTTGATGAATGGGGAGGTTGGTGATGAAAGTGGGAGGGGTTGATGAATGCGGGAGTGGGGTTGATGAATGGGGCGGAGCGGGTTGATGAATGGGGTGTGAGGGGGTTGATGAATGGGGGGTGGGGGATTGATGAATAGGGGGAAGGGCATTGATGAATGAAGGGGCAGAGGGTTTGATGAAGAGGGGAGGAGGGTTGATGAATGGGGGGAGGGGGGTTGGTGAATGGAGGAGAGGGTTTCATGAATGGGGAAGGGGGTTGCTGAATGTGGGCGAGGGGGTTGATGAATGGGGAGGTTGTTGATGAAAGGGGGAGGGGTTGATGAATGGGGAAGAGGGGGTTGATGAACGGGGCGGAGCGGGTTGATGAATGGGGTGTGAGGGCGTTGATGAATGGGGGTTTGATGAATGGAGGAGAGGGTTTCATGAATGGGAAGGGGGTTGCTGAATGTGGGCGAGGGGGTTGATGAATGGGGAGGTTGTTGATGAAAGTGGGAGGGGTTGATGAATGGGGGCGAGGGGGTTGATGAATGGGGCGGAGCGGGTTGATGAATGGAGTGTGAGGGGGTTGATGAATGGGGGGTGGGGGATTGATGAATAGGGGGAAGGGCATTGATGAATGAGGGGCAGAGGGTTTGATGAAGAGGGGAGGAGGGTTGATGAATGGGGGGAGGGGGGTTGATGAATGGAGGAGAGGGTTTCATGAATGGGGAAGGGGGTTGCTGAATGTGGGCGAGGGGGTTGATGAATGGGGAGGTTGTTGATGAAAGGGGGAGGGTTGATGAATGGGGAAGTGGGGTTGATGAACGGGGCGGAGCGGGTTGATGAATGGGGTGTGAGGGCGTTGATGAATGGGGGTTTGATGAATGGAGGAGAGGGTTTCATGAATGGGGAAGGGGGTTGCTGAATGTGGGCGAGGGGGTTGATGAATGGGGAGGTTGTTGATGAAAGTGGGAGGGGTTGATGAATGGGGGAGTGGGGTTGATGAATGGGGCGGAGCGGGTTGATGAATGGGGTGTGAGGGGGTTGATGAATGGGGGGTGGGTGATTGATGAATAGGGGGAAGGGCATTGATGAATGAGTGGGCCAGAGGGTTTGATGAAGAGGGGGGGAGGGTTGATGAATGGGGGGAGGGGGGTTGATGAATGGAGGAGAGGGTTTCATGAATGGGGAAGGGGGTTGCTGAATGTGGGCGAGGGGGTTGATGAATGGGGAGGTTGTTGATGAAAGGGGGAGGGGTTGATGAATGGGGAAGTGGGGTTGATGAACGGGGCGGAGCGGGTTGATGAATGGGGTGTGAGGGCGTTGATGAATGGGAGGGGGATTGATGAATGGGGGGAATGGCATTGATGAATGAGGGGGCAGAGGGTTTGATGAAGAGGGGAGGAGGGTTGATGAATGAGGGGGTGGGGCATTGATGAATGGAGGGGGGTTGATAAATGGGGCAAGGGGGTTGATGAGTGGTGTGTCAGGGGTGATGAATGGGGGAAGGGGGTTGATGAATGGGGGAGGGGGTTGATGAATGGGGAGGGGGTTGATGAATGGGGAGGGGCTTGATGAATGTGGGGAGGGGCTTGATGAATGGGGCTGTGGCATTGATGAATGGAGGGGGGTTGGTGAATGGGGGAGTGGGTTTATGAATGGCGAAGGAGGGGGTTTATGAATGGCGAAGGAGGGGGGTTGATGAATGGGGCGAGGAGGGTTGATGAATGTGGGGGAGGGGGTTGACGAATGGGGGATAGGGGGTTTAATGAATGGGGGGACAGAGGGATGGATGAATGGGGGAGGGGGGTTGATGAATGGGGGAGGGGGGTTGATGGAGGTGGACTGATGAATGGGGGAGGGGGGTTGATGAAGGGGAGAGGGTGGTTGATGAATGGGGGGAGGGGATTGATGAATTGGGCAGAGGGGGGGGTTGATGAATGGGTGAAGGGTGTTTGATGAATGGGGGAGCGGGTTGATGAATGGGGGGAGGGGCATGATGAATAGAGCAGGGTTGATGAATGGGGAGGGGGGTTGATGAATGTGGGGAAGGGGGTTGATGAATGGGGGGGTGGGGGGTTGATGAATGGGGGGTTAATTATTGTGGGGAGGCGGGTTGATGAATGGGGGGTTGATGAATGGGGGGAGGGTGATTGATGAATGGGTGAAGTGGGGGATGATGAAAGGGTGGGAGGGGGTTGATGAATGGGGGGAGGGGTTTGAGAAGGGGGGGAGAGGGGGGTTGACAAATGGGCGGAGGGTTTGATGAATCGGGGGAGGGGGAATGATGAATGGGGGAGGGGGATTGATGAATGGGCGGTGTTGATGATGGGGAGTGGGGTTGATGAATGGGGATGAAATGGAGTTGATGAATGGGGAGGGTGGTTGATGAATGGGGGAGGGGGGGTTGACTAATGGGGGGGAGGTTGTTGGATGTGGGGGGGTTGATGAATGCAGAGGGGTTGATGAATGGGGGAGGTGGTTTGATGAATGGGGGGCATTGATGAATGGGGGTTGCTGAATGGGGCGGTTGATGAATGGGGGGAGGGGGTTGATGATGGGAAGGGGGTTGATTAATGGGGGGAGGGAGTTGATGAATGTGTGAGGGGTTGATGAATGCAGGGTGTTGATGAATGGGCAGTCGTTGATGAATGGGGGGGTTGATGAAGAGGGGGAGGGGTTGATGGTGGGAGGGGGTTGATGAATGGGAAGAGGGGGTTGATGAATGCAGGGGGTTGATGAATGGGGGGAGGGGGTTGATGAATGGGGGGGCGTTGATGAATGGAGGAGAGGGTTTCATGAATGGGGAAGGGGGTTGCTGAATGTGGGCGAGGGGGTTGATGAATGGGGAGGTTGTTGATGAAAGTGGGAGGGGTTGATGAATGGGGGAGTGGGGTTGATGAATGGGGCGGAGCGGGTTGATGAATGGGGTGTGAGGGGGTTGATGAATGGGGGGTGGGGGATTGATGAATAGGGGGAAGGGCATTGATGAATGAGGGGGCAGAGGGTTTGATGAAGAGGGGAGGAGGGTTGATGAATGGGGGGAGGGGGGTTGGTGAATGGAGGAGAGGGTTTCATGAATGGGGAAGGGGGTTGCTGAATGTGGGCGAGGGGGTTGATGAATGGGGAGGTTGTTGATGAAAGGGGGAGGGGTTGATGAATGGGGAAGTGGGGTTAATGAACGGGGCGGAGCGGGTTGATGAATGGGGTGTGAGGGCGTTGATGAATGGGGGTTTGATGAATGGAGGAGAGGGTTTCATGAATGGGGAAGGGGGTTGCTGAATGTGGGCGAGGGGGTTGATGAATGGGGAGGTTGTTGATGAAAGTGGGAGGGGTTGATGAATGGGGGAGTGGGGTTGATGAATGGGGCGGAGCGGGTTGATGAATGGGGTGTGAGGGGGTTGATGAATGGGGGGTGGGGGATTGATGAATAGGGGGAAGGGCATTGATGAATGAGGGGGCAGAGGGTTTGATGAAGAGGGGAGGAGAGTTGATGAATGGGGGGATGGGGGTTGATGAATGGAGGAGAGGGTTTCATGAATGGGGAAGGGGGTTGCTGAATGTGGGCGAGGGGGTTGATGAATGGGGAGGTTGTTGATGAATGGGGGAGGGGTTGATGAATGGGGAAGTGGGGTTGATGAACGGGGCGGAGCGGGTTGATGAATGGGGTGTGAGGGCGTTGATGAATGGGAGGGGGATTGATGAATGGGGAAGGGCATTGATGAATGAGGGGGCAGATGGTTTGATGAAGAGGGGAGGAGGGTTGATGAATGAGGGGGTGGGGCATTGATGAATGGAGGGGGGTTGATGAATGGGGCAAGGGGGTTGATGAGTGGTGTGTCAGGGGTGATGAATGGGGGAAGGGGGTTGATGAATGGGGGAGGGGGGTTGATGAATGGGGAGGGGGGTTGATGAATGGGGGAGGGGCTTGATGAATGTGGGGAGGGGCTTGATGAATGGGGCTGTGGCATTGATGAATGGAGGGGGGTTGGTGAATGGGGGAGTGGGTTTATGAATGGCGAAGGAGGGGGGTTGATGAATGGGGAGGGAGGGGGGTTGATGAATGGGGCGAGGAGGGTTGATGAATGTGGGGGAGGGGGTTGATGAATGGGGGATAGGGGGTTTAATGAATGGGGGGACAGAGGGATGGATGAATGGGGGGAGGGGGGTTGATGAATGGGGGGAGGGGGGTTGGTGGAGGTGGACTGATGAATGGGGGAGGGGGGTTGATGAAGGGGAGAGGGTGGTTGATGAATGGGGGGAGGGGATTGATGAATTGGGAAGAGGGGGGGTTGATGAATGGGTGAAGGGTGTTTGATGAATGGGGGAGCGGGTTGATGAATGGGGGGAGGGGCATGATGAATAGAGCAGGGTTGATGAATGGGGGAGGGGGGTTGATGAATGTGGGGGAAGGGGGTTGATGAATGGGGGGTGGGGGGTTGATGAATGGGGGCTTAATTATTGTGGGGGAGGCGAGTTGATGAATGGGGGGTTGATGAATGGGGGAGGGTGGTTGATGAAAGGGGGGGAAGTGGGGGATGGATGAATGGGTGGGAGGGGGTTGATGAATGGGGGGAGGGGTTTGAGAAGGGGGGGGAGAGGGGGGTTGACAAATGGGCGGAGGGTTTGATGAATCGGGGGAGTGGGAATGATGAATGGGGAGGGGGATTGATGAATGGGCGGTGTTGATGATGGGGAGGGGGGTTGATGAATGGGGATGAAATGGAGTTGATGAATGGGGAGGGTGGTTGATGAATGGTGAGAGTGGGGTTGATGAATGGGGGGAGGGTGGTTAATGAATGGGGGATTGGGTTCTTGAATGGGGAGGGGGTTTGATAAATGGGGAGGGGGTTGACTAATGGGGTTGACTAATGGGGTTGAATGTGGGGGGGTGATGAATGCAGAGGGGTTGATGAATGGGGGAGGTGGTTTAATGAATGGGGGGGATTGTTGAATGGGGCATTGATGAATGGGGGGTTTGCTGAATGGGGGGGATGATGAATGGGAGGAGGGGGTTGATGAAAGGGGGGATGGGGTTGATTAATGGGGGGAGGGAGTTGATGAATGTGGGAGGGGTTGATGAATGCAGGGCGTTGATGAATGGGGGTGGGGGTTGATGAATGGGTAGTCGTTGATGAATGGGGGGTTGATGAATAGGGGGGAGGGGGTTGATGGTGGGAGGGGTTGATGAATGTGGAGAGGGGGTTGATGAATGGGGGAGGGATTTGATGAATGCGGGGGGAGTTGATGAATGCAGGGGGTTGATAAATGGGGCAATGGGTTGATTAATGGGATTGATGAATGGGGGAGAGGGTTTCATGAAAGGGGAAGGGGGTTGATGAATGGGGTGGCGTTGATGAATGGGGGGGTTGATGAATGAGGGGAGGGGGTTTTGATGAATTTGGGGAGGGGGTTGATGAATGAGGGGAGGGGGTTGATGATTGTGGGTGAGGGTGTTGATGAATGGGGAGGTTGTTGATGAAAGGGGGAGGGGTTGATGAGTGGGGTTGATCAATGGGGCGGAGCGGATTGATGAATGGGGAGTGAGGGGAGTTGATTTATGCGGGTGTGGGGGGTTGATGAATGGGGGAAGGGTATTGATGAATGAGGGGGCAGAGGGGTTGATGAAGGGGGAGGAGGGTTGATGAATGGGGGTAGGGCAGTTGATGGCGGGGAAGGGGGTTGATGAATGGGGGGAATGGGGTTGATGAATGGGGAGGGGTGTTGATGAATGGGGGGAGGGGGTTGTTGAATGGGGGCAGATGGTTGATGAATGGTTGGGAGGGGGTTGATGAATAAGGGGGAGGGGCTTGATGAATGGATGGAGGGGGTTGATGAATAGCGGGAGGGGATGATGAATGGGGAGGGAGTTGATGAATGGGCGGAGGGGGGTTGGTGAATAGGGGGAGGGGTTCATGAATGAGGACGGGGTTGATGAATAGGGGGAGGTTTGATGAATGTGGAAGGGGGTTGGTGAACAGGGGGAGGGGTTGATGAATGGGGGGGAGGGTGTTGATGAATGTGGGGCGGGTTGATGAATGCAGGGCGTTGATGAATGGGGGAGGGGGTTGATGAATGGGTAGTCGTTGATGAATGGGGGGGTTGATGAATGGGGGGGGAGGGTGGTTGATGAATGGGTGAAGTGAGGGATGGATGAATGGGGGGCGGGGGGTTGATGAATGGGGGAGTGGGGTTGATGGAGGGGGATTGATGAAGGGGAGAGGGGCTTGATGAATGGGGGGAAGGGGTTGATGAATCGAGGGAGGGGGATTGATGAATGGGGGAGGGGTTTGATGGTGGGAGGGGGTTGATGAATGGGGGCAGGGTGTTGATGAATGGGGGGAGGGAGTTGGTGAATGGGGGAAGGGGGTTGATGGATGGGGAGGGGATTGTTGAATGTGAGGGAGGGGTTTGATGAATGGGGGAAGCGGGTTGAGCGTTGGTGGCTGCATTGGTAGGGGTATGATGCGTTGGTAGAGGGGCTGATGCATTTGCAAGGGTGTTGATGCAGGAGTGGAGGGTGTTGGTGCACATGTGGGGGGGTGTTGATACACGGGAGGGGGATGTTTGTGCATGGGTGGTGGGGGTGTTGGTGCAGGGGGGGTGTTGGTGCATGGGTGGGCTGTGTTGATGCACAGGTGCAAGGGCATTGATGCACAGATGCGGGGGGGTGTATGCACAGGTGCGAGGGTGTCCGTGCATGAGTGGGGAACATCTGTGCACAGGTGGGGTGCGTCTGTGCATGGGTGGGAGGCATTTGTGCATGGGTGGGGGGACATTCATGCACGGTGGGGTGTTTGCATGCATGAGTAAGTATATTGATGTATGGGTGGGGGGGGGGGGGGGTGCTGATGCATGGATGGGGGTTGTTGATGCATAGATAGCGAAGATGAATGGGGGAGATGATGAATGGGCAGGGCAGAAGATGAAAGGATGGGAAAGATGATGAACGGGCAGGAAATTGATGAATTGGCGGGTGGGGATGTTGAATGGGGGAGATGCATCTGGAATAGGCGGTTGATGAATCTGAAGGGGGAATCGGTGCATGTGGGAGGTGCTGCGCTTAGAGGATGGGGTGGTTGGTGCATCTGGGGAAGGGGCTTGATCCATGGCAAGGGTGTTGGTGCTGAGGCGAGTTTGATATATCGGGGTTGGGTTAATGCATAAGGGGATGAGGGCTGATGTATGGGTTGGGTGCATGAGCCATGGAAGCTAACGGGGTAGTTGGGGGCGCTTGAGTTTGATGCATCTGGGGTGGGTGGTTGATGCATTTCGGGGAGGGGTATTGGTGCATCTGGGGGGTGGGGATCTTGATATAACGGGAGCACATGTCTCCGGAGGGGAGGTGGTATTAATGCACCCTGGGGAGGCAGTTGGTGCATGGGAGGGGGGGGGGGGGGGGGTGCAACGATTTAAGGGGCAGGATGGATATCCATTTCCATATCTATTTCCAAAGGCATTCATAAGATGCCACATAAAAGGTTGCTGCACAAGAGCCCATGATGTTGGAGGTAAAATATTAGCATGGATGGAGATTAGCTAACATCATCAGATATAAAAGATACTTGGAAATACACTTTTAAAATAAAATCACTGGTCTTTCATCTTGTCATTTTGTTTCTGAGATCTTATGGTGGTACAGTGGTTTGCACTGCTGCCTCGCAGCACCAGGGACGCGGGTTCAATTCCAGCCTTGGATCACTGCCTGTGTCGAGTTTATACGTTCTCCCCATGCCTGTGTGGGTTTTGTCCAGTTTCCTCCCACCATCCAAAGATGTGCAGGTTAGGTGGATTGGCCACTCTTTTGAGGTCCACCAACAAAATAGTAGAAAGGAAACAAACTTAGGGACAAAGCAAAAAGGGCCACTCCTGTTAGGGGTACTGCCCGAACATAACAAAGATCAACGGAAACTTAAAATCATCAAATAAGAGTGCAATTAAAGGCGCCAATAAAGCACCCCAACCCCTGCGGGGCCCACCGGGCACGCAAGGCCTCGATGGTGCCCGTGGACACCACATGCTCCCTTTCTAGGGACACCCGGCCGCGAATGTAGCTCGGAAGAGGGGCAGACAGTCTGGTCAGATGACCCCCTCGGTCCCCCGTTGCCTGGACCTATAAATGGCGCGCTTCACCTCGCCCAGGAGCAGGTTCATAAGGAGGTCCTCCGCCTTCCCCGCACCGGGTGCCCGAGATCAGGAGCGTGGGGTTGAAGTGCAAACAAAACTCCAGCAAAAGATTGGTCAGAAAACTAAAAAGGGAGTGCATGTAACATGTAACATGCTCCACAGAATCCACATGGCCGCAGAAATGGCAGGCTTCTCGGGAGTCCGTAAACCGGTGCAATCGGTGATTGTATGGCACTACTGCATGCAACACCCTCCACCCCAGGTCCCCTAGATTGAGGGGGAGGACTCCTCCATACAGGGACCCCCAGTGGGACCCCTGCCGCCGGTTGGCAACAAGATACGCCATGGCATGTCCGGATGACGGGCGAGGGTAAGAAGGTGAAGGGTGTGCAGCAGCAGCCCATACAGGAAGCCCCTCCGCGTAGTGCAAAAAGACATGGAGGATATTTCTGTGAGGCAGCTAGGCTCATGGGGCACCAGCCTACGAGGGAGGTGTCGGGACCTTCGACCAATGTGGAATTCCGTCCTGTCATTGGTGCGCCCAGACGGGGTATCACCGTACATCTGCGGGTCCTCCAAACCCGAGTGCCATCGGGTCCAAATACGATCGTTTTGCGGTCTCGGAAGGCATTGGCCGTGAGCTGGACATCCATCCGCTGCGCGTTGTGCTAACTCGTGGGGTGTCATCCAGCCCACTCCTCCATCACCCAGCACATCCCCGATCCTGGTCATACCAGCAGTCACAGCTCGCCCCTCCGCCAGCCACTCAAAATGGCTGCACATGGTGGAGGTGTGGATTCCTGAGTAGCAGCTCCCTGATGACAGCCACCACTCCTGACGGGGGGAGCTGCAACGTGAGGCGACCATTTCCCAGACTTTGAGCAGGTCCTGGTAAAAGACGGACAGCGCTGCAGAGGGTAACGAAGACCCTGCAGATCTATAAACAGGAGCTGCACGTGCACCTGGCGGAAGAAATGAGTCGCCAGGGCACACCATCGCTGCAGGGTCTGAAGGCAAAAGGTCACCACCTGGGTGCAAAGGCACACAAGCGCCTGGCCGCCCTCCCTAAGCGGGACACAGAACCTCAGCAGCGACCCAGTGCAGTCTCTTGTCCCAGAAGAACTCTACAAGCATTCTGTGGAGCTTTCTGACAAAGTCAGGGGAGGGGTCAAAGTGACCAGCCGGTGCAGGCTGTCAGCTGGTTTATTACGAGAACTCAACCCCGGAAAGACAGCACTCGGAGCAGTCCTGTCAAGTGTCTCAAGCGAGCGGTGACCTTGGCCTCCAGCTCCTGCCAGTTAGCCAGCCAGGATTCCTCAGCTGGGCAAAGATGGACTCCAAGTAGAGGAGGCTGGTCCTGCTCCTGAGCTCCTCTGGGAGGGTGTCCATCTGCCACCGACTGACCAGGAGTCCAGAACACTTGGCTCAGTTGATCTTGGCAGTGGACGTGGCGGAGTACATAGCCTGGCACTCTGTATCCTCTGTAGGTCAACAAGGTCGGTGAACATGAGGAGCACGTCACCAGCATAAGCCGAGAGGACCACCCCAATGCCCGGCCCACGCAGAAGCAGTCCCGCCAACCTCCTCCGCAGGAGGCGCAGGAAAGGCTCAACGCAAATAGGTTAGAGTTGGCCAGTGAAGGGGCAGCCCTGACACACTCCTCTCCCAAAGCGAAGGGGCGCCATCAGGGACCGGTTAACCTTAATGAGACACTCTGCGGCAGTGTACAAAAGTCGGATCCGGGCGATGATATGAATCCTGAACCCGAATGCTTGCAGAGTCCCGAATGAATATTCGAGATGCAACCTGTTGAACGCCTTCTCCTGAACAAGGGACAGGAAAGCGCTCAACAGATCAGCCCTCTGGGAATGATGAACCAGGTCCTGGGCCAGATGGATGTTGGCGTGGATCGTGCGGCCCAGGACCATGTTAGACTGGTCAGGGTGGATCATGTGGTCCAGCATGGTGCCAAGACGCAAACACATCACTTTGGTGAAGAGTTTGTAACCTGTGCTGAGGAGGGAGACCAGTCACCAGTTTTTAATGTGGTGGAGATCCCTTCTCTTTGGCAGCAAGGTAATGGTGTCCCTGCGCCACGAGAGGGGCATCTCCCCGGTGACACTATTTTCCACCAGGATCCTCCTGCAGTGTATCATCGCTGGACGGATTCGAACAGAAGATGCGCTGTAAAAGTTTCAAATTTGGGCCTGACTTCCTCCGGATCTGATTCAAGGGACTCGTCATCGGCCAGCAGCGGAAGGAACTGGTGACGGACTCTGCGCCTTTTTTCCAGCGAGTAGAAGAGGGGTGTGCTGCGGTGCATGTCTGTGAGGATCTGGATCCGTGACCTCACATACGTGCCACGGGATGCAACAAGTTGTAGGTCCTGCAGCGCGACCTTCTTCTCTCTGTAAACCAGCCGTAGGGCCGGGTCCTCATCAGACGGACCGAGATGTGACCCCAGGTCAAGCACCTCCTTCTCCAATTCCTCGACCCTGGATTTCCCCTCTTTGACGCCCCACACGCATACTCCTGACAGAAGGTGCGCACATGAGTCTTGCCCATGTCCCACCATAGCCTCAAGGAGGAGAAGCCTCCCCACTTCCTTCTCCAGCCGGTCGAGAAGCAACAAAACGAACCGAGGAACCGCTCGTCCTCCACCAGTAGGTTGTTAAAGTGCCAGTACGTGGACCGCGATTTAGTGTGTCATATGAGAGTACCTTTAAGAAATGGGTGTTTATAAATGGCTGTGTATATAAATATCTGTAATGAGAGTACCTTTAAGAAATGGGTGTTTATTACTGCAGTGATGTCAGAGGAGTAGGTGGAGCTGGGCTGTCTGTCAGCTTTTTACTTTCGTTTTAGGCTGTTTGCTGCAGGGTGTGTTTTAGTTTCGATTTCAGAGCTAGATAGCTGCAGTCACAGCTAGAAGGTGTATTAGAGTCTCTCTCTGTAATCTAAAGACTGTAACTCGATCCTGGTGATTTAAAACTAATAACAGTAGTGACTTTAACCTGATGTGCTTCTGGTAAAAGGTGTTTTAAGTCTTATGGATGCTAAAAGGAAAGCTTGAAGGATTACTTAGTGTTGTATTCTTTGGGGGTTGTATTTGAATTGATGGTTGCTAAGATGTTCACTGTATGTTTTAAAAAGGTTAACTTGAGTTCATAGAATAAACATTGTTTTGCTTTAAAAAACACTTTTCCATTTCTGCTGGACCACACCTGTAGAGTGGGCCGTGTGCTTCCCATACCACAATCTATTAAAAGTTGTGGGTGAGGCGAACTCCATGATACACTTTGAGGTTCTCTAAACCCTGGCCCATAACAAGCGTGAGACAGGGCGAGCCTCGCCCACACCAAACAGTGGTCCGAGCTGCTGCACAGGGGTTGCCGGGTCACAGGGCAGGTACACCCTTGAAATGTAGAGGCGGTCAATTCTGGACGCTCCGACCCCTGGCCTCACAAATGTGAAGACGCTGGAGTCAGAATGGAGAGTCCGCCAAACGTCCACCAAGTCAAAGAACCTCACCAAAGGCACCACTGCACAAGAGCTCCACTGGGCACTGAGACGGTCCTTTGTCCCGAGGGTGCAATTAAAATCTCTCCCCCCCCCCCCCCCCCCCCCCTCCCCCCGCCCCCCCCCCCCCCCCCCGGATGATGCACTCGCCTGTAGCGATAGTGCCAAGATGACTAGACACTTGCTTGGAGAAAGTCGTCGGCTGCTGGCCTGCCTGGGGAAAGTAAACATTCACAAAGTAACGTTCCTCGCCCGCCGCCCCCCTCATGGACTGTCAGGTGCAGCAAGCTGCCTGGCACTGGCTCCTTGACCCCCAAGATCTTTGGCTCAAAATGTGGGGCCAACAAGATAGCCACCCCACCTAGACGTGAGGTTAGGTGACTTGTGGACCCCCACTTGCCACTCCAGAAGCCATGTGGCTTTGTCTCCCAGGGCGGTGTGGGTTTCTTGCAGGAAGCACGCTGCATGCTTCCCCTCCCGGAGGACCGAGAAGTTCTGGAACCTGCAGAGCGCATCCCTACTGCTGTTAATGTTGGGGCTGGCTATGGTCACCTCCATGTCAGTAGTATACATTCACCATCACCTTTTCAGTGTTTGGAGGGAGCAGAGGAGCGCGGGCCCCTCTGCACGCTCAGGAGTCCGGCAAGGAAAGATTTGAGCCGGTGCTGCTCCGCTGCATCCGCATCCTCTGCCTCTTTAACACAGGAAGACCACATGAGTAGCACTATAGCCGACCACCAGTTGAGGGCTAGCTGCACTCGGGTTCGGCGACCACGGTTTACATGCAGAAAGTCCCGGAGTTCCCCGGGGGGGATGAGGGGCGACTCTGTGTCGGGCACGAGGGAGTCCACCTCCTCGTTGCAGATGGACCCAAAATCATCCCCGTGCCCCCCCACCGAGCAGCCATCCTCCTTCATGGAGTCGCCGTCTGGGACCGAGTCTCCCGCCATATTGAGTGTGACGGACGGCACGGTCCCACCAAACAGCCCTCGGTCTGCCTCAATCCCACCCCCTGGATCGTCGACAGACAGGTTCCTTGCAGGCTCCTCTCGGGCTATAAGGCCAGAGGGAGGCAGTGGCTCAGACCCCTCCTCCTCTTGCAATGCCGGGCCACCGGATAGATCCGGGAACAGTTCTGGAAAAAGCTCCAGGATGGAGATGGGGGCACCTGGCTGGGGCAGAGAGGTGGGCTCTCCTCACTACCACCCCCAATGATCCTGAGGTCAGGGAGCTGTCTTGCTCGCATCTAGCCCTGAAGTGTCCTGCTCGTGGGGCTGTGACAGCTCAGGGTTCGAGACATGTTTCATCTTATCTGTTTTCTTCTGGTGCCCTCCTTCCACCACGCCGACAGCTGATTGGTCAGTCGGCGCCGGCGCGGTATCCCCTTGCAGTGTTGGGGTGGTAATATATGATGTTCGTGGATGCTAATCTTGACTGAGAGTGCAAAGACAGAAAATTACCTTCAACCTAATTTCTAACTAAATATTTTCCAGCTCATTTCTGAAATTTGCACAGAATTAAAGGGTTTTGCTGGGATTCTTTGTCAGATATCCACAAATCTGTGACAAGAAAAGCCTTCTCAAGTCTAACCTTGCTTGAATCTTGTTAATTTTGTACTCCTGCCCTTTGTTTCCGCATTCACAAATCAATTTGAACAGCTGACTTTAATCTACATACCATCCCTCAGCATTTTAAACACTTTGCTATGACTTTTTAAGTGTCTGCAGCTGAGAACTGCAATGGAGACAGTAGATAAAGTTCTTCCCAATAGAACACTCTTACGAGACTGCGGCTGAAGGTCACGCAGCAATTGGAATTAATTTTTAAAATGTGAAATAGGAACTGACAATGAAGTGGTCAGAAAGGGGAAAAATAAGAGACAATTCCTATTGTTAAAACTATGAAGCAGTATCAGGATGTGGGTTTCTCTCCTATCTTGGGAATCCAATTCAAGTTGATCAATCCTGGATTTGTTACATTGATCAGAATTGCATCTGCCAGCAAGCATATCTGAGCTAAAACAGAAAATGCTGTACAATCCCAGTAGACCTGACCCATCCATGGAGAGAGAACGGAGCTAACGTTTTGAGTCTGGATGACTCTTTGTCAAAGCTAGAGAGAACTGGAAATAGGATGGGATTTATACTTTTGTGTGGGCACGGGTAGCAGTGAGGCTGGATAGAGAGCCAGCGATAGGTGGAGATTGACAATATGGACAAAAAGACAGGGAATGTAAATGGTGGTGATTATGGCCAAGAAGGGTGCTGATGGTGACACATTAAGTGATCAGAATGTCTTAATGGCAGAACAAGGGTTCTTTGTGTCAAAAGACAACAGGGAGCGATTTCCCTAGTGGTGGGGAGTGGGGTAGGGGAGACAATGGTGAGAAGTACATAACTGCATCTGAGTTTTGTGGTTGACTATTTTATACCCATGTCTCTATGTAATGGTCTGATGATGTATTAATCTGCAGCTGCACATTGATTATCTAATGCTAAAGCACTGCCTTAATGTTCCACTTGGTATATTTAGTCTATTAGATTTTTGAAGTAATTTCTTGCCGACAAATCCCTTTCTTTTATTGTATAATATATATTGCAATCATTTACTTAATTTATATAATTAGCATATGCTGTTTAATCATGCTGATAATTTTGAAAAACACTATCATGTAAATACAGGGTTGCTGTAGAAACACTATTGCAACAAATTATTTTTTTAATTGTTAATTTATTTATAGCCATGAGCAGATTTATGTTGCTCTGGTTAATACAATTAGTTATCACTGCATAGAAACATGCATAGAAAATATAGGCAGGAATAGGCCATTCGGCCCTTCGAGCCTGCTCCACCATTCATTATGATCATGGCTGATCATCAAATTCAATACCCTGATCCCGCCTTCTCCCCCGCCCCCATATCCCTTGATATCTTTGGCCCCAAGAGCTATATCTAATTTCTTCTTGAAATCACACAATGTTTTGGCCTTAACTACTGATGCACAATCAATAACCTCAGAAACGAGATTGGAGACAATTGAAGGCTTTAATACGCTAGATGTTTCCCCCAGCAGCGCAGGTACAGAAGAAAGCTGCTGGGGCGGCACGGGCTCTTATACCCCGCCTTGCAAGGCGGAGCTAACATGCAAGCTTATCCAATGGGAACCAGTACATTCTCCACCACTGGTATTCCGGCATTACTAGGTACCGTAATCCTCCTAACTCAGACTACCACAACTACTTTCTGTGGTAGTGAATTCCACAGATTCACCACTCTCTGGGCAAAAACATTTCTCATCACCTCAGTCCTAAAAGGTTTACCCCTTATCCTCAAACTATGACCCCTAGTTCTGGACTCCCCCACCATCGAACATTCTTTTTGAATATACCGTGTTAGAATTTTGTAAGTTTCCATGAAATCCCCTCTCATATTCTAAACTCCAATGGATATAATCCTAACTGACATAGTCTCTCCTTATATGGCAGTCCTGCCATCCCAGGCATCAGCCTGTTAAACTTTCTCTGCACACCCTTCATAGCAAGAATATGGCGGCATGGTAGCACAGTGGTTAGCAGTGTTGCTTCACAGCTCCAGGGCCCCAGGTATGATTCCCAGCTTGGGTCACTGTCATCTGCAGTCTGCACGTTCTCCCTGTGTCTGCGTGGGTTTCCACCGAGTGTTCCGGTTTCCTCCCACAGTCCAAAAGATGTGCAGGTTAGGTGGATTGGTTATGCTAAATTGCCCCTTAGGGTGGGCTTGCAGGAATAGGGCGGGGAATTGGGCCTAGTTGGGTGGTCTTTCAAAAGATTGGTGCAGACTCGATGGGCCGAATGGCCTCCTTCTGCACTGGAGGAATTCTTTTTTAAAACATTTTTTCCAATGAAGGGACAATTTTAGCGTGGCCAATCCACCTACCCTGCACATCTTTGGGTTGTGTGGGCGAAACCCACAAAAACATGGGGAGAATGTGCAAGCTCCACACGGACAGTGACCCAGAGCCGGGATCGAACCTGGGACTTTGGAACAGTGGTTAGCAGTGCTAACCACTGCACCACCTTGCTGCCTAAAAAGGAATCTTATGAGGGAGGAAGAGAGATAAGAAAACCTAAATGTTTTCATTGTAATAAGATTAGATACACAAAGTTGCAGTGTTGGTGGCTTAAGAAATGTACTGGAAAGCTGGCTCTTTAAAACAGGCTAAGCCAACGGGGTAATTAAAGTGGGGGAAAAATCAACTAAAGGAGTCTGGATTAATGGTAAATGACGAAAAGTGAGTTTGCGAAAGTCCAAGTCACATTCTTTGGCCATACTGTTGGGAATGGTCAGATGGCTTCACAGAATGTGAAAACAAAAGTTATTGGGAATTCCCAATACCATCAATGTAAAGAGGTGTTCTGAGATTTCTGGACATGAGTGGTTTCTACAGAAAATTTGTGCCAAATTTCAGCAGTTGGGTTGGTCCACTGACTGAACTTTTGAAAAAGAATCGGAAATTTTGGTGTATGTCAGAATGTCAGAAGGTGGGGACTTCCACTGGCGGCACGTAGGAGAAGGTCACACATAAACTCCCGCCAGGTTCTTTGTTTTTTGGTCTTTTTAGCCCGGTTCCCAGATATTTGGGTTAGCAAAACTAGCTCAGCTAACGGTAAAAGGAATTTGTTGACGAAGATATGTCGAAAACTACAAAACAGTTTGGTGGCAAGAAGGTTACAAGTGGCAATCCCTGGAGGGAGGTAGAAGGGCAGCACAGTAGCACAGTGGTTAGCACAGTCGCTTCACAGCTCCAGGGTCCCAGGTTCGATTCCCGGCTTGGGTCACTGGCTGTGCGGAGCCTGCACGTGGGTCTCCTCCGGGTACTTCGGTTTCCTCCCACAGTCCAAAGATGTGCAGGTTAGGTGGATTGGCGATACTAAATTGCCCTTAGTGTTCAAAAAGGTTAGGTGGGGTTACTGGGTTGTGGAGATAGGGTGGAGGTGTGGGCTTAGGTGGGTTGATCTTTCCAGTGCGCAAAATGGCCTCCTTCTGCACTGTAAAAATTCTATGTCTATGTTTATATCCCGGAGTCTCATTGCGAGGGAAGATGGTGGATACGGCCTTGGGTGAGACTGCTCTTATCATGGTAGAAACACTGACTGGGGTGATGGTGCAGAAGTTTAAAAAACTATTTGAGAAACATTTTGACAAGCAAGGTAAGGAAATGATGGAAACCCTTAAGTAGTTTATCAAGAAGACACTATGCCCGATTCGGGAGAAGCTGGAAAAACCTTGCAGCTGTGAAGAAACATGGAGAGATGCTGAAGGGTGTGGAGGTGACCTTGTCACAGCGCAGCAATCAAATTGCCTCGTCGCAAGCTGAGGTACTACTAGTGGAGGATAGGAACAAGAACCTGAGGGCAAAGGTCGAAGAGACAGAGCTTCAGAATTGTGGGATAGCCAGAGGGGATGGAGGGCTCAAGGCTGACTGAGTACTTTCCTCAGATGTTTGGCAAGCTTCTGCGGGGGAGGGGGGAATGGGTAAATGTCCCCTCCAGGGTTGGATAGGGCCCACTGAACACTCCGGCAGAAGCCTTTGGCGAATGAATCACCACAAGTAGTGATTATTAGACTCCATAGCCTCCAGGGGAAGGAACGGGTTCTGCAATGAGCCAAAGTGAATCGGGACTCGAAGTGGGAAGGAAGTATCATCCGGATATACCAAGATGACGGAGCAGAATTGGCGAAACGGTGAGCTGCCTTTAACAAGGCGAAGTCAGCACTATTCAAGAATGGAGTGAGGTTTGGAGTGGTGCACCCGACAAGGCTAAGAGTTGCTTTTGGGTCGAAAGATTATTTATTCAATACGTCAAAGGGGCGGAGGCTTTCATGAAGGAGCATGGACTTGGACTTGATTAAAAGGATTCCATTAGGACTTTAATGAAAGGGTTTGTTTAAGATGTTTTGTATTTTGTATATGTTGTATGTGTGGTGATATACATCACTGTAAGTACACTGTAATGTACATACATTACACCTAGCTAGACACTAGAGGGAGCACCAGAGACATGACACACAGACAGTCAACCAATAGGTCAGTAAGATAGGACACGACCAATGGGCAGTCACGATACAAACAGAGGTGACACTACCACAGGAGGGCATTACACCAACCCATGTAAAAGGACACATCACACATGCTCAGTCTCTTTCCAGTGGAGACTCTCAGTGAGTACAGACACAGGGTTGATTGAACATCACTCCCACCACATGGATTGTAGCAGACTGGTTCGTCAGTCTGAGTAGCTATAGCAGGATTAACAGTAGCGTCAAATCCAAGTAGGAGAATTGTTAATAGTTTAATAAACGTGTTAAAGCTATCTCCAAGTCTGAACCTTCCTTTGTCAGAGTGCACATCTAGGAAGAAGCTTATGCTACATCAAGAGCATAACAAAACAGTATGGTTGGGAATGAGGGGTCTAAGGCTGTTGGGGGGTAGTGGTCAAGGTAACAGTATGGAGAATATATGGTCCCCGGTGGGAAGTTAAACTTTGTAAGGGGTTTGGACATTGTTATGGGGGTAAAAAAATTCCATTATTTTCCCCAGTGCATAAGGTTGGGTTTTTTATGGTGGAAGGTTCCTTCTCTCTGGGGTGAGGAAAGCTGAGTACTCAGCTGTAGTCATATCAGACCATGCTCCCCATTTAGTGGACTTGATATTGGAGGTGGGCCCAGTCCAGCACCGAACGTGGAGGCTGGATGTGGGGTTATTGGCAGACATGGGGTTTTGTGGGTGTATATTGAAAGCTATAGACGAGTACGCAGGATTTAACAGGAATGGGTCGGTGACTCCCTCCATTTTGTAGGAGGCTCCGAAGATGGTAATTAGAGGGGACAATATCGCACATAAAGCATATTTGGATATGAAGTCTAGAGAGGAGTGTCAGAAACTAGTGGTTGATATTATGGAGGTAGATCATGGGTACTCGAAGGACCCAACACCGGAGCTCCTGACAAGCAGGAAGAAACTGCAGATGCAGTTTAGCCTGATAGCTCCAGGTAAGGCGGTGCTCCAATTGCAGTACTCAAAGTCGAGAAAGCCAGCGTCTTTTAGCTCATCGGCTGAGGCGGCAGGTGGACTCGCAGGAGATTATTCAGGTTAGGGACTTGAGTGAAAGACTGGTGTCCAGCCCAGAGAAAGTTAACGGGACATTTGAAACTTTTTATAAGACGGTTTATAGGTCGGAGCTGACAAGGGGGTGGGTCAGATATGTCCCCTGTAGTGGGGGAGGAAAGGCGTGAAGATTTGGAGACTCCGTTGGTTCCTGAGCAGGTCTCGATAGCGATAGGGCAGATGCAAACGGGTAAGACTCCTGGGCCAGATGGGTTCCCACTAGAGTTCTATAAAAGGTTTGCTGAGCATTTGGTTCCATTACTGGTGGAGATGTTTAAGGACTCTTTGGTTCGGGACTCCCTTCCTGGAGATGCTAGGGCAGACATCGATTTCCCTTCTACTATAAAAGGATAAGGATCCCATGGAGTGAGTCAGACCATACTATCGCTTTGCTTTGAGGATGCAGAATTATTAGTTGCGGTGTTGGCGCTGAGGTTGGAGACCTGTCTTCCTGAGGCGATAAGTGAGGATGTCAGGATTTGCTCAGCTGTTTTCTAAAGTGCGGTGATTGTTAAATGTAGTTCTTACTCCCATGCGAGGTCAGATCCGGAGTGATCATATCCTTAGATGCTGAAAAGGCATTCGGTAGGGTAGAATGGGGTACCTCTTCAAGGTTTTGGAGACTTTCGGGTTGGGGCCAAAGTTTATGTCGTGGGTACGTCTATTACATAAGGCTCCCTCGGCTAGTGATCGTACCAACACCATAGGTTCGGGATACTTTCAGTTAAACTGGAACGAGACGTGGTGTCCGATGTCCCCCCTCCTGTTTGCACTGGTGATTAAGCCTTTGGCCATCGCTTTGAGAGCTTCAGTTGTGAAAAGGGATAATTGCGGGGAGGGGTGCGGGGTGCAGGAAGCGGTGGTGGGGAGGACCATAGGCTGTCCCTATACGCTGATGATACTGCTTCATGTGACGGACCCGGTCTCCACCATGGGTGACATCATGGAGCTACTGAAGAGCTAGACTCCACGGATTTGTAGGGTGGTACTTCAAAGAGACAGACATTCGGGAGGGGACTGACGTTGCCGAATTTTCTTCTTTAGCTGCCCAGTAATAATGTAGAGAAGGTGTTGTGTTGGGGCTGCGATCCGGGGTACACTTAGGTACGCATTGAGGTGAGTGATGCACAATCAATTACTTGTGAGACGAGGGGAGCCATACTAATTGGCTTTAATCAGCTAGAACTGTATCCAGCAGCTCCGATACAGAAAGTGAAGGCTGCTGGGATGGCATGGGTTCTTATACCCCACCTCTCAGGGCGGAACTACGTACGTTGGCCAATGGTAGACTCCTAGGTCTGGCCAATGGGCATCCACCTCTCAGATACTGCAATACCTGGTATTACCACAGTGAGGTTGTGCAAAGGATCTGGTTTGGAGGCACTAGTGAAAGCTTCACTCCCATTCTTGCTACAAAATACTCTTCAAGCCCAATGGCTGGTACCTCTCTAAAGATACGGAGACAATTCAGAAACACTTTAAACTTTGAAGTGTTGAAGCTGGCCCTATCTGTGCTCACCATCTGTTCAACCGGTGAGATTAGAGGCCATATTTGGAGTTTGGGGAGAAAGGGGGCTGGCGAGAGTGGGAGACCTGTTTCTGGAAGGGTGGTTTGCCAGTCTAGAGAAATTGGTGGTGAAGTTAGGGGTCTCGGCCTCAGACTCGTTTAGGTGTCTCCAGGTTCAGAATTTTATATAACGGACCATTGCGACATTTCCCGTAGCACCACCAACATCTTTGATGGAGAGAGTTTTCACTTGTGGGGTCGGAGGAGAGTAGCACATCTGGAATTTACGGGCAATTCTCGCAGAAGATTTGTTTTCAGTGGAAGGGATCAAGGCTCGGTGGGAGTGGGAGCTAGGGCCCATAATAGATGATGAGGTGTGGAGTGAGGCGCTTTGCAGGGTGAACTCCACATCCTCATGTGCCAGGTTGGGTTTGATCTAGCTTAAAGTGTTGTTTAGAACACACCTGACCAAGTCCTGAAAGAGTGGCTTCTTCTCGAGCGTGTTTAGGTGTGAGGGCTGTTCCAGGGGTCCAGCCAACCATGTGCACATTTTCTGGTCATGTCCCAAGCTGGTGAGTTTCTGGGTCTCCTTTTTGAGCATCATGTCGGCAATTCTGAATATTGAACTGGAGCCCTGTCCATTAGCTGCCATATTTGGGGTGTTGGACATGCTGGGGCTGCAGACAGTGCAGGGTGGATATCCTTGCTTTCGCCTCATTGTTTGCCCGGAGGCAGGTTCTGTTGGAGTGGAGGCCTGCATCTCCGCCCAGCACTTCTGTATGGGTGGGAGATTTGATGGAGTTTTTGTACCGAGAGAAGGTCAAGTACACCATGAGGGGTTCAATCAAGGGATTCTATCGGAGGTGGCGACCTTTTATGGTTCATCTTAAGGACCTGATCACCGTCAGTTGTTAAGGTGAGTGTAGGAAGGAGGGTTTGTGTGTTGGAGTTTATTTTTAAGATTTGGTTTTAGTAAATTGTATTTGGTCTGTATAAATTTATTTATTTCATGTATTGTAAGGTGCAAAACTCCAAATAAAAACAATTTCAAAAGAAAAAGAATACCAGAAGGCATTTGACAATCTGAAAACAGTGTTAACCAACACACCAGTTTCGACGACACTAAATTATGATAAACAATTTAAGGTAGCCATTGGTGCAAGTAATGTGAAGTAATGTGTACTGTTACAAGAAGATGACGACAGTGTGAAAAGACCTGTTAGTTAATTTTCCAGAAAACAAAATACTCATCAGAATACTCATCATTCGACCATTGAGAAGGAGCCGTTGTGTTTGGTTCTGGCATTGCAACATTTTGTCATTTATGTTGCTAACAATTCATGAGAGACAATTATTTATACAGACCATTATCCATTGTAGTTTCTGGAAAAGTTAAAAGATTGAAACACAAGACTGTTTAGATGGAGTTTATTTCCACAACCATTTTATACATGTAGCAGAAGGACAAAACGTGTTTGTCGATGCTTTATAACAAATTTGAGATGTAAGAAGAATGGAGTGTTCAAAACTGGGAAGGAAAGACTGAAATGGACTACACTGATATTTAAATTTGCCTGCATAAATATGACAATTTTTGTATCATAGTAATCCTTACAGTGCAGAAGAAGGCCATTCGGCCCTTGGAAAGAACACCCTACTTAAGCCAAAGTCGCCACCTATCCCCGTAACCCAGTAACCCCACCTAACCTTTTGGACACTATGGGGCAATTTAGCATGGCCAATCGACCTAACCTGCACATCTTTGGACTCTGGGAGGAAACCGGAGCACCTGGAGGAAACCCGCGCAGGTATTGGGAGAAAGTGCAAAATCCACACAGACAGCCATCACCATTCTAGCTGGGTGGGCTAGTTAACGAGAGTGAAGTGGGGGGGGTTGCCAGGAGGCAGGTGCAGGGGGTGCGGAATGGGGCTGGATCTGTGAGGCAGTAGTGCTAACCACTGTGCCACCTTGCCACCCATATAGTCTAATAGTGGTGTTTAGATTTCTGGTGGCGACAATTGAGTGAGCGGTTGCACAGTTGGTGGCTCCTGCTCAAGTCAGATTTTTTCAGTTCTTTTCCCCACCTGAAGGGAAAAGTATTTGAGAGCAAGAGATGCAGGAGTGCCTGGGGAAGGTTTTACTCCTCTGGTGTGGCTGGTGGATGGATTCACGGACTAGGAGTGGTGCAAGAAGGGAAGAGCTGCTGGAGCAGGAGAGTCTTAATGGTACGCCACAGGAAAAGATGGTGGAGGACAAGGGGGCTGCTCTGCCAGCCCAGTGGTCGATGGAGCAGTTGATAGAATTCCTCAATGAAATGTTTCGGCAACAGAGCAAAGCGGCCTTGAAAGACCTAGCCAAAGATGTGGAACTGCTTAAGTCAGGGATTGAGCGAATGCAGCAGAGGATGGAGTCCCAGGGCGTGGCAATCCAGAAAGTGGAGGAGGACACAAGGAGCATTTGGCCTAGTTGGTGGCTGAGATGAGAGTGCTGAGGGAGACCCAGAAGAGACTGAGGGAGAAGATGGAGGATCTGGAGAATCGCTCCGGAAGGCAAAACCTCAGGACTGATGGGATGCCTGAAGGCATTGAAGGTGGGAAGGCCGGTGTGTACGTGACAAAGCTGCTGGAGAAATTGATGGGGTAGAGGGCCTTTGACCGGCCCTTGGAGGTCGATTGAGCGCACAGGCACTGATGAGGAGGCCGGAGGCAGGCGAGCCAGCGAGGGCAATGGTGGTGCGGTTACACCGCTTTCTGGACAGGGAGACGATCCTCCGAAGTGCGAGGCAGACCAGGAAATGAACCTGAGAAGGGAACAAGCTGCGGGTGTACCAGGACCTGGCAGCAGAACTGGCAAAGAGGAGGGCCAGGTTTAACCAGGTTAAGGCTGCCCTCTTTAAAAAGGTGGTGAAGTTTAGAGCATTGTACCCGGCCCGCCTATGGGTGACTTTCCAGAAGTGAGAGTACTACTTCAGCATGCCAGAGGTGGCTATGGAGTTTGTGAGGGACAATGGACCGGGAGGAGAGTGAGGACATTGAACTTTGGAGGAGTTTATGTGTTCTTTAAAGTTTTTGGTGACGGGTTTTTTAGAGGGCAGTTTTTTTCCATGGGGAAACAACGATGGTGAGTGCAGCTTTTGTTACTCTTTAGGGATGTATGGTTGAGGGGGAGGGGAACTGGGGGAGATAGGTTGTTTGGAGGCCTTGGGCGGAGACCACCATTCTAGCTGGGTAGGCTCGTTAATGGTCGGTTAGTTAACGGGAGTGAAGTGGGGGGTTGCCAGGAGGCAGGTGCAGTGGGGTGCGGAATGGGGCTGGTTCTTTGCTTAAGGGGAGGGTTGCTGACAATGTTATGGTTGATGTGGCGGAGTTGGAAAGAGAACGATGACAGTGTACATCCGAGGGTGGGCCTGAAAGGTCGCATGATGCGGGCCGGGGCTAGCCCAAAAAGTGATATGGCTGATCGGCAGGGGAAGAATGGCGGGGAAACCCCCCCCCGACCAGGCTGGTCACGTGGAATGTGAGGAGATTGAATGGGCCGGTCAAACGGTTGCGTGTTCGCACACCAAAGGAGTCTGAAAACGGACGTGGCCTTTTTGCAGAGACGCACATAAAGATAGGAGACCAGACGAGGCTGAGAAAGGGATGGGTGGGGAAGTTGTTTCTTTCGGGGCTAGACATGAAGACGAGAGGTGTGGCAGTGGATGGGTTCGCCTGGAGGTGGAAGCCATTTATTGATTTCTTGAAGGAGGTTTGAGGGGTCAGTAGGGGATGGAAGGATAAGGGGGTTAAAATGGGGAAGGAGAGATGTTAGAAGGGAGGAGTATTAAGGGAGCAGGGGGAGTGGGTGTTGGTTGTTCTTCTGCTTCTGTTTATGTGGAAATGCCTTGACGATAATATTTTTTTAAGTGGTGTTTAGTAATGAGTAATACTTGAAGTTGGAAAATGAAGCTATCTTTTTATATCGCTGGCTCATTTTTATTTAAGGGGGAGGGGTGATGAATGTAAGAAATTGATATATATTGGGTTGGATTTGTTTATTGTCACGTGTACCGAGGTACGGTGAAAAGTATTTTTCTGCGAGCAGCTCAAACAGATCATTTAGTACATGAAAAGAAAATACAGAATGGGGCAACATGAGGTACACAATGTAAATACATAGACACCGGCATCGGGTGAAGCATACAGGGGTGTAGTATTAATCAGGTCAGTCATAAGAGGGCTGTTGCGGAGTCTGGTAATAGCGGGGAAGAAGCTGTTTTTGAATCAGTTCGTGCATGTTCTCAGACTTTTGTATCTCCTTCACGGTGGAAGAAGTTGAAAGAGTGAGTAAGCCGGATGGAAGATATCTTTGATTATGCTGCCCGCTTTCCCCAGGCAGCGGGAGATGTGTAACTCTCACTGATTCCGGTACCGGTGAGGGGCTAGCACCGGCGCAGATTGAAACCCGCGTTGCCTGGGCCGAAAATAGCCGGAGATGTCCCGGGCCGCACATGCGCACGGCTGACGACCTGCACCGGTCGTGCCGTCCAACATGGCGGCATGCGCGACCCCAACCCCACTACCCACCTCCTGGCCAACCCCCACCAGTCCCCCCAGCACTAGCAGAAGCCAAGCCGGCCAGCGGCACAGATCCCAGCCAAGTGTGGTGGTGCTAGGCTGTGGCAAGGCTTTTAACAAAGAAAATACATTTATTAAACATGAAACAAGTGGATTATAATACAGTACAATACAATACAATACCTCTTTACCCCCTCCCTCGTTTAACGAATACACACATGTTTTAAGATTGACATGAATGACTAAGTACATTTGTAGCTACAATGGTCTCATCAACAGACAAGGTATCTTAGACGCACACAGAATGTCTGTGGTCAAATAAACACTCCACTCTGAAACCCCAAGTGAATGTCTATGGATGTCTCCTCAGAATCCCCCTAAATGATTGTCATGTAAGAGTTTCCAAACCTTAATCCTCAAAGCACGCATTAAAATCTTAACTCACAATCATGCTTTTCATTAGTGGTTTGCGTTCCGAAATCCAGTCCATGTTTTCCAAATGTGAAGAAAGCTTCCACTCAACTTCTACCAGAAAATCCACCCCAAGAATTTACACCATCCCCTTTGGGATTTCTTTATCTTAAAGGGCATTGACACACCCGTCTTCCAGCCATCGAGTCCCACAGATATTTCAATTCATGTTCCACAGGCTGTAGTGAAATCTCGAGAACATGAAGATCACTTCTGGCATTGTAGCCTTCCTCTGAGCTTTGATTGTCTTTGTGCATCATTCCTCTGTTCTCATACCTTTAACCTCAGACTGCCTGGAAACCTCTCTCCATTTCTCTGGTTTCCTTAACGAGCTGCTCTTTAGATAACCATTACTCCATTATATGTTTTTTCTTATAGCAAAGCGTCCGACTGCCTAACAATATGCACTTTCTGTTTCCCCCTCCCCTGAAGAAGGTGGCGCCTGACTGCAGGCAGAGGGAGAAGACAGTAGGGGGGGGCAGCTGGACTTGTGACCTCTCACCATCAGGAACCAGCGGGCACGGGACCTGGTTTGTGGGCCTTGGGAGAGGGCAGTCACCAAGTTTTGACTGACAATCAACCTTTGCCAAGTTTGCTTTTCCAAGACAGTTCAAGTCCTCAATCACTAATTTCACTTTGCTTGGTCGGTTCTCAATTGTTGTCATCAGTTCTCTTTTTCATTCGCATATTCCTCTTTCACACGTGAAAGTTGATTGTCAGTGTGAATCAGGTTTTCCTTCAATTGGTTGTGATCTGCACATCTTTCTCTCATTACCTAGGATGAAATCTAATCCCCAGTTAGTAATTTTGGAATAATTCACACTAACAAATTCCCACTGTAACAGTTCAATTTGCAAAATTACTTTTAAAATTAGCACTAAACAAAAAAACAGGCTAATCCCTTCCATTAATATCCCTTATTAATATTTTGTCCATCATAAAACTTCTCGGAATACAAATTATATCAGCTGCCAATGATTGATCTGCTCCTGTATCTTGTAAAAGTTTAATTTGTTTATTTAGTGTCAGTTCCACCCTCGGCACCTTTCTTTTTTGATCTGAGACGAATGTCCTGACTATTCCTGACAGTTCCATCTCTTTCTTGACTAGTTGTTTTATTTCTTCTTCCCACTTTGTATCCTTCTCATGTTTAAAAGGATGACAGGAAAAAAGCAACCAGTTTGTAATCATCAGCTAGCTCTGCTGCCTGTCTAACAGTTTTAAACTTTTGTTCCTCAGCATGCACCAGAATAACCAAAGGAAGTGGTTATTCAAAAAGATTCACTTCTCTGAGGGTTTCATATGTTTTGTCCACCTTTAAAGCCCACATATAATGCTAAAAATTATTTTGCTTCACACTCTCAATTTCAATGAGTTTGTCCAGTCTGTTTTCTTGAGTTTTGAAATGTCTGCCCAATTTTCTTTACTACATCGTAGTCTACAGATATCTCTTCCAACAATTATGCATGTACCTCACTGGCTCTACCTACTGGTCTGCTTTGTAAAAAGAAATGTCCAAATTTCCTTTGGCCATTTTATCTGTTGAGCTACCTTTTCAAAAGAAATAAATAATGCTTCCAAATCCTTTACCTCAAATCTTCAAAAAGCTTGTAAAAAAAAGTCCCCATTAGTTTCATGTTATTTAAAGGCGGCATGGTAGCACAGTGGTTAGCACCGTTGCTTTCGGCCTCGGATTATTGTGTGGAGTTTGCACTTTCTCCCTATGTCTGCGTGCGTTTCCTCTGGATGCTCCAGTTTCCTCCCACAGCCCAAACATGTGCAGGTTAGGTGGATTGGCCATGCTAAACTGCCACTTAGTGTCGAAAAGGTTAGGTAGAGTTACTGGGTTATGAGGATAGGATGGAGGCATGAACTTAAGTAGGGTGCACTTTCCAAAGGCCACTGCAACTCAATGGGCCGAAAGGCCTCTTTCTGCATTGTAGGGATTCTATGATTCCACTTCCTCAACCTGCTCTAGTGTCTCTTTTTTCACTTCCTGCATTTTAACCTGAAATCCTCACTGTTTCTCCTTTTCCTTGTCTTCTTTGCTCAACTTTCCTTTTCACGTCAAGTTTCCTCATTTCATGTGTTTTTGCATCTCCAGTTCCAGTTTTTTCATTTCTATTTCTTTATCTTTTTGCTGCACTTCTAATTGTTTCATTTGTCATTGAATTTTACCTAATTCAATTCCTCACTTTTTGAAATGTTTGATCCCCCAGACAAACGTTTGTTTCGCAATGTTTTCAATAATCTCATCTTTCCTGCAGGTAATCTAATTCTAATTTATCTGCTAATTCTTGGTTACTTCTGTAAACCAGTCAAAGTTACATTTTCCATCTTTACGAAAATCTTAGCAATTTCAATACTATTTTGGATTCTAACCTGTACATTATACCTCACAGTAACTCCAATTCTTTGCCCAGTACACCAGTGCTTTTTCTTAAGGTTTCCCAGATCACACCATCTAACAATAGATCCCTGAACAAGTGTTACTGTTCAGCATCCAGTAACTTGCTCTCTACATTTGAAAGTATCACTACAAATTACTCATTAGCATCCAATAACCATTTCTCCATGATTTGAAATCCCGCAAGAGCCCCCAATTTTGTTACGATCCCAGCTGATGTTATAAGTGGACAGAAAGATCCCAGATTGGAACCCTGGCTCAAAAGACCATTTGCGGGATTCACCGCAATCGGCGAATTGGCCCGGCGCCAAGGACGACGTGAATCCCGCCTCATAACTTTTATTTATCTTATCAAACATAGAGGAACAGAGTCACAGGGCCACTTCTTGACAACAAAGAAAATACATTTCTTTTTTAAATCCCAATTAAGGGGTGATTTAGCATGGCCAATCCACCTATGCTGCACATCTTTTTGGGTTGTGGGGATGAGACCCACGCAGACATAGGGAGAATGTGCAAATCAACACGGACAATGACCCGGAGCCAGGATTGAACCCGGGTCCTCAGTGCTATGGGGCAGCAGTGCTAACCACTGTGCCACCGTGCCACCCTCAAAAAAAAGAAAGATGATTCCCCCCTAGACATTTAGAAGAACTGAGAGAGCTGTTCCAACTCTGGCTTTCTATCTGCAAGCAAAAGGAAGAGAAGGAAGGGGAAGGGGAAGGGAGGCTGTACACAGAACAACTAATTCAAGTGCCACAACTCCAATTCCATAGTCACTAACAATCCCACAACTTCCTTCTCACTGTCATACATCATCACATCTTAATAATAATAATCTTTATTATTGTCACAAATAGCCTTACGTTAACACTGCAATGAAGTTACTGTGAAAATCCCCTAGCCACCACACTCCGGCGCCTGTTCACCTAACAAGCATGTCTTTCGGGACTTGTGGGAGGAAACCGGAGCACCTGGTGGAAACCCATATAGATACAGTTAGAATGTACAGACTCCTCACAGACGGTGACCCAGGTGGGAATCGAACCTGGGCCCCTGGCGCTGTGAAGCAACAGTGCTAACCATTATGCTACCGTGCTGCCCATTCTTGGCCTTGGCCAGAACACAAAAATAAAAAACAACACAAAGCACACTCCAGTCCCCAAATTTCTAAATGAAATTATGCCACATGAAATTAAATTAATCACCCTGGTGTATTTAGTTAGTGCTCGTCATCAAAGGACTTCTTGGTACCATATTGTCAGATGCTATCTTCAGCAGTAGCTACAGAATTAGTAATTAACTCAGCGTAAATGGGATTTGTATTTTGAGTTCAAGTGAGCCTCAGGGCATTCCCAGCGTCCCAGTGTGGCTTCTGACCATCAGAGGAACAAACAACATGATCCTCACAGCACGCAAACTTCAGGCAAAATGCAAAGAGCACAACATCCCTTTATAGATATTTTCTTCAATCTCATAACTCAGTCCTTTGGAAAGTGCTGAAGTGTTATAGATGCCCAGTTTAGTTCACAAACATCATCTGTCTAATACAGGACAATAAGCAAATAACAGTACCATGCAATAACTATCACTGTAATAATCTCCAGCCCCACAACGCTCTGAGATGTCTGTCCTTCTATAATTTTAGCCTCTTAAGCATTCCTGATTTTAATTGCTTCTCCATTGGTGACTATGTCTTCAGTAGAGTTCTGATAATCCCTCCCTAAACCTTTCTATCTCCTCACCTCTCTTTCTTTCTTTAAAACCTTCAGCATTTTATAATGTTAAAAGTGCTGTATAAATACAAATTATTGTTGTTGTTGGATTCAGATTTGTGCCAGAGTTGGAATTAGAAGGAAGTGCAAATTGAAATAATATGAGACTGAGATTCCAAGTGATAGACTGTGAGGCTGCCAATAGCCATGGTGACAGGTCCTAAAATGTGTACGTGTCTCGTGCCTGCTACTTCATGAGGAAGAGTTGTTTATGTGCGGAGATTTGTGCTGTCTGTGATAGTCACTGCAGGAATGCAGCAGAAAATAGAAACATGCCCATGTTGAAATAAAGCAGGAAAATTCCAGTCTGACAAAATAATGTCGTCCAACTGCTGAGTACATTTTGTTAACCCAGAATGGATCCAGGCAGCTGCAGAGTGAAGAGAGCAGTGAGCTCGGTTCAACTTAAGCAAGAGACAAAAGGCCCAAGTCCATGACAGGAGTTGGCAGTAAATCCAAAGCCTCCAGCCTTTTCACTCAGTGCCATTGTCCAAGAAAATAAAATAAATCTGGATGAGCATCATAAACAGGGCAGAAAGAGAACTGAACGAGAGGCAGGGAGGTAAGAAAGGCAGTGGTGGAAATAGAACAGAGTACAGCTGGAAGGACAAGAGGTCCTGAGATTGGAGTGCCGGAGGCATAGAGAAGACCAGACTGCCTGACAGCAGTTTGAATAGGAGAGAACCACATTGAGGAGGATGAAGCCAAGATGAACTACCCCACCAGATTTGTTTTTGTTCAAGAGAGGCTGTGATGCCCACTCAGTCACCACACATAAAGCCTTTGTATGTAGTAATGCAAAAATATTATCCTGGTACAAAACAAGAAGCTAATGTTTTTAATTTGTAAAGTATCAGGATGATCTGGTAAGTAAATTGCAATGCAATTGGTAAAGTGCTCAAACTGTAACTGTGGCAATGAGCCTGTGTATGGATTGCCTGTTAATAGTTATTGTTTAGCATTATAATAGCATTCAAGAATACCGAAGCGTTAACCAGACAGATAAATATTTGATAAAGTGCTAAGTGGTATAGTGTAAGCTATGTTTGTTTGTGAATTGCCATCAGTATATCAGGAGGAAACTCTGTCCATCAATAGATTCAAATGGCGGGGGCAGCACGGTGGCGCAGTGGGTTAGCCCTGCAGCTTCATGGCGCCGAGGTCCCAGGTTCGATCCTGGCTCTGGGTCCCTGTCCGTGTGGAGTTTGCACATTCTCCTCGTGTTTGCGTGGGTTTCGCTCCCGCAACCCAAAAGATGTGCAGGCTAGGTGGACTGGCCACGTTAAATTGCCCCTTAATTGGAAAAAATGAATTGGGGATTCTAAATTTATTTTTAAAAAATAGATTCAAGTGGCGCAGTCACTTGTCAAATTTGACAATGAGAAATGGGAATGGAACATGAAAAGCCTTAAAGCTCTACACAATCAATAAATTACTTTTGAAGTATAAAAATTGTTTTATAGGTAGTTGCTACTGCCAATTTGTACGTATCAAGGATTCACAAACACCAAATAATTTATGCTCAGGGTTTTTTATCATAGAATTTACAGTGCAGAAGGAGGCCATTTGGCCCATCGAGTCTGCACCGGCTCTGGGAAAGAGCACCCTACCCAAGGTCAACACCTCCACCCTATCCCCATAACCCAGTAACCCCACCCAACACTAAGGGCAATTTTGGACACTAAGGACAATTTATCATGGCCAATCCACCTAACCTGCACATCTTTGGACTGTGGGAGGAAACCGGAGCACCCGGAGGAAACCCACGCACACACAGGGAGGATGTGCAGACTCCGTCCGCACAGACAGTGACCCAAGCCAGAACCGAACCTGGGACTCTGGAGCTGTGAAACAATTGTGCTATCCGCAATGCTACCGTGCTGCCCTAGTAGTTTTTGATTGTGCTGTCTGTGGGATAAATACGATAGCCAGCTCTTCAAGTAGTGCCATGATTTGAGCAGGCAGACTGGCTCAGTTTAATATTTCATCTGAAAACCAACATCATTATCAATGCAATACTTCCTCAATACTACACTGAAATGTCAGTTTATGTGCTCAGTGGGGATATGAAACTATTACATTTTGTTTCAGATATGAGAATGCAGGTGAAGTTTGAAAGATTCAGCATTGCGTTTATAAAGTGCCCAGGAGATCTAACAGGTCCAAACACTTCATGAATCCTTTGTCGCACTGCACTGGGACTGTATTTCATATAGCTTAAGTAATAGTTTATGTTGGTCTCTTTAAGGAAGTGTGTTTGGGTCTAATGCTTGCTTGAGGTCCACACTGTAAAAGTCAGTCCTGGGGCAATTAGTGCCAACATTGGCAACATTCAGAGAAGCCATTCCCACAGATTGCCTTGAGAAAATAGGCAAGTACCTATAGGTAATAGGTGCAGATGCCTGTAAACTGCACTCCTGACTTTTCATGGCCTAAGAGCCCTGGCCACCTGACCCACAATCTCCTTTCTCTGATACGTGAGATCCTCTACTCAAGTTCACTTATCTATGTAGAGTAATGGGCTGAACTTCCTGCATTTATCTGCTTGGGTGTCATCCCATACTATATTCTGTACGGGAATGAAATCTGAGGCCCAATATCTCCTTCGTAAACCCCGCCAACACCTTCACCACTGCCCTTCCTCAAGGGGGTTAACAAGCGCGGCTTCGACCGATCTATCTCCGGGTGCAACACTGTACTTAAATCACATTCTAAAATTAATTGATGTGTGCCCAGACTTGGTATGGCAGCCAACATCCTCTTCATAAACCTTACATCAACAAATTTGGGGCATACACGCTAACCAACACCACCAACCTCCCCTCCAATGCATCTGTTATTATAATGTACCTGCCTCCCTGAATAGATTACCAAGTTGCCAGATGCGTCCATATTTGAGAAGGATTATTAGATTTAGCAATTTCACTTCTTCAAGTAATTCAGTGTCAGGAGCATGGATTTCTTCAGGGACAGGCCACAGTAGATAGGCCAACAAGATGCGAGGCCATATTGGATTTGGTGCTGGGTAATGAACCAGGACAGATTTGGAGGTAGGTGAGCACTTTGGTGATAGTGACCACAATTCGATTACGTTTACTTTAGTGATGGAAAGGGATAGGTATATACCGCAGGGCAAGAGTTACATCTGGGGGAAAGGTAATTATGATGCAATGAGGCAAGACTTAGGATGCATCGGATGGAGAGGAAAACTGCAGGGTATGGGCACAATGGAAATGTGGAGCTTGTTCAGGAACAGCTACAGCGTGTCCTTGATAAGTATGTACCTGTCAGGCAGGGAGGAAGTGGTCGAGCGAGGGAACCGTGGTTTACTAAAGCAGTCGAAACACTTGTCAAGAGGAAGAAGGAGGCTTATGTAAAGATGAGACATGAAGGTTCAGATAGGGCGCTCGAGAGTTACAAGTTAGCTAGGAAGGACCTAAAGAGAGAGCTAAGAAGAGCCAGGAGGGGACATGAGAAGTCTTTGACAGGTAGGATCAAGGATAACCCTAAAGCTTTCTATAGATATGTCAGGAATAAAAAAATGACTAGGGTAAGAGTAGGGCCAATCAAGGACAGTAGTGGGAAGTTATGCGTGGAGTCCGAGGAGATAGGAGAGGTGCTAAATGAATATTTTTTGTCAGTATTTACACAGGAAAAAGACAATGTTGTCGAGGAGAATACTGAGATTCAGGCTACTAGACTAGAAGGGCTTGAGGTTCATAAGGAGGAGGTGTTAGCAATTCTGGAAAGTGTGAAAATAGATAAGTCCCCTGGGCCGGATGGGATTTATCCTATGATTCTCTGGGAAGCTAGGGAGGAGATTGCTGAGCCTTTGGCTTTGATCTTTAAGTCATCTTTGTCTACAGGAATAGTGCCAGAAGACTGGAGGATAGCAAATGTTGTCCCCTTGTTCAAGAAGGGGAGTAGAGCCCCTGTACCCATTCAAATCGGCACCATCACCACCAAGCACCCCGTAGTTTTAGTTGACCTGCCCCACACAGCAGAACACATTCTGGAAATCGATTTTATGAATTCCCACAACTTATCATTCGATCCAGTCAACCAGTGTGTCTGGAAAATGGCAAAGTCTGCAAGAGCCCCCGCAACGCTCAACATAGGTGAATACACAAACAAAATCAGCGCAGTAGGCAAATTCTGGTTCAACCTGACCACGCTTAGCACGGACAAGCAGGTTAGGGCAGTTCTGCAAAAGAACAGGGCAGCATTCGCGACCCACAAACACGACTGTGGACGGATGACTGGTTTGGTACAGATCACAGGACCTGACCCTAGACCCCCAAAACAGTATGGATTTCCCCAAGAGGCAGAGGGAAAAATCGCAAAGGTAATAGAAAGCTTATAAGAGCAGGGCATACTTCGATCAGTAGCCTCCACTAATAATGCCCCGATTTGACCAGTGAGAAAGCCCGATAGATCATGGCGACTGACCATCGATTACCGGGAACTCAACAAAATCACCCCCGCAGCAGCCCCCACAGTAGCCACAAGTCCCGAGACCATGCTCAAGCAGGGACTCAATTCCCGATTCTTTACGGTTTTGGATGTCAGTAATGGATTCTGGTCCATTCCATTGGCAAAGACGTGCCAGTACAAATTTGCGTTCACTTTCAAAAATCAGCAGTACACGTGGACATGCCTGCCACAAGGATTCCACAACTCCCCCTCCATTTTCCACCGACAGCTGGCAAATGGTTTAGCCAAATTCTCTCGCCCCGAATGTCTGGTTCAGTACGTAGACGACCTACTACTGCAGACAGACACCAAGAAAGAGCACATCGAGCTTCTGTCCAAACTCCTGGAACTCTTACACTCAATTGGTTGTAACGTTAACCCCAAAAAGGCCCAGATTTTGGAAGACAAGATGATATATTTGGGAACAATTATCACACATGGTAAACACGAGATCGAGCACAAAAGGATTGACTCGATTACTAAATTGCCCCTTCCCCAGAACGTTTCAGCCCTCAGGTCGTTTTTAGGACTGGTTTGCTTCTGCCGAAACCACATTGACGGTTTCGCCAGCAAGGCAGCGCCCCTCTCAGACCTCCTCAAGAAAGGAGCCCCCTGGGAATGGCTTCCGCAGCATACGGATGCTGTGGACTCTTTAAAACAGGCACTCATAGCAGCCCCCGCACTACAAGTTCCAGACCCACTTTCCCCTTACGCTATAGAGGTAGCAACCACAGACCGCACCCTTTCGGCCGTGCTCCTTCAGGAACGGCACGAACAGTTAAGGCCCGTAGCTTACGCCTCCAGAATTTTAGATGCTGTGGAGCAGGGATTTTCAGCCTGTGAGAGGCACCTGCAAGCAGTATTTTGGGCAGTTCAGTATTTTTCGTACATTACTGGACTGAACCCCATCACAATCCTCACAGAACACACCCCCACCCAACTTTTACTGGATGGGTATTTGAATCCAGAGCCCCCAGCACACAGACATGTGCGAGCCCATTAAGATATATGTGGATGGATCTTCCACAGTATTGGATGGGAAGCGCATAACAGGTTGCGGTATTTATGTCGAGGACGCGCAGGGACGCGCCCTAGAAGAAATAGCAATAAAACTTAGGCGCGCAGGCGGCAGAACCTGCGGCCATCGCATATATAGTGGAACACCCAGATTCCTTCCCCAGCCCAGCAGACATATATTCGGATAGCCTCTATGTCTGCAACAGCCTTACGAAATTCCTGCCCCTGTGGAAAGCAAGAGGATTTATTTCCGCAGACGGAAAACCCCTCCCTTCAGCCCCATTGTTCCGTCACATCTTACAGCGAGCACAGAACAGGACTTTTGGTATAGTCAAAGTTCGAAGTCACCATCATTCCTCCCCCCCTGGAAATGTAAAAGCCGACGCACTGGCTAAAGCAGGTTCCAGGCACGGATATTTTTGGACACCCCCCAAAAGCACACCAGTGAATGCAGTTCAGGTGTCGCAGACTAAGATCGAAGATTTAGTGCAGGCCCAGGAGCAGGACAGTAATCTCAGGGAGATTTTAAAAGGAAACTATCCAGCACCCTACGAGAGGTTTAAGAATACACTGACCACACATGGCGGTGTGGTGTTAAAAGACACCCTTTATGTGGTTCCTGAACAGGACAGGAATCAATTGATTTGTTTGTTCCATGACGGTCATGGACATCAGGGAATCGATCCCACTACAGCCCACCTCAGGCAGCTTTGTTGGTGGCCGAATTTAAAGGACGATGTAAATCACTACACCGAGAGTTGTCTTATCTGTGCCCAGAATGATCTGGACAGATATGCCAAAAAGGCTGAGCTTAGTCACACCCAACCCGTTAATGGCCCCTGGACTAGCCTCCAGATTGATTTTATAGGACCATTGCCCCCTTGAATGAATGGTTATAAATATGTACTCGTGGTGATAGACACGTTTACAAAATGGGTGGAAGCATTTCCATCCAGGACAAACACTGCAAAGACCACAGCCAAAATTTTGACCCACCACATCTTTACAAGATGGGGACTCCCCCGCAGCATTGAATCTGACCAAGGTTCCCATTTTACGGGACGTGTCATGAAGAACGTCCTCACGATATTTGCCATTACCCAAAAATTCCACATAGCATACCACCCACAGTTGAGTGGTATCGTGGAGCGCATGAATCGGACCCTAAAATCCACCCTCAGAAAAATGGTCCAAAAGAACAACACCACTTGGGACTCAGTCCTCTGTTTTGCGCTGAGGTTTTTGCGTAATACAGTTTCAACTTCTACAGGTTACACCCCGTACACCCTCATGACCGGACGCTCCATGAAAGGCACAGAATTTTTATTAGGTTTAGACTTGACCAGCCCCGAAGTGACGGCCCTCACACACGAGAAAGCTGTAGAGCTATTATTGGATAATGCTAAAACGGCTCAGCTAGCAGCCGCAGTGAAATTGGGCACAAGAAAGAAACAGAGCAAGGCTTGTTTCAACAAGGCAGTGCATGCGACTGAGTACAGTGCAGGACAGCAAGTCATGCTCTCCGTGTACAACCCCAGCACATTCCTGTCACCAAAGTACTCGGGTCCGTACTCCATTGCGGACAAAGTAAGCCCTTCCGTCTACAAGATAAAGTTAAATCCCAACGGAAAGACTGCGTGGTTCCATATCACCAGCTGAAGGCATATGGAACACAGTCTAACCACGCACACCACGCCATGCTCGACGCAGCACACCACACCCCGCCCACAGCCAACGTAACCCTACCCTCCCCCAACACGTCCAGCCCAGCTACGGACTCAACCTCGACTCCACCCCCGAAATATACACTCCGCCCCCGAATGCCCACAGACTGCAGCAGCAGAGACAGCGACTGTGACTCGGACGATAGCCACAGCACGCCTCCCTACTATCCCCATGCAACAGGACCCACACCCAGCGAACCTGACCATGATTCGAGTGATCCCTTCATGATCACTTTCCCATACAAACCCCACCACTGACCACCGACCCACAATGACGACCCCGATTCCGTCCCCACACAAGTAGACACCACCTATTGGCACAGAGACAACTTGTTCAGACTCTTCCGGAATGACGAGAGCGATCCAAAATCATACCAAGCAGCCCTTTCAGCCCTGATACATTCAAGAGTTTGGCATCTGGGAGAACATGACGACCTTGAGTCTGACTCCCAAAACGAGAACCCCTTTGCGACCCTGTTCGAAACCGATAACTGAGGTGTCCAGATGATGTTTTAAAGGAACCGTTTGGGAGAAACAGTGTCCTTTCTGATGGAACCTGCAGCATGTTTTATGTTGTTTGTACTGTTTGTTAAATGTTGTATGTCAGACCGGAAATATTTTTCACGGCCCCACGCCTTTTCGGCCGAAACCTCAGAGGAACTAGTTTGTCTGCAGAGACTTGTTAAGGTCCCAGACGCCAGTTCAGCGGAACTCGCCTGTCGACAGATACCACACGTTCGTTCATAACTGCCCTTCTGGTTCGAGGGAAGAACCACTACGGCAACCCCCCACGATGACTACATTTCTTGCCCGTTCTTGGCGGTTGCTCAGGCAGTGGAGAAACGGCTTGGGACCCGCCCTGCCTGGCAACTCCCCCCTCTGGTCAGCTACGCTCGGGTAGGGGAGACACGACATTGGTCGCCGTCCTACCCGGGGACACCATCCAACTCTTACCCGTCGCGGCCCACACGCACCTCATTTTGGAAAGTTTTAGTTTTGTTTTGTTTCAGGTAACCCTTAGGTTGCCTACCACCTGCTATTTACATCCTCAAACATTTGGATGGTAAACCGCACAGTCTGCGAGACGGCTCGCACTGGTTCATTATTTGAAAGTGTGTCTTGTCCTAAAATTCGGTTTTTGAAAAAAAAAATGACAGTCACACATAGTGACCAATTATAAAGGGAGTAATTGGCATATTACGAGATGTTAAACCAAGATAGTAACAGATACTATGCTTGTTTCCACAGAACTCCAGAAGCTCCAGGACCGGAGAAGAGAAGAGAAGAGAAGAGAAGAGAAGTGAAAGAAGAAGAACCATGAGGACATCCTCCAATTTGTTCATCGTTATAATGGACATTTGGTTGCGCGCGAAAGCGAACCCCCTGACCTCAACCCCCCCCCAGCCGTTAATGATTCACTTCCCCCACAGTACCCAGAGCCCAGTTACCAGCGACACCACACCATCTTGGTGTGCCAGGTTTATAACCTGGTATTCCCTGTCCTACGTGATAGAATCTTTGTTGGTATTGGCGAAACTCTGCTGCATCGTGCAGACTATGCGTCTGAGAAAATGGAGAAGGAGAGCCTATCGCGCTCGCGCCCCGGTATATAGGATCAGATCCCCTATTTTCGGATACGACCAGACCCCCGACCCCCGCGATCTATAATAAAGAGCATTCATTTGCGTTTTTGTTGTGAATAATTAAATGTTCATGAGCAATTGTACGATCCTGAGCTTGACTGCCAAGCCAGGAAACATGTGTATAAACTGCTATAAATTTTGTTTGTATGGTTGAGGAAGTTAGAGTGATGAAATGTTTAAGTGAGTGTAGTGTATTAAGGATAGTTAGAGGTTCCCATTTTCTTGTTTTGTAATGCATGTCCCTGTTTGACATAGCGCCCCTTAGAATTGTCAGTTAAAATTTTTTTGCATTGTTATGGTCAGTGTAGAGGCCATAGAAAAAGTGCTCACCGGGTCAGGGAATGGAAAGCAACGCAGTTATGTGATCCGTCACGCTTCGCGTTAGGATCACAAGGAGGGTGTGTAGCCACCTAAATTGGCCAACTCCTGATTTAAAATGGCAAACGGCAAAGGCTGATGGGAAAGTCAGCCAACACAGGCAGAAACCAGCAGGTGCAGGTTTGCTGTGTATTTAACTCTGCAAAAGCCCAGACAGCATCGATACCAGCGACCATCAGCATAAAAATGTAGCAGCCATCTACATACTGATGAGCAATCCCCGGGGACAATAGCAAAATTTGGGACACACAAAACTAAGCCAGACTCCCCGGCACCAGCAGGAGCCAACACAAAAGAGGTTAACGAACACCTCAGGACCGCCCATCGATCAGGGAACCGTTCCAGTATTGGAGAAATCGAACCAAACGATTGGAACAAAGTCCAATCACCTAGAACCAGGTACAGGGTCCGCCCCGAAAAGCGGGAAGCCCCTGGGGACTATAAGAGTTAAGCCCCAACTTCAAATCATAGATTATCATAGAATTTACAGTACAGAAGGAGGTAATTCGGCCCATCCGAGTCTGCACCGGATCTTGGAAAGAGCACCCTACCCAAGGTCAACACCTCCACCCTATCCCCATAACCCAGCAACCCACCCAACACTAAGGGCAATTTTGGACACTAAGGGCAATTTATCATGGCCAATCCACCTAACCTGCACATCTTTGGACTATGGGAGGAAACCGGAGCACCCGGAGGAAACCCATGCACACACGGGGAGGATGTGCAGACTCCGCACAGACAGTGACCCAAGCCGGAATCGAACCTGGGACCCTGGAGCTGTGAAGCAATTGTGCTATCCACAATGCCACCGTGCTGCTCTCTTTGTCCTGCCCGGGTCACCCAGCAACGTGAACCAACCTTGACCGTGACCGGTGCAGTGACCACCGAAAGAAGTAAGTCTTAATTCAACGCTCGCTAGGGGATAGGCGCTCCTAGCTACCAATCCGTACCAACTTCGAATCCCGCAGATTCAGAACCCGAACGAAAGGCCATTTGTTCCCTTGACCTGGTGGGCCAGTCTGAAGTTAAGTATAGGTCTGTTAGTTGTAGAAGTAGCTTAGACGTAGAATTTGTGCATGAGTAGCGATTACTGTGTATAATAAATGTGCTTTGATTTGAATCTTACTAATCGATGTATTGAGTCATTGATCATTACTTGGACTTGAACCTCGTGGCGGTATCATAAAGATACCTGGCGACTCGAGAGCAAAGGTTATAAAACAGAGCCAATTGAACCAACCGGAAAGTTAGCAACATTACTAAATGACAACTCGGGATGGATTCTAAGGGAGCCATTGTCCCTGCACCCCAGTTGAGACGAATGACTTCCACTCTGTCATTTAGTGGCTAACTGGTTGTGGGCAGAAGTCATGAGCATCAACTCTTTACTTTTAGCAGTGCCAGGCCGTAGCGATGGTCACTCTGGGACGCCACACAATTCTAATAGAGATCATTACTGCAGCCAAACACCAAGAAGTGAAGTGGGTAAGTGGGTGTGGCGGCACCTGGGTCAGCTGGCTGGCTCCGGCAAGGGGGCTAAAGTGGGTGGGGAGCCAAAATGGTAAAGGAAGAAGTGCCCATGGGAGGCTCATTAGGAAGGGCCCACGGCTCCCGCAAAGCAGGGTTCCCCCCACTCTTTTCTGACGCCAAACTATGCAGCTAAAACTTCTGGAGTAGTTGATTGGGTCAAGGCTGGGCGGGCCATCTGAGACTTCCACTGTTCACTGTACATTTTCATACCGGTTGGGTTGATGGGTTGATATTGGGAAGGACATTTGCTGGATTTTATGAGCCTGCTGGCTTTCAAATCAATTGGTGGGGAAGTGTAAAACCCAGCCCACAATGTCCCTCAGAATATTCTCCCATAATTTGTCCATTGCCAAGGTTAGGTTTTCTGGCCTGTAATGACTCAGTCTATCCCTTGCTCCCTTTTTAAATAACAGTATATTATGTAAGGTTTTCGGGCAATTCGGCCCTTTTTGGACTGCCCAAGAATAAAACCCAGAGACTGTAAACTGACTTTTCAGCCAAGAGAACGTAACCAGATTTCCCAGCAGGCTTGGTCCGCTGAGCTGAGTAGGGGCATAGGTATTTACAAACCCCCCCCTAGGAGCTACAAGGAAGAAGGAGCCAGACAACGAGATAAGATTAACACACAGACAAAGGGGCACGGGAATACACAGGGGGCCTGCCTGCAAGCAGGACAATGGGATGGCCATAGCCCCATGCAGATGTAAATGACCTGGCCTCCACCAGAGCAGAATCCAATTAACACCCCATCAACATAGCAAGGTGAGAATAGCAGCCATCTCCGGAGCAGCTGGAAGACCTTTTGAAAATCTTCACAAGAGAGCCTAACCTTGTTATCCTAAAAAGCAGACTGTCTGGGCTCAGTATATTGCGCTGGAAAAGCCCCTTGAAGATAAGCGGTAGAAAAAACCAAGTTGGAGGCGGACCTGGGGGAGGTACTCCAATCTTGACAGAAGCCACCGGCAGGAACTCACTGGGAGGAGGGGGCGGAGTCGGCGCCAAATTCAAATCGCGGCAGGTCTGCCTGGCTGGAAGGAGCGGACCTGCGAGGAATACCCGGAAGCAAACAGCTCTGACCGGCTCAAAGGGGGCGGAACCAGCGGGAACTTTAAACTTGGACTGATACAACGCGAAGGAGCGGACCTGCGAGGAATACCCGGAAGCAAACAGCTCTGACCGGCTCAAAGGGGGCGGGACCAGCGGGAACTTTAAACTTGGACTGATACAACGCAAAGGAGGAGGAAAACCCGGAAGTCGACAGCTCTGACCGGCTCAAAGGGGGCGGGACCAGCGGGAACTTTAAACCTTACCAATTCAATGCAAAAGGGGCTGGCCGAACACAGGAAAAGCCTGGTAAAACGGGTATAAAAGGGGCTGTGTTTCGATTGAGGGTCTCTTGGCTCGACCTCTCCACCTTTGACTTGACCTCTGCAGCCTGTGACCGTAAGTACCCTGCAGCAGCTTGCGAAACTCCCTTGACTTTGATAGTGGTTGAGGCTCTGGGGAAGGGGACTTGATTTGTGTTCTGTGTCATTGCTAAAACTGTGTAACAATAAGATTTTTCGTTGTGTCCGTTATAGTACTTTCTGAATAGACTTAGTTTGTGTTAGAGTTTAAGATTTTATTATAATTTCTTCTGTTTGATGATTTTGACCTGGGTTTTGCAATAAACCTTGATTTGCTGATAATTGGAGTCGTTTAAATTCTTCAATCTCTCACCAGCGATCTCTGACCAAGTCATTGTTAAAATATTCCTCACCTTAATTCCGGGTTCAAGAATCTAGGGTCATCTTGAGCGATTCACTCAGGACAGGCTGCTGGTTAGGTAATAAACAGCAGTGTCCTATTCTCTCTCTTGGGAAAGCTACTCCAGCGAAGTAGGAACCGGGTGGGTGTTGCACCACCGGCAAGAGAGAGAATCACCTGGGCATTGGTAGGGGTCTGGATATCTGTGTGATATAAGCCTCAGGCTTCCGGTTAGGGATAAACGGCAGGCTTGATTCAGTGCTCTCTCCCGCGGAGGTGTCCCAGTGCGGCATCTCCTGGCCTCTGAAGTTTCAGTGCCAGCTGGAGAGAGACACACACAGATACTCAAACCCCAGATATCGGCCCAGTAGTGGAGTAGCAGAGATGGCACCCTCTACAATGGCGACCACGAAGGGACCTCGGTGGTTTGGAGTATGTGACTTGGCAGAGGGGGTGAGGGAACGAAGTAAAATGGAGGAGAGAATCTCCTCGTATTTGTGGCAAAAGGTCAACCTCACCAAACCTTGGGTCTCAGAACTAATCAATGCGGAGCAACCGGTAATGGCAGCGACTGCATGGACAGAAAGTAAGGCGCACAAAAAGCACTTGGAGAAGGCAGTTTGGCTGGTTTGCCTGTCTCAGCAGGTAGTCAACACAGAGCAAAGGATCGAAGAGTTAGAGCAGGAGGCTAGCGCAGCGGAACGACTGCGGGGGGAATTGGCAGAAATGAAACAGGAAAGCGAGTCTAACCGGTGCGAGAAGGACTATCTCCACTGCCAGATAGTGGAGGGTAAAGAAAAGGAACGGAGGCTCCAGGAACTCTATGCTCGGAGTACAGAGCAGTGTAGGAAGCTGGAGGGGAAGTTCCGGGACATCCAGGCAGCGTACCGAGTGGCTCGCGAGGAAGTAGGGGACTGTGCCCACGGGCCGTGCCAGGCACGAATAACGGAGTTGGAGGAGACCTTGTCCAGGTTCAGGGGACAGATACACCTGGTAGGTCCAGGGGGGTTCCCTAGGGGCAAGGTGCTCCTCGCAGCGGATGATTCCCCAAAGGCCAAGGGGAATAGACCGCCTCCTGAGGCACCGGGATTGTGTCCGGGCCGGCAGGGGGGGATCGGACTGCACGTTCAGGGGCAAGTCCAAGGGGGGTCGGCAGGGTACCCCCAGCTGGCGGCGTGTCCGCCTGGTTTCGTATGTGGGTCCCCATGGGATGGGGACAGACCGCTGCCTGGGATGCCGGTGATGGGGCCGGGTCAGCAGGTAGGGTTTGGACCGCCCGGTCAGGGGCAGGTCCAAGGGGGGTCAGTAGTGTATCCCCAGATAGCGGCGTCTCCTATATGGGTAGTTAGCCCGGGGACAGGGGGGCTACCCAACGGGGCAGGAGAGCTGGACAGTGGGGAGGAGGAGCAGGAACCCCAGGTAGGGCGGATGTGCCCTGTCAGACAAAGAAGGTATGGTCCCCCAGCGGGGCTGGCGAATAGGGGACCAGTTGAGGGCGACATTATCATTCCTCATGGGGCATCCGCGCTCAGGGGGATGGTGGCCCACGTTCCCAGGCTAACTCCAAAGGGGGATCCGTCGCTTCATTTTATGAAGGTGGAACAGGCGGCCAGCATTAATGACTGCGACGAGGGGGAGCAAATAAGGATGCTCCTGATGACCCTAGATGCACAGCTATGCAGGACAGTGACCTCTGGGAATGGGGGAAGACCTGACACATGGGCGGCAGCACAGACTGCTGTTCTGGAGGCGATGGGCTTGAATCTGGGGAGCCCTTTCATGAGGGTGGGGGAAACCAAGCAGCAACCAGGGGAATCTCCCACCATGTTCGCAGACAGGCTGTGGACTGTCTATATGGAGGCATGCGGGGTTCTCGCGGATAGATGGAATTTAGGGGAAAGAACCGCCCACTGGCTGAAGACCCTAGTTGCCAACTGTCTCCCTAACGTTAGGGCAAAAGCCGAACACTGGTTCGACCCGCAGACCCCGGCCCTTAATGAGGAAGAGGTCCTTAGAAAACTCACCCTTGCATATCGCAACGGGGAGAGGAGAGAGGAAAAGCCCCATAAGGGTCAGGTGCATGGAATCACACCAGCACCCCCTAAGAGCGAGTGGAAGCATGAGGGCTCCCGGACCTCCGACAAGAAACCGGTATGCTACGGGTGTGGGAAGGCCGGGCATTTCAAGAGGGAATGTAAAAACCCTAGCAAGCAGGAGAGGGCTCCCGCAGTAGAGAGTCAGACCCCGGCGGTAGGAGCAGCTGCCCCGGGAACCATCGAGATAAGTAAAATTTTAGCCCTTTTGCAAGGCTCAGGACAGGTGGCAATGGCAACGGGCCAGGGCCTGCCCGCACCCACACCACAAGAACCCGTATGACTACCCAGGGAGCAGCCTCAGGAAAAAGGGAGCGCAGGGGTAGTTCTAGCCCCAGACCCTGGTCCGGTCCAGGTGCAGGGTCCCATTCTGGAGGCTTCCTCAGCGGCTATTTGCAGTTTAAATCCCTTAAGGTGGGACCCATGCGAACGCCACATCAGTCAATTTAAATTGTTCCACCCCATAAGGGCAAGAAAGAGCAAGGTGGGGGGGAGACTGGGGGTGGTAGTGGAGAAACCCCCCGTAGAATTAACGACGGTGGGGGAGGTCCCTGACTCCACGGTCACACAACCGGTGACAAGGTGCTGTCCCGAAGGGGCAGTCCCAAAGAAACCGACAGTGCTGCAAGCACCCAGCCCAGGGACAGTAACGATTCCCAAGCCCTTACCTGTGGGTCAGGTAGCCTGCCTTAGTATAGAGGCTAAGGAGGCGGAGGAAGTGGAGGTATCACCTTGGGCTTGGGAACCAGTAAGGGGACGAAGGAGCAATCGGGTCTCCAAGCCCCCTCTAAGATGGTCCCCAACACACCTCCCTAGAACCCGGTCCCGCAGTAAGGGGGCCCGAGTAGAAGGGAACGCTGAGGGATCCCCGAACCCTGTTGGGGAAGGAGAGGCAAGGGGCAGCCCGAACCCCCGGGAGGGGACGGTCTGGCCCGAGCCGTGGGACCAAACAGGTGAACTGCCCCAGTTTAGCGGGGCCCAGTTTTAATTTGGCCACCCGGAGACGGGTGGCATTGTATATATCATTTTTTCCCTCCTAGTTCTAATTAGTGTGTAGTGGTGTGTGGATTATTTAGGATCGTGGGATCACAGAAGCGCCTAGTGCAATGGTATAATGATGGAGCAGCAGGCACTAGGACCCTGGTGGAGCCGGGCTGTGGACACAGAACCACAGACAGGCTGCGGCGACTTCAAAGCGGGAGCTGCTGCTGCCGCCGGATAGCAGCAGGCACTAGGACCCTGGGGGAGCCGGGCTGTGGACACAGAACCACAGACAGGCTGCGGCAATTTCATGTTGATTTCACAACTTCAAAGCGGAAGCTGCTGCTGCCGCTGGATAGAACCCATGCACTTTAAGGTAGGTAGGGCTGTAGAGGCAAGGATGTGTTTTGTCTGTTTTACAGATGGGGCACCCGACGATGTGGAGCTTGCTGATGATCTTGGCGATGGTGGGACCGGGAGAACTCCGCAGAGGCGAGACAGAAGAGTCCTTCGACTGACCGGGTTAGGGTGACTGAGGGCAGGCGGGTGTGTTTAACCTGTGAGGGGGACGTTCCTTTGGGGAGATGGTGGTGGCCCAGGAAACTGAGGCTGGACCTGAGGGATCGGTCCTCGGACTGGGAACGCCTGGACAACAACACCTACCGGACCATCACGGGGTCGCCGGGTAGGATCACCGTTTGCTGGGATAAGTGGTGGGCTTCTGACCAGGGCATTTATTTGTGTTTATGGGGGTCTACCAAGGCATGTCCACAAGGGGCATCGATCACTTTTGTTAGGCGGTGGCAGAACCCAGGGAACGGGATGAATTGACCGCAGTGGGGAGGGATGTGTAACGCCCAGGGAAGGGATGACTGTAAAAGCTACCGAACTGCTGGTTCAGGTAAAGCGACCCCTGCCCACAGCCCAACCGATCGACCCTCACAACTGTCCGATCACCACCAGGGGGGCCTGAGAATGGTTTAGTGTTTGTCCCCACAAAGAAAATGTTGTACAAGGGGGTACATTATGCTGTCGCCTCAGTTGGACTAAACCTCTCAGCTGCAGGTATCGACGACGGAGGAAAAATGAAGAGCCTTCAACGGGAAGGAGCAAAGTGCAGCCCACAAAAGAGAAGCCGTCGTGTAATAAACAGAGTCACATGTAAATAATTGTATGGATTCGCGGGTTTCAGTTACTTGATTGTGATATATGTACAGGGACCCTTACGTTTGGGGTTCCGGTGAAATGTGTATATGTTACTGTGTGTTTGAATTAAGTATGGTCTTGTCTTTCCCTTTCAATGAAATTAGGGGTAGCCTAGATTAAGGGAACTGTCTTGGGACTTGTAGTTTCGCATGTTGTTGAGGGGGGGCCTACGGTCCACACAAAAGGAAATGATTGCCCTTCACCTGTGTCGATACGGTCCAAGCAGGTAGGGACGTATCGAAGGGGCATCTGTAAGGTTTTCGGGCAATTCGGCCCTTTTTGGACTGCCCAAGAATAAAACCCAGAGACTGTAAACTGACTTTTCAGCCAAGAGAACGTAACCAGATTTCCCAGCAGGCTTGGTCCGCTGAGCTGAGTAGGGGCATAGGTATTTACAAACCCCCCCCTAGGAGCTACAAGGAAGAAGGAGCCAGACAACGAGATAAGATTAACACACAGACAAAGGGGCACGGGAATACACAGGGGGCCTGCCTGCAAGCAGGACAATGGGATGGTCATAGCCCCATGCAGATGTAAATGACCTGGCCTCCACCAGAGCAGAATCCAATTAACACCCCATCAACATAGCAAGGTGAGAATAGCAGCCATCTCCGGAGCAGCTGGAAGACCTTTTGAAAATCTTCACAAGAGAGCCTAACCTTGTTATCCTAAAAAGCAGACTGTCTGGGCTCAGTATATTGCGCTGGAAAAGCCCCTTGAAGATAAGCGGTAGAAAAAACCAAGTTGGAGGCGGACCTGGGGGAGGTACTCCAATCTTGACAGAAGCCACCGGCAGGAACTCACTGGGAGGAGGGGGCGGAGTCGGCGCCAAATTCAAATCGCGGCAGGTCTGCCTGGCTGGAAGGAGCGGACCTGCGAGGAATACCCGGAAGCAAACAGCTCTGACCGGCTCAAAGGGGGCGGGACCAGCGGGAACTTTAAACTTGGACTGATACAACGCGAAGGAGCGGACCTGCGAGGAATACCCGGAAGCAAACAGCTCTGACCGGCTCAAAGGGGGCGGGACCAGCGGGAACTTTAAACTTGGACTGATACAACGCGAAGGAGCGGACCTGCGAGGAATACCCGGAAGCAAACAGCTCTGACCGGCTCAAAGGGGGCGGGACCAGCGGGAACTTTAAACTTGGACTGATACAACGCAAAGGAGGAGGAAAACCCGGAAGTTGACAGCTCTGACCGGCTCAAAGGGGGCGGGACCAGCGGGAACTTTAAACCTTACCAATTCAATGCAAAAGGGGCTGGCCGAACACAGGAAAAGCCTGGTAAAACGGGTATAAAAGGGGCTGTGTTTCGATTGAGGGTCTCTTGGCTCGACCTCTCCACCTTTGACTTGACCTCTGCAGCCTGTGACCGTAAGTACCCTGCAGCAGCTTGCGAAACTCCCTTGACTTTGATAGTGGTTGAGGCTCTGGGGAAGGGGACTTGATTTGTGTTCTGTGTCATTGCTAAAACTGTGTAACAATAAGATTTTTTGTTGTGTCCGTTATAGTACTTTCTGAATAGACTTAGTTTGTGTTAGAGTTTAAGATTTTATTATAATTTCTTCTGTTTGATGATTTTGACCTGGGTTTTGCAATAAACCTTGATTTGCTGATAATTGGAGTCGTTTAAATTCTTCAATCTCTCACCAGCGATCTCTGACCAAGTCATTGTTAAAATATTCCTCACCTTAATTCCGGGTTCAAGAATCTAGGGTCATCTTGAGCGATTCACTCAGGACAGGCTGCTGGTTAGGTAATAAACAGCAGTGTCCTATTCTCTCTCTTGGGAAAGCTACTCCAGCGAAGTAGGAACCGGGTGGGTGTTGCACCACCGGCAAGAGAGAGAATCACCTGGGCATTGGTAGGGGTCTGGATATCTGTGTGATATAAGCCTCAGGCTTCCGGTTAGGGATAAACGGCAGGCTTGATTCAGTGCTCTCTCCCGCGGAGGTGTCCCAGTGCGGCATCTCCTGGCCTCTGAAGTTTCAGTGCCAGCTGGAGAGAGACACACACAGATACTCAAACCCCAGATATCGGCCCAGTAGTGGAGTAGCAGAGATGGCACCCTCTACAATTACCAGTCCTTTGCACCACATCTGTATTCAGAGATGGTTTAAAATGATTGTTAAAGCCTCCTTTGTTTCCTTCCTTGTCTGGGATACATTTCATTTGGCCTGGTGATTTATCTACTTTCAAATGTGCTAAAATCCCTCATTATTTCCTCCCGACCATGTGTATCCCATCTAACATTTCACATTCCTCTTCCTTAAGTACAACACTAGCCTCTTCTGTGAAGACACAATGCCCCAGATCTTCTGCTGTCCTGTTGTCAGAGACCAGACATACCATCTCGAGACCCTGAGTAAGTTCCAACATGTTGACGCCCCCATGGGAGTTGCCCAGGAAGTTTGAACTTCTAACCTCCATTTCCCCAGCTCCTCAGGCCACTCTACGAATGTCTCTACTCTGAGCTGGCGTTGGAGACTTCGGACAGTTTCATGAGACTTACCTAGGAAATTTTAGACAGGAAAATCCTAGTACTGCCTGGGTTACAACATGTAGCGCACAATGACTTACGAGAGAGACGAGTAGCGATGAAGTCGATGAGGCTTTATTAAGCGAGACTTGATCCCAGCAGTTCAGCAACAGAATGGAGCGGCGGGGAGAAGCTCGGGTTCTTATACTCCGCCTTAAGGGCGGAGCCAGGAGTCAACAGCCAACCAGGACCCGGGATCTGTCAGCCAATAGCATCACGGCTTCACAGTCCCACATGACTCCTAATACATACTACCACATTCACCCCTTGTTAAAAATGAACCCGGCGGGGTGGTGGTTCGCATGGTGGTAGGGGTTTACAAGGCTGGGCCTGGGAGGAAAATTTTGGGCATGTCATTACAGTTTTAGCCCTACACTGGGCTATGTACAAGGTTTGTGAAACTATTTACAATATTAGTAAGTGAAAATGTTTTTGTTACAGTCCAACAACATTCTTGGTGTCACGCCGATGCCACGAGTCGAGCGGGCGGTCTGGTCTTCCTCGTCGATCGCCTCAGCCCCGGTGGTGGTGCAGGTGCTTGTTCCGGCGTTGTCGTCTCCGGGAGCGTTTCGATGTTTGTTCCTGTTTCACTCCTGGGCAGACACGGGAGGAGGACCGATCCTCCCGGGAAGGGGGCGGTCGCGGGGTGCGCCGGTGGCAGGGAGGGGATGATCGGTGTCGGGGGGGGGTGTGTGTGTTGCCGGCGGGCGCCAGGTCTCGCAGGGAGACCGTGTCCTGTCGGCCGTCGGGGTACGCCACGTAGGCGTACTGCGGGTTCGCGTGGAGGAGGTGAACCCTCTCGACCAACGGGTCCGACTTGTGCGCCCGCACATGTTTCCGGAGCAAGATGGGTCCTGGTGCCGCCAGCCAGGTCGGCAGCGACGTTCCAGAGGAGGACTTCCTGGGGAAGACAAGGAGGCGCTCATGAGGCGTTTGGTTAGTGGTGGTACACAGCAGCGACCGGATGGAGTGGAGAGCATCCGGGAGGACCTCCTGCCACCGGGAAACTGGGAGATCCCTGGACCGTAGGGCCAGTAGGACGGTCTTCCAGACCGTGCCGTTCTCCCTCTCTACTTGCCCGTTCCCCCGGGGGTTGTAGCTGGTCGTCCTGCTCGAGGCTATGCCCTTGCTGAGCAGGAACTGGCGCAGCTCGTCACTCATGAAGGAAGACCCCCTGTCGCTATGGATATATGCGGGGCAACCGAACAGTGTGAATATGGTGCCAAGGGCTTTAATGACTGTGGCCGCTGTCATGTCGGGGCAGGGGATGGCGAAGGGGAAACGGGAGTACTCGTCCACCACGTTCAGGAAGTATGTGTTGGGGTTGGTGGAGGGGAGGGGCCTTTGAAATCCAGACTGAGGCGTTCAAAGGGGCGGGAAGCCTTGATCAGGTGCGCTCTATCCGGCCTGAAAAAGTGCGGTTTGCACTCCGCGCAGATGTGGCAGTTCCTGGTGACTGTACGGACCTCCTCCACAGAGTAGGGGAGGTTGCGGGACTTTATAAAACGGTAGAACCGAGTGACCCCCGGGTGGCAGAGGTCCTCGTGGAGGGCTTGGAGACGGTCTATTTGTGCGTTGGCACATGTGCCGCGGGATAGGGCATCGGACGGCTCGTTCAGCTTTCCAGGACGGTACAAGATCTCGTAGTTGAAGGTGGAGAGCTCGATCCTCCACCTTAAGATCTTGTCATTTTTAATTTTGCCCCGCTGTGCATTATCGAACATGAAGGCTACCGACCGTTGGTCGGTGAGGAGAGTGAATCTCCTGCCGGCCAGGTAATGCCTCCAATGTCACACAGCTTCCACTATGGCTTGGGCTTCCTTTTCCACTGAGGAGTGGCGGATTTCTGAGGCGTGGAGGGTTCGGGAGAAAAAGGCCACGGGTCTGCCCGCTTGGCTAAGGGTGGCCGCCAGAGCTACGTCAGAGGCGTCGCTCTCGACCTGGAAGGGGAGGGACTCGTCGATATCCGCTTTGATGCGGCTGAAGGCCTGGCGAGCCTCTGTCGACAGGGGGAAGGTAGTGGTCTGTATTAGCGGGCGGGCCTTGTCTGCATACTGGGGGACCCACTGGGCGTAATATGAAAAGAACCCCAGGCAACGTTTCAGGGCTTTGGAGCAGTGGGGGAGGGGAAATTCCATGAGGGGGCGCTTGCGTTCGGGGTCAGGGCCTATTATCCCATTGCGCACTACGTATCCCAGGATGGCCAACCGGTTTGTGCTAAAAACGCACTTTTCCTCGTTGTATGTGAGGTTCAAGGCGTTAGCGGTCTAGAGGAATTTTTGGAGGTTGGCGTCGTGGTCCTGCTGATCGTGGCCGCAGATGGTTACGTTGTCGAGATACGGGAACGTGGCCTGCAACCCGTGCTGGTCACCCATTCGGTCCATCTCCCGTTGGAAGACCGAGACCCCGTTCGTGACACCAAATGGGACCCTTAGGAAGTGGTATAGACGCCCGTCTGCCTCGAAGGCTGTGTACTTGCGGTCACCTGGGTGGATGGGGAGCTGGTGGTAGGCGGACTTGAGGTCCACGGTGGAGAAAACCTTATACTGGGCAATCCAATTTACCATGTCGGATATGCGGGGTAGAGGGTACGCATCTAGCTGTGGGTACCTGTTGATGGTCTGGCTATAGTCTATGACCATCCTTTGCTTTTCCCCGGTCTTTACTACTACCACCTGGGCTCTCCAGGGACTATTGCTGGCCTGGATTATGCCTTCCTTCAGCAACCGCTGGACTTCAGACCGAATAAATATCAGGTCCTGGGCGCTGTACCGTCTGCTCCTAGTGGCGACGGGTTTGCAATCCGGGGTGAGGTTTGCAAACAAGGACGGCGGTTCAACCTTGAGAGTTGCGAGGCAGCAGATAATGAGTGGGGGTATTGGGCCGCCGAATTGAATTGTTAGGCTCTGCAGGTTACACTGGAAATCTAATCCCAGTAATGTGGGCGCGCAGAGTTGGGGAAGGACGTAGAGCCTGTAGTTTTTAAACTCCCTCCCTTGCACCGTTAGGTTCGCGATGTAGAACCCTTTGACCTCTACGGAGTGGGATCCTGCAGCTAGGGAAATCTTTTGCGTACTTGGATGGATGGTCAGAAAACAGCGTCTTACCATGTCGGGGTGAATGAAACTTTTGGTGCTCCCGGAGTCAATCAGGCATGATGTCTCATGTCCGTTGATCAGCACCGTTGTTGTCGTCGTCTGGAGCGTCCGGGGCCATGATTGATCCAGAGTCACCGAAGCCAGTCGTGGTAGTAGTGTCTCGGCGTCTTCTTCGGACCCCATGGAGCCGTCGATGCTGGGGTCCTTTGTTGTCATCCAAGATGGCGGCGTCCATGAATTGCACGCGGCCGGGGGTGGACAAAATGGCCGCCCCCCATGGATCGCACGTGGTCGGGGGTGGACAAAATGGCCACCCCCATGAATCGCATGTGGCTGGGGAGTCACAAGATGACGGTGCCCATCCTCCCCTCGTGGTGCCCGGGACCCAAAATGGCGGTGCCCGCGGGTCGCACATGGGGCGCTGGGGGGGTTGGGTAGCGTTTGGGATGCACTGGGCTCGTTCTTCTCCGGGGATTGCGGCGACCCCCCGGGACCGGCACACAGCCGCGTAATGGCCCTTCTTGCCGCAGCTTTTGCAAATAGCTGTGCGGGCCGGGCAGCGCTGCCGGGGATGTTTCGCTTGCCCGCAGAAATAGCAGCGGGCCCCCCCTGGGATGATCTGGCGCTTTAACCGCGCAAGCCTGTGTGGGGGGGGGGTTTGTCGCGACGGGGGTCCACGGAGCCCAAGGGGCTGCCGCGCGGTCGGGGCCGTAGGTGCGGGCGTTTTGCGAGGCCACATCTAGGGAAGCTGCAATGGCCTGTGCCTCTGAGAGTCCTAGCGACTCTCTTTCTAAAAGTCTTTGGCGGATTTGGGGAGAGTTCATACCTGCCACAAACGCATCGCGAATTAGCATGTCCGTGTGTTCAATCGCGTTCACCGGCGGGCAGCTGCAGTCCCGTCCCAAAATTAGCAGCGCGGCGTAGAATTCCTCTAACGATTCTCCGGGACTTTGCCGTCTCGTTGCGAGTTGGTAGCGTGCGTAGACCTGGTTCACGTAGATGCTCTTCAGTGCTGCGAGCGCCGTCGGGAAATCCTCTGCGTCTTCTATGAGAGGGTAAATTTCCGGGCATACCCTCGAATGCAGGACCTGCATTTTCTGGTCTTCTGTGATCCGGCCGGGGGCCGTTCAGAGGTAGCCTTCAAAACAAGCTTGCCAGTGTTTAAAAACTGCTGCCGAGTTCGCTGCGTGGGGGCTGATCCGCAGGCATTCCGGGGCGATCCGGAGCTCCATAGTCCTTTAAGCTCGCTTAATAAATTGTAGCGCACAATGACTTACGAGAGAGACGAGTAGAGATGAAGTCGATGAGGCTTTATTAAGCGAGACTTGTCCCCAGCAGTTCAGCAACAGAATGGAGCAACGGGGAGAAGCTCGGGTTCTTATACTCCGCCTTCAGGGCGAAGCCAGGAGTCAACAGCCAACCAGGACCTGGGATCTGTCAGCCAATAGCATCACGGCTTCACAGTCCCACATGACCCCTAATACATACTACCACACAACATAACTGAACCCCTAATTACTCACACTGACCCCCCCAACCCACCTGACTCCCCCTGGACCCTTGGCCACCCTCTGCCCAACTACACCCCTGACCACCCTACTATCCCCCTGATAAAAATCACCAAATTCACTGATTAGTCATCCAACATTGAAAGGAGGATGTGTATTGATTGGCCTACATTGTAAATATGGATGAAAAACCAATTAACTTTGACATGCCAGCAAAGAAAAAGGTTGCAAAGATTGTAGAAAAAACATCCTTGTAAAGAATGCAGGCCATGAGAATACACAGTTTACAGTGTGTTATAACCTGCCTGCTTACCATTGGCTGGGGAATAATGACAATCCCACAATCCCGCTTCCCCAATGAGGGGGGCGGAGAAATCATTAGCAGACTCCCTGTATAAATAAAGCTGGCCAGTTTGGAACCAGCAGGAAGGAGTAAGCAGCAAGCGAGGTATTAATTATTGTAAAAAAATGTTATTTCTTTGTATCCTTGAAACTCGTGCTGGGTTCTTCCACAAAACTGGTGACGAGGGTGGGTAAAAGGGAATAGCTGTCTACACTGCTGAAGCCATCTCCCTGGAGTTTTGTTGGATACAGGTTGGAAGTTGTTTTATATTACACCATGCCTCTGTACGGACATTTGGATGTTTTTGATGCTGCGCTGGAAAGCTGGAACCAGTATGCACAACGGATGCGTTACTATTTCCGGGCAAACAATATCACCGAAAACGAGCGCCAGGCGGTCATATTGCTCACCGCCTGCGGCCCGCATACGTTTGGGGTGATTAGGAGCCTTACGTACCCAGCTGCGCCGGACACCAAAACGTTTGATGAACTTGTGAATTTAGTGGGGGAAACATTTTAACCCAACCCCGTCCACGATAGTCCAACGTTAGCGGTTTAATACCGCTGAGAGGACCCCAGGGGAATCCCTTGCCGACTTTCTATCCAGGCTACGCAGGATTGCGGAGTACTGTGACTATGGTGAGACCTTGTCAGAAATGGTACGCGGCCGTTTGGTTTGCGGTATTAACAATGCGGTCACCAGAGAAAGTTGTTAGCTGAGCCAACATTGACTTTTCAACAGGCCATTCAAATAGTATTGTCCCAAGAGTGCGCAGAACGAGGAGTGCAGGAGCTACAGGGAATGGAGTTGCATGCCATGGGGCGCAAACCCTTCCGTCTGAAAACGTCCCCTCGCACTCCTGCAGTACCTTGAGCGAGGCAACGTCCGGAACGACGCCAGTGGCCGTCGGACATTCCTCCCCGAAGGGAGCCTTCTTCAGAACCAATGGATGAGGAGCCATGTCCGTGTCAGACTTGTAGGTGCCGACCCCGTCGCGGACGCCAGTCCTAGGGACGCGCCGTCGTTCCGACCGAAACTGGGACCAGCCCAGGGGCCGTACCTGCCATGTGGATGAACCTGCGGCAACTACTCCTGAGGACATGGAGACGGAGGACAACTGCCTGCAGCTGCATTGTGTGGCAGCTCCCCGTGTCGCCCCCATTAAGGTGACAGTACGGGTCAATGGTCACCCGCTCGAGATGGAGTTGGACGCTGGCGCCCAGAGGACATTCGACCGCATCAAGCAGGGTATACAGACCCTTACATTAACCGACACACAGGCCAGGTTGGCCACCTATACGGGGGAACCATTGGACATAGCAGGAACGACGATGACCCCTGTTATTTATGGACGCCAGGAGGGGCGTTTCCCACTTATCGTGGTGCGCGGCCATGGGCCCAGCCTGTTGGGTCGGGACTGGTTGCGCCATTTGCGGTTGCAGAGGCAGCACATCCTCCAAATAGTTTCTGAAGGGTTGACTGAGGTGCTAGGACAATACCCAGATGTATTCCAGCCCGGTTTGGGGAAAATAAAAGGGGCCGTAGCCCGTATCCAATTCGAACCAGGAGCCACGCTGCGCTCTTTCCGGGCGCCCCCGGTGCCTCACGCCTTGCTCGAGAAGGCAGAAGGGGAGCTCACTTGTTTGGAGACTTTGGGTATTATCAGGCCCGTCCGTTTCGCTGACTGGGCAGCACCAATTGTACCTCTAATGAAGCCAGATGCCACAGTTCGCTTGTACAGCAACTATAAACCTACAGTGAATACGGCTTCCCGACTCGACCGATATCCAATGCCTCGCATAGAGGATCTCTACGCAAAGCTTGCAGGCGGACTCTCGTTCACAAAATTAGATATGAGTCACGCCTACCTACAGTTGGAGCTGGACCCTGCCTCCCGACCATATGTAATGATTAATACACACCCCGTATGAATATACACGTTTGCCCTTTGGAGTATCCTCTGCCTGCGCTATTTTTCAACGCGTTATGGAGGGCATTTTGAGAGATTTACCGCGTGTCGCTGTCTACTTAGATGACGTTTTGATCGCATGGACGTCGGAGCAGAAACATTTTGGAAAGTCTGGAGGCTATCCTTAGATGCTTTTCGGAGGCTGGAGTCCGTTTATGTCGCACAAAGTGGTTCTTTCAGGCAAAGGAAGTAGTCTACCTGGGTTATCGGGTGGACAGCAAAGGTCTGCACCCCGTCGCAGAGAAGGTGCGCGCGATTCAACAGGCCTCCGCCCCGACAGACACTTCGCATCTTCGTTCTTTTCTCGGCCTCATAAACTATTACGGTAAGTTCCTCCCCAATCTGGCAACTACGCTGGCCCCTTTGCACCTTCTGCTAAAGAAAAATCACACCTGGGTTTGGGGTCAGCCGCAAGAAACCGCTTTCCGGCGGGTAAAGCAACAATTGTCGTCGTCTGGGTTCCTAACCCACTATGATCCTGGAAAGCCTTTGCTCGTCACATGTGATGCATCCCCGTATGGTATTGGGCTGTCCTGTCCCGCAAGATGGAGAACGGGGCCGAGCGGCCGATAGCTTTCGCCTCCCGCACATTGACTGCAGCAGAAAAAATGTACGCGCAGATCGAGAAGGAGGGCTGGCAGTGGTCTTTGCGGTGAAACATTTCCACCAGTACGTGTATGGCCGCCACTTCACGATCGTGACTGTTCATAAGCCTCTGCTGGGACTTTTCAGAGAGGATAAGCCAATACCGCCCATTGCTTCTGCACGGATCCAGCGCTGGGCTTTGTTGCTCGCTGCATACGAGTATTGTCTGGAGCACAAACCAGGAACGCAGAGAGCAAATGCCGACGCACTGAGCCGATTGCCTTTATCGACTGGCCCCATGTCGACCCCCACGACCGGTGAGGTGGTTGTAACCCTAAATTTTATGGCCACCTTGCCTGTCACGGCATCACAGCTCTGTGAGTGGACCCAGACGGAGCCAGAGTTGTCAAAGGTTTGACACATAGTCCTGTATGGTGGGCAACAGAGACAGCTCCCAGGTGAGTTGCGGGCATTTTCCTCCAAGCTGTCAGAATTCAGCGTTGAAGACGGCATCCTCTTGTGGGGGACGCGTGTGATTGTCCTGGAAAAAGGACAGGAGCTGATACTAAGAGACTTGCTCAATGGGCATCCAGGTGTGACCAAAATGAAAATGTTGGCCCGGAGTTATGTTTGGTGGCCAGGCCTCGACGCCGGCATTGAGAAGGTAGCCCAAAACTGCTCCATTTGTCAGGAGCGTCAGAGGCTTCTGCCGGCCGCGCCCCTACATCACTGGGAATGGCCAGGGCGGCCTTGGGCGCACTTGCATGCGGATTTCGCCGGCCCTTTTCAAGGATCCATGTTCCTTTTATTAATCGACGCCCAGTCTAAATTGCTAGTGGTGCATAAGATGCAGGGGACAACGTCCTGCGCAACAATTGGGAAGATGCGTTTGTCTTTTAGTACGCATGGCCTCCCCGAGGTGCTGGTCACGGATAACGGCACTCCATTCACGAATGAGGAGTTTGCGAGGTTCATGAGGATGAACGGCATACGCCATATCCGCACTGCCCCTTACCACCCGGCTTCAAATGGGTTGGCAGAGCGCGCAGTGCAGACATTCAAATGAGGCCTAAAGAAGCAGTCTTCCGGGTCAATGGACACGAAACTGGCTCGCTTTTTGTTTTCGTATAGGACCACCCCCCATGCGGTGACTGGGGTAGCTCCCGCAGAATTCCTAATGGGCCGGAGACTTCGCAACCGCCTTAGTATGGTTTTCCCGGATATTGGCGCAAAAGTACAGCGCACACAAGAACAGCAGGGACAGGGTTTTTCTCGGCATCGGCCGATTCGGCAGTTTGCGCCCGGTGACCCAATGTTCGTTCGCAATTTTGCTGGTGGTGCCCAGTGGGTCCCTGGCGTAATCTTTCGCCAAACGTGCCCTATACCTTACCAGGTGCAAGCCCAGGGTCATCTCCAGCGCAAACATGTAGACCACGTTCGGTCCAGAAGACTATCCCTTCCAAAGATTCCCCGCCCCCGGAGCTCATTTCTACAGCCACAGAGACCAGAGACAATGGAAAGTAGTCCTCACAATCTTCCTCTGGTGCCTCACTCAAAGCCTGCGCAGTTCGTTGCAGAACCCCGTGGAGATAGAGACGCCGAGATGACAGAGGCAGCAGACTCTGACTCCGACTTGGAGACACAGGACGCACCAGAGGGGGAATCCTCGGGCCCACGGGCCGTGGATGTACAACTGTTACGCCATTCATCACGGAAACGCCGATCTCTGTCTCGTTACACGCCGCCCGATCCAGCGCCGCGTGCAAATGGTGTCCGGCCTGCGGCAAAACGAGTCCGACGCCCTCCTTCGCCAGGGTCTTCGGTGGCTTCCTTGGACTTTCGGGGGGAGGGATGTTATAACCTGCCTGCTTACCATTGGCTGGGGACTAATGACAATCCCACAATCCTGTGGGAGTATGAGCTTCCCCAATGAAAGGGACGGAGAAATCATTAGATTTCCACCGGGGAACAGGGTGGCCTGTCTCTCTTCCACGGCATTCAGCAGGGCCTCCAGTTCAGTGTCTGCAAACTGGGGTGCCGCTCGTCCTGCTACAATCCCGTTGGCTGGGATGAGTGGAGGAGTGTGTGTGTGGGGAGTGGAGCGCTGATATGCGGCTGCAGCTCGTCAGCCTCTCAAGTGGGAATCCGACCTGGTCAATTGGACAGTGCTTTTCATTGGAATTGGTTGTGTTCCACGTGGCGCCAGTTCTAGCCCATTAACGGTTGATGAATTGCTCCGGAACCGGCGCCAGTTCAGTCGTCGTCGAAGTTGAACGATTCAGTCCCAACGTCAACACTTAGGCTGGATTCTCCGACTTTGAGACTAAGTGCCGACGCCGGCATGGGAACAGTGGCGTTTTACCAAGAAACGACGCCACAGCTGCACCAATTCAGCTACTTTAAATGGAATAGCACCATCGCCATGTGGAATGGAAACAATTCCACGCAAAATAGTGGCGGATTCGCCGGGTCCGTGATTGCCGCATATGCGGCAAACTCGCCACAGCCGCACTTAAACGGTCTTCCCCCCACACACACACTAACCCAGCCATCAAGATGGCTGGAAGGAGAGCAGTGCCGCGGTTCAGGGACGCTGAGCTGGACACCCTCCTGGACGCCGTGGAGGAGAGGGTGACGACCCTGTACCTCGGCCCGGCAGGAAGGTCACTATTCGGCGTGTCTGGGCGCAGGTGGCAGAGGCGGTCAGCGCCGTGGCCAACGCCGTCCGAACTGGCATGCAGTGCTGGAGGAAACTTCACGATCTTCTCAGGACAGCCAGGCTGAGCTGGTTGCTCCGTGCCCCTGGCACGAATCCCGCCTCCCCCACACACCCGTAACCAGGCCCCTCCCCTCCGGGGACGGCCGAACCCCCACCCTGCCCCACATGCCAGCACCCACGGCTGGGTGCCCTGATCACTGAGGCCACCATCTACCCCTGGGCTGCATGCGCTGGAACGTCTAACGGTTTTGCTGTTTGCGTTCCCCCCACCCCGCCAGGAGAAGGCCACGCACAACCACCGGGAGCGGGAGAAAACCGGAGTGGGACCACCAGAACTGCAGCCCCTCACCATGCCCGGGCAGTGGGCACTGGATGTGGTCGGCGGCCCAGTGGAAAGGGAGGTCGCCGAGGCCGAGTTCGGCAGCGGGCAAGGGAGCAAGACCCTGCTTAGTTGTGGATCCCGATGACACATATGTGGACACTCGCCTCAACCCCCTCAACCCGTACCCCCCTCAACTCCCTCAACGCCCTCAACCCCCTCAACACACACCCCCCTCACCCCCGCACCCCTCCAGCCCACCCACCCCCAGCCCCCTTATCCCACCCATGCCCGCTCTCTCACCCTGGGCGCCGTTTCCGGAGAATTTCGCCCCTGGTGTTTCTTCTGCTTGTTCTGCAGATAAGGGGCGTCAATCTCCGACCCGCCGCCGGGTCGGAGAATGGCCGTTGGCCACCGTGAATCCCGCCCCCGCCGAAGTCTCCGGTACCGGAGATTGGGCGGGGGCGGGAATCGGGCCGCGCCGGTTGGCAGGACCCGCCACTCAATTCTCCGGCCCGGATGGGCCGAAGTCCCACCCAGAAATTGCCTTTCCCGCCGGCGTAAATCAAAGCTGGTATTTACCGGCGGGACCAGGCGGCGTGGGCGGGCTCCGGGGTCCTGGGGGGGGGGGGCGCGGGGCGATCTAACCCCGGGGGGTGCCCCCACGGTGGCCTGGCCCGCGATCGGGGCCCACTGATCCGCGGGCGGGCCTGTGCCGTGGGGGCACTCTTTTCCTTCCGCCACCGCCACGGCCTCCACAATGGCGGAGGTGGAAGAGACTCTCCCCACTGCGCATGCGTGGGAAACTGTCGGCGGCCGCTGACGCTCCCGCGCATGCGCCGCATTTCCGCGCCAGCTGGTGGGGCACCAAACGCCATTTCCGCCAGCTGGCGGGGCAACAAACGTCATTCCCTCCGGCGTCGGCCTAGCCCCTCAATGTTTGGCGCCAGTCGGCGGACATCGCGCCGTTGGGGGAGAATTTCGCCCCCTGTGTCTTACAGGACCTGCCGGAGATGGGGCAGGTCCATCTGGAGACCCCCGCCCCAGCCCATGGCAGAGCCAGTGCCTTCCAGACAGTTGAGCCCTGATGGGGAGAGCAGACAGAACACCAGCACCCCCCCCCCCACCGGCCCGAGAATCAGGACACCCCGGAGCTCAGGTCGGAGGAGGACACTGACTTTCGGACACAGCTGTCTCCTACACCTTCCACCATCCCAGAGACTATCACCTCGGTTGGTGAAGAGGCTACTGGGACACTATCTGGTGCTCACCACACATCGCATCCGGTGCAGCAGATGGAGCTAGGAGCAGCCGAGGGGCCGGACGGTCGGAGGCAGGCCGGTCCAAGAACCAGCTGCCGTCCAGACGGGTCCCGGGCGTCTGGTCCCAGCCACAGTGCAGATGCAGCCAGAAATGCAGGGACCAAAAGAGGGGATGACGGAGAGCATCCTGTTTGTGCCAGCACGGGTGGAGGAGCACTGGGTAGTTCCAGTCATACGTGCCACACAGCCGGACACTGTACGGGTGGCATCCACTGTGGAGTCATTGGGGGCGGGGGGGCAACGGTTTCGGCTATGGATCAGCAGGCACAAGGCCTGGGGCATTCTGTGCAGGTGGTGGCCGACGCCCAGGACTGGGCTGCCCTCTCACAGGCAGCCATGTGGCAGAGGCACCTGGACATTGCAGCGGCGCTCCTCAGCGTGGCCCAATCACAGCAGGCCATAGCTGGGAACGTGGGCGGCATTGCCCAGGGGCTGACCGGCGTTGCACAGACGCTGGGTGCGGTGGCCCAGTCACTGGATGATGTGGTGCAGTCCCAGACAGAGATGGTCCACCCCGTGGCCATGAGCATGCAGACCCTGTCGCTACCAGAGAGGGGCTCCAGGTCTGGCAGAACCAGGTGGCGGGGGGGGGGGAACCTCAGAGGGTGGATCCTCCCCCCCTCCCCCCACCCAACCAATGGAGTAGCCCGGGGGCCATTGGGCACCCCGAGGGAGGCGGAAGTGATGGGGCCCGTGCGGTGACTCCTGCAGGGGTGGTGCCAGAACACCGCTGCACCTCAGAGTCGCCCCGTCCCGGGTGGGCAGTGGGCAGAACAGTCCGGCACCACGCCACCCGGGATGCCCGAGCAGCGGCCGGCCCCATCCAGGTCGGGCCGCCCCAGGAGACATGCGCCAATGGGGATCCAGGTCGCAGGGCAGGAGTCGCAGCAGTCCGCCTCCACTCCTGCTGTACCATCTGGGCAACCACCGAGGTGTAGTGTTAGGGTCCGTAAGGCCAGAAAGTTAGACACCAGTTAGATTGGCACGGATATAGTTTAGTTATAGGGGCTAGGGCACAGACTGTGTATATATTTCCGCATAATAAATACCTATCAACGCTGTTAAATCCTGCCTATGTGCTCTGACTGATGGGTGTTGGCTGGTCTGGGCTGACCGGTCGGTCGGGGACGGGGGGGACGGGGACGACCAGTGCACGCACTGTGGCCTGGTCAGTTGGCATACAGGGATTACCCAGGTGGAAGGTGCTACTGTGGGCATGAGTCAGATGCTGTCATACGATGTGGAGCACAAGAGCTCATCGCAGAGCGGGTTGTCGTGATCCTCCATCCCCGTGGACCAGATCCACTGTCACTGCCAACCCAGGACCACCAGCTCGTAGCGCCGCAGGTGTATAGCGGAGGGGTGTGCAAGCGGGCGGTTTGGGGTGTGAAGGGGTGTGGTTCTGGATGTGGTGTCTGCGCCCCTGGCCAGCCCCTTCCCCCGCCACCCCCCACCCCATCCTCCTCATCAGATGAGGTCTGCCCTTCCTCCTCATCCTCCTCCTCCAACACATCGCCCCTCTGCGTGATGTAGCAGAGGATGCAACAAGCCACCACAATGCGCAGGATCATACTGGAGGGCCCGGCCAGAGCATTCCAGGCACCTGATGCGCATCTTTAGGATGCCAAAGCACCACTCGATCACACAGCAGGTCGCTGTATGGGTGTCGTTGTAGCCGGTCTCCGCATCAGTCTGTGGCCTCCGGATAGGTGTCATCAGCCATGGCTGCAGCGGGTAACCCAGGTGCACGATGATCACAGACCAGCAGGATGTTCATTGAGTGGTACTCCCTTCCATTCGTGTTGTACGCAGGTGCCTTAGGGTGAGATGCATCCCGTCTATCGCCCCCTGGACCTGGGGCATCCCAGCGATGGAAGCGCTTGGGCATCCTGGTGGGCTCGGTCCACATGGAACTGGATGTATTGAGGCGCCTGGGCATATAGGGCCTCCGTGACGGCAAGGTTGTGTGCCGAGGTCTGTGAGATCTGGAAGGACACTGTCGCGTAGAGGTTCAGGGCGACCGTCACCTTGGCGGTCACTGGGAACGGATGTCCTCCCTCATACCACCGCGGTGCCAGGTCTGCCATCATCTGACAGATGTGTCGCACTGTCTCTCTGCTTAGCCGAGTCTTTGACAGCATGCTCAGTCCAGCAGGTCCTTGAATGACAGTACCAGTACACATGAGGCATGGTGGCTTGTTACACATGAGGCCTCATGCAGCTCCTTCTCCTTGGCCTGTTGCCCTCCAGCTTGTGCGGCTGTTCCGCTGCTGCCCGCTTTGCTGCTGCCCGCACCGCTGCTACATCTTCCCCCTACTCTCCGAGCGGCCCTTGCTCATGCGGCCACAGGGCATCTCGCAGAGCTATGACCATTTGTAGCGCACAAAGACTCCGAGAGACGAATAGAGTGAAGTCGATGAGGCTTTATTAAGCGTGACTGTTTCCCCCGCAGTTCAGTAGTAGACTACCTGCGGGGGAGGGCTCCAGGTACTAATACTCCGCCTTCAGGGCGGAGCTAGAGGTCAACGTCCAACCAGGACCCGGGATCTGTCAGCCAATGACATCATGGCTTCACAGTCCCACATGACCCCTAATGCATACTACCACATTCACCCCTTGTTAAAAATGAACCCGGCGGGGTGATGCTTCGCATGGTGGTAAGGGTTTACAAGGCTGGTCCTGGGAGGAAAACTTTCAATATAACAGTATGTACAAGGTTTTTTTTTTTTTGTTTCAACTATTTACAGTAATCGTCAGGAAAAGACAAAATGTTCTCGTTAAAAGTCCACATTGTACTGTTAGATCGACGCCACGAGTCGGTCGGGCGGTCTGGTCGTCCGTGCCGATCGCCTCGGCCCCGGTGGTGGTGGTGCTTGTTCTGGTGTTGTCTTCTCCGGGAGCCTTACGGTTTCAGCTTGGGCTTTATTCCTGGTCGGGCCTGGGAGGAGGACTGATCCTCCTGGGAAGGGGGCGGTCGCGGGGTGCGGCGGTGGCAGGAAGGGGGGGGGTTGGGGGATTGGTGTCGGGGTGGTGTGCGTGTTGCCGGCGGGCGCCAGATCTCGCAGAGAGACCGTGTCCTGTCGGCCGTCGGGGTACTCCACGTAGGCGTACTGCGGGTTCGCGTGAAGGAGGTGAACCCTTTCGACCAACGGGTCCGACTTGTGCGCCCGCACGTGCTTTCGGAGCAAGATGGGTCCTGGGGCCACCAGCCAGGTCGGCAGCGACGTTCCAGAGGAGGACTTCCTGGGGAAGACAAGGAGGCGCTCATGAGTCGTTTGATTAGTGCTAGTACACAGTAGTGACCGGATGGAGTGGAGGGCGTCCGGAAGGACCTCCTGCCACCGGGAAACTGGGAGGTCCCTGGACTGTAGGGCCAGTAGGACTGTCTTCCAGACCGTGCCGTTCTCCCTCTCTACTTGCCCGTTCCCCCGGGGGTTGTAGCTGGTCGTCCTGCTCGAGGTTATCCCGTTGCTGAGCAGGAACTGGCGCAGCTCGTCACTCATGAAAGAGGACCCCCTGTCGCTGTGGACTTATGCGGGGCAACCGAACAGTGTGAAGATGCTGTTCAGGGCTTTAATGACTGTGGCCGCGGTCATGTCAGAACAGGGGATGGCGAATGGGAAGCGGGAGTACTCGTCCACCACATTAAGGAAGTATATGTTGCGGTCGGTGGATGGGAGGGGTCCTTTGAAATCCAGACTAAGGCGTTCAAAGGGGCGGGAAGCCTTAATCAGGTGCGCACCATCCGGCCTGAAAAAATGCGGTTTGCACTCTGCGCAGGTGTGGCAGTTCCTTGTGACTGTACGGACCTCCTCTAAGGAGTATGGGAGGTTGCGGGACTTGATAAAGTGGAAAAACCGAGTGACCCCCGGGTGGCAGAGGTCCTCATGGAGGGTTTGGAGGCGGTTAATTTGTGCGTTGGCACATGTGCCGCGGGATAGGGCATCGGACGGCTCGTTCAGCTTTCCGGGACGATACAAGATCTCGTAGTTGAAGGTGGAGAGCTCGATCCTCCACCTTAAGATCTTGTCGTTTTTGATTCTGCCCCGCTGTGCATTATCGAACATGAAGGCTACCGATCGTTGGTCGGTGAGGAGAGTGAATCTCCTGCCGGCCAGGTAATGCCTCCAATGTCGCACAGCTTCCACTATGGCTTGGGCTTCCTTTTCCACTGAGGAGTGGCGGATTTCTGAAGCGTGGAGGGTTCGGGAGAAAAAGGCCACGGGTCTGCCCGCTTGGTTAAGGGTGGCCGCTAGAGCTACGTCGGAGGCGTTGCTCTCGACCTGGAAGGGGAGGGACTCGTCGATGGCGCGCATCGTGGCCTTTGCGATATCCGCTTTGATGCGGCTGAAGGCCTGGCAAGCCTCCGTCGACAGAGGGAAGGTCGTGGTCTGTATTCGAGGGCGGGCCTTGTCTGCGTACTGGGGGACCCACTGGGCGTAGTATGAAAAGAACCCCAGGCAGCGTTTCAGGGTTTTTGAGCAGTGCGGGAGAGGAAATTCCATGAGGGCGCGCATACGTTCGGGATCGGGGCCTATTATCCCATTGCGCACTACGTAGCCTAGGATGGCTAGCCGGTTGGTGCTAAAAACGCACTTGTCCTCGTTGTACGTGAGGTTCAAGGCTTTAGCGGTCTGGAGGAATTTTTGGAGGTTGGCGTCGTGGTCCTGCTGGTCGTGGCCGCAGATGGTTACATTGTCGAGATACGGGAACGTGGCCCGCAACCCGTGTTGATCAACCATTCGGTCCATCTCTCGTTGTAAGACCGAGACCCCGTTTGTGACGCCAAATGCGACCCTTAGGAAATGGTATAATCGCCCGTCTGCCTCGAAGGCTGTGTACTTGCGGTCACTTGGGCGGATGGGGAGCTGATGGTAGGCGGACTTGAGGTCCACGGTGGAGAAGACTTTATATTGGGCAATCCGATTGACCATGTCGGATATGCGGGGGAGAGGGTACGCGTCTAGTTGTGTGTACCTGTTGATGGTCTGGCTATAGTCTATGACCATCCTTTGCTTCTCCCCTGTCTTCACTACTACCACCTGTGCTCTCCAGGGACTATTGCTGGCCTGGATTATGTCTTCCTTTAGTAGCCGCTGGACTTCGGACCGAATGAAGGTCCGGTCCTGGGCGCTGTACCGTCTGCTCCTACTGGCGACGGGTTTGCAATCCGGGGTGAGGTTCGCAAACAAGGACGGGGGTTGCACCTTGAGGGTTGCGAGGCCGCAGATAGTGAGTGGGGGTATTGGGCCGCCGAATTTGAAGGTAAGGCTCTGTAGATTGCACTGGAAGTCTAATCCCAGTAATGTGGGGACGCAGAGTTGGGGAAGGACGTGGAGCCTGTAGTTTTTGAACTCCCTCCCCTGCACCGTTAGGGTAACTATGCAGAAACCTTTGATCTGTACGGAGTGGGATCCTGCAGCTAGGGAAATCTTTTGTGCGCTGGGATGGGTGGTCAAGGAACAGCGTCTTACCGTGTCGGGGTGGATAAAGCTCTCCGTGCTCCCGGAGTCGACTAGGCATGGTGTCTCGTGCCCGTTTATCAGCACCGTTGTCGTCGTCGTCTGGAGTGTCCGGGGCCGAGCTTGGTCCAGCGTTATTGAAGCGAGACGTGGTTGTAGTAGTTGAGCGTCTTCTTCGAACCCCGTGGAGCCGTCGACACTGGGGTCCGTTGTTGCCGTCCAAGATGGCGTCGGGGATGAACAAAATGGCTGCCCCCATGCATCGCACATGGCGGGGGGGTCACAAGATGGCGGCGGGGTGGACAAAATGGCCGCCCCCATGCGTCGTACAGGTCTGGGGTGGTCCAAGATGGCGGCGCCCTTCCTCCCCTCGTGGTGGCCGGGACCCAAAATGGCGGCGTCTGCGGGTCGCACATGGGGCGCTGGGGGGGTTCGGGAGCGTTAGGAACGCGCGGGGCTCCCTCATCTCTGGGGACAGCGGTGGTCGGGACCCAAACTGGTAGCGCCGGCGGGTCATACGTGGGGCGCGGGGGGGGGGTGGTTTGGGGGGCGTTAGAGCCGTGCAGAACTCCCTCTTCTCCGGGGAGAGCGGTGGTCGGGACCCAAAGTGGTAGCGCCGGCGGGTCATACATGGGGCGCGGGGGGGGTTGGGGAGCGTAAGCGGCGTGCAGGGCTCCCTGTTCTCCCGGGACAGCGGCGACCTCGCGGGACCGGCACACAACCGCGAAATGGCCCTTTTTTCCGCAGCTCTTGCAGATCGCTGCGCGGGCCGGGCAGCGCTGCCGGGGGTGTTTCGCCTGGCAGCAGAAATAGCAGCGGGCGCCCCCGGTGCGACTTGGTGTTTGGACCGCGCAAGCCTGTGGGGTGTCCGGAGGGGGGGGGCTGGGTTTGTCGCGACGGGTACGTATGGAGCCCAATGGGCTGCCGCGCGGTCGGGGCCGTAGGCGCGGGTATTACGCGCGGCCACGTCTAGGGAGGCTGCTTGGGCCCGTGCCTCTGAGAGTCCTAGCAACTCTTTTTCTAGAAGTCTGGAAATCCTCTGCGTCTTCGATGAAAGAGAAAATCTCCGTGCTTAACCTCGAGTGCAGGACCTGTAGTTTTTGGTCTTCTGTGACCTGGCCGGTGGCCGTTCTGAGGTAGGCCTCGAAACAAGTCTGCCAATGCTTGAAAGCTGCTGCCGCGTTCACTGCGTGGGGGCTCATCCTCAGGCATTCCGGGATGATCCTGAGCTCCATAGTCCTTTTTAGGCACGCTTAATAAATTGTAGCGCACAAAGACTCCGAGAGACGAATAGAGTGAAGTCGATGAGGCTTTATTAAGCGTGACTGTTTCCCCCGCAGTTCAGTAGTAGACTACCTGCGGGGGAGGGCTCCAGGTACTTATACTCCGCCTTCAGGGCGGAGCTAGAGGTCAACGTCCAACCAGGACCCGGGATCTGTCAGCCAATGACATCATGGCTTCACAGTCCCACATGACCCCTAATGCATACTACCACACCATTGCCATGGCGGCCAGCATTGCTGGTTGAACGCCAAATGCCATTGTCTGCAGGGGTGGAAGGCCAACATGTTAGAATGGCGCATACGCCTGTGCTCAGTTATGTTCCATGGGCTACAAGGTGGCCCCGGTTGGCACTGCGAGCTCCGCCCACTTATGTCCCTCCCCAACCCCCACACCCCTGCCTCTTCGGTGTCTGGCACCGTCGGCGCCCCCGGTCCTGGCACCCGTCCCTGCTGCCAGGGGTACCGTTGGCTGGCACTACCCTCACTGGGGGCTGTCGGGGGGCACCCCAGCTGCCCAGCCTGTTCCCCCCCTCCCTTCCACCGGCTCTGGCAGGGGCCCCTCTGCCACAGCGAGTACGGCTGATGTCCGGGTCGGCAGCCCACAGTCACTCCACGCCATTTCCTACCTCCTTTCTCTCGCTCAGCAGCCACGATGTCAGGTTCCCGACTTTCGAGAGCCGAAGTGAACCACGCCATCGGGAACTCGGCCCATCGGCGGCGGTGAATCTCGGAGAATAGGGTGTCATGTCCACTAATGATATGCCGACTGTACTTTGACCCCGCGCGGTGAGCGACGCATTCACGCCATTTTCGGGGTGCCGGAGCTACCCGATTTAGCGCCAAACCGGGGCCTACCCCGATTTTGGCGTCGGAAGCTATTCGGCGCCCAACTGCGTTTCGCGATATCGGTGTCGGCAAACAGAGAATCCAGCCTAAAGTTTCGGAAACAGAGAATCCTGCCGCATGTATTTCTACAAGTAAATATCTGAAAGTTTTCTTTTATTAAAATTACTGAATACTGGAATTTCAATCCAAGACGCAAAGAACAAAGAAAATCACACAGAAAGACAGAAAATAACACAGAGAGAAAATCAGAGATAATGCTACCAATTGAATAAAAACATTGAACTAAAATCAATGAAGCAAATACAACTGAATGCTTGCGCCCTTGATGCTGGACTGTGCCGTGGAACAAAAAGAAAATCAAACAGAACATGAAAATATACCAGATGGCTTTTCTTGAGTGTAAATTGCAGCATTTTTCCTCAGGGAATGTATTCCCAGGAATCCCTTTGCAATGATAACCCATTCCTCCAGCATTTAGTTACACAGTTCAGAGTGAAGAGCCACACATTCGGCAGAATTCTCCACCCAACGCCGCCCCGATACCCGCACGCGACTCTCCCCCCCACCAAACCGGCGCGGCGAGAATCACGCCTGGCCGCTCGGAGAATCGCCGCTCGCCGTTTGCAAAAGGCGAGCGGCGATTCTCCAGCCCGTATGGGCCGAGTGGCCGCCCCAACACGGCACGTTCCCGCCGGCGCCGTCCACGCCTGGCCGCTGCCAGCGGGAACTGCGTGGGAATGCTGGGGTGGCGGCCTGTGGAGGGGGGTTCCTGCACCGGGTAGGGGCTCCGATGGGGTCTGGCCCGCGATCGGTGCCAACCGATCGGCAGGCCGGCCTCTCTGAAGGAGGACCTCCTTTCCTCCGTGCCCCGCAAGATCCATCTGCCATCTTCTTGCGGGGCGGCCTCAGGGAGGACGGCAACCGTGCATGCGTGGGTTGGCGCCGGCCAACCTGCGCATGCGTGGGTGACGTCATTTACATGGAGCCGGCCGCGTCATTTACGCGGCGCCGCTTTTCTGGCGGCGCCAAGGCCCAGCGCGTGTAAATTACCCGACGCCGCTCCTAGCCCCCCGGGGGCGGGAGAATAGGGGGCTGGTAGCGGGCTCCGACGCCGGAGTGAAACACTCCGGTTTTCACTCCGGCGTCGGCACTTAGACTCCATTTCGGAGAATCGTGTCCATTACTCTTGCAAAGAGCTGAAAAATCTCGTCAGCTGTTATCATCTTTGCCCAGAGTAGGCAGGATAAAGGATGATAATACCCTGTAGAAATGAGGAGAACCGTCCCCCCCCCCCCCCCCCAGAACATTAATGAGTAACGAAGAAGATTATATTTGTTAAAGTTACAGGCCAATATATTGTTGATATTATTTATTGGGAACCTTTGCTTGATGTTATGTTGTACCTAGGCGCTGTCTTTGGTATCTTATTTGGCCCTCAGCTGAGCTTCAAACAGTATATTCGCACCAGCAAATAGTCTGCTTATTGCCACCTCCATAACATTGGCTGCTTCTTACCCAACCTCAGAACATCCGCTGCAGAAATTTACCTCCAGACACGGCAATTCTCAGTTGGCCTCTCATCCTCCGTTAGCTTCATTTCAGTTATTGCACCTCCATTGCTGATCTACGATCGCTCCTGGAACCTCAGTTCTTCATATTTCAAATTCTCATCTTTTTATTTTAATCACTTCATTACCTTGTCCTTCCATGTCCTTCTGTAAGTTCTTCGAGAACTACAACTCTTCTAGAACTTGGCTTTCCTCTCCTCTGTCTGTTCACTTGTGCATTCCCAACTCTTTTCACCCCACCATTTGCAACAGTGCTTTTCAGCTGTCTGGGCCATACACTCTGCAATTAAACTGGCCACAACTTCTCCACATCACTTTCTTCCTTTAACATTAAAGGCCACCTGACTAACTAAGCTTTTTGGCACCATTCTCCTGGTGTCTATTTGCGTATCATTATGCTTCAGTGAAATACGGAGACATCTTTTCTTCCTTGGAGGTGTTATATAAATGCAGGCTGTTCTTGTTACCCTTGTCAGGAAAGTAACCTACATTTAATATTAAGTCATCTTAGTTTATTTACAACATTACTGAAAACCAACAACCTTTTAATCAGATTTCCAAAAAATTTCACTCACTGAATCTGAATAATTTGTCCATGTTTAGTTACACATTCCTTATCTCAGTTTGAGCTATACTGCGGGACAAAAAAACAAAAATTTGAAAATTACTTCTGGCATTGATATCCCTAAATTTATTCTCACCCCACCTTCTGTTCAAAGTGATTTAAAATCATTTCAGGAGCAATCGCAGGATAAACCGGATAGCACTTGGTTAAAATTTCTCCTTGAATGGTGGGATAAAAACCTTGGGGTTGCTGCGAAGGTTCTTTGTGAAATGAGTTTGACTGATATTAGCTGGGGCTGACTCTGCTGATAAAGACTTGGTTTTGAAATTCTTAAACTTTCAGAAACGCTGGTAGATTTGTACCTCAAAAGTAATCAATTATGTGAAATGCCTCGAGACATTAGTCAGAAGGAGCCAGATATGCTCCTTCGAGATAGTCCTTCTATTTTCAGACTTATTCTCCCCATGTCTCTGAATTGCCCTTTGAAAGGTTGAGTGTGTAAAATTATGCGAGAGGAACGGAAACAAAATATGCAACGCTTCATTTCCCCATTGTCAAATTTCCTGAGAAAGGTCCAACACATTTGCCACTTCAGTCCATGTGGTTACAGCATTTTTAATTGACAAGCGATAGAGGAAAGTTCAATTTAATGTCTCTTCAGAAAAATAGCACCTCTGATACAGTGCAGCACACTCTCAATTCTGCACTCAAATATAAGCCTATATTATTCACTGATGTCTCTGTTATAGGGCTTGAATCTGCCATATTCTGATGGGAGAGAAACCATTGGTTCAAGGCTGATGCATTGTCACAAGCAGACCCTTGTAAGAGGGTGAGAGAACAGATGATATCACTTGGGCAAAGAGACACTTGGATGCAGTAGTGTCATAATTTATTAAACAACAAAAGTTATGCTTAAGAAACAAAAGCAGTCGATACCTTAAATAAGGGGTTGGATTCTCCTGTCGCCAACGCCGAAATAGTGTTCGGTGACCCGCCGGAGAATTCAAGTTTATGACAGAATCAGGGGCGGCGCCGCTTTTGCGATGCTCCGCCCCCTCCAAAGCGCCAGACTCGGAGAGTACGCCACACCACGTATCGACGGCCTCAGTACATTGCCTGAGGACCGCCCCCGACTGGCCGAGTTCTGGACGGCGTGGGTCTCATCCGTTGGGAACTCAGTGTGACGGCTGTGGACTCAGTCCAATGCCGCCACAGTCGGGGGAGGGCCGATCCACGGGCAGGGGGGTGACATTATTCGGGGCTGGGGGCACTGTGGGGGTGGGTCCGGGGCACGCGAGCCGGCCGAAGTGGGGGACTATTTCACGGACCAGGTCCACGAGCGGCCTCCGCCATGAAGCACAGCGCGGCGCTGCAGGCCACCATCGTGCACATGCACGGACTCGCACCCAGCAGTTCTCCAGGCCGTATCGGCAGCTGGAGCCGAGTGCTCTACGCTGCCGTCCAGCTAGCCCCCAGCAAAACGGGGAGTAGGTGGCCGTTTTGCACCAGTTTTCCTGGCGTAAAAAGGTTTCGTTCCCACTTCGGCGTGGGAACATAGCCCCAGAGTCAGAGACTCCAGCAAGGTGTTCCCCTGATTCTGATTTCTGTTCTTCTGTTCTACCAATTTGAGATTGAAAAATTTGGGTCGGAAACAACTGTGCCACACTTAAATAATGGTAATTATATAGGAATAAGGGCAGAGTTGACTGGAGTGGACTGGGAAAGGAGTTTAGCAGGAAAGATGGTTGAGCAGCAATAGCAGATCGCAGTGAGGAAGAAGCGTTCTAGGGAGGGGATAAATGAACCATAGTTGACCAAGGAAGTGAGGGGCAGCATGAAACTGAAAGTGTTGTTGGGCGTGATTCTCCGGAAAGATTTCTAAGTGTGGTAGCGAGTGGGAACTGCAGGGAGTTTCCCGGCGAGCGGCCCAGTGTGGCTGGCAAAGCTATTAAACGTTAATTGGTCCACTTAATGAGGCCCCACGGGCTTCACGCCGCAAATGAAAGTTCGCCGGCTGATTTTCTGGACCGTGTTCGCCAGCCCCCCGCTAACAAGGTCGAGCAGCACTTAAACAGCACTTCCACAGCCAACACCAGTCAGCTCGCAGCCATGGCGCCGAGGAGAATGGCCCCAGGATTCGGTGATGTGAACCGGGTGAGGCTCCTCGATACAGTCGAGGTCAGGAAGGATGGCCTGTTCCCCCAGAGGTCACGGAGGGCGATCCACAGGGCAGCCAGTGCCGCCTGGGACGAGGAGGAGGCGGCTGTAAGCTCTGGGAGCGTGACCAGGGGAACTGGGCTCCAGTGCCGTAAGAAGGTCAACACGTGTGAGTAGAGACCAACACCCCCCACCTCCCCCCCTTACCTTCCCACGCAAGCATCTACCCCCCACAACGCTCTATGCGGCATCCAACCCTCCCTTCACCTCCCCCCCTTTGACCACTGTAAACACGCATATGGCTAATAATGCCCTCTCTGTGTCTCCACAGGAGAAGCTCTGGCTCAAGCACCAGGAGAGGGCCCAGACTGGGGGCGGGGTGCCAGACCACCTGCGAGGAACGGGCCCTGGAGGTGACGGGGTGGTAGAGGACAGGGCGGTGGACACCGCAGGGGTGAGGATCCACAGGGCCCCACCCGGGACCTATCACACATGAATTGTTATTGTCTTACTGACTGAACTATCCCTCCCACTGACCGAAGGTCCATTCTCCCACAGGTCCTCCAGCCGTCAGCGCCGGCCCATCCCGAGTGGCCTCCCAGGACAAGCCCTCGGAGGGGAGCTCGGAGGAAGACCCGATCAATGCATCACAGTTACCATCTTTACCTTCCACCAGCGCAGGTACACGCACTTTGGTGGGAAACAATTGTCAGGCTTCTGGGGCACAATCTGGTGAGCACCACACAGTTGTTGATGCACATCAGGTGGAGGCAGGAACCCCCAGGTGAGACAGCAGGTGGCGGTCTGCTGGATCCCAGGACTCAGCCGAGTCCCAGTCTGATGCTGGGCCTCTGGTACAGGGTTACCTGGAGCTGATGGAGACGATAGGGTGTGGTCATGAGATCCAGAGATGTTGTCAGTGACTCTCCTACAGGTCTATAGCCGTTTGGAGGAGTCCCAGAGGTTATGGGTGCAAGAGATGGTGCCAGCAATGCGTGGCACCATGGCCAACACTGCTAGGGTGGCAACTGCAATGGAGAGCCTGGTGCACGATGTCGGCACCATTACTGAAAGCGTCCAAAACATAGCCATCAGCGACGGCCATGCTGAGGGTCTCGGCAGAATGTCCGACTCACTGGGGATGTGAACCAGTACCAGACTCACCTTGATGAGGTTTTGCAGGATATGTTCCACTCTCAGATGGGAATGGCCGAGGCACTACGGAGCTTTTCCCTGTTGCAGTGACATTAATGAAGCGCTGCAGAGCATGTCCCAGTCACTGAGAAGCATCACCAGGGGTTTTGACACCTTGGTGCAGACATAATAATATAATAATCGCTTATTGTCACAAGTAGGCTTCAATGAAGTTACTGTGAAAAGCCCCTAGTCGCCACATTCCGGCGCCTGTTCGGGGAGGCCGATGCGGGGAGCCACCAAGGCTGGCAGAACCAGAAGATGCAGGGGCAGCCAGGGCATGAACCAGCTACCCTTCCGTCCTGAGGTGAACCCTGGGCACTATGGGCACCGAATGGGAGGAGGGGCCACTGCGTGCCAACCCGGACCTGTTCTATGGAGTGGCCACCAGCTCCCCCGAGTAACAGCCCTCTGATAAGGCCACATCCCGAGGTCAGCACACGGGGCAGGGTGGCACAGCTGTGCATGTGTGGCCGATAAGTACACCAGGGCCCTCCGGCCCCAGAGTCCCCAGAGGACGCCTACCAGGGGCATCGAAGACCATGGGACGAGGTAAGCAGCTGGCTGATGTGCGTCCTGGGAATACACCTAGATGTAGCGGTAGAGCTAGGAATGTTAAGCACATCGAGGATCACAGAGCACCGTGTGAGGAGGGGATGAGCGTGAGGGAGTAGGTGGGGGTATTGAGGGGATGGTGGGGAGAGTGGGGTGGCGAGTGGGGAATTGTTGGACACCTGTGACACCATAAGATCATAAGACATAGGAGCGGAAGTAAGGCCATTCGGTCCATCGAGTCCACTCCACCATTCAATCATGGCTGATTTCAACTCCATTTACCCGCTCTCTCTCCATAGCCCTTAATTCCTCGAGAAATCAAGAATTTATCAACTTCTGTCTTAAAGACACTCAACGTCCTGGCCTCCACCGCCCTCTGTGGCAATGAATTCCACAGACCCACCACTCTCTGGCTGAAGAAATTTCTCCTCATCTCTGTTCTAAAGTGACTCCCTTTTATTCTAAGGCTGTGCCCCCGGGTCCTAGTCTCCCCTGCTAATGGAAACAACTTCCCTACATCGACCCTATCTAAGCCATTCATTATCTTGTAAGTTTCTATTAGATCTCCCCTCAACCTCCTAAACTCCAATGAATATAATCCCAGGATCCTCAGACGTTCATCGTATGTTAGGCCTACCATTCCTGGGATCATCCGTGTGAATCTCCGCTGGACCCGCTCCAGTGCCAGTATGTCCTTCCTGAGGTATGGGGCCCAAAATTGCTCACAGTATTCTAAATGGGGCCTAACTAATGCTTTATAAAGCTTCAGAAGTACATCCCTGCTTTTATATTCCAAGCCTCTTGAGATGAATGACAACATTGCATTTGCTTTCTTAATTACGGACTCCACCTGCAAGTTTACCTTTAGAGAATCCTGGACTAGGATTCCCAAGTCCCTTTGCACTTCAGCATTATGAATTTTGTCACCGTTTAGAAAATAGTCCATGCCTCTATTCCTTTTTCCAAAGTGCAAGACCTCGCACTTGCCCACGTTGAATTTCATCAGCCATTTCTTGGACCACTCTCCTCAACTGTCTAAATCTTTCTGCAGCCTCCCCACCTCCTCCATACTACCTGCCCTTCCATCTATCTTTGTATCATCGGCAAACTTAGCCAGAATGCCCTCAGTCCCGTCATCTAGATCGTTAATATATAAAGAGAACAGCTGTGGCCCCAACACTGAACCCTGCGGGACACCATTCGTCACCGGTTGCCATTCCGAAAAAGAACCTTTTATCCCAACTCTCTGCCTTCTGCCTGACAGCCAATTGTCAATCCATGTTAGTACCTTGCCTCGAATACCATGGGCCCTTATTTTACTCAGACACATTAAAAACCCTTGACCACAACCAGTATGACGCCTCTGTCACCTTCCTCCGCTATGTGGGCCGACCTTTGAACTCTTGGCCCATCCTATTGTCAGGTCCTCCATCACATTTTCCACTTGGTATTATCTTGAACTTGCTGATAGTATCAACTGTACAGCGCAAGGGTTCCAAGTACTATTCCTTGATGTGTTAGGCAGGTCGGTTCGGTGTGGACTGCACTTGATGCAGCGATGCAGGAAACAGACCTCTAACACTGTAGAAGATCCAACACGGTTTTATTGAACGATAGAACTAACATACATATTTAACTGTGGGTCAACACTATACTGAACTGACTGGAGACCTTGTACTAGCCTGACCAGACTTACTAGCTACCGCATGGTGTTTGCACTGTGCTAGCTCGTGGACTCTGACTGTCTCAGTGGCTGGGTCCAGAGAGAGTGGGAAACCTAGTGCCCTCTGGCTTTATAGTGGTGGTGTCCTGTCTGGTGATTGGCTGCACTGTGCTGTGTGCTTATTGGTCATCCTGTGTGTCAATCACTGCCTGTCTGCATCTCATTATATACATGTGTGGATATTATGACATCTCCCCACTTTAAAAAAAAATACTAAGGTGTGGACGCTTATATATATGTGCCTGACTATATACAGAAAGATGGCTAAACGAACATATATACATAGGACGGTTGCGATAGTGCAGATACATGGCAAACAGAGGTCCAATTGGTGAAGTCACAAAAATGTACCAAAGCTCAGTCTATAGATTTAGTCTTTGTGATGGGCGCCAAATTCTAGTTGATCGCCGCAGAGGCGGATTAGGAGCTGCCTGCGCTTGGAGAGGCGGGATCGCTGGCATCGGGGTGGACATGTAGACTGGCAGGATTGCTGGTAGATCGGTGGCATTGTGGTAGGGTACGTCCGGAGGAGGCATTGTAGGTGGCAGGGCACGCCGGTCAGGTAGCGGGTGTGGAACTCTTCGCAGTGCCCGTCTGTTGCGCCGGAGCAGGGAGCCATCAGCCATGCGGACAAGGAATGATCTTGGGGCCACTTGTTGAGCACAACATCTGTGGCTGACCAGCCGCCCTCCGGCAACTGTATGCGAACATGATCAGTTGGGGCCAGCTCAGGCAGATCCGTGGCATGGGCATCGTACGTGGCTTTGGGCCCGTAACTGCTGCACTTTCTGTAGGACCGTGAGGTGGTCAAGGTCGGGAACGTGGATGGCTGGAACTGTGGTCCTCAGAGTGCGATTCATGAGCATCTGGGCTGGAGACAATCCAGTGGACAGTGGGGTTGCCCTGTATGCCAGCATCCCCAGGTTAAAATCGGAGCCTGAATCTGCAGCTGCTTTACAATGAGGACGCCTTTTTCGGCCTTCCCGTTTGACTGCGGGTAGTGGGGACTGGAGGTAACGTGATGGAAGTTGTAGGACTGTGCGAAGTCAGACCATTCCTGGCTGTAAAAGCAAGGACCGTTGTCGCTCATTACCGTGAGCAGTATCCCATGCCTGGCCGACGTTTCTTTGCAGGCTTTGATTACCGCCTTCGGCGTGAGGTCGGACAGTTTCACTATTTCTGGGTATCTGGAGAAGTAGTCAACCATGAGTACGTAGTCATGCCCCTTGGCGTGGTGTAGCCACCTGGGTTGGCCACTTCCCGACTTAAAATGGAGATCCACAAAGAATGCAGGGAAATTCAGTCAAGCCAGGAAAAACTAGCAGGCGCAAAGTTTCCTGTGTATTAGGCTTTGCAGAAACCCAGACAGCACTGAAACTCACAACCATCTGCATATTAATGAGCGATCCCCGGGAACAATTGGAAACATTTAAGGTAAACAAGGCCAAGCCAGACTCCTCGGTGCCAGCAGGAGCCAAGACAAAGGAAAGCCAACGGACACTCAGGAACATGCCAGCGATCAGGGAACAGCTCCAGTATTGGAGAAATCGATCCAAGTTGTGATCGGAACGTAGTCCAATCACTTGGAACCAGATTCGGGGTCCGCCCCGAACGGCGGGAAGCCCCTGGGGACTATAAAGTAGAGTCCCCAAGTTCAATTCGTCCTTCTTGGCAGGGTCACTCAGCAGCTCGAAACAACCCTTGACAGTGACCTGCCTAGCTGCCGCATCAACCAAGTAAGTCTCCAGTCAACGCATGCTATGAGATAGGTGCTCCTAGCTACCAGTCCATACCAGCTTTTGAATCCTGCAGACTCAGAATCAAACAAAAGGCCATTTGTTCCCTTCCCTGGTGGGCCAGTTCCAAAGCTAAGTATAGGCCTTCTAGTGATAGAGAATAGTCTAGTAAGTAGAGTTTTATGCATGAGTAGTGATTTACTGTGTGTAATAAATGTGTTTTGATTTGAAACTTACTAACTGGTGTATTGAGTTATTGATCAGTACCTCGTGGCGGTATCATAAAGATACCTGGCGACTCTGGAGCAAAGGTTATAGAAACAGAGCAAATTAAGTAAAGACACAACGAGCAACATTTAAGAGCCAACCAAAAGTTAGCAACAGTGGAAAAGGTCGACACCTACTTTGGACCACGAGAGGTCACGATCTCGTGCTGCTGCAACGTTTCTTTGGGTTGAGCTGGCTGAAACTTCTGACAGGTAGGACACTCGTGTCCTGTCTGGCACAATTGCGAGGCACAGAGGAGGTTGTTCGGACGCTCCGCAAAGAGATAGAAGAGAGACATCGAATGAGCAAGGTCGACGTTAGTGAGATTGAGAGAGAGAATATAGATTTGAGAAGGAAGTTAGCAGCAAAGGACGGAGAGGTGGATGATGCCAAGTGGACACCAGTCTTGTCTAGCGCATCTGAGCAGCTTCCATACCCAATATGAGAAGGCCTATCAGGACACGCAACATGCAGTCCTGGTAAGAGAAGAGACAGAGAAACAGGTAGAGGCATTGCAAAGGCAGTGCAGCGATCTAAAAGCAGCGTTAAGTGCACTCCATGCTGCCACCACGGAGCACAGACAAAGCTCATTAGATCATGCAAAATGCAGGAAGCAGATTGCGGAACTGCAGTCTTTGCTTTCGGTGCAAAATGGGTTCCAGAGCACCTTTGGATCCCAATTAGATGAGGAAGACGGTCCTGATTGGCAAGAACTAAACAAAACCGCACATAGATATAGATATAGTAAATGTATGCGCCCCAAACTGGGATGATGCTGGATTCATGAAGCGCATGTGGGGGCGCATTCCGGACCTGGAGGTAGGAGGCCTGATAATGGGAGGGGACTTCAATACAGTGTTAAACCCAGCACTGGACCGCTCCAGATCAAGGACTGGAAAGAGGCCGGCGGCGGCCAAGGTGCTTAGGGGGTTTATGGATCAGATGGGGGGAGTGGACCCATGGAGGTTTGCGAGGCCACTCGCCAGGGAATTTTCTTTTTTATCCCACGTGCACAAAGCCTACTCCCGGATAGATTTCTTTGTCCTGGGCATGGCGCTCATCCCGAGGGTGGAGGGGACGGAGTATTTGGCCATAGCCGTTTCGGATCACGCCCCGCACTGGGTGGAACTGGAGTTGGGAGAGGAGAGGGACCAACGCCCGCTCTGGCGGCTGGATGTGGGACTGCTGGCAGATGAGGTGGTGTGTGGGAAGGTGAGGGGGTGCATCGAAAGGTACTTGGAGGCCAACGACAATGGGGAGGTGCGGGTGGGGGTGGTATGGGAGGCGTTGAAGGCGGTGATCAGTGGAGAGCTCATCTCCATCAGGGCGCATAGGGAGAAGACAGAGGGCATGGAAAGGGAGAGGTTAGTGGGGGAGATTTTAAGAGTGGACAGGAGATACGCAGAGGCCCCTGAGGAGAGATTACTTGGGGAAAGACGACGGCTCCAGACGGAGTTTGATCTGTTGACCACAGGGAAGGCAGAGGCACAGTGGAGGAAGGCGCAGGGGGCGACCTACGAGTATGGGGAAAAGGCTAGTCGGATGCTGGCACACCAGCTCCGTAAGAGAATGGCAGCGAGGGAAATAGGGGGAGTCAAGGATGGAAGGGGAGCCACGGTGCGGAGTGCGACAAAAATAAACGAGGTATTCAAGGCCTTCTATGAAGAGCTGTACAGATCCCAGCCCCCAGCGGGGGAAGAGGGAATGAGACGATTCCTAGACCAACTGAGATTCCCGAGGGTGGGGGAGCAAGAGGTGGCTGGTTTGGGGGCACCAATTGGGTTGGAGGAGCTGAGCAAGGGTTTGGGGAGCATGCAGGCGGGGAAGGCCCCGGGACCGGATGGGTTCCCGGTGGAGTTCTACAGGAAGTACGTAGACCTGTTGGCCCAGCTACTAGTGAGGACCTTTAATGAGCCAAGAGAGGAGGGGACCCTGCCCCCGACAATGTCGGAAGCGACGATTTCTTTTATCCTAAAGCAGGACAAGGACCCACTGCAATGTGGATCGTACAGGCCGATCTCGCTCCTCAATGTGGATGCTAAGTTGCTGGCAAAAAGTACTGGCCATGAGGATCGAGGACTCTGTCCCGGGGGTGATCCACGAGGACCAGACAGGATTTGTATAGGTCAGGCAATTAAACACCAATGTGCGGCAGCTCTTAAACGTGATAATGATGCCATCGGAGGAGGGATAGGCAGAGGTAGTGGCAGCTATGGACGCGGAGAAGGCCTTTGACCGAGTAGAGTGGGAGTATCTCTGGGAGGTGCTGCGTAGGTTTGGGTTCGGGGTAGGGTTTATCAGTTGGGTTAATCTCCTTCACAGAGCCCCGGTGGCGAGTGTAGTGACGAACCGGCGGATGTCGGAGTACTTTCGGCTGTACCGAGGGACGAGGCAGGGGTGCCCCCTGTCCCCCCTGTTGTTTGCATTGGCGATCGAACCCTTGGCCATGTCATTGAGGGAGTCTAGGAAATGGAAGGGGGTGGTCCGAGGGGGAGAAGAGCATCGGGTATCGCTTTATGCGGATGACCTGTTGCTGTATGTGGCGGATCCAATGGAGGGGATGGTGGAGGTCATGCAGACTTTAAGGGAGTTTGGGGAGCTTTCGGGCTATAAGCTCAATGTAGGGAAGAGTGAGCTCTTTGTATTACAGGCAGCGGACCAAGAAAGAACGATAGGGGACCTACCGCTGAGGAGGGCGGAGGGGAGCTTTCGGTATCTGGGGATCCAGATAGCCAGGAGTTGGGGGGCCCTACATAAACTGAATCTGACGAGGTTGGTGGAGCAAATGGAGGAGGACTTCAAAAGATGGGACATGTTACCGCTCTCGCTAGCGGGTAGAGTGCAGTCGGTCAAAATGGTGGTCCTTCCGAGGTTTCTGTTTGTGTTTCAGTGCCTTCCCATCGCCTTTTTTAGGAGAGTAGGTAGGAGTATTATGGGGTTTGTGTGGGCGAATAGGACCCCAAGGGTAAGGAGAGGGTTCCTGGAACGCAGTAGGGACCGAGGAGGGTTGGCGCTGCCAAACCTAGGGAGCTACTACTGGGCAGCAAATGTGGCGATGATCCGCAAGTGGGTGATGGAGGGAGAGGGGGCGGCATGGAAGAGGATGGAGATGGCGTCCTGTAAAGGAACGAGCCTGGGGGCGTTGGTGACGCTAAGGATCTGGGGCCAGTGGAGACGGCACAAGGGTGTAATGGGAGCCTCGGTGTGGTCCCCGATCAGGGGTAACCACCGGTTTGTCCCGGGGAGGATGGACGGGGGGTTTCAGAGCTGGCATCGGGCGGGGATTAGAAGAATGGGGGACCTGTTCATTGACGGGACGTTTGCGAGCCTAGGGGCACTGGTGGAGAAGTTTGAGATACCCCCGGGAAATGCTTTTAGATATATGCAGGTGAGGGCGTTTGTGAGGCGACAGGTGAGGGAATTCCTGTTGCTCCCGGCACAAGAAATTCAAGACAGGGTGATCTCGGGTGTATGGGTCAGGGAGGGCAAGGTGTCGGCAATATACCAGGAGATGAAAGAAGAGGGGGAAGCATTGGTAGAGGAGCTGAAGGGTAAATGGGAGGAGGAGCTGGGGGAGGAGATTGAGGAGGGGTTATGGGCTGATGCCCTAGGTAGGGTTAATTCCTCCTCCTCGTGTGCCAGGCTCAGCCTGATACAATTTAAGGTGGTTCACAGAGCGCACTTGACGGGGCGAGGTTGAGTAGGTTCTTTGGGGTAGAGGACAGACGTGGAAGGTGCTCAGGGAGCCCGGCGAACCATGTCCATATGTTTTGGTCATGCCCGGCACTGGAGGGGTTCTGGAGAGGAGTGGCGGGAGCAATATCTCAGGTGGTGAAAGTCCGGGTCAAGCCAAGCTGGGGGCTAGCAATATTTGGAGTAGTGGACGAGCCGGGAGTGCAGGAGGCGAAAGAGGCCGGCATTCTGGCCTTTGCGTCCCTAGTAGCCCGGCGACGGATCATGCTAATGTGGAAGGAGGCGAAGCCCCCCAGCCTGGAGGCCTGAATAAACGGCATGGCTGGGTTCATAAAGCTGGAGAGGATTAAGTTTGCCTTGAGAGGGTCTGTGCAGGGGTTCTACAGGCGGTGGCAACCGTTCCTGGACTATCTCGCGGAGCGTTAGAGGACGGTTGGTCAGCAGCAGCAGCAGCAACCTAGGGGGGGAGGGGGGGGGGTAAAGGGGGGACTGCCTGGGAGGGTGGATGAACAAGAGATAACATGAAGGATTGGGGGAACTGGCACGTGTGGGAGTGAGCCAGTGTACAAAGCTATGGAACAGATCATTTTACCATGTAGATATCTTGCTCTGTGCGATTTCTTGTTATTTTGTTACGGGGTGGGGGGGCGGTTATTGTTTGTAAGGGTGAAAAATTGTGTTAAAAAACTTTAATAAATATATATTTTTTTAAAAACAGGGACACATCACAGCCCCTGTACCCATTCAAATTGGCAACATTACAACAAAACACCCCATAGTTTTGCTCGATCTGGACCACACAGCAGAACACATTTTGGGCAACGATTTCATGAACTCCCACAACCTGTCATTTGACCCAATAAATCAATGTGTCTGGAAAATGACAAAGTCAGCAAGAGCCCCCACAACGCTCACAGTAGGTGAGTATGCAAACAAGATTAGCGCAGTCGGCGAATTTTGGTTCGACCCGACCAAGATTAGTGCAGACAAACAGGTTAGGGCAGTTCTCGAGAAGAACAGAACCGCATTTGCAAGTCATGAACATGACTGCGGCAGGATAGCTGGTACGGTTCAAATAACAGGACCTGACCCTAGACCCCAGAAGCAATATGGTTTTCCCCAAGAGGCAGAGGGAGAAATCTCAAAGGTTATTGACAGCTTATTGGAACAAGGCGTACTTAGATCGGTAGCCTCTACTAATAATGCCCCGATTTGGCCAGTGAGAAAGCTCGATGGATTATGGCGACTGACCATCGATTACCGGGAACTCAACAAAGTCACCCCCGCAGCAGCCCCCACGGTAGCCACAAGTCCCGAGACCATGCTCAAACAGGGACTCAACTCACGATATTTTACGGTTTTGGACATCAGTAATGGATTCTGGTCCATTCCATTGGCAAAAGCGTGCCAATACAAATTTGCCTTCACTTTTAAAAAGTGACATGCCACAAGGATTCCACAACTCTCCCTCCATTTTCCACCGACAGCTGGCAAATGGTTTATCGAAATTTTCTCCCCCCGAATGTCTGGTCCATTATGTAGACTATCTATTACTGCAGACAGACACCAAGGCAGAGCACATCAAGCTTCTGTCTGAACTCCTGGAACTCCTACAGCAAATTGGATGCAAAGTGAACCCCCAAAAATCCCAAATTTTGGAAAACAAAGTGGAACGATTATCACGCACGGTAAACGCAAGATCGAGCATAAAAGAATTGACTCGATTGTCAAATTGCCCCTTCCCCAGAATGTTTCCACCCTCCGGTCGTTTTTAGGACTGGTTGGCTACTGCCGAAACCACATTCACGGTTTTGCCAGCAAGGCAGCACCCCTCTCGGAACTCCTAAAGAAAGGAACCCCTTGGGAATGGCTTCTGCAGCAAGTGGATGCTTTAAAAAGAGCCCTCATTGCAGCCCCCGCACTACAGGTTCCAGACCCGCTTTCCCCCTATGCTTTAGAGATAGCTAGCACAGACCGCACCCTTTCAGCCGTGCTCCTCCAGGAACGGCACGAACAGTTAAGACCCGTGGCTTACGCCTCCAGAGTTTTAGATCCTGTGGAGCAGGGATTTTCGGCCTGTGAAAGGCACCTGCTCGCCGTTTTCTGGGCAGTTCAGTACTTTTCATACATCACCGGACTAAACCCCATCACAATCCTCATGGAACACACCCCCACCCAATTTTTAATAGACAGATGACTTAAGGACGGTACAGTAAGCCAGATCAGAGCAGCCAGATGGACCCTTCTTTTGCAGGGACGGGACATCACTGTTAAAAGGACCAAGACCCACACTTTCCTAGCCGACAACCTTCAGTACCCAGGCACCCCCCCCGAATGTGAAATCATCTCACCGCACCACAACACAGGCCCCTTTATCGCAAAAACACCCCCCAAAAAGATAGGTAATTCACCCCAGAGCCCCCAGCACACAGACACGTGCGCACCTTTGAGAATATATGTGGATGGTTCTTCCACTGTATTAAATGGGAAACGCATTACAGGATGCGGCATCTATGTTGAGGACGTGCAGGGACGCGCCCTAGAAGAAATCTCCTTAAAACTGCCAGGACACTTAGGACAGAACTAGCAGCCATTGCGTACATCATAGATCACCCAGATTCCTTCCCCAGCCCAGCAGACATATACTCGGACAGCCTCTATGTCTGTAACAGCCTCACAGAATTCCTACCCCTGTGGAAAGCAAGAGGATTTGTTTCCGCGGATGGAAAACCCCTCCCTTCAGCCCCATTGCTCCGGCACATTTTAGACAAAGCACAGGACAGGATATTTGGCATCGTTAAAGTTAAAAGTCACCACCGTTCCTCCCCACCTGGAAATGTAAAAGCCGACGCACTGGCTAAAGCAGGTTCCAGACATGGACATTTTTGGAACCCCGCCGAAAGCGCCCCAGTGAATGCAGTTCAGGTCTCACAGACTAATATCGAGATTTAGTGCAGGCCCAGAAGCAAGATAGTAATCTCAGGGAGATTTTAAAAGGAAGCTTTCCATCCCCATACGATAGGTTTAAAAATGCACTGACCACACATGACGGTGTGATCCTAAAAGACACCCTTTATGTGGTTCCGGAACAGGACAGGAATCAGCTTATTTGTTTGTTCCATGATAGTCATGGGCATCAGGGAATTGACCCCACTACAGCCCACCTCAGGCAGCTCTGTTGGTGGCCGAATTTAAAGGAAGACGTCACGCACTATGTGGAAAATTGCCTTATCTGTGCCCATAACAATCCGGACAGATATGCAAAGAAAGTTCAGCTTAGCCACTCCCGCCCCGTTAATAGCCCCTGGACAAACTTCCAGATTGATTTGGTAGGACCATTGCCCCCTTCCAGGAATGGTCACAAGTATGTCATAGTCGTTATAGACACGTTTCCGAAATGGGAAGAAGCATTCCCATCTAGAACAAACACGGCAAAGACTGCAGCAACGATTTTAACCCACCACATCTTTATGAGATGGGGACTCCCCCGCAGCATTGAATCCGACCAAGGTTCCCATTTTACGGGACGTGTCATGAAGAACGTCCTCATGATATTTGGCATTACCCAAAAGTTCCACATCGCATACCACCCCCAGTCAAGTGGTATCGTGGAGCGAATGAATCGGACCCTAAAAGCAACCCTCAGGAAAATTGTCCCAACAAAACAGCACCACTTGGGATTCAGTCCTCCCCTTTGCACTAATGTTTTTGCGTAACACTGTTTCGACATCCACAGGATACACCCCACACACTCTCATGACCGGACGCCCCATGAAAGGCACAGAATTTTTATTCGGACTTGACTTGAGCAGCCCCGAAGTGATGGCCCTCACACACGAGAACGCGGTGAAACAATTAGTTGAGAATGTAAAAACGGCTCAGCTAGCAGCCGCAGTAAAATTAGGCACCAGGAAGAAACAGAGCAAGGCCTGTTTCGACAGGACAGTGCATGCGGCTGAGTTTGAGGTAGGACAGCAGGTCATGCTCTCCATTTACAACCACAGCACGTTCCTGTCACGTAAGTATTCGGGTCCGTACTCCGTTGCGGACAAAGTAAGCTCCTTCGTTTATAAAATTAAGTACCCCAACGGGAAGACAGCGTGGTTTCATATTAAACAGCTCAAGGCATATGGCTCGCAGTCTAACCACGCACACCACGTCATGCTCGACGCAGCAGACCACGCCCCGCCCACAACCAACATGTCCCTACCCTCCCCCAACACGCCCACCCCATCCACGGATTCGATCTCGACTCCACCCCCGAACTCTAGACTCTGCCCCGGAACGCCCACAGACTGCAGCAGCAGCGACAGCGACTGTGACACAGGCAATAGCCACAGCACACCTCCCTACTATCCCCATGCAACAGGCCCCACACCCAGCAAATCTGAACACCATTTGAGTGATCCCTTCCTGATCACATTCCTCAACAAACCTCACCAAAGATCACCGCCCTACGATGACGACCCCGACTCCGTCCCCACAGAATTAGACACCACTTTTTGGCACCGCGACAATTCGTACAGGCTCGTCTGAAACAATGAGATGAACCCTAAGTCACACCATGCAGCTTTGGCAACCCTCATCCATTCACGAGTATGGCATCCGGGAGAAGATGATGACATTGAGTCTGACTCCCAAAACAAGAACCCCTTTGCGACCCTTTGTCCTTTCTGATGGAACATGCAGCATGTTTGTTAGTGTTATTGTTATGTGTTGTATGTAAAAACGGAAAATTTTTCACGGCCCCACGTCACCACCCACTTTGATGGTCAATGGCAGTTAATGGATCTAGTTTGTCCCAGACAATAGTACAGAGGAACTAGTCTGTCGCCAGGAAATTGTTAGAGGATCTAGTTTGTCCCAGACAATAGTTCAGAGGAACTAGTCTGTTGACAGAAAATTGGTAAAGATACAAGTGTGTCCCAGACAATAGTTCAGAGGAACTATTCTGTCGTCAGACAACAATCATAACTACTCTCCTGATTCGAAGGTACTCACGAGAGGCAGCCCCCACGACGACCACATTCTTACCCGTTCTTGCCGGTTGATCAGGCAATGGAGAAACGGCATTGGTCTCCGCCCTGCCTGAGGACCCCCCTCTGGTCAGCTACACTCGGGTAGAGCACATACGGCATTGATCACCGTCCTACCCGGGGATTCCATCCAAATCTTACCCGTCGCGGCCCATACGCACCCCATTTTGACTTGTTACATTCAAAATTCTTTTGTTTGGTTTAGCAAACCTTAGGATTGCTTCCCTATGCTATTTACATCCTCAAACACTAGGATGGTAAATCACACAGGCTGCGAGGCGGCTCGCAGTACGGCAGTATTTTTCTTAGATGTCTTGTCCAAATATTCGGTTTTTTTAAAAAAATGAGGGAGTCACACATGGTGACAAATTATAACGGGAAATTGGCACTAAAAGACAGACATGCTAACGTGCAAGATATTAAACAAGATGGTAACAGAAACTATGCTTGATACCCAGAATTCCAGAAGCTCCAGGAAAAGAGAAGAGACAAAAAGTAAGAGAAGAAAGGAAAAGAGGAGAACAATGAAGACGGCATACGTGTTTTTCGTTATAATGTATATTCGGTTACGCGCGGACGCGAACTCCATAACCCCAACCGCCGCCCCCCTCCCAACCGCCGCCCCCCTCCCCCCCACCCCCCCCCCCCACCCCACCCCCCCGGCTGTCAATGATTCACTTCCCCATAGCACCCAGAGCCCAGTGACAAGTAACAACACACCATCATGGTGTGACAGATTTATAACGTGGTACTCCCTTTCATACGTAATTGAATCCCTTTTAGTATTGGCGATATTCTGCAGCATCGTGCAGACTATCCGCATGAGAAAATGGCGAAGGAGAGCCTACCGCTCCCGCAACCCGGTATACAGGATGAGAGCCCCTATTTTCGGTTTTAACCAGGCCCCCAAACCCCTTGATCTACAATAAAGGACATTCGTTCGGCGTCATTTTGTGAATAAAGCCAACTGAGAGATTGTACAACTCTGAGCTTGACTGCCAAGCCAGAGGAAAATGTGAATGCTGCTATTATTTTTGTATTGTTAGGAAGTTAGTATGATTGGATGTTTAAGTGAGTGTAGTTTATGGAAGATAGTTAGAGGTACCGTTTTTTAAAATGTGGTAATGCATGCCCCTGTTGTGACATAGCGCCACTTAGAATTGTTAGTTAAAAATTTTCATACATAGTTATGGTCAGTGTAGAGGCCATGGAAGAGTGCTCGCTGGGTCAGGGAGTGAAGACAACGCAGTTATGTGATCCTTCACGCTTCGCGTTAGGGATCACAAGGAGGGTGTGCAGCCACCTGGGTTGGCCACTTCCCGACTTAAAATGGAGATCCGCAAAGAATGCAGGGAAATTCAGTCAAGCCATGAAAAACTAGCAGGCGCAAAGTTTCCTGTGTATTAGGCTTTGCAGAAACCCAGACAGCACTGAAACTCACAACCATCTGCATATTAATGAGCGATCCCCGGGAACAATTGGAAACATTTAAGGTAAGTAAGGCCAAGCCAGACTCCTCGGTGCCAGCAGGAGCCAAGACAAAGGAAAGCCAACGGACACTCAGGAACCGGCCAGCGATCAGGGAACAGCTCCAGTATTGGAGAAATCGATCCAAGTCGTGATCGGAACGTAGTCCAATCACTTGGAACCAGATACGGGGTCCGCCCCGATCGGCGCAAAGCCCTGGGGACTATAAAGTAGAGCCCCCAAGTTCAATTCGTCCTTCTTGGCAGGGTCATTCAGCAGCTCGAAACAATCCTTGACAGTGACCTGCCTAGCTGCCGCATCAACCAAGTAAGTCTCCAGTCAACACACGCTACGAGATAGGTGCTCCTAGCTACCAGTCCATACCAGCTTTTGAATCCTGCAGACTCAGAATCGAATGAAAGGCCATTTGTTCCCCTGACCTGGTGGGCCAGTTTCAAAGCTAAGTATAGGCCTTTTAGTGATAGTCTAGTAAGTAGAGTTTTATGCATGAGTAGTGATTGACTGTGTGTAATAAATGTGTTTTGATTTGAAACTTACTAACTGGTGTATTGAGTTATTGATCAGTACCTCGTGGCGGTATCATAAAGATACCTGGCGACTCTAGAGCAAAGGTTATAGAAACAGAGCAAATTAAGTAAAGACACAACGAGCAACATTTAAGAGCCAACCAAAAGTTAGCAACAGTGGAAAAGGACGATACCTACTTTGGACCATGGAGAGGTCACGATCTCGTGCTGCTGCAATGTTTCTTTGGGTTGAGCTGGCTGAAACTTCTGACAGGTAGGTCAGTTGAGGACTGTGTCGGCAATGTCCTGGCTGATGCCCGGCCAATAGACCGCCTCCCGAGCTCTGCGTCGGCATTTCTCGACCCCAAGGTGACCCTCATGGAGTTGGCCCAGCACCATAGCACACATACTCTGAGGAATTACGGTTATGTCGAGTTTCAGAAAGATTCCCTCCACCACCTTCAGGTCGTCTTTTACGTTATAGAACTGGGGACATTGTCCCTTCTGCCAGCCATTACTGAGGTGCTGCATCACACACTGCAGCAGAGGATCCTTGGCTGTCTCCTCATGAATTTGGACCACCCGTTCGTTGGAGACCGGAAAGTTCGAGGCACACAACTGCACTTGGGCTTCTATGTGGCAGATGAAGTCACTTTGTTCATGCGGTGTGGTAATGGACCTGGACAGGGCATCTGCAACGATCAGCTCTTTACCTGGCGTGTAGACCAGTTCGAAGTCGTAGCAGCGTAGCTTTAAAAGAATACGCTGTAACCGAGGTGTCATGTCGTTTAAATCCTTCTGGATTATGTGGACTAGAGGCCTGTGGTCCGTCTCTACCATGAATTTTGGCAGGCCATAAACTTGACTATCCCTGTTAGGAGGCCCAGACACTCCTTCTCAATCTGAGCGTACCATTGCTCAGTGGGCGTCATGGCCCTGGAGGCATACGCCACTGGAGCCCAGGACGCAGAGTCATCGCGCTGAAGGAGCACCGCCCCAATGCCGTCCTGGCTTGCATCAGTTGATATCTTGGTTTCCTTGGTTGGGTCGAAGAACGCTAGGACCGGGACTGTCGTGAGTTTTGCTTTCAGCTCGCGCCATTCCTCTTCATGTGGGCAGCCACTGGAATTCCGTTGACTTTTTGACGAGATGGCGGAGGGCCGTGGTGTGGGATGCCATTTTGGGAATGAATTTCCCGAGGAAGTTGACCATTCCGAGCAAGCGGAGGACCGCCTTTTTGTCCTCTGGGATCTTTATGGTGTTGATCGCCGAGACCTTGTCGGCATCTGGCCGTACACCCTGCTGCGAGATGTGGTCACCTAGGAATTTGATCTCCGATTGACCAAATGAGCACTTAGCCCTGTTGAGCTGAAGACCATGTTCATGGATTCTTTGGAATACCTGCTTGAGGCGAGCGATGTGTTCCTGGGGCGTTGTGGACCAGATAATGACATTGTCAACGTACACTCGCACCCCCTCGATGCCTCCATCATCTGTTCCTTGATGCGATGAAATACTTTGGAGGCAGATATGACGCCAAAAGGCATCCGGTTGTAGCAGTAACGACCAAACGGGGTGTTGAACGTGCACAGCTTGCGACTGAACGTGTCCAGTTGTATTTACCAAAAACCCTTGGAGGCGTCAAGCTTAGTGAAGAATTTGGCATGAGCCATCTCACTGGTCAACTCTTCTCGTTTTGGTATCAGGTAATGCTCCCTCATGATGTTGAGGTTTAGATCCTTAGGGTCAATGCAAATGCAAAGCTCCCCTGACGGCTTCTTTATGCAGACCATGGAGCTGACCCAGTCTGTGGGCTCTGTAACCTTTGATATGATGCCCTGTTCTTGGAGGTCCTGTAATTGCTTCTTCAGACAATCCTTGAGGGGCGCCGGCACCCGGCGAGGTGCATGAATTACAGGGGTGGCGTTCGGCTTGAGCAGGATTTTGTATCGGTATGGGAACGTGCCCATTCCGTCGTACACGCTGTGGTACTGCGTGATGATGTCATCTATGTGGGCTTTCCATCGAGGCTGTTGCCGGTGATGATGACACGGTGTGGAGGCGTTGAACAAGGTTCAGGAGTTTGCAGGCACGAGCACCGAGCAGAGATGCTCTGTCAGGCCCGACGATTTCAAACCGCAGCGTCGCCTTGATCGCCTTATTGGATACCCCCAGTTGACACGAGCTATTGGCAGCTATGGCGTTGCCATTGTAGTCAAGGAGCTGGCAGGCCGGTGGACGAATGCTTGGTTTGGCGCGGATAGTGTCGAGGTCGGATTTCGAGATGAGGTTCGCCAATGCGCCAGTGTCCAGTTTGAACCGGATGCGAGCCTTGTTCAGTGTGAGGACAGCAGACCACTCGTCGTCGGGATCCACACTGAGGATCGAAAGGCGTTGCGTAGGTGTGGTGGAAGGCAGCGCATGTGTAGTTATGATGCCCACACGGTATGGGGACTTGAGGCACTCAGCATCAGGGTCCGTTGGGCTGTCGGGATCGGAATCTGGCATGCCTTGTTGTATTGAGCGGACACTTCTGCGCTGCAGCTGGGATCGCTGGCTGCTGAGCGGTGGAGCGGATCTGCAGAGGGCTGCGTAGTGGCCAAGTTTGCCACACTGTAGACACCGGCGTCCTTTTGCCGACATTGCCGCTTTAAGTGGGCAGAGCCACAATTCGGACACGTCATGCGCCGACGTCAGTGCATTCCGTACGCCATTGCGCATGCGCAGTGGGGTCGGTCGACGTACGCACCTGCGCAGTCGGGTTGTCGGGCTCGTCGTGCAATGAGACCCGGGAAAAGCGCGCGAAACGACCACTCTCCTCGATGCTCAGGCCCTGCATTTGTGCAATGGCCTGCATCCGTTCCGCCTTGTGGGAGGCCAGCAGTTTCTGCCGCCCTGATGCGGGAGTAACGATTCTTAGCATGCTCATGGACAACGCACGTCTCGATAGTGACAGAGAGGGCCAACTGTCTGACTTTCAGGAGCTGCTGCCGAAGGGAGTCGGAGTGAACCCCGAAAACGATCTGCTCCCGGATCATGGAATCAGCCGTCGAGTCATAGTTACATGACTGCGCTAGGATGCGGAGATGTGTTATGAAGGACTGAAAAGGTTCATCCTTACCCTGAAGCCTCTGCTGGAAAACGTACCGTTCAAAGCTCTCATTCACCTCAATGTCGCAGTGGCTGTCAAACTTCAGCAGGACTGTTTTGAATTTTGTTTTGTCTTCGCCGTCAGCGAACATAAGGGAGTTGTAGATGTGGATGGCGTGGTCCCCCGCGGTGGAGAGAAATAGCGCGATCTTCCTGGCATCCGATGCTGCTTCGAGGTCGGAGGCCTCGATGTACCAGAGGAACTTTTGCTTGAAGAGCCTCCAATTTGCGCCGAGGTTGCCGGAGATGCGGAGCTGCGGAGGAGGCTGGATGGTTTCCATGTCACCGGATGGCTGCTTGCTGGTCAATGCTGATTCACTCGAGGTAGGTTCGTCAATTTTCGGTATCACTCCGTGGTACCATGATGTGTTAGGCAGGTCGGTTTGGTGCGGACTGCACTTGATGTAGCGATGCAGGAAACAGACCTCTAACACTGTAGAAGATCCAACGCGGTTTTATTGAACGATAGAACTAACATACATATTTAACTGTGGGTCAACACTATACTGAACTGACTGGAGACCTTGTAGTAGCCTGACCAGACTTACTAGCTACCGCATGGTGTTTGCACTGTGCTAGCTCGTGGACTCTGACTGTCTCAGTGGCTGGGTCCAGAGAGAGTGGGAAACCTAGTGCCCTCTGGCTTTATAGTGGTGGTGTCCTGTCTGGTGATTGGCTGCACTGTGCTGTGTGCTTACTGGTCATCCTGTGTGTCAATCACTGCCTGTCTGCACTTCATTTTATACATATGTGGATATTATGACATTCCCGACATGGGTCTCTGTCTGTGCAGAGTCTGCATGTTCTCCCTGTGTTTGCGTGGATTTCCTCCGGGTGCTCCAGTTTCCTCCCACAAGTCCAGAAAGGCGTGCTTGTTAGGTGAATTGGACATTCTGAATTCTCCCTCAGTGCAGCCGAACAGGCACCGGAATGAGGTGACTAGGGGCTTTTCACAGTAACTTCATTGCGGTGTTAATGTAAGCCTACTTGTGACAATAAAGATTATTATTATTAGTCACCGCCTCACTGTTAATTCAATACCTTCAGGATTGGCTGGAATTTAATTCTTCCTCCCCTAAGTTAAATGCTATGTCATCTAGGGGATGAATGTGTGCTAAACATGTTAATATTTACTTGTCCGAATTTTACTTCTACAAGTACTTCTACGAGATTCAGGTTAACATCTCCAGTTTCAACAGTCTTTTTCTTACAATTCTGGTGTCAAATGAATTTAGTTCCTCTTCAATGTTTGGAAGTCTTTTTCATAATATGGTGACCAAAATTGTACACACAAAGAGGGCTGAACCAATGTATTGTCTACACTCAAGATCACTTCAGATTTAAGCTCTATTTCTTTACAGATAGGCATGCTACTTGTTCTCTTTACGAATGCCATTCAATATGTTGGTATCTTCAGTGATGTCTCCAACAGTACCTCCAGATCCTTCTGTTATGTCCTGCAGATTAATACCATTTAATTTTATTGCTGATTAACTTTTCCCAATCTCATGACTTTAGAAACGTGTGCAATAAATGACCGCTCAACTTCCCAAATCTTTCTGTATTTGATCAACCTGCAAACGTGGAAGGTTTTGTTCTATCCCTACGTCCAGGTCATTTACAGAAACTAAATATCAATGCCCCCCGCTGAAATACCTGAAGGATGTGCGATAGGTACCTACTTCCTGCCTGATGCAGCATGGTGGGACAGCAGTTCAGGAAGGATCACTGGCCTGAGCATAAGAACTCGCTTCTCCCCTTCAAATAGCACGGTGGAACCTTTAACATCTAATTCAACAGGTTTAATGTTTCATTCATGGCTGAGGCTCAATACAAAATATTTGAGAATTAAATTAGATCTTTTAGTACCTCTTTTATCATTCAATGTTTTTCCAACTAGAAATAAAACAATTTGTACCCTATAAATGAAGTGCAAAATTGGATGTGGTGCTTCAAAGGCCTTACAAAAGCAAAGAAGGAAGTGAAACATTGATGGTGACCAAATAATATATTTACTTTTTTGTATCACTTCTCTGCCACACTCCTGAATTTTAGGGGAAAAACACCAGAATGACAGTGCTAGCTGATATAGGCATCTGCATTATACATACCAGGCCTTTCATAATGACTGGATTAGAAATTCACAAAAGATGATGATACCTTGTGGAAAAAAGTAAATACTACAAATGTCCAACACCAAAGCAACCCGAGGTTCATTGAACTGCAGTTACCTGCCCAACACTGAAAGCACAGTTTGAGTTCCAGCCAACCTAAATCCTGTTTGCTTAGCTCCTACTTGGTTGAATTTTGAACCGTCAGTGTTCAGAGAAAGTTCTGTTCATGTCTGGCGACAGGAATATATAGAACCTTTTCTCAAGTATTGAAGAGTAAGAAGGAGAGAATTGAATGTCGACCTGTAGCCGAGTGAAGCCCTTAAGTGGCCAATTAACAGTCACTTAAGGGTCTCTTCCAACTGCCAGTGGGATTTGACCAACGGCAGGAGAAGTCAATGCCATGCACCCAGGCCGTCATCTTTCACTGCATTGAATCAGGGCCGGTCTCATGCCTGCCTTTATTTGCAATGGGAATGGGGACCCTGGCATCCCATTCAATCCAGCTCAAACTGTCTCGTGGTGCGAACACATTTGTTAAGCACTTTGCAAACTAGGATTCACACCACACTGCTTTAACGTTGTATGATATCAATTTGAATCGCTGCAAGGCCACCCTGTCCAGGAAGTTTCACTTCGATATGCTCCAGAGTCAGGTGGAGGGGCGAACTCTAGATTTAAATTGGCAGTTTATTATTGGTGTGGAGCATTCTGATGTGAAGCTGGCAGTGTAAATAAATTTGAAAGACTTGAAACATTAACTGGAAAAAATAGCAAATATTCCCCTCTGAATTTCCCAGTTGCAATCTTGTCTGGTGCAATTGAAAATTAAATTATGCACAAGGATTTGATGGAAGACCATGTAATTAAGGGGGAATTGATAGTACTCCACAATTGGCTCAGTGGCAAGAAACAAAGATGATGTTCTTCGGATTGGGAGATAGTGTACTGTGGTGTTTAAAGTTCAGTTTTGGGTCCTTTTCAAACCTTATAAATGACCCAGAGGTGTGGGGAGCATCATCATGAAGTTTGCAGACAATATGCAATTGGAAAAGTAGATGGTCATTATGAGGATAATTAAAAGCTTCACGACATCACAAATGACAATACATCACAGGGATGATGGAAATGTGGCAGATGGAGTTCAATGCACTTGTATACAAAGAACAAAGAAAAGTACAGCACAACAGGCCCTTCGGCCCTCCAAGCCTGCGCCGACCATGCTGCCCGTCTAAACTAAAATCTTCTACACTTCCGGGGTCCGTATCCCTCTATTCCCATCCTATTCAAGATGCCCCTTAAATGTCCCTATCGTCCCTGCTTCCACCACCTCCTCCGGCAGCAAGTTCCAGGCATGCACTACCCTCTGCGTAAAAAACTTGCCTCGTACATCTCCTCTAAACCTTGCCCCTCGCACCTTAAACCTATGCCCCCTAGTAATTGACCCCTCTGGGAAAAAGTCTCTGACTAGCCACTCTGTCTTCGCCCCTCATAATTTTGTAGACCTCTATCAGGTCGCCCCTCAACTTCCGTTGTTCCAGTGAGAACAAACCGAGTTTGTTCAACCTCTCATCATAGCTAATGCCCTCCATACCAGGCAACATTCTGGTAAATCTCTTCTGCACCATCTCTAAAGCCTCCACATCCTTCTGGTAGTGTGGTGACCAGAATTGAACACTATACTCCAAGTGTGGCCTAACTCAGGTTCTATACAGCTGCAACATGACTTGCTAATTTTTATACTCAATGCCCCGGCCAATGAAGGCAAGCATGCCGTATGCCTTCTTGACTGTCTTCGCCACCTGTGTTGCCCCTTACAGTGACCTGTACACCTAGATCTCTCTCACTATCAATAGTCTTGAGGGTTCTACCATTCACTGGATATTCCCTACCTGTATTTGACCTTCGAAAATGCATTACTTCACAGTTGTCCGGATTAAACTCCATCTGCCATCTCTCCGCCCAAGTCTCCAAACGATCTAAATCCTACTGTATCCTCTGACAGTCCTCATCGCTATCCGCAATTCCACCAAACTTTGTGTCGTTCCCAAGCTTACTAATCAGACGAGTTACATTTTCCTCATTTATTTATACTACGAACAGCAAAGGTCCCAGCACTGAACCCTGCAGAACACCACTAGTCACAGCCCTCCAATCAGAAAAGCACCTTTCCATTGCTACTCTCTGCCTTCTATGACCTAGCCAGTTCTGTATACATCTTGCCAGCTCACCTCTGATCCCGTGTGACTTCACCTTTTGTACCAGTCTGCCATGAGGGACCTTGTCAAAGGCCTTACTGAAGTTCATATAGACTACATCCACTGCCCTACCTGCATCAATCATCTTTGTCACCTCTGTCATGAGAATGTTGCTTTAAGAAATGTTTGGCTGCTCATGTTACTGCAGTGATGTCAAAGTGTGGGTGGAGCTGAGCTCTGGTTCTGTTTTTTAGTTTCACTTTGAGAAAAGCTTGGGTGTGTCTGTCCTTTTGGTTTCGTTTTGCAGTGTGTTGCAGCTGAAGTCAGCCAAAGCAGCTGTACTGTTGATCTCTTTGCCATGAAGGACTATCTCTTGATCATTTGGTGAATTCAGAAATTTAAATGTTTTCAGTATTGAATGTAACCCCTGATGTGCTTCTGTTTAAAGGTTAAGTCAAGTCTTTTGGAAGTTAAAGGACAGCTTAAAGGATTACTTAATGTTGTATTCTTTGGGGGTTATCTTTGAATTAATGGTTGCTAAGATATTCACTGTTTGTTTTAAAAAGGTTAACTTGAGTTCATAGAATAAACATTGTTTTGTTTTTAAAAATACCGGTCCATTTCTGCTGTACCAACCTATAGAGTGGGCCGTGTGCTCCCCATACCACAATCTATTAAAAGTTGTGGGTCAGGTGAACTCCATGATACACTTTGGGGTTCTCTAAACCCTGGCCCATAACACCTCCTCGAAAAACTCTATCAAGTTAGTGAGACATGACCTCCCCTTCACAAAACCGTGCTGCCTCTCGTTAATACGTCCACTTGCTTCCAAATGGGATTAGATCCTGTCTCGAAGAATTCTCTCCAGTAATTTCCCTACCACTGACGTAAGGCTCACCGGCCTGTAATTCCCTGGATTATCCTTGCTACCCTTCCTTAAACAAAGGAACAACATTGGCTATTCTCCAGTCCTCCAGGACACCACCTGAAGACAGTGAGGATCCAAAGATTTCTGTCAGGCCTCAGCAATTTCCTCTCTAGCCTCCTTCAGTATTCTGGGGTCGATCCCATCAGGCCCTGGAGACTTATCCACCTTAATATTTTTCAAGACGCCCAACACCTCGTCTTTTTGGATCTCAATGTGACCCAGGCTATCTACACACCCTTCTCCAGACTCAACATCCACCAATTCCTTCTCTTTGGTGAATACTGATACAAAGTATGCATTTAGTACCATTTCCTCTGGCTCCTCACATAGATTCCCTCCCCTGTCCTTTAGTGGGCCAACTCTTTGCCTGGCTACCCTCTTGCTTTTTATATACGTATAAAAAGCCTTGGGATTTTCTTTAACCTGCCAATGATTTTTTGTGACCCCTTTTAACCCTCCTGACTCCTTGCTTAAGTTCCTTCCTACTTTCCTTATATTCCACACAGGCTTCGTCTGTTCCCAGCCTTTTAGCCCTGACAAATGCCTCCTTTTTCTTTTTGACGAGGCCTACAATATCTCTCGTTATCCAAGGTTCCTGAAATTTGCCATATTTATCCTTCTTCCTCACAGGAACATGCCAGTCCTGAATTCCTTTCAACTGACATTTGAAAGCCTCCTACATGTCAGATGTTGATTTACCCTCAATCATCCGCCCCCAATCTAGGTTCTTCAGTTCCCGCCTAATATTTATATAATTAGCCTTCCCCCAATTTAGCACCTTCACCCTACGACCACTCTTATCTGTGTCCACCAGCACTTTAAAACTTAATGAATTGTGGCCACTGCTCCCGAAATGCTCCCCTACTGAAACTTCTACCATCTGACTGGGCACATTCTCCAATACCAGGTCCAGTACAGCCCCTTCCCTAGTTGGACTATCTACATATTGTTTTAAGAAGCCCTCCTGGTTGCTCCTTACAAACTCTGCCCCGTCCAAACCCCTAGCACAAAGTGAGTACCAGTCAATATTGGGGAAGTTAAAGTCTCCCATCACAACAACCCTGTTGCTTTGACTCCTTTCCAAAATCTGTCTACCTATCTACTCCTCTATCTCCCACTGGCTGTTGGGAGGCCTTGGTAAACCCCCAACATTGTAGATTGGATTGGATTTGTTTATTGTCACGAGGTACAGTGAAAAGTATTTTTCTGCGAGCAGCTCAACAGATCATTAAGTACATGATAAGAAAAGGGAATAAAAGAAAATACATAATAGGGCAACACAATATATACAATGTAACTACATAAGCACTGGCATCAGATGAAGCATACAGGGTGTAGTGTTAATGAGGTCAGTCCATAAGAGGGTCATTTAGGAGTCTGGTAACAGTGGGGAAGGAGCTGTTTTTGAGTCTGTTCATGCGTGTTCTCAGACTTCTGTATCTCCTGCCCGATGGAAGAAGTTGGAAGAGTGAGTAAGCCGGGTGGGAGGGATCTTTGATTATACTGCCCGCTTTCCCCAGGCAGCGGGAGGTGTAGATGGAGTCAATGGATGGGAGGCAAATTCCTGTGATGGACTGGGCGGTGTTCACGACTCTCTGAAGTTTCTTGCGGTCCTGGGCCGAGCAGTTGCCATACCAGGCTGTGATGCAGCCAGATAGGATGCTTTCTATGGTGCATCTGTAAAAGTTGGTAAGGGTCAATGTGGACATGCTGAATTTCCTTAGTTTCCTGAGGAAGTATAGGCGCTGTTGTGCTTTCTTGACTGCACCCTTCTTATTCCTGATCTCTACCCATATAGCCTTGCTGCCCTCCGAGGTGTCCTCCCGCAGTACAGCTGTGATATTCTCCCAAACCAGTAGCGCAACTCCACCACCCCTTTTACATCCCCCTCTATCCTGCCTGAAACATCTAAATTCTGGAATGTTTAGCTGCCAATCCTGTCCTTCCCTCAACCAGGTCTCTGTAATGGCAACAACATCATAGTTCCACCAGGTCTCTGTAATAGAAATATATACATTTAGAACATAGAACATAGAAAATACAGCACAGAACAGGCCCTTCGGCCCACGATGTTGTGCCGAACCTTTGTCCTAGATTAATCATAGACTATCATTGAATTCACAGTGCAGAAGGAGGCCATTCGGCCCTTTGAGTCTGCACCGGCTCTTGGAAAGAGCACCCTACCCAAACTCAACACCTCCACCCAACACCAAGGGCAATTTTGGCCACGAACGGCAATTTATCATGGCCAATCCACCTAACCTGCACATCTTTGGACTGTGGGAGGAAACCGGAGCACCCGGAGGAAACCCACGCAGACACTGGGAGGATGTGCACCCGGGGTAAAAGTCTCTGACTGTCTACTCTATCTATTCCCCTGATCATCTTATAAACCTCTATCAAGTCGCCCCTCATCCTTCTCCGTTCTAATGAGAAAAGGCCTAGCACCCTCAACCTTTCCTCGTAAGACCTACTCTCCATTCCAGGCAACATCCTGGTAAATCTTCTTTGCACCTTTTCCAAAGCTTCCACATCCTTCCTAAAATGAGGCGACCAGAACTGTACACAGTACTCCAAATGTGGCCTTACCAAAGTTTTGTACAGCTGCATCATCACCTCACGGCTCTTAAATTCAATCCCTCTGTTAATGAACGCTAGCACACCAAAGGCC